>NC_086320.1:156816337-157480337 GCF_036172605.1 Pelobates fuscus
TGTGTGTTGGGTATGCTCAAACCATCCTTCTTCTTGTTACCTATCGAAACAGGTGAGACTTTAGGTGTTAAAGTGTATGATGTGAATCATAGGAAGAAAAGGGGACCCAAAGAGATAGGCGCCTGGGAAAATAATGAATGGCCTCCCCAGCGTATTATAGAGTACTATGGGCCAGCCACGTGGGCAGAGGATGGTACCTTTGGTTATAGAACCCCAATTTATACGCTCAACCGCATTATAAGGTTACAGGCGATGGTTGAGATTATTACCAACGAGACCTCACAAGCGCTCAATCTTCTAGCGAAGCATAATACCAGGATGAGGACAGCAGTATACCAAAATAGATTAGCCTTGGATTACCTATTGGCAGTAGAGGGAGGTGTATGTGGGAAGTTTAACCTGAGCAATTGCTGTCTTCAAATAGATGACGAAGGGCAAGCAATAGCTGAGCTTACCAGCCATATGGTTAAACTAGCGCATGTGCCTACTCAGGTATGGAAAGGGTACAATCCAAGTAGTTGGTTTGGTAACTGGTATGAGCAGTTTGGAGGGCTTAAGGCATTGGTAGGTGGAGTCCTACTGATTTTAATGTTGTGTCTACTCCTGCCATGTCTTATACCCTTAGTAGTTAGGTCTGTGCAAAGCCTGATAGAAAATATAGCAGAGAGGAAGGCTGCTGCACAGATAATGGCAATTTATAAATATAAGGCTCTAGATCAGCGAGAACCAATGCAGGAAGATGAGTGTTGAAAGATTCACATCATAGACAAGTCTGGTCTGGTTCATGGTAACTTGCGGTGTATGCAAACCAAGGTTAAGTGATGCCTCAAGTAATTGTGAAATATCAAGAAGCATCAAAGGGGGGAATGTGGTGGAATCTCTGTAAAAATAAATTTAGTAGGCCGAGATTACCACGTGGCATGTGTACGTGCATATGCTGACGTATCGATCAGTTAGTTGCACGTGGCAAGATACGATCAGTAGTGTACGGAGCATGTGCGAGAATACAGGATGTAGTATTCCCCTCCTCCATTGTGCTGGACAAGCCATGCGGTCAAGCAGGAAGTTAATTCTTATTTGTATTGATTGGTCAAGAGAATGTGCGGGTGGAGCTTATTATGGGAGGAGTTATATGCCTATATAAGGAGCCTGCACTATTGTCCGGGGCTCAGAACTTGCTGTATTTTGGTGACATTAGTCCCTCTGAGTCCCGATCGGTGATACGAATAAAGAATCTCTTCCTTCCTGAAGAAACCTGTGTCCATCTCTCTGTGCTTGGCTTCCGTCAGTTTCTCCGGTATCATGATGAGAAGCTAAGCAAACTATAGAAAACAAGTCTTATGGTAGCAACATTTTACAAGTGCATAACCATATGTGTGGCACAGAGCAAACAATGCCCTCACCCTGAGAAGGTCATTGCCAGGGACTGAAAAACTGGTCAGGCTATATGACAAAATGGATAGGGCTAAATACAGAGCAGTGTTAGAAGAATGATTTTTTAGTCTGGCATACACCTGTGATTGGATAAAAACCAAAGAAAAACATGTTACTTGCGCTCTATCCTTTATCCCTATGTATTTTTAAAAACAAATGAAGGTCTTTTAGTTACCTCCAATGGCCATGAGAGGATTGAGCCCACCTGCCACATCAAGGCAGACCCCCCTAGGTGGGTCCTAACTCTAACCATTCACCTTGCTTCCTTGAGCCTCTGGCAAAAATCTCTAATGAGACAGAAAGG
The DNA here is from genome assembly GCF_036172605.1 of Pelobates fuscus. NCBI lineage: Eukaryota > Metazoa > Chordata > Amphibia > Anura > Pelobatidae > Pelobates > Pelobates fuscus. The sequence continues at coordinate 156,818,076 of NC_086320.1, forward strand.
GGTATTTTTTATATACACCCCTATACATTATTAACCCTTAATAGGGAACACATGGGATGGGCGGCTGCATTGTAACAAGGCTGAGTAATAAAAAAATTGGATACAAATGCAGAAAGAAAAGTCCTGCGCTCAACTCCCATCACTACTGGGCGGCTGCAATGACTACAGTACACATCAGCCCCAATACATAGTAAAAACCAAAGAAAAACATGTTACTTGCGCTCTATCCTTTATCCCTATGTATTTTTAAAAACAAATGGAGGTCTTTTAGTTACCTCCAATGGCCATGAGAGGATTGAGCCCACCTGCCACATCAAGGCAGACCCCCCTAGGTGGGTCCTAACTCTAACCATTCACCTTGCTTCCTTGAGCCTCTGGCAAAAATCTCTAATGAGACAGAAAGGGGTATTTTTTATATACACCCCTATACATTATTAACCCTTAATAGGGAACACATGGGATGGGCGGCTGCATTGTAACAAGGCTGAGTAATACAAAAATTGGATACAAATGCAGAAAGAAAAGTCCTGCGCTCAACTCCCATCACTACTGGGCGGCTGCAATGACTACAGTACACATCAGCCCCAATACATAGTTAAAACCAAAGAAAAACATGTTACTTGCGCTCTATCCTTTATCCCTATGTATTTTTTAAAAACAAATGGAGGTCTTTTAGTTACCTCCAATGGCCATGAGAGGATTGAGCCCACCTGCCACATCAAGGCAGACACCCCTAGGTGGGTCCTAACTCTAACCATTCACCTTGCTTCCTTGAGCCTCTGGCAAAAATCTCTAATGAGACAGAAAGGGGTATTTTTTATATACACCCCTATACATTATTAACCCTTAATAGGGAACACATGGGATGGGCGGCTGCATTGTAACAAGGCTGAGTAATACAAAAATTGGATACAAATGCAGAAAGAAAAGTCCTGCGCTCAACTCCCATCACTACTGGGCGGCTGCAATGACTACAGTACACATCAGCCCCAATACATAGCAAAAACCAAAGAAAAACATGTTACTTGCGCTCTATCCTTTATCCCTATGTATTTTTAAAAACAAATGGACGTCTTTTAGTTACCTCCAATGGCCATGAGAGGATTGAGCCCACCTGCCACATCAAGGCAGACACCCCTAGGTGGGTCCTAATGATACCGGAGAAACTGACGGAAGCCAAGCACAGAGAGATGGACACAGGTTTCTTCAGGAAGGAAGAGATTCTTTATTGGATCACCGATCGGGACTCAGAGGGACTAATGTCACCAAAATACAGCAAGTTCTGAGCCCCGGACAATAGTGCAGGCTCCTTATATAGGCACATAACTCCTCCCATATTAAGCTCCACCCGCACATTCTCTTGACCAATCAATACAAATAAGAATTAACTTCCTGCTTGACCGCATGGCCTGTCCAGCACAATGGAGGAGGGGAATACTATATCCTGTTTTCTTGCACATGCTCCGTACACTACTGATCGTATCTTGCCTCGTGCAACCAACTGATCGATACGTCAGCATATGCACGTACACATGCCACGTGGTAATCTTGGCCTACTAAATTTATTTTTACCGAGATTCCACCACATTCCCCCCTTTGATGCCTCTTGATATTTCACAATTACTTGAGGCATCACTTAACCTTGGTTTGCATACACCGCAAGTTACCATGAACCAGACCAGACTTATCTATGATGTGAATCTTCAACACTCATCTTCCTGCATTGGTTCTCCCTGATCTAGAGCCTTATATTTATAAATTGCCATTATCTGTGCAGCAGCCTTCCTCTCTGCTATATTTTCTATCAGGCTTTGCACAGACCTAACTACTAAGGGTATAAGACATGGCAAGAGTAGACACAACATTAAAATCAGTAGGACTCCACCTACCACTGCCTTAAGCCCTCCAAACCACTCATACCAGCTACCAAACCAACTACTTGGATTGTACCCTTTCCATACCTGAGTAGGCACATGCGCTAGTTTAACCATATGGCTAGTAAGCTCAGCTATTGCTTGCCCTTCGTCATCTATTTGAAGACAGCAATTGCTCAGGTTAAACTTCCCACATACACCTCCCTCTACTGACAAAAGGTAATCCAAGGCTAATCTATTTTGGTATACTGCTGTCCTCATCCTGGTATTATGCTTCGCTAGAAGATTGAGCGCTTGTGATGTCTCGTTAGTAATGATCTCAACCACTGCCTGTAATCTTATAATACGGTTGAGCATATAAATTGGGGTTCTATAACCAAAGGTACCATCCTCTGCCCACGTGGCTGGCCCATAATAATCTATAATACGCTGGGGAGGCCATTCATCATCTTCCCAGGCGCCTATCTCTATGGGTCCCCTTTTCTTCCTATGATTCACATCATACACTTTAACACCTAAAGTCTCACCTGTTTCAATAGGTAACAAGAAGAAGGATGGTTTGAGCATACCCAACACACATGCCCCTTCCCAGTCCTGTGGCAACTCCGAATAGGCTTTCTTACCACAGATCCAGTACAAATTTGCTGGGGCTCTCCAGTTAGATGTGATGGATAGATCAAACCACACATCCTTTAAATTAGCGTATCTTGCAAACGGGTTAGATGATTCTGAGACATTTGAAGCCGACCACCAAGTTGTATTCTTTGTATCATCATCATAAGCTTTTTGCCCTAGACAAGTTAATTCTCCTACAGAAGTATTATACATCATTCCTTTCCTTGCTATGCAAACATAACCTATGATGGAGGTCTTTAATCTCCACTCAGATTTACCTCTAACACTCATATGATAATCGGCTTGTGTAGATATTAATTGGTCAACTGCCTCAGAACCGGACATTACCTCCTTTGCTTCCCAAGGCCATTGGTCTCCCATGTTAGTACCTCCACACACATAGCAGTTGGTAACATTAAGACTACCGGCAATACTTTTGGCTAAATCAATGAACAGGTTTTTAGCATTATGGGGGATCTTATTATCTATGCTCATCTCTTCATAAAAGGAATGGTACACTTGATGAGTTTGGGAGGATACCGTATCAGTCTCTATCCCTATAAACAATACTGTCCCAGGATCTAAACCCGTCCCATATATTTGGAACCCAAATAAATTACCATATTTATCTAAGAACTTGTCGGGGTTATTTATAAGTATATGGACTGGATTGCATTCCATAGACTTACAATATGGACTGGTAGGCAACTTAGTCACAATCATGTCCTTGTCTGCGGTCTGTCCCCAAGTTGCCCACCCCACACAAGACCAATATGGGCAAAAGTTATAATCTCTATTTGGGCATCTAGGGCTCACATACTTATTTTTACTACTGGGACAAATATATTTATCGTTAGACCCATACGTTCTCTCCCATCTAAGATCCCCACATACATTCCACGGCTTTCTACCACTCGATATCGCTTTACACGCATCAAATAGCAGAACACCTGAAGAATATACGGATTCTAACACCGTTTTGTTAATTAGGGTCCCCTGAGGATCTCCATTCCTGAGAGTCAACCAAATCGTACGGGGTTGATACTCTGGACTGAAGCACTTAGGTTCTCCTACTCCTAAATGGCACACACTATATTCTATATTTAAGTATCTACATCTTGATACATCTCCTTTACACTCGTATTGCGAATGCCAAATTAGGGTCTGGGAAATATGGTTACCTGTTCTTGTAGTCTTAATGCATACCTCACAGCTAGGAGTGTCGGTACCTCTACCTTCCTGAATATAAAAATACACATATAAAAACATTATCAGAAACACATCTTTCGTCGTCATCCTCAGTCTTCGTCCGTGCGAAGGCACCTCAGCTTCCAGGATGTAAGGGCTGCAGGGAATGGAGTTCTGCTCGTCTTCACAGGAGTCCCTTCGAGACTTTTCCTGACTTATACACTCGTTGGTGAGCGGACAGGCTTTATTATGGCCTTCTCACTCACTTACCAAATCTCTGAAACAATAAAATTTGTAATCCACAAGGTTCCTCGTCACTCCGACTGAGTCGTGCGCTTTAACCGGATCTTGCAGGGATTCTCTGGATCTGCTGTAGCTTGCCAAGAATCGACTGCTGCTGGTTTAACCCTGGAGTGATGTATCCACGGAGTCACTTTGGCTACTTTTATCGCTGTAGGGGTAGACAAAAGAACAACATAAGGACCTCTCCACTTGGGCCCTAACGGTACATTATTCCACTCTTTAATCCACACTTGGTCTCCTGGGTGGTAACTATGAACTGGGGGATAAATATTCACAGGTAATCTATCTTGTACCCATTTCTGTACCCAGGGGCGGGCTGGGCCGGGGGGCAGGGAGGCAATTGCCCCCCAGGCCGCCCGAAATTATTTTAGGACCGGCCGCGGCGGGCCAGCCCTTTAAATGCTGCAGCCGCCGAGCGCTCTGTAAAGAGCGCTCAGACGGCTGCAGCAGCTTTTCCCTCCCTCCCCTCCCCTGTAGGTGGCCGAGCTGCACTCCGGTCCACGGTCCCGGCCGGAGTGATGGGAAGGTGCACACTGAGTGTGCACTTCCTGTCAGTCCGGCCGGGTACAGGAAACAGAAACTCCTGTTCCGCGCGGAACAGGAGTTTCTGTTTCCTGTACCCGGCCGGACTGACAGGAAGGTGCACACTGAGCACCTTCCTATCTCTCCGGCCGGGACCGTGGACCGGAGTGCAGCTCGGCCACCTACAGGGGAGGGGGGGAGAAGAAGGGGGGGGGGAAGAGTAAAAAGAGGGGAGGGGGAGAGTAAAAAGAGGGGAGGGGGAGAGTAAAAAGAGGGGAGGGGGGAGAGTAAAAAGAGGGGAGGGGGGAGAGTAAAAAGAGGGGAGGGGGGGAGAGTAAAAAGAGGGGAGGGAGGGGGGGAGAGTAAAAAGAGGGGAGGGAGGGGGGGAGAGTAAGAAGAGGGGAGGGAGGGGGGGAGAGTAAGAAGAGGGGAGGGAGGGGGGGAGAGTAAGAAGAGGGGAGGGAGGGGGAGAGTAAGAAGAGGGGAGGGAGGGGGGAGAGTAAGAAGAGGGGAGGGAGGGGGGGAGAGTAAGAAGAGGGGAGGGAGGGGGGAGAGTAAGAAGAGGGGAGGGAGGGGGGGAGAGTAAGAAGAGGGGAGGGAGGGGGGGGAGTAAGAAGAGGGGAGGGAGGGGGGGAGAGTAAGAAGAGGGGAGGGAGGGGGGAGAGTAAGAAGAGGGGAGGGGGGGAGAGTAAGAAGAGGGGGGTGTCAGGGTACCTGAGGCCTCTACCTCTAAGGGAGGTAGAGACTTGGTGGTGTATCCGTCCAGGCGAGCTGTCCTCTCCGTTCCTCGCGGTTCATCCAGTCACTTAAACACCGGCCGCGAGGAATCCACGTCCTTTTCTAGCAGGACGCTCAATACGTGACGTCATGACGCTAGCACAAGCTATCTGTCACTCTAGTGTCCGATATCCAATCGGTACTTTTCAGAGGCGTGATTTCCATCCAGAACCAGGGTATTTAAGCTTACTCCTTACTTCAGCTCATTGCCCTGTCGTGGTTCTAGCTTGTCTAGTCACTCAGTGCTCTGGTATTCTAGTTTGCTCTTTTGGTTTTGACTCGGCTCGTTGTACTACCCTGTTTCTCTGTTATCCCTTGACCCGGCTTGTCTCTCGCTTATCTGTCTTCTCGTTCCCTCGACCTCGGCTTGTCTCTGACTATTCTTTACTCTCGGTACGTTAGTCCGGCCATTCTAAGGCCCGGTATACGTACCTTTCCACTCTTTGTACTCTGCGTGTTGGATCCCTGTCCCGATCCTGACATTACGACAGGGCCAATGGATCCTGCAGGTACAAACAGTCAGCTTGGTTCTTCGGATCCCAGGTTTGACGCCATGGAACATAGGATGGATCAGATGGCTTTGGCACTACAGGCACTTTTGTCTCGTGCTAGTAACCCACCTGAGGAGACACGTACTCCTTCTATCTCTCCTGCAGTCTCAGGTCTAGAGGTAGCCACTGTAGGTGCTTCTTCCCGTATTACCCCACCAGTACGTTATGGCGGGTCACCGGAGAAGTGTCGTGGCTTTCTAAACCAGATTAGCATCCATTTCGAACTACAACCCCGCTCTTATCCTACAGATAGAGCAAAAGTTGGATTTATTATTACTCTGCTCATTGAAAAAGCTTTGAGATGGGCCAATCCTTTATGGGAGAATGATAATCCACTCGTCTATAATTATAATGCCTTTGTAGCTGCGTTTAGAAGAACTTTTGACCCTCCTGGCAGAAAGGTCAATGCAGCTAGATTAATGTTGCGCCTTAAACAGGACAATCGAACACTTGTGGATTATGCACTAGAGTTCAGATCCTTGGCGGCAGAAGTTAAGTGGAACGAACAGGCTTATATAGATGTGTTTCTGAATGGGTTATCAGATATAATTCTTGACGAGGTCGCTACTAGAGAACTTCCTGAAAATTTGGAGGATTTAATTTCTTTTATATCTCGTATTGATGAACGCTTAAGAGAGAGGCAGAACACTCGAGATAGGACCCGTAGACCCTCCTTTAAACTAGCGCCTACCTTTCAAATCTCTGAGTTCGAAGACTTACGTATTCCTGAACCTATGCAGATAGGCAGTACTCATCTCACTGAAAGGGAGAGACAGTACAGGAGAAGGGAGGGTTTATGTATGTATTGTGGAGTCAGGGGTCATTTACGCCTAAATTGTCCCAATCGTTCGGGAAACGCTCGCACCTAAGTTCCTCTAGAGGACAGGCCTTGGGTGTTTCTACTTTGTCCTCTATTCACAACTACAAGGAGCTCAGGCTTGTGTTACCCGTTTCTTTAAAGTGGGAGAAGGGAGTAGTTAAGACTATGGCACTAATCGATTCTGGAGCTGCTGAGAGCTTTATAGATCAGGGTTTTGCTGCCAAGCATGCTATTCCATCCCAGTTAAAAGAGACACCTCTGGCTGTTGAGGCCATCGATGGTAGACCGTTACTTGAGCCTGTTATTTTTCATGAGACCATACCGATTAACTTGACTGTTGGCATCCTGCATAAAGAGGATATATCCTTGATGCTCATTTCTTCTCCGTCTATTCCCATAGTTCTGGGGTACTCCTGGCTGAGGAGACACAACCCTATTATTAATTGGGAATCAGGGGAGATAGTTTCATGGGGAGAGAATTGTCAAGAAAAATGCTTGCGGAAGGTCTTACCTCTTGGGTTAACTAATACATCGAATACCTCTGACAATCCTACAGAGACACAAATTCCGCCTCAGTATCTAGATTTAAAGGCAGTATTTGACAAAAAGAAAGCCGATACCTTACCCCCACACAGGTCCTTTGATTGCAAAATTAACCTACTCCCTGGTACCATGCCTCCCAGAGGTCATGTATACCCATTATCTATAAAGGAGAACTCAGTCCTAGAGGAATATATTCACGAGAATTTAGACAAGGGATTCATCAGGAGGTCCTCCTCCCCTGCCGGGGCTGGATTTTTTTTTGTTAAAAAGAAAGATGGTTCTTTGAGACCTTGTATTGATTATCGAGGCCTGAATAAGATAACCATTAAAAATGCCTACCCGATTCCCTTGATCACCGAACTCTTCGATCGTTTGAAGGGCTCTACAATTTTCACCAAGTTAGACCTCAGAGGGGCATATAACTTGGTGAGAATCCAGCAGGGACATGAGTGGATGACGGCATTCAATACTCGATATGGCCACTATGAATATACCGTCATGCCTTTTGGGTTATGCAATGCACCAGCAGTATTCCAAGATCTGATTAATGAGGTTCTTAGGGAATTTCAGCAAGAGTGCGTCATTGTATACCTAGATGATATACTCATTCATTCTAGTGACATTGAGATTCATCACAAACAGGTCAGGAGGGTTTTGCACAAGCTTCTCCAGCATGGCTTGTACTGCAAGTTGGAGAAATGTAGCTTTGATCAAACCCAGGTAACCTTTCTCGGCTATGTGATCTCTGGGGAGGGATTTAAGATGGATCCGGATAAGCTCCAATCCATTCTAGAGTGGCCTTTACCCACAGGTCTTAAAGCCATACAGAGATTTATTGGTTTTTCCAATTATTATAGGCGCTTTATTAAGGGCTATTCTTCCATTATTGCACCTATCACTAACATGACCAAACAGGGGGCTGACACTAAGAATTGGACTACTGAAGCTCTCCTTGCGTTCAAGACTCTCAAGGAGCTTTTCGCTTCCGCTCCAATTTTAGTTCACCCTGACACTTCTCTGCCATTTTTGCTCGAGGTAGACGCATCAGAGACTGGTTTAGGTGCTGTTCTATCCCAAAGGTTGGGTGTTGATAAACCATTACATCCATGTGGATTTTTCTCTAAAAAATTGACCGGTACTGAAAGCAGGTATGACATTGGTGACAGAGAATTACTAGCGGTTATCAAGGCTTTGAAAGAATGGAGACATTTATTGGAAGGTACATTACATCCTGTTACCATCCTGACAGACCACAAAAACTTGTCTTATATCGGAGAGGCCAAGCGTCTGTCCTCCAGGCAGGCTCGTTGGTCGTTGTTTCTTACCCATTTCAATTACGTTCTGACTTACAGACCTGGGTCAAAGAATTCTAAAGCCGATGCGCTATCTCGCCAATATGAACCCTCTGCTTCAGTTGAACCACTTTTGTCTTCCATTGTACCCAAATGCAATATTATTGCTAATACCAGTCTCAAAATTCATTCCCCACTACTTGACCAGATCTTGAAGTCACAACATCTAGCTCCCGGAAACACTCCTGAGGGAAGAAACTTTGTTCCTCCTGAACTTCAACTGGAGCTCTTACAATGTTTTCATGAAAGTAAAATAGCTGGTCATCCTGGTATTCGCAAGACGTACTCTCTGATATCCAAGGATTTCTGGTGGCCTTCACTTCGTAAGGATATTGAGGAGTTCGTCGCAGCTTGTGAGACTTGTGCCAAGACTAAACTACCTCATGCATCTCCATGTGGCCTGTTACACCCCTTGGACATTCCTGAGAAACCTTGGTCCTGTTTGTCCATTGACTTTATCGTTGATTTGCCTGCTTCCAAAAGACAGACTGTTATTCTCACGGTGGTGGATAGATTTACCAAGATGGCTCATTTCGTGCCATTACCTAAACTTCCGACTTCCCCTGAATTGGCGGAGATTTTTGCGAGAGAAGTTTTTCGCCTACATGGGATCCCTTCAGAGATTGTTTCTGATAGAGGTTCTCAATTTGTCTCACGTTTCTGGAGATCCTTTTGTTCTCAAATGGGCATCAAATTGAACTTCTCCTCTGCCTATCACCCTCAGTCTAACGGAGCTGCTGAACGTACTAATCAAAAGATCGAACAGTATCTGCGTTGCTTTGTTTCCGAACACCAGGACGATTGGGTCGGTCTGATTCCTTGGGCGGAGTTCGCACACAATAACCTTGTTTGCGATTCAACTCGCTCTAGCCCTTTCTTCATGAACTATGGCTTTCATCCTTCGATTTTTCCTTCGGTTTCCTCTTCTCAGGGGATACCGTCGGTTGATGATCATGTCGCCAACCTGAAGAAATTATGGGATCAAACTCGACAAATTCTATTACATAGTTCCTCACTGTTCAAGAAACACGCGGACAAACATAGAAGAGCGGCTCCTGTTTTTGTTCCTGGGGATAGGGTATGGTTGAGTACTAAGAATATCCGCCTAAAAGTTCCGTCCATGAAATTTGCTCCTCGTTACATAGGTCCTTACAGGGTTCTCACTCGTATCAATCCGGTTGCGTATCGCCTTGCTCTGCCACCTGCCTTACGCATTCCTAACTCTTTTCATGTCTCCTTGTTGAAACCTCTCATTTGCAACAAATTCTCCTCTAAGGTCTCCTCGCCTCGTCCTGTTCAGGTGGAGGGTCGGGAGGAGTACGAGGTCAGCTCCATCATTGACTCCAGAATTTCAAGGGGAAAATTGCAATATCTGGTCAACTGGAGGGGATATGGTCCTGAGGAGAGGAGTTGGGTACCTCAGGAGGACGTCCATGCTTCTCGCCTTCGCAGAGCATTTCACCTTCGCTTCCCATCTCGCCCCGGTTCATTCCGCCCGGTGGGCGTATCTGAGAGGGGGGGTACTGTCAGGGTACCTGAGGCCTCTACCTCTAAGGGAGGTAGAGACTTGGTGGTGTATCCGTCCAGGCGAGCTGTCCTCTCCGTTCCTCGCGGTTCATCCAGTCACTTAAACACCGGCCGCGAGGAATCCACGTCCTTTTCTAGCAGGACGCTCAATACGTGACGTCATGACGCTAGCACAAGCTATCTGTCACTCTAGTGTCCGATATCCAATCGGTACTTTTCAGAGGCGTGATTTCCATCCAGAACCAGGGTATTTAAGCTTACTCCTTACTTCAGCTCATTGCCCTGTCGTGGTTCTAGCTTGTCTAGTCACTCAGTGCTCTGGTATTCTAGTTTGCTCTTTTGGTTTTGACTCGGCTCGTTGTACTACCCTGTTTCTCTGTTATCCCTTGACCCGGCTTGTCTCTCGCTTATCTGTCTTCTCGTTCCCTCGACCTCGGCTTGTCTCTGACTATTCTTTACTCTCGGTACGTTAGTCCGGCCATTCTAAGGCCCGGTATACGTACCTTTCCACTCTTTGTACTCTGCGTGTTGGATCCCTGTCCCGATCCTGACAGGGGGAGAGTAAGAAGAGGGGAGGGGGAGAGTAAGAAGAGGGGAGGGGAGGGAGGGGGGAGAGTAAGAAGAGGGGAGGGGAGGGGGGGAGAGTAAGAATGGGGGAGGGGGGAGAGTAAGAAGAAGGGGGGAGTAAGAAGAGGGGAGGGGGAGTAAGAAGAGGGGAGGGGGAGTAAGAAGAGGGGAGGGGGAAGTAAGAAGAGGGGGAGAGGGGCGGGGGGAGTAAGAGGGCCGGGGGGAGTAAGAAGAGGGAAGAGAGGGAGTGTGAAGAGGGGAGGGGGGATAATAAGAAGGTAGTAAGAAGAAGGGGAGATAAGAAAAAGAGGGGGGTAAGAAGAAGAAGGGGGGAGTAAGAACAAGAGTGGGGAGTAATTAGAAGAAGGGGTAAGAAGAAGAGGGGGGTAAGAAGAAGAGGGGGGTAAGAAGAAGGGGGAGTAAGAAGAAGAGGGGGGAGTAAGAAGAAGAGGGGGGAGTAAGAAGAAGAGGGGGGAGTAAAAAGAAGAAGGGGCTAAGAAGAAGAAGGGGGGTAAGAAGAAGAAGGAGGGTAAGAAGAAGGGGGGTAAAAGGAAGAAGGAGGGTAAGAAGAAGGGGGGGTAAGAAGAAGAAGGAGGGTAAGAAGAAGGGGGGTAAGAAGAAGAAGGAAGGGGTAAGAAGAAGAAGGAGGGTAAGAAGAAGGGGGAGTAATAAGAAGAAGGGGGTAAGAAGAACAAGGGGGGAGTAAGAAGAACACAGGGAGGAGGGAGGGTAAGAAGAACACAGGGGGGGTGAGAACACACAGAGGGAGGAGTGAGAAGAACACAGGGAGGGTGGAGGGGGGATGAGAAGAGCACAGGGAGGGTGGGTGAGTGTGAGAAGAGACCGCTAGGGGAGGGTGGGGGAGAGGAGAGACCACTAAGGGGCAGGGGAGAGCTCTAAGGGACAGAAGGGACAGCTCTATAGGACAGGGGGCAAGACAGGGAGCTCTTTAACACTACGCGCACACACACACACACACAATGCATCCCTATACATACACAGAAACACACAATGCATCCCTATACATACACAGAAACACACAATGCATCCCTATACATACACAGAAACAGAACATGCTTCCCTTACACACAGAGAAACACACAATGCATCCATTACACACACACACAATGCAACCCTTACACACAAAGACAATGCATCATTTGCACACATACACAGAAACATACACTGCAAACCCTTACACACACATGCAAACACACACACTGTTTTTCTTACATACACACAGAAACACAATGCATCTCTTACACTCAATGCACACACATACAGACACACACCTTGCATCCCTTATGCATACAAACACAGATTCACACAATGCATCCCTCACACACAACCAGAAACACATAATACATCCCTTATACACAAATACACACTGCTTCCACTACACACAAACACACTGCATCACCTGCACAAACTGGTATCCCTATACACTACATACCATAAGCACACATATTAGATAACACATAACACATCCCCTACACACTCCACTCCCTGTGAGCGAGCTCATGGGTGGGTGGAACATATAAGTGGACTTATGAGTGGGCCTTATGGGCATACTCACCGTCAGGCACTGGAGCCCAGACCTTGAGCTGTGTAAGAGGCCCCCAAAAAATGGAGCTGCTTCCAATTCTCCCAGAACGTTGAATTTTGTGACCACAGTTGCAAACAGCCTCCAGAGGTCCTGTTCTACACCAGACCAGTGGAGCCAAACTGCAGCCCATCATCATCCTCATCTAATTGTAAGTAGGCAATCTAGTATATTATTAGTGACACTAATCTATAATTTACCTCACATTAAAGGGACACTATAGCTTAATGAAGTGGTTCTGGTGTCTATAGCTGGTCCCTGCAGGCTTTTTAATGTGAACACACACTGTGTGCAGCACTGGCGTTAGTTCATATGGCAGATCATATGGGTGGGGCATTGTGATGTCACATGGGGGGGTGGCGCAATGGGCCACTTGACTGGTTTTGCCCCCCAGGCCTAAGGCTGCCAGCCCTCCCCTGTCTGTACCTCCTCCATAGTCTTACCCAACTCTACAACCTGCTGCCGGGTAATTCCTTCTCCCAACTGACTCAAATCCCCCCTTAAGTTACCAAGTATGGGAGGTGGTCGCCCATACATGATTTCAAAAGGAGAGAGGCCCATCCTTCTGGTAGGTGTACTGCGGATTCGCAATAGAGCTATGGGCAAGAGAACGTTCCACTTAAGTTGGGTTTCCTGACACATTTTAGCCAACTGATTCTTAATAGTTCTATTCATTCTCTCTACCTTACCAGAACTCTGGGGTCTATATGCCGTATGAAGCCTCCACTTTATACCAAGCATATGAGTCAGTTGTTGTAGGCACTGATGAACAAAAGCTGGACCATTGTCCGATCCTATAGAGCAGGGTAGTCCATATCGGGGTATTATTTCTCGTAGCAGGAATCTCACAACTTCTCCTGCTTTCTCCGTACGAGTAGGACATGCTTCTACCCAGCCTGAATAGGTGCACACAACTACCAGTAGGTAGCGATGTCCACCAGATTTAGGCATTATTGTATAGTCAATTTGTAGATCGGACATGGGGAGTCCCCCCATAAACTGGACTCCTGGTGGCTTTACTGGTCCTTGCCTTGCATTATTTTTAGCACACGTTACACATCTTCGTACAATGGCCTGAGTCAAGTTGGACAATCTTGGTATGTAGAAATGTTTTCTGAGAGATTCTTCTGTACTATCTCTCCCAGAATGTGTCCCGTTGTGATAGTTTTGGACAATTTCTACCGCTAGTGATGCTGGAATGACTATTCTTCCATCTTCTAACTGATACCATCTATTCTCCAAATACTTTCCAGATTCAGTCTTTAACCACTCCTCTTCTTGAGCTGTATAAACTGGAGTCCATTGAGACAGTGGAGTTGGTATAAGAGCAGCTATATGCTCCACATATTCCTGTCTTCCTGATTCAGCGGCACGCTTAGCTGCACTATCTGCCATCCGATTTCCTTTGGTTACATCACCATCTCCTCTCAGATGCGCTCGACAATGTATAATACCGACTTCTTTCGGCTCCCACACTGCTTCCAATAGTTGTAGGATTTCAGCTGCGTACTTGATTTCTTTGCCTTCTGAATTCAATAGTCCTCTTTCTTTATACAAAGCTCCGTGGGTATGAGTGGTTAAAAACGCATACTTGGAGTCCGTATAGATGTTCACTCTTAAACCTTCAGCCAATTGTAACGCTCGTGTCAGTGCTATCAATTCTGCCTTTTGTGCTGATGTTCCTTTTGCCAGTGGCCGAGCTTCTATCACCTTGTCTATTGTTGTTACTGCATATCCTGCATAGCGGATCCCTTCTTTCACATAACTACTGCCGTCGGTGTAATATTGAACATCGGGGTTCTGGATGGGAAAATCACGAAGATCTGGTCTACTTGAAAATACTTCATCCATCACTTCCAAACAATCATGTTGACTTTCAGTAGGTTGTGGCAAAAGGGTAGCTGGATTTAAGGTATTTACAGTCTCTAAATGCACTCTTGGGTTTTCACACAACATTGCTTGATACTTGGTCATACGGCTGTTACTAAACCAATGATTTCCTTTGTAATCCAACAACGTCTGTACCGCATGTGGGACTCGTACATAAAGTTCTTGACCCAGAGTGAGTTTATCGGCTTCAGCTACTAGCAGGGCGGCTGCAGCTACGGCTCTTAGACAAGGTGGAAGTCCGCTGGCCACTGCATCCAGTTGCTTAGACATGTAGGCAACAGGTCTCTGCCATGATCCCAAGTACTGTGTCAATACTCCCACAGCCATTCTTCTTTGCTCGTGTACATACAGGTAGAATGGTCGTGTGTGATCAGGCAGACCTAATGCTGGGGCACTCATCAAAGCCTTCTTCACATCTTCAAATGCCGTTTGCTGTTCTTGAGTCCATAAGAAGGGGTCGTGCTCTGTACCCTTGATAGCTGCATACAGAGGTTTTGCCAGTATCGCGTAGCTGGGAATCCATATCCTACAGAAGCCTGCTGCCCCCAAGAATTCTCGCACTTGTCTTCTATTCTTGGGTATCGGTATTTGACATACAGCTTCTTTTCTCTCTGGCCCCATAATTCTTTGACCTTCAGAGATATGGAATCCCAGATATTTGACAGTTGGCAAACACAACTGAGCCTTCTTTCTAGACACCTTGTATCCTGCCTTCCAGAGAATGTGTAGTAGATTGTGCGTTGCTTGCTGACATATTTCCTTTGTAACTGCTGCTATCAACAAGTCATCTACATATTGTAACAATACACACTCTCCTGGGATGGACTCGAAATCCAGTAGATCTTGACTTAGAGCTGACCCAAATAGGGTAGGTGAATTTTTAAACCCTTGGGGCAGTCTTGTCCAGGTCATTTGGCGTTTTGAGCCCGTCCCAGCGTTTTCCCATTGGAAAGCGAAGATACATTGGCTTTCTGCGGCAATTCGAAGGCAAAAGAAGGCATCTTTGAGGTCTAAGACTGTAAAGTAAGTAGCCCCGCCCGGAATTAAAGCAAGCAGGTTATATGGATTGGGTACAACTGGATGTATGCTAACAACTGCATCATTGACTGCTCTCAAGTCCTGCACAGGTCGATACTCATCTGTACTGGGCTTTTGAACAGGCAGCAATGGGGTGTTCCAGGGGGAAGTACAGAATTTTAGGATACCATACCGTATGAACTTATCCAGATAAGATTGGATGTTCTTCTTAGCCTTCTGCGGGATGTGATATTGTCTTAGGCTCACTGGATAAACCCCAAGTTTTAGTTCGATTTTAATAGGTGGAATATTGCGTGCCAGTCCTGGTGGGTTGTTCTCTGCCCAAACTCCTGGTATGTTGAATAAGGATTCATCACTCCTAGGGTTTTGGCTAGTCAACGCTGTATAAAGTCGCCACGCTTCTTCCTTTGGTACAGATAATGTCCAGATGGAGGAGCAACTAGATTAGTCACCACTGAATGTTCAGCACCAGTGGCGATCATGAACGCACTCCTTTTTCCCCCTATTGATACATCGACCATAGGCTCCGCTCGACCAAGGAGGATGGAGCCCGGTCGGTATCAATAGTCCTCCATGACCGTGTCAGCCAATCCTACAAAGTCCCTACCTTTTCTATCGCGGGACCTTTGCGCTGCTGGATAGTACCTATCTTCCCTTACACTTCCTCATTTCCCATTACTTCCTCTATTACCATTGCTCCCTCCGGGGCCTCCTCTACCTCTCGCTCTGCCTCTAAAGTTTCCGTAACCTGCCCTGGGTAGGTCTCTCTCGTACTGCTCTCTTTGCGGACACTCGTTTCTCCAATGCCCTTCTTCCTTGCAATACGCACACTGATTCCTACTCAAAGGCTCCCTATTCCATCTACTATCGCCTCTATCTGTTCCCCGTCTATCTACGCCTGCGATTGCTACCGCTAGCATATCTGCCTTTCTACGCATCTTGCGCTCTTCCTCTTTCTTACTTTCTGTTTCCCTGATCATGTACACTTTATTCGCTACCTCCATTAGTTGGGTGATAGACATACCTGCAAACCCTTCTAACTTCTGCAGCTTGCGCTTAATGTCTCCGTAAGCTTGGCTGACAAAGGCGGAGTTTACCATTCGGGAATTATCAGCGTCTTCCGGATTAAAGGGGGTATACAAGCGGTATGCCTCCAATAATCGGTCATAAAAGACACTGGGCGCTTCATCACTTTTCTGAATCACCTCAACTGTCTTCGACATATTAATAGCTTTCTTCCCTCCGGCTTTCATGCCAGCAATTATAGCGTCTCTATAGGCTTTTAGTTGAACCATATCTGCGCCATTAACATTCCAGTCGGGATCGGTATTAGGATACTGTGTTGCGGCCCATGCTGCTGGATTGGCTTGGTTTAAAGCACGGGCTTCATCCTCTAGCGCTTTAATGGCTGCTTGGTTAATCCTAGTCCTTTCCTCATTATTGAACAATGTCATTAATAACTGCTGGCAATCAGCCCATGTCGGATTATGTGTCTGAACTATCGAGGTGAACAGATCGGTCATAGCTTGTGGTTTCTCAGTGTACGAGGAGTTGTGGGTCTTCCAATTCAAGAGATCGGTAGTCGTGAACGGGACATATACGAAGACTGGGTCAGCATATGCCATTTGACCTGCGGCATCGAGATAGGCTGACCCAGGATTCAGACGAAGAGGCATCTGGTAATGTTTGAGTTGTTGGGTACCGGTCAGTTGTCGGGTTAGTATAGGGCTACGTAAAGAGGCGTCGGTTAGAGGTTCCAGTCGGGGGGTAATAGGGCATGAGGATGTGGGAGCTTGATTTTGGGAAAAGTTGGTTAATAGAATACTCCCAGTCGAGCTAGAAGAAGCTTGACCGGAAGTTTGAAGTGGCGCCAAATCAGGATATTCAGATCTAACGGGGGTTGGTTCTGGTTCCGGAAGGGAAGGTTTAATACGAGGGGGGGTGGATTCTGTACTGGAGGAGGAAGCGGAAGTGAATGGGGGCAATGAGGGGAGGGGAATAGAACTTCCTGCACTCGCGTCACCTCTTCCTATAGGGAAGTAAGGGGGCGGCAAAGGGATCTCGGACTCAGGGGGCGTGTCCAAAATGGGCCTAACTATAGCCCTAGTGGACAAACAAGTCCTGGCCACCATGAGGCGACATTGCTCCTCGTGGCATATCTGAATCCATCTTGGCGAGTCGTTTCCGGCCTGTCTCCAACAATCAATATATGGAAACTGTCCGTAAAGTTCAGGCCTCCCTGATACAGCCACGTGTACACGCTGTACCAGAGTTGGATCCAAACTACCACCTGGCGGCCATGCCGCAACCAAAGTAGGCCACTCCCTAGTGCACAAAGTGACCAAACGTACAGGAGACATTTTAACCCCAAAATCACATGTTTTAAATCCCTTTTTAAAATTCTTTACCATACAACCTAAGGGATCCAAAATCGTTGACTCCGACGCGCCCATACTTATCAATGGAACGTCGTTGACAACGAATACTATGCACACGTTCTATTCAACAGTCACACCCGTTTCCTTCGGCAACAGCACCACGTGGTACGGTTACCAAGTGAAACGTACACAATAACACAATAAACACTCAGGGAATTCCCGTACACACACAGCTGTTACACCAGTCACTAGAATAATCAATATTATGCCCTTTGGCGAAACTATACAGTCACCCACGCTATAATTCTCTATATATGAATTACCCATCTATAACACACCCCAGTAACATCGTATTTTACAAACAGCGGTTACAGTACGGTTAGCATAGGTCAAAGCACAATTTAAGGTCACAATACAATTATTAGTGGTTATGGTGTTAAACATGCAATAGACGACAATGATTAGTACTTATATACAGTGTCAGTAAATATACAGGGTTATGGTACCGTGCACTATGATACAGCAACACACTATTAACACTCTCGCTAGACGGCTGAGCTCACGCTATCTAAAAAGATATACACTTTACTAACAATCTTTAACACATATACAATCCCAACTAAACTATTGGCCAGTACCTTGAATGGACTACCTAAAACTATCTACACCCGTTTTGGTTAGCCACACTGCCCAAGCACCACATATAGCGAACTAGAGGGCGGAATTTACAACAGAACCCTCTTAGTCTATTTACTCGTGCAACCAACTGATCGATACGTCAGCATATGCACGTACACATGCTGTGGTGGAATCTCGGTAAAAATAAATTTAGTAGGCCGAGATTACCACGTGGCATGTGTACGTGCATATGCTGACGTATCGATCAGTTGGTTGCACGAGGCAAGATACGATCAGTAGTGTACGGAGCATGTGCAAGAATACAGGATGTAGTATTCCCCTCCTCCATTGTGCTGGACAGGCCATGCGGTCAAGCAGGAAGTTAATTCTTATTTGTATTGATTGGTCAAGAGAATGTGCGGGTGGAGCTTAATATGGGAGGAGTTATGTGCCTATATAAGGAGCCTGCACTATTGTCCGGGGCTCAGAACTTGTGGTATTTTGGTGACATTAGTCCCTCTGAGTCCCGATCGGTGATCCAATAAAGAATCTCTTCCTTCCTGAAGAAACCTGTGTCCATCTCTCTGTGCTTTGCTTCCGTCAGTTTCTCCGGTATCATTTGGTGCATTGGCCGGGAAGCTCATCGTTCAACGGTAGCTGAGAGGCAGAGGCGTGAGACGGTCTATCTTTGCCCACGTTCTCTACGGCTGCACCCCTGAACTTCTGCGTGGACCTCCCTTCGTCTCGGCGCCACTGGTCTGTTGTCCAGGAGATCATCGGCCTCTACGTGAGAAGTGCTGGGGTGTCCCCGTCGATGAGTGTGAACTCAGGTTCAGGAACGAGGAGGTAAGACAACTGCTGTTTTAGACGGCAGAACCCACTAGGGGTATACCGATTGTGCGGTAGGCCCAAAGGGGTTTGAATCTGTGTATCTGCCCCCTCTGTCGGAGGGAAGGAGCGAAGGCGCACCGCTCGATCGAACGCTCTTTAGTCAGACCGTTTGATTTTGTTAGTCAGGCGGGGCTCTGGTGTAAATAGCCCTAGCCGGACACCGGTGTCTTGTCTAGACTAGCGTTCTAGGGTGTATATTTTGTTCGCTAGGTCGGAGGGACCGGGAGACTAAGCGGCGTCTGTGTAAATTCGGTTCGCTAGCTCTCAACCTATCTGGGCTAAGTGGGAAGGCGTGTAAATTTGGAACCCACTAGACTTTTGATAGTGCGACTAAGAGGCGTCTGTGTAAATTCGGTCCTCTAGCTCGCTATATGTGGTGCTTGGGCAGTGTGGCTAACCAAAACGTATGTAGATTGTTTTTAGGTAGTCCATCAAGGTACTGGCCAATAGTTTAGTTGGGAATTGTAAATGTGATAAAGATTGTTTAGTAAAGTGTATATCTTGTTAGATAGCGCGAGCTCAGCCGTCTAGCGAGAGTGTTAATAGTGTGTTGCTGTATTATAGTGCACGGTACCATAACCCTGTATATTTACTGACACTGTATATAAGTACTAATAATTGTCGTCCATTGCATGTTTAACACCATAACCACTAATAATTGTATTGTGACCTTAACTTGTGCTTTGACCTATGCTAACCGTACTGTAACCGCTATTTGTAAAAGACGATGTTACTGGGGTGTGTTATAGACGGGTAATTCGTATATAGAGAATTATAGCGTGGGTGACTGTATAGTTACGCCAAAGGGCATAATATTGATTATTTAGTGACTGGTGTAACAGCTGTGTGTGTACGGGAATTCCCTGAGTGTTTATTGTGTTATGTGTTATTGTATACGTTTCACTTGGTAACTGTACCACGTGGTGCTGTTGCCAGAAGAAACGGGTGTGACTGTTGAATAGTACGCGTGTATAGTATTCGTTGTCAACGACGTTCCATTGATAAGTATGGGCGCGTCGCAGTCAACGATTCCGGATCCCTTAGGTTGTATGGTGAAGAATTTTAAAAAGGGATTCAAGACATGTGATTTTGGGGTTAAAATGTCTCCTGTACGTTTGGTCACTTTGTGTACTAGGGAGTGGCCTACTTTGGTTGCGGCATGGCCGCCACGTGGCAGTTTGGATCCAACTCTGGTACAGCGCTTACACGTGGCTGTATCGGGTAGGCCTGAACTTTACGGCCAGTTTCCTTATATTGATTGTTGGAGACAGGCCGTAAATGACTCGCCAAAATGGCTCCAGACATGCCACGAGGAGCAGTGTCGCCTCATGGTAGCTAGGACTTGTTTGTCCACTAGGACTGGTGTTAGGCCCATTTTGGACACGCCCCCTGAGTCCGAGATCCCTTTGCCGCCCCCTTACTTTCCGTTAAGAGGAAGTGACGCAAATGCAGGAAGTTCTGCAACCCTCCCCTCACTACCCCCATCCACTTCCGCTTCCTCCTCCAGTACAGGATCCACCCCCCCTCGTACTAAATCTCCCCTTCCGGAATCAGAACCAACCCCCATTAAAAACGAATATCCTGATTTGGCGCCACTTCAGACTTCCGGTCAAGCTTCATCCAGCTCGACTCGAAGTGTTTTATTTACAACCTTTTCCCAAAACCAAGCTCCCACATCCCCATACCCTATTTCTCCCCGACTGGAACCTATGACTGACGCCCCTCCACGTAGCCCCATACAGACCCGACAACTGACCGGTGCCCAACAATTAAAACACTATCAGATGCCTCTTCGTCTGAATCCTGGGTCAGCCTATATCGATGCCGCAGGCCAAATGGCACATGCTGACCCGGTCTTTGTATATGTCCCGTTCACGACAACCGATCTCTTAAATTGGAAGACCCACAATTCCTCGTATACTGAGAAACCACAAGCTATGACTGATCTGTTCACCTCAATAGTACAGACACATAACCCGACATGGGCTGATTGCCAGCAGTTATTAATGACTTTATTCAACAATGAGGAAAGGACAAGAATTAATCAAGCGGCCATTAAAGCGCTAGAGGATAAAGCCCGTACTTTAAACCAAGCCAATCCATCAGCATGGGCCGCAACACATTATCCCAACACCGATCCCGATTGGAATGTAAATGGTGCTGATATGGTTCAACTCAGAGCCTATAGAGACGCTATAATTGCTGGCATGAAAGCCGGAGGAAAGAAAGCCATTAATATGTCGAAGACAGTTGAGGTGATTCAGAAAAGTGATGAAGCGCCCAGTGTCTTTTATGACCGATTATTGGAGGCATACCGCTTGTATACCCCCTTTAATCCGGAAGACGCAGATAATTCCCGAATGGTGAACTCCGCCTTTGTCAGCCAAGCTTATGGAGATATTAAGCGCAAGCTACAGAAGTTAGAAGGGTTTGCAGGTATGTCCATCACCCAACTAATGGAGGTAGCGAATAAGGTATACATGAATAGGGAAACAGAAAGTAAGAAAGAGGAAGAGCGCAAGATGCGTAGAAAGGCAGACATGCTAGCGGTAGCGATCGCAGGCGTAGATAGACGGGGCCCAGATAGAGGCGATAGTAAGTGGAGTGAGGAACCTCTAAGTAGAAATCAGTGCGCATACTGTAGGGAAGAAGGGCATTGGAGAAATGAGTGTCCTCGAAGAGAACAGTGTGAGAGAGACAGACCTAGGACAGGTTATGGAAACTTTAGAGGCAGAGCGAGAGGTAGAGGAGGCCCCGGAGGGAGTAATGGTAATAGAGGGAGCAATGGGAACAGAGGAAGTGTTAGGGAAGATAGGTATTTCCCAGCAGCGCAAAGGTCCCGCGATAGAGAAGGCAGGGACTTTGTAGGATTGGCTGACACGGTCATGGAGGACTACTGATACCGACCGGGCTCCATCCCCCTTGGTCGAGCGGAGCCTATGGTCGATGTATCAATAGGGGGAAAAAGGAGTGCGTTCATGATCGCCACTGGTGCTGAACATTCAGTGGTGACTAATCTAGTTGCTCCTCCATCTGGAAGGACTATTACTGTAATAGGAGCAACTGGAAGAAGTGCTGAAAAACCGGTTCTTAAAAGTCGACTCTGTACATTGGGAGGCCACGTAGTAAAACATCAATTCCTTTATATGCCTGAATGTCCAGTCCAATTGCTGGGACGTGATATGCTATCAAAATTACAAGCGCAGATTACGTTCCTACCAAATGGAACAACATCCTTAAAGTTTAATGGACCTTCAGGTATCATGACATTATCCGTACCAAAGGAAGAAGAGTGGCGACTTTATACAGCGTTGACTAGCCAAAACCCTAGGAGTGATGAGTCATTATTCAACATACCAGGAGTTTGGGCAGAGAACAACCCACCAGGACTGGCCCGCAATATTCCACCTATAAAAATTGAACTAAAACTTGGGGTTTATCCAGTGAGCCTAAGACAATATCACATCCCGCAGAAGGCTAAGAAGAACATCCAATCTTATCTGGATAAGTTCATACGGTATGGTATCCTAAAATTCTGTACTTCCCCCTGGAACACCCCATTGCTGCCTGTTCAAAAGCCCGGTACAGATGAGTATCGACCTGTGCAGGACTTGAGAGCAGTCAATGATGCGGTTGTTAGTATACATCCAGTTGTACCCAATCCATATAACCTGCTTGCTTTAATTCCGGGCGGGGCTACTTACTTTACAGTCTTAGACCTCAAAGATGCCTTCTTTTGCCTCCGAATTGCCGCAGAAAGTCAATGTATTTTCGCTTTCCAATGGGAGAATGCTGTAACGGGCTCAAAACGCCAAATGACTTGGACAAGACTGCCCCAAGGGTTTAAAAATTCACCTACCCTATTTGGTTTAGCCCTAAGTCAAGATCTACTGGATTTCGAGTCCATCCCAGGAGAGTATGTATTGTTACAATATGTAGATGACTTGTTGATAGCAGCAGTTACAAAAGAAATCTGTCAGCAAGCAACGCACGATCTACTACACATTCTCTGGAAGGCAGGATACAAGGTGTCTAGAAAGAAGGCTCAGTTGTGTTTGCCAACTGTCAAATATCTGGGATTCCATATCTCTGAAGGTCAAAGAATTATGGGGCCAGAGAGAAAAGAAGCTGTCTGCCAAATACCGATACCCAAGAATAGAAGAGAAGTGCGAGAATTCTTGGGGGCAGCAGGCTTCTGTAGGATATGGATTCCCAGCTACGCGATACTGGCAAAACCTCTGTACGCAGCTATCAAAGGTACAGAGCACGACCCCTTCTTATGGACCCAAGAACAGCAAACGGCATTTGAAGATGTGAAGAAGGCTTTGATGAGTGCCCCAGCATTAGGTCTACCTGATCACACACGACCATTCTACCTGTATGTACATGAGCAAAGAAGAATGGCTGTGGGAGTATTGACACAGTACTTGGGATCATGGCAAAGACCTGTTGCCTACATGTCTAAGCAATTGGATGCAGTGGCCAGCGGACTTCCACCTTGTCTAAGAGCCGTAGCTGCAGCCGCCCTGCTAGTAGCTGAAGCCGATAAACTCACTCTGGGTCAAGAACTTTATGTACGAGTCCCACATGCAGTACAGACGTTGTTGGATTACAAAGGAAATCATTGGTTTAGTAACAGCCGTATGACCAAGTATCAAGCAATGTTGTGTGAAAACCCAAGAGTGCATTTAGAGACTGTAAATACCTTAAATCCAGCTACCCTTTTGCCACAACCTACTGAAAGTCAACATGATTGTTTGGAAGTAATGGATGAAGTATTCTCAAGTAGACCAGATCTTCGTGATTTTCCCATCCAGAACCCCGATGTTCAATATTATACAGACGGCAGTAGTTATGTGAAAGAAGGGATCCGCTATGCAGGATATGCAGTAACAACAATAGACAAGGTGATAGAAGCTCGGCCACTGGCGAAAGGAACATCAGCACAAAAGGCAGAATTGATAGCACTGACACGAGCGTTACAATTGGCTGAAGGTTTAAGAGTGAACATCTACACGGACTCCAAATATGCGTTTTTAACCACTCATGCCCACGGAGCTTTGTATAAAGAAAGAGGACTACTGAATTCAGAAGGCAAAGAAATCAAATACGCAGCTGAAATCCTACAACTATTGGAAGCAGTGTGGGAGCCGAAAGAAGTCGGTATCATACATTGTCGAGCGCATCTGAGAGGAGATGGTGATGTAACCAAGGGAAATCGGATGGCAGATAGTGCAGCCAAGCGTGCTGCTGAATCAGGAAGACAGGAGTATGTGGGGCATATAGCTGCTCTTATACCAACTCCACTGTCCCAATGGACTCCAGTTTATACAGCTCAAGAAGAGGAGTGGTTAAAGACTGAACCAGGAAAGTATTTGGAGAACAAGTGGTATCAGCTAGAAGATGGAAGAATAGTCATACCAGCATCACTAGCGGTAGAAATTGTCCAAAATTATCATAACGGGACACATTCTGGGAGAGACAGTACTGAAGAATCTCTCAGAAAACATTTCTACATACCAAGATTGTCCAACTTGACTCAGGCCATTGTACGAAGATGTGTAACGTGTGCTAAAAATAATGCAAGACAAGGACCAGTAAAGCCACCAGGAGTCCAGTTTATGGGGGAACTCCCCATGTCCGATTTACAAATTGACTTTACAGTGATGCCTAAATCGGGTGGACATCGTTACCTGCTGGTAATTGTGTGCACCTATTCAGGCTGGGTAGAAGCATGTCCTACTCGTACAGAGAAAGCAGGAGAAGTTGTGAGATTCCTGCTACGAGAAATAATACCCCGATATGGACTACCCTGTTCTATAGGATCGGACAATGGTCCAGCTTTTGTTCATCAGTGCCTACAACAACTGACTCATATGCTTGGTATAAAGTGGAGGCTTCATACAGCATATAGACCCCAGAGTTCTGGTAAGGTAGAGAGAATGAATAGAACTATTAAGAATCAGTTGGCTAAAATGTGTCAGGAAACCCAACTTAAGTGGAACGTTCTCTTACCCATAGCTTTATTGCGAATCCGCAGTACCCCTACCAGAAGGATGGGCCTCTCTCCTTTTGAAATTATGTATGGGCGACCACCTCCCGTACTTGGTAACTTAAGGGGGGACTTGAGTCAGTTGGGAGAAGGAATTACCCGGCAGCAGGTTGTAGAGTTGGGTAAGACTATGGAGGAGGTACAGAAATGGGTACAAGATAGATTACCTGTGAATATTTATCCCCCTGTTCATAGTTATCATCCAGGAGACCAAGTGTGGATTAAAGAGTGGAATAATGTACCGTTAGGGCCCAAGTGGAGAGGTCCTTATGTTGTTCTTTTGTCTACCCCTACAGCGATAAAAGTAGCCGAAGTGACTCCGTGGATACATCACTCCAGGGTTAAACCAGCAGCAGTCGATTCTTGGCAAGTTACAGCAGATCCAGAGAATCCCTGCAAGATCCGGTTAAAACGCACTACTCAGTCGGAGTAACGAGGAACTATTGTGGATTACAAATTTTATTATTTTTGGGATTTGGTGCGTGAGTGAGAAGGCCATAATAAAGCCTGTCCGCCCACCGACGTATAGTTTATAAGCCATGGAAAGTCTCGAAGGGACTCCTGTGAAGACGAGCAGAACTCCATTCCCTGCAGCCCTTACCTCCTGGAAGCTGAGGTGCCTTCGCACGGACGAAGACTGAGGATGACGGCGAAAGATGTGTTAATGATAGTGTTTATTTATGTGTGTTTTTATATTCAGGAAGGTAGAGGTAGACACTCCTAGCTGTGAGGTATGCATTAAGACTACGAGAACAGGTAACCATATTTCCCAAACCCTAATTTGGCATTCACAATACGAGTGTAAAGGAGATGTATCGAGATGTAGATACTTAAATATAGATTATAGTGTGTGCCATTTAGGAGTAGGAGAACCTAAGTGCTTCAGTCCGGAGTATCAACCCCGTACAATTTGGTTGACTCTCAGGAATGGAGATCCTCAGGGGACCCTAATTAATAAGACGGTGTTAGAATCCGTACATTCTTCGGGTGTTCTGCTATTTGATGCGTGTAAGGCGATATCAAGTGGTAGAAAGCCGTGGAATGTATGTGGGGATCTTAGATGGGAGAGGACGTATGGGTCTAATGATAAATATATTTGTCCCAGTAGTAAAAATAAATATGTGAGTCCTAGATGCCCAAATAAAGACTATAACTTTTGCCCATATTGGTCTTGTGTGGGGTGGGCGACTTGGGGACAGACAGTAGACAAAGACATGATAGTGACTAAGTTGCCTACCAGCCCATATTGTAGG
Organism: Pelobates fuscus; assembly: GCF_036172605.1. Classification (NCBI taxonomy): domain Eukaryota; kingdom Metazoa; phylum Chordata; class Amphibia; order Anura; family Pelobatidae; genus Pelobates; species Pelobates fuscus. The sequence continues at coordinate 156,844,438 of NC_086320.1, forward strand.
TCTATGGAATGCAATCCCATTCATATACTTATAAATAACCCCGATAAGTTCTTAGACAAATATGGTAATTTATTTGGGTTTCAGATATACGGGACGGGTTTAGATCCTGGGACAGTATTGTTTATAGGGATAGAGACTGATACGGTATCCTCCCAAACTCATCAAGTATACCATTCCTTTTATGAAGAGATGAGTATAGATAATAAGATCCCCCATAATGCTAAAAACCTGTTCATTGATTTAGCCGAAAGTATTGCCGGTAGTCTTAATGTTACCAACTGCTATGTGTGTGGAGGTACTAACATGGGAGACCAATGGCCTTGGGAAGCAAAGGAGGTAATGTCCGGTTCTGAGGCAGTTGACCAATTAATATCTACACAAGCCGATTATCATATGAGTGTTAGAGGTAAATCTGAGTGGAGATTAAAGACCTCCATCATAGGTTATGTTTGCATAGCAAGGAAAGGAATGATGTATAATACTTCTGTAGGAGAATTAACTTGTCTAGGGCAAAAAGCTTATGATGATGATACAAAGAATACAACCTGGTGGTCGGCTTCAAATGTCTCAGAACCATCTAACCCGTTTGCTAGATACGCCAATTTAAAGGATGTGTGGTTTGATTTATCCATCACATCTACCTGGAGAGCCCCAGCAAATTTGTACTGGATCTGTGGTAAGAAAGCCTATTCGGAGTTGCCACAGGACTGGGAAGGGGCATGTGTGTTGGGTATGCTCAAACCATCCTTCTTCTTGTTACCGATTGAAACAGGTGAGACTTTAGGTGTTAAAGTGTATGATGTGAATCATAGGAAGAAAAGGGGACCGATAGAGATAGGCGCCTGGGAAGATGATGAATGGCCTCCCCAGCGTATCATAGATTATTATGGGCCAGCCACGTGGGCAGAAGATGGTACCTTTGGTTATAGAACCCCTATTTATATGCTCAACCGTATTATAAGATTACAGGCGGTGGTTGAGATTATTACTAACGAAACATCACAAGCGCTCAATCTTCTAGCGAAGCATAATACCAGGATGAGGACAGCAGTCTACCAAAATAGATTAGCCTTGGATTACCTTTTGGCAGTAGAGGGAGGTGTATGTGGGAAGTTTAACCTGAGCAATTGCTGTCTTCAAATAGATGACGAAGGGCAAGCAATAGCTGAGCTTACCAGCCATATGGTTAAACTAGCGCATGTGCCTACTCAGGTATGGAAAGGGTATAATCCAAGTAGTTGGTTTGGTAGCTGGTATGAGTGGTTTGGAGGGCTTAAGGCAGTGGTAGGTGGAGTCCTACTGATTTTAATGTTGTGTCTACTCCTGCCGTGTCTTATACCCTTAGTAGTTAGGTCTGTGCAAAGCCTGATAGAAAATATAGCAGAGAGGAAGGCTGCTGCACAGATAATGGCAATTTATAAGTATAAGGCTCTAGATCAGGGAGAACCAATGCAGGAAAATGAGTGTTGAAGATTCACATCATAAGATAAGTCTGGTTTGGTTCAAGGTAACTTGCGGTGTATGCAAACTAAGGTTAAGTGATGCCTTAAGTAATTGTAAAATATCAAGAGGCATCAAAGGGGGGAATGTGGTGGAATCTCGGTAAAAATAAATTTAGTAGGCCGAGATTACCACGTGGCATGTGTACGTGCATATGCTGACGTATCGATCAGTTGGTTGCACGAGGCAAGATACGATCAGTAGTGTACGGAGCATGTGCAAGAATACAGGATGTAGTATTCCCCTCCTCCATTGTGCTGGACAGGCCATGCGGTCAAGCAGGAAGTTAATTCTTATTTGTATTGATTGGTCAAGAGAATGTGCGGGTGGAGCTTAATATGGGAGGAGTTATGTGCCTATATAAGGAGCCTGCACTATTGTCCGGGGCTCAGAACTTGTGGTATTTTGGTGACATTAGTCCCTCTGAGTCCCGATCGGTGATCCAATAAAGAATCTCTTCCTTCCTGAAGAAACCTGTGTCCATCTCTCTGTGCTTTGCTTCCGTCAGTTTCTCCGGTATCAATGCCACGTGGTAATCTTGGCCTACTAAATTTATTTTTACCGAGATTCCACCACACTAACTCTAACCATTCACCTTGCTTCCTTGAGCCTCTGGCAAAAATCTCTAATGAGACAGAAAGGGGTATTTTTTATATACACCCCTATACATTATTAACCCTTAATAGGGAACACATATAAAAAATACCCCTTTCTGTCTCATTAGAGATTTTTGCCAGAGGCTAAAGACCTCCATTTGTTTTTAAAAATACATAGGGATAAAGGATAGAGCGCAAGTAACATGTTTTTCTTTGGTTTTTACTATGTATTGGGGCTGATGTGTACTGTAGTCATTGCAGCCGCCCAGTAGTGATGGGAGTTGAGCGCAGGACTTTTCTTTCTGCATTTGTATCCAATTTTTGTATTACTCAGCCTTGTTACAATGCAGCCGCCCATCCCATGTGTTCCCTATTAAGGGTTAATAATGTATAGGGGTGTATATAAAAAATACCCCTTTCTGTCTCATTAGAGATTTTTGCCAGAGGCTCAAGGAAGCAAGGTGAATGGTTAGAGTTAGGACCCTCCTAGGGGGGTCTGCCTTGATGTGGCAGGTGGGCTCAATCCTCTCATGGCCATTGGAGGTAACTAAAAGACCTCCATTTGTTTTTAAAAATACATAGGGATAAAGGATAGAGCGCAAGTAATATGTTTTTCTTTGGTTTTTACTATGTATTGGGGCTGATGTGTACTGTAGTCATTGCAGCCGCCCAGTAGTGATGGGAGTTGAGCGCAGGACTTTTCTTTCTGCATTTGTATCCAACCTGTGATTGGATATTGGGTCAACTTTACTATACTGACACTGAAACCATAACCAGAACTACACCGGAGTAGCTTAATATCAAGAACCAAGTAGTTTAAGTACCAATTCTTAGAATGGCCCAAAACTCTATGTGATTAAGAACCTAGGTAAAGATAAAAAAAAAAAAAAAATTGTTCACAAATGTTCCCCATCCAACTTGGCAGAGCGTAAGCAATTCTACCATGAAAAACAGACAAAAACTGTTAGTCATATGTACAAAACTGCCAGAGACATACCGTAAATAATCAACAACTGTAACTGCAGTCAGAGGTGGTTCCACCAAGTATTGTGGGTGTGAATACTTATGCAACCCACAAAAGTCCAACTTTTTGTTTTGTGACACTTAAATGCCCTAATACAAAATAAATAAAAATCACTGTTTAGTAGATACACCACAAATAAAAACTTGCATGTATTTAATTACCGTATTTATCGGCGTATAACACGCACCTCATTTTCAGAAGGAAATTCCAGGAAATTTCCCCCCCCTCCTATAGCATCCCCCCCCCTCATCCCATAGTGTCCCCCCCCTTTCCATAGTATTCTCCACCCCCTCCCATAGTATTCTCCACCCCTCCCATAGTGTTCCCCCCTTTCCATAGTATTCTCCCCTTTCCATAGTATTCTTCCCCCCTCCCATAGTATTCTCCACCCCCTCCCATAGTGTTCCCCCCTCATCCCATAGTGTCCCCCCCCTTTCCATAGTATTCTTCCCCCCCATAGTATTCTCCACCCCCTCCCATAGTGTTCCCCCCTTATCCCATAGTGTCCCCCCCCTTATCCCATAGTGTCCCCCCCTTTCCATAGTATTCTCCCCCCCCCCCTCCCATAGTATTCTCCACCCCTTCCCATAGTGTCCCCCCAGTGCACTTTCCCTCCCCTTGTCCCATAATTACTTACCTGTCTTGAAGAGTGGGCCGGCTTCACAGCGCGCACCGCGGTACTGGAACTTCAATTTCAAGTTCCGGTTTCCGGCGGGACTGAAAGGAAGTGTGCACACTTCCTTTCAGTCCCGCCGGAAACCGGAACCTGACATTGAAGTTCCAGTACCGCTGTGCGCGCTGAACACTGGCCCACGCTTCAGGACAGGTAAGTAAATATGGTATATCGGTGTATAACACGCACACATCATTTCCCCCCTATTTTCAGGGAGAAAAAGTGCGTGTTATACGCCGATAAATACGGTATGTATTTTTTAATTGGGGGTATACATAAAAACAGCTTGCAAAACGGCAGATCTCTTGCCTGAAGACTTTTTTCTGTCCCATCACAGTCTTCTCAGTGCAGCTCAATGAGAAGTCTGTGCAAGGCAGGTGCTCTGAGCTATTGCTGCCTCTTGAGTTTAGCTCAAATGAGCTAACCAAACCAGGAAGTAACAGGACCTGTTGTCTGCTTAAAAGCCAGGGGGGTGTAACCAGGTTAATTTATAAGAGTGTCAATTTCTATTGATATCTGAACTTTTTGTAAAATTTAAAAAAGAGGACACACTCTTCACACACAAGTTTTTCAGCAAAAGCTTTAGGAGTCTGGAGTGTCCCTTTAACATTTGTGTCACAGTAAACTGTTATTTATCTACAACATGTTAGGTATATTGTGAAAATCAAATGGTAACTATAACAATAAGATCTATTTGAATATGAAATCACTACTAAATGTGGACACATCTAAGGTGATTGACGCTGTAATACAGCAATGCACATTTACATTTAATATATCTCGAGTGAGCACATCTGTGCAGTAACAGGACATTCTTCCTCTCACTATGTCTTCAGATACCCAATTACTATGATGTTTATTTAACAACTCATTCTGGCATTATATGTTAATATCTTTGTATCAAACAAAATATTCAGCATAGTCCTTTGGGTTATAAAGTTGGCATTTCATTTCAATGTTGCTGTATACGCAGAAGTAATTACAGTCACATTAGGAATGTTGCAATGAAAAATGACAGAACATCCCAGATGACCTCAGGTCAATTAAAGTTCATGGAAATCATTACACCAAGAGTTGGATATAATAGTTTCCCCCCCCCCCCCCCCGCCCCCCAAAAAAAGATGTTTGCTGAAGCTAGAATCTTGTGTGCAATTTCCGAGTCTGTTTTTTTTGTTATTTTTGGAAAAAAAATCAGACATAACTATGCAATGCTACCAAGTAGTACAGCTACAGTAAGTGTCATAACAGCAGATTTGAAGTTAGAACAAAAAAAAAGATGTTTGCTTTATTCGTATGTAGAAATAAGTTACATGTGGACTATATTGAGAAAATATACAAAGACTTGATAAATTAAGACATGTGACCACAAAGGTTAAAGGGACTCTCCAGTGTCAATCTCCCTCCCACCCCCCATCTCATGATGCTGAAGGGGTTAAACCCCTTCAGTGACTCACCTGAATCCAGCGCCGATGTCGCTCAGCGCTAAATCAGGCTCAGCCCATGCTCCTCCCCCACTGGCGTCAGCCGGCGGGGGAGACCTAATGCGCATGCTATGATGATTCTGGCAAGGATGGAGGTCCTCATCCATAGTGTGAGGACGTCCAGCGTTGTTTAAAACACTTTTCGTGTTCTAAGAACTGATAGACAGCCTCTAGAGGAGGACTTAACCCTACAAGGTAATTATTGCAGGTTATAAATAATTACACTCGCAGGGTTAAGGGTGGTGGGAGTTGGCACCCAGACCACTCCAATGGGCAGGAGTGGTCTGGGTGCCTGGAGTGTCCCTTTAAATCCTGTCAACTGCTAACATTGTCTCACAAAGCCGCGTACGAAACTTTGAAATGGAATTTCAAATTTAAGGCCAGAATAGCCCAAATAGAAGTATGGCTGCATTAGAGAATTGTTTCTAGTTAAACTATTATAATGTTAAATTTGGAAATCCCTTAGAATTCACATTGAATTCTCACTTTAGTGAATAACCCTGTTAATGTTTTGTTGCTTCATTAAAGGAGCACTATAGGGTTTGGAACATAAACATGTCTCCCTGACCCTATAGTGTTAAAACCACCATCTAGTCCTGCCCACCCAACTTGCCTCCCTAAATATAGTAAAATCTGTAATCAAGTCTGCAAGTCTGCCCCTGTCTGCCACTAACCTGCCTACTATCTGCTGACATCATCAGAAGTGGTGGTCTGAGCCAATCACAATGCTTCCCCATAGGATTGGCTGAGACAGTCAAGGAGGCAGATCAGGGGCAGAGCCATACATCTGGTTCTATTTCTGTTAGTTTCTCTAGTTCTAAGTCTGTTAATAATCTGTATTACAAATGTGATAAACTCATTTAACCTTTTAGGTAGGTCTTTGGCAGCAATTTCATCCAGAATAGCCTCAGATAATCATTTTTTAAATGCAGAGATTAACCTGCTATTAGTCCAGTCTACCTCAGAAGCCAAGGTGTGAAATTCTATGGCATAATCTGAGATATACCGGTTCCCTTGTTTGATATGCATTAGGGCAGTGGAAGTGTCATCCTCCCTGTCTAATGGTTCATTGTTAATTTGAATTCCGCAAGGGTGTTGAAGGGTACAACAGGAATAATTGGTTTATTGATGCCACACTGGTTTTTATGCAAGTCCCCATGCAAGGGGACATACCACCTGGACCTTGTTGGGCACCAGGACACAAAAGTGACAACCAATAAAATGACATGGACAAAGTGAAACACTCACACTGCAAACATACAATCCCCTCCTCTCTGCCTGTGAGATAATTTGGTAAGATAAAGGATAACCAATTATCTCCAGGCAGAAAAAACAAATTTTCCCCAAAACTTAGAACGTACCCTAAAACATATGGTATCCCCATAAATGACATATCCCCTGATAGCCCGGATCTGGGTGACCAACATATTCAAAAATCACCCAGATTGGTTCAGGGTTTTTTCGAAAAGTATGGAAGTCATATTTTACCGAAAAAGTCAAATAAGCTAATGAAAACACGAACGGAGCCCCCTGGCTCATAGGAGCGATTGTTCCCCTGGTTCGTGGGAACTAAACTACCGAACGGCGCTCTCCTAGCAGTTTGTGGAAAGGAAGCAGGCGTTTGTATGTTTTTATCGGTGTTCGGGAAGTCGAGTGTCCGATTTTAGTTCCAGACACTCGACGACCAAGTCCCGCTGCCTCCTTTCGTGCAAACAAGATGGCCGCCATTTTCTCTGCCACGTGGCGTTCGGCTGTACGAATGGAGGCCACCCAGAGAGAGCGCTCAATCGACAGTTCCCTTTGTAGATAATGAGCCAGGAGGGTGGTCGGTGTTCGGTAGTTTAATCTACGGTAGTTTCATCTACCGAACAGATAAAACATAAAAATAACGAATGGCCTTACAAAAGTCCCGAACTCAAAGTCTATTTTCTTTACAGAGTTTAAATAAGTCTCCTTTAGATCCGATTGGCCGTACCCGGCCTTTGACCCCAGAACATGCTTGCGCGTCCTTTGCGTGATGTCATACGCCCATTGATGTCGTCAATACCGTGGGTGGACGTTGGGTTACAAATTGGTATGGATCCACAGCGGCCGGCGTCTTTCAACATGCCGCAGGTATCAGATACATCGGCACAGGGATGCTGATTAGCATCTTTGTCAATGTCAGGAAGGTAGTAACCATTACGGACACCACAAGGTGAGGATGAACATGTGACAATTTTACACACCCGGCATATATAATGGATACAGGGTGACTAAAACATAAGAACAAATCAGTAAAGTGTCCTTCTGCTCCCAGTGAATGTGACGACCCTCACACAGGAGAATATGGAGAGACATTCAGAAACGCCAGGCTTGGACCAGGTGTTATAGTTATTTTCCAAAATTTCCCCGATGCAACAAATTGTAGCAGAAAACTTTCCAGAAAACAGCAATCAAGTTACACTTTTAACACAGGTGAATGAAAGAATGCCCCAGGTGTCGATCATCCTTGTGTAGAAAATTATGAAGAAGGCAAACTGGTTTAGAGAGAGCTAGACTGGGAACAAAAAGCAGCTATGGACAAATATTTACACCAGCCCTATAATGCAAAGTGCCAGCAGGTAAAAGATAACTTAAATGAACACTCCAGTCACCCTAACCACTACAGCTTGCCCCATTGCAAGTATCAAACCATTTTTGAACAGTTTGACTTCTTACCTGTGTTCCACTGGGCACCACTCCGTGCCCCCACTACTAATTCTGGAGAGCAGGAATTTCCAAAGCAGGTACCTCCGTAAGCTCTAAGTGTGGTTAGCTCATTGGCTGAGAGCTCTCTAGAACTTCTGACTTTCTGGAATTAGTAGTGGAGGAAAGGAGTAATGTCCATTGAATCCCTTGGTTCTGGAGTGGAGAGATCTTAATATGACTGCCTATATTAAACTTAATAGAGCTTGAGACGATTTGAAGAGATGAATGACAAAAATAACCCAAATCCAGTTGTGTAAAGCTTGTTGCATAATACTCAAAATGACTTGATGCTGTATACGCTGCCAAAGGTGCTTCAACTAAGCACTGCAATCAGAGTCAGTTTCAGGCAGCATATTCATTTGAAGCTGTTCGGAACCCAGGGAGATGGAAATCCAGCAGAGGCAATCTCTGCGCTAGACTGTAGCTGAGGACCACTCACTTAGGGCAGTGTAAGGGCAGCTTCCATTTACCAGTCTAAGGCATGTTCCCAGAGTTTCTGAAAGTGTGTGTTCACAACACTGGTTTCATAGACCATAGAATGGATTGTCTATATCTGTCACTATGCCCATTAGTGATGCTCCTATCTGACCCTCAGACCTGGCGAGCGTACCTTACTGCGGCGCAACACGCTGATCATCCCTCTCACCTTAGCAGCTGCCAGGTCTGGAAGTATTGAAATGCCACCTCCTTTGCGCTAGAGCCTATTAAGGCTTACCTTGTCCCTAATGGTTCTGACTGCAAATGTACGTGCTTCGTCATGTTAATGTCACACACGCATGTTCCAACTAGTGATGTCCCGAACGGTTCGCTGGCGAATAGTTTCTGGCGAACATAGCGTGTTCTCGTTCGCCACGGACGGCGAACATATGAGATGTTCGGTCCGCCCCCTATTCATCATCATTGAGTAAACTTTGACCCTGTACCTCACAGTCAGCAGACACATTCCAGCCAATCAGCAGCAGACCCTCCCTCCCAGACCCTCCCACCTCCTAGACAGCATTCAATTTAGATTAATTCTGAAGCTGCATTAATTTTTTTTTGTGTCAATCATGTTTATTGAAGAAAAAGCTTCCCATGAATTCCGTTAGCATACGGTATGTAAGACAATAAAAGGTACAATACATATATGAGCAACATTACATTGTCAGATGTCACTGCCTTCGAAGTAGGTTTTCAGCCTAGTAGCTGACTTGCAACCTTGGGTTTGGCATTATGGTAATCATGTCGTTCAGTACGTATGGTCAGTTGGGACCGGCCGTAGATCCCCATTGGGATCTTCAGACTGTCTGGGGCAGTTGTTGTTTTATTTCGGCCTTCCCTACGTCTATTTGTGTTGCCCATGTGGTCGCTCAGTGTGCTTTTCTGCTAACTCGTAGGGTCGATCTATGGTAGAAAGTGTGCTAGGCTCCTGGACCCTCCCAGTAGGTTGCGTTTCGTCTCACATAGCTAAGTGTGGGTAGGTGTAATTGTCCTGCCCCTAGTCGGTATAAGTCCGTCTTGTGGTTGCTCACCGTCCATCTGCTTGTGTGCCAGGGAGGGCGGAGGTCTGCCACGCTGTGCTAGATTGGCCCGTCGGGCTTGTCGTACGTGTGTGTCTGAGTTGTGCGGCTATCTGTGTGTAGTCCGGCAGAAGCCGGCTTAACTTAAAGTCTCCGTACTGGGTACGGATATTGGAAAAAGGAGCAGAAAAGAGCAGAAGAAGAGGAAGAAAAAAAAAGGGGGGGGAGGAGGGAGGGAAGATCAGGGTAGAAGTAAGGGGGGTGGGGAGACAGGGGGGATAAGCAGCATGGGCCTGGTTGCGGCCGCCCCACCCCCTGGAGCTTCGTCTTCCCCGCTGTAGCGTGGGATCTGTATACTTATCGCAATTTGTTCTGGTTCTACCACCACGGGCGGGTTCTGAACTCGGGTGTCTCAAGCCACCCCTCTGGAGACGTATAGCCTCCAAGGGTACCATGTTAAGGTGCACTTATCCGAGCGCTCTCGCAGGGAGGCCGTCAGCGTTTCCATGTCATAGATTCTCGACCTTATCTATCCATTGCCTAAGAGTGGGGACTGACGGGCCCTTCCAGTGCAGGGGTATGAGAGCTTTTGCTGCATTAAGCAAGTGGATGGTCAGGGAGTTTTTGTATGCCTGCGTGGGGACAGGTGTATGGTGCAAGAGCATCGGCAAGGTTTGTAGGGGGAGTTCGTCACCGGTGACCTCTTTGACCTTTGCATTGATCATCTGCCAGTGCGGTGTTATACGGGGGCATGACCACCAGATATGTAAGCTAGTGCCCCCCCTTGTGCCGCATCTCCAACAATCGCCCGTGTTAGTCCCGTGTATGTGTCTGAGGGAGTCTGGTGTCCTGTACCAATGTGTTAACAATTTGTAACTGGTTTCCTGAAACTTCGAGCTTATTGAACATTTATGTGTGAGGAGGAATATTTTGTCCCATTCTTGGTCTGTCAGCTGAATACCAGTCGCCCTCTCCCACCTGCTCGTGTAATCTAATGGGCAACTGTCTCCTGTCCTCTGGAGCATAGCGTATAGGTATGAAACCCCGTGGTCTACATGTCGTCTGTCCGTGCACAGTCGTTTGAATTCCGAAAGTTGACGTTGTAGGTGAGTTCGTCCCGGGAGTTTGGCATAGTACGTCTTAACTTGGTGGTAGTGGAATTTGTCCAGTTGGGTGGGTTGCCGGTCTGGCATCAAGTTACCTAGCATTTGGAGCGTTCCCCCGGGACTCCACTGGCGCATATAGATCCAGTCAGTCCTCTGGAAGTTGTGAAGGGCAGCCGGTTGGAGGCCCCCTGCCAAACCCGGGTTGTGTGTAATGGGTGTAAGCGGGCTTGGGGAGGTGGTGAGTTGATGGGCATACCGCTGTCCGCACCAAACCCTGAGGGTGGCATCTATCATTGGGTTCCTTGTGTGGAGGTCCGAGAAAGTTTAGCCACCGAGCCAGAGCCTTGATGGGATGGTGCCCTGTGTCTGTTGCAGTTCCATGTTTACCCAACGTTTGGTGCTAGGGCGCGCATGCCAATCTACTATTCTGTGTAGATGTGTGGCCCGGTAGTATGAGATCACTGATGGTAGTCCCACCCCTCCGGCCGCCTTCGATCTTTCCAGGATCGACCTGCGGATGCGCGCTTGTCTATGATTCCACACAAACCTGCGGATAGCTGTAGTTACTGAATTGAAAAACGTCTGGGGGATCCTTAAAGGCAGTATCTTAAAGAGATACAGCAGCCTATGTAGTACATTCATTTTGACCGCATTAATGCGGCCGAACCAGGAGATGTACCGTTGTGTCCATCGCTGGAGGTCTTGTTGTATGGTTGTAAGGATAGGGAGAAAGTTCAGCCTGTAGATCTGTGTCAGGTCTGCCGGTAGCCAGGTGCCTAGGTATCGTAATTTCGTCGCGCACCATGAGAAGGCGAACTGGGTACTGAGCTGGTGGACATGCTCCTCTTTCTGCATTATCGGCATAGCTTCGGATTGTTCCAGGTTAAGTTTCAGGTTGGATACCTGGTGATAGGTTTGAAATGCCTATAGCAGGTTGGGCACTGAGATCCTGGGCTGTTCCAGAAAGAAGAGCATATCGTCAGCGTAGGCCGCCACACTGTGTTCTTCGGAACCCACTTTCACACCCGTTATGCACCCGTCCTGTCTTACCACCTCCAGGAATGGTTATAGAGAGAGGGCAAACAGGAGGGGGGACAGGGGACAACCCTAGCGGGTCCCATTGCATATAGGGAAAGACTGCGTTAGGGCTCCGTTAATGTGGATCCTTGCCGTCGGGGTAGAATACAGCGCCGACACCCATGTTCTTATGTGAGGACCGAATCCCATGTGTCTTAGCGTTTCGTCCAGGTATACCCAGTCCACTCTGTCGAACGCCTTTTCGGCGTCCGTGGAGAGGAGGGCTGTGTCGCTTACCGAGGTCCTTGCGCAGTGTATAACATTTAAGGCCCATATCGTGTCATCCCTAGCTTCTCTGCCTGGGATAAAGCCGACCTGGTCTGGGTGTATGAGATCCGGCAAGATCCGCGACACCCTCAGGGAGAGGGCCTTAGTGAATAGCTTCAAGTTGGCATTTAATAACGAGATTTGCCTATAGCTCGAGCAATTAGATGGATCCTTTCCTTCTTTGGGGATGACTGTGACTATTGCTGCCAGGGAGTCCGTGGGGAATTGCCCTCCCTCCTGTATGGAGTTTAGGCCCGCCAGAAGTCGGGGTAGTAGGGCGTCTCGGAATGTTCGTCAGTACGTTAAGGGGAGGCCGTCCGGGCCCGGGGCTCTATGTGGTTTTGAACACTTCATAGCCGTGGCTAGTTCCTCCAGTGTCAGCGGGTCACATTTTGTGTTAGGTAGTATGTGACTCTTCTGCGGTGGTTCTGGGCTTCTGTCCCTTGTGTGGGCGTAGATTGGTTGTAAAGGTCCGTGTAATAAGCCCTGAATGCCGCCATAATGCCTTCAGGCATTCTGGTGTTCGGTCCGTGTCGTGTGTGTATCTGGTGGATGTGTTGGGATCTACGTTTCTCCCGGAGCACTTGTGCCAGGAGTCGTCCGCTCTTATTCGAGTGCTCATAGAAGTGCCTGGCGGATTTCCGTAGTGTGTGTAATAGTCCCTGGGAGAGGTGGTCCCTGAGTGCCATGCGTGTCTCTGTAAGTCGTAGGTACGTATCATCATCTAAGGTCTGTTTATGAGTGTTCTCTAGTTCCGCTATCCGCTTCGTTAGGTCTAAGATTTGACGAGCCCTATCTTTCTTGCGTTGTGTGCTGATGGATAGGAAGTGTCCTCGAATAACGCATTTATGGGCTTCCCAGAGCCTCAGTGGGGGCATGTCAGGGGTGTCGTTGGTATCAAAGTATTGTGTAATAGTCTGTAGTGATGTGGTGCGTGTCTCTAGCTCTGTCAGCAGGGTTTCATTAAGTTTCCACTGTCGCTCGGCGGGTAAAATAGCGGAGAGCTCATTACCATCGTGATTGGGGCATGGTCGGACTGGCTTATAATCCCTATGGCTGCGTCCTGGAGAAGCGCTAAGCTTTCTTGGGGCATGAATATATAGTCTATTCGACTGTATTGTTTGTATACTGACAAATAATAGGAGAAATCCTTATCGTCTGGGTGGGCTACGCGCCAGCAGTCAACCAGCCCCACTCCGTTTAGGGCTCGCCGTGTTGAGCGTAGGCAGTGCGGCGGGACAGTGCTGGTACCCCTGGAGGAGTCAACTCGCAGGTCTAGGGGAACATTAAGGTCCCCCGCCACTATCAGAAGGCCGGCCCTGATTTTTTCCAGTTTGGCTAGCGTTTTGGCAAGGAAGATGTGTTGTCCACGATTAGGGCTTTAAATACATGCGAAAGTGTAGATATGGTTCACAATGGAGCCTTTCAGGAAGATATACCTCCCTTCAGGGTCCGACAGTGTGTCCATGTGTTGGAATGGGACGGAGCAAGAGAAGAGAATCGCCACTCCTGTTTTCTTAGAGTCTGGGTGGTTGGCATAGTACCGCTGTGGGAAGCGACTATTCTCAACCCTCGGTGAGTCTTGGCCCATGAAGTGCGTCTCCTGCAAGAGCGCCACGGACACCTTTTCCGCCCAGAGCTAGTGTAGTAATTGGGAATGTTTCTCGGGGAGGTTAAGACCTCTCACATTGTTGGACCACAGTTTAAGTTGTGCGGGGGTGAATTGCCCCCCATGTCCTCCTGGCGCGAGCTTCCCCCAACGTGCCCCGCTGGGTGATGAGGGGAAGAAACGCCGACAAGTAGGTTGGGAAAAGGAAGGGGGGAGGGAGAGAGAGAAGGGAGGAGAGAAAAAAAAATAAAATGCAACAATGAGCCTCGGTCGGATGGAGTCGTTCGGGAGATGCTCGTCTGCAGTCCCACCGAACTCCGACCAGAATGTACAGTGTGGGTCTGTTGCGTGGGGTGCGAGAAAGGTCACCTACGGTGTCTGTTGCACGAACGTGTGTGGTGAGTCTGTGGCTGACTCCACGTGCACCCAACCCGCCGAACACAGCGTCGGGGTGAGTGTCGTCCTCGCCATGTTGCACCTCTGAGTATGGGGGTCCAGGCTCCCTGGGTTGCGTCACTGTCCCACTTCCTCCCTGGGCCCGTCTTTCATGGTATGTGGGTGGTCCCTAATCTGTCCCTCTGGCCAATCATCTGTTGTCAGCCACTTGCCTCCCAGCCTTGTGGATTGTGGGTGTAGTCTACCCCCGGCCCCCTGGCCTCCCGTGTCCGTCCGGGCTATCGGTCCAGTCGAGTCTGGTCCTGCCGAGACAGCTGTCTCCGTAGCTAGTGCGGTCCTAAAGTACATAGTAATCTATATATAACAGCCAGTAACCTGTGTTTATTATACATTATCCTCCCATAGCCAGTATCCTGTGTTTATTATACATTATCTCCCCCATAGCCAGTAACCTGTGTTTATTATACATTATCCCCCACAACCAGTAACCTGTGTTTATTATACATTATCCCCCCATAGCCAGTAACCTGTGCTTATTATACATTATCCCCCTATAGCCAGTAACCTGTGTTTATTATACATTATCCTCCCATAGCCAGTAACCTGTGTTTATTATACATTATCCCCCATAGCCAGTAACCTGTGTTTATTATACATTATCCTCCCATAGCCAGTAACCTGTGTTTATTATACATTATCCCCCATAGCCAGTAACCTGTGCTTATTAAACATTATCTCCCCCATAGCCAGTAACCTGTGTTTATTATACATTATCCTCCCATAGCCAGTAACCTGTATTTATTATACATTATCCTCCCATAGCCAGTAACCTGTGTTTATTATACATTATCTCCCCCATAGCCAGTAACCTGTGTTTATTATACATTATCCCCCCACAACCAGTAACCTGTGTTTATTATACATTATCCCCCCATAGCCAGTAACCTGTGCTTATTATACATTATCCCCCATAGCCAGTAACCTGTGTTTATTATACATTATCCTCCCATAGCCAGTAACCTGTGTTTATTATACATTATTCCTCCATAGCCAGTAACCTGTGTTTATTATACATTATCCCTCCCATAGCCAGTAACCTGTGTTTATTATACATTATCCCCCCATAGCCAGTAACCTGTGTTTTTTATACATTTTCCTCCCCATAGCCAGTAACCTGTGTTTTTTATACATTTTCCTCCCCATAGCCAGTAACCTGTGTTTATTATACATTATCCCCCATAGCCAGTAACCTGTGTTTATTATACATTATCCTCCCCATAGCCAGTAACCTGTGTTTATTATACATTATCCCCCCCATAGCCAGTAACCTGTGTTTATTACACATTATCCCCCATAGTCATTTATCGTTGGACCTAGGCAGCATGATGTCTTAGGCCGGCCCAGAGAGTGAGTGAGTGAATAATATAATATATATGTTCAGAAACATATTAGTAATATACGTAAATCGGGTTCATGCAAAGAGGGTGAAAAGGTATTAAAGAAAAACACACTTATTGCATCAAATCTACAAAGCCAAACTTTTAAAAGCTTTCCTAATGTCTTTCTCGGGATGAGGAATATATCGGTTGTAGACTGAGGATTTCCATCTGCCCAATCTTTTAATAATATGCACCGGAGTGTCAGTGTTGAAGGAGACCGAAGCTGCCCCTATTCTAAATGAAAGACCCGAGACATGGATACAACCCAATCTTAGGATTAGTGTTCTGATGTAGAAGATGAATTTAGCCGTAGTCAGAGGGATTCAGTGAGAGTAGTGGTGAAATGTGTGTGACATGACTGAGTGTGGGTAAGTAAGAGTCAAGTATTTTAACTGGGCACTAGTTCTATGTGGGATAAAGTGGTATAGCGGATGGATGAGTAGTTTGGTTCGTTTTAGAGGTTTGTAGAGAAAGTATATAGTGATCATGATTTTTAGCGATATCCAATATTTTTAAGGTGGTCCCAGTGCCACCACTCATATGTGGTGTCACAATAGCTTGCATTTAAAAAAAACAAAAACTTTTTTGACTGTAATATAATAGCAGTTTCCTTCACACGTGTGCGTTTCAGGGCCTGCCAGGGCACAGTGTCACACCAGTGCAACTCATATCTGGTGTAACAGTAGTGTACTTTAAAAAAAAAAAACTAGAAATTTGACTGTGAAATAATAGCAGTCAGTTTCCTTCACATGTGTGCGTTTCAGGGCCTGCCAGGGCACAGTGTCACACCAGTGCAACTCATATCTGGTGTAACAGTAGTGTACATTTAAAAAAATAAATACAGGGGGCTTGTTGTCACCTTTCGGGGACCCTTGGTGTTGTACGTGGCTGAATGGAGGAAAAGACCTTCAATGACATCAGTGAGGACAAGGAACGGGACATGGCTAGCTTGGTATCCAACCTTGTGCAAATGGGGAGTTTGCAGTTGTGCAAATGGACTGTTTGCGGTTGTTTGCGGTGCGTTAAACGGGGAGTTTGGTCTGTCACTGTGAAGCGGGCGTAACCCTTACACTACCTGATCGATACAACATCATACCTGATGTTTTAAAGCACGTTATTCCAAACAATTTAGGAATGTTAGGTGATTTATGCCCTTTATGGATTAAAACCAGACTCTGCATCAACTATGTAATTTTCCATGGGAGTTTTGCCATGGATCCCCCTCCGGCATGCCACAGTCCAGGTGTTAGTCCCCTTGAAACAACTTTTCCATCACTATTGTGGCCAGAAAGAGTCCCTGTGGGTTTTAAAATTTGCCTGCCTATTGAAGTCTATGGCGGTTCGCCAGGTTTGCCCGTTCGCGAACATTTGCGGAAGTTCGCATTCGCCGTTCGCGAATGGAAAATTTTATGTTCGCGACATCACTAGTTCCAACATCACTTCTATGCAAATCATAGCCTTTGTCTAGCTATTTAAATCTATAAAAGATAGTTTTCAGTCGTGGTTTCCAATTTGGTTATCCAAGAGCGCATTTTTTCTATTGATTCCTGTGTATTTTGATCATGGCTTGTTAGTTGACTAATATGACTTCTGTATCTTTTGACCTTTGGCTTGTCTACTGTATACATATATTCTGTTTCACTGACCTCGGCCTATCCTGTACTATTCTATATTAACGCTAAATCTGGCTATTCTAAGGTCCAGTAATACATTTAAGGGATTCTTTGTTTATTAATGTATTTGTTATTAAGTTCTGCATGTTGGGTGTTAGACTATCCTGACAATATCATTCCAGATGAAGTGTGGTTGAATTTAAAGCGACTTTTGAATGTGTCAAGTCAGGTAGTCTGATTTTTCTTAGCCCGTCCACGAAGTTTGAGATGGCCTACAAAATTACTCTCCAGGTAGGCTTACATCATAAAGCATCTCTCCTATACCTATACATGTGTAACTGGCCTTTGTGGGTAACATAAACATTTTTTTTAATAACAATTATTGATCAACATTTTTTTTTTTTTTTTTAATTACAAATTTCATTTTTTTTTTTACAAAAACAATTCAATGTTGATCAATACCCAAGATCCACATTTTAATTCCCTTAAGATGAAACATGCAGGGGAGACACAGTCTCAGACAGTCATCCATTGCTTATCTTGGTCAGCAGCCATTTATTTTATTTGCACATGATAAGAGGAACAGTGACTAGGTCCTGTCCACATTTAAAAGCAAAAGTTCCTCATATCAGTAGTAGAAGACTGTCACTGCAACCTATTGTGAGTTCTATTGTTAAAGATAAGAATTGGAAAGCTATAGATCATAAACTTGGTGTCATAATACATTGTCTGACTAAAGATCAAATGAGCTATAAAAGTCTCCAGAACCCTGTGATGACATTATTTTTCTTGAGCAAAATGTATCTTTTATATTATATTATATTTTAAAATATGGATTAAGGCTAGGGTTCCTTTTAATTTGGGACAGCACCGGAATAAATGTGTTCCGGCCTGCCTGAAACTGGTAGTGGTTACATTTTCAGGCAGCAGCTGCGATTTATATTTATGGTCTCTAATCCAGTCTCTCCTCCTTTAGTGATACGTCAGAAGAGGAAGCAATGTTTTCCTTTCTTCCCACCTCCTCTCCTGGCATATCATTAACATGAGAAGGACTGAATTAATGTCAGCAGCTGCAAATGGCAACTACTGCCTGAGAGTGTACGTTTCCCTAATCTCAGGCATACTGAAATATGTAGGTGCTGGTAATGTCTTGATACATTTGGACCTGTACTGTGCTTGCACAGTGTGATGTCACCCACTATATTATTTCAACAAAAAGTCAATTATTTCCTGCTGTTGTCTAATGAAAAGCAAAACAAAAGCATAAAACTGATACTATTTTATCTATAATTTGCAAAGGTCTGATATGGCACCAAATATACCACAGGACAACAATACATATTTTGTAGTACTCTATAACGAGGCAATTACACACTTATCACACAAATAGGATAGAAAGTCAGGTTGTGCAGACAACTCTACAAATATAGTAATGGGATATACAGTGATCAGCGGCAACATTAAAAACATTAACCGGTGAAATGAATAACCTGTCAAGGGGTGGGATATATTAGGCAGCAAGTGAACAATCAGTTCATGAATTTCATGTGTTAGAAGCAGGAAAAATGGGTAAGCAAAAAAGATATCAGTGACTTTGATAAATAGCGATGGCGAGACAACTGGGTCAGATCATCTCCAAAACGGTAAGTCTTGTGGGATGTTCCGAGTATGAAATGGTTTGTACTTACCAAAAACGTTGCAAGGAAGGATAACTGGCGTCAGGGTCATTGATGCACATGGGGAGTTAAAACTGGTCTTGCCCAATCACGCAGAAGGGCTACTGTAACTCAAATTCTTGAAAAACCTAATGCTGCCCATGATAGAAAGGTGCCAGAACACACAGTGAATCACAGTTTGCTGCATGTGGGGTTACATAGACATAGACTGGTCAGAGTGCCCATGATGACCCCTGTCTACCGTTGTAAGCGCATTCATTGGGATGTGCGCATCAGTACTGGACCATGGATCTATGAAATAAGCTTGCCCGGTCTGATGAATCACGTTTTATTTTAGATTAGGTGGAGTGTCGGGTGCGTGTAAGTCATTTACCTGGGAAAGATATGGCGGCAGGATGCACTGTGAGAAGAAGGCAGGCCATCAGAGGTAGTGTAATGCTCTGGGCAATGTTCTACTAGGACACGTTGTGTGCTGGTATTCATGTGGATGTTATATGTACAACCTACCTAGAGATTGTTGCAGACCATGCACACAATAATGTTCCCTGGTGGCATAGGGGGGGCCTACACTATACTAGGCAGGTGGTTTTAATGTTGTGGTAGATCAGTGTAGTGTGTAGTGTAGGTATTCACTTGCTCTAGTACAGACTATGGGTTGTCGTTGCACTCCTTCAAAATAACAAAAAGTAAAAGTAGTAAAATTGGAACACACGCATATGCACTTCATATGTATCATAGTAAATAGCATATCTTAGATTAGGTGGCAGATCTTTCAGAACTAGACTCAGAGCCACATTAAGACTCAATATGCCTTGTCTAAAGCTGGTTTTGACTAATTTTATTATCGTGATACCTTTTTTTTCATTAGCACTCCTGTTCACAGCTATATCATTTATTTTTGATTGTCTCGTGCTATACAATAAAAAAATATTTCTAATTGTATCACCCACAATGTGTCCATGTTCAGATGTTTACTGTAGACCATTAAGAGGCAATGTGGTAAGGTGTCATAAATAGCAAGGTTTTTTTCATTGGCATCATTGTGCAAATCTTTATTTAACTAGCTCTTGACTTTGCGGATATGAAGAAAAACAATATAAGGTATATGACAAAGCTAACAAGTCAATGAAAGAGAACCGGCTCAGCTTTTGATCGATGACATTTTTTTGCTGATTCTTATTCTGTTTATACGTGCAATGAAATGACATTTCCCATGCTCCTCCAGAAGCTTGGAATGCTGGCTATTCACGGAGCAGTTTGTGTTTTTAAAATGTATGCTCCCACTGGTAACAATTATTACTTTCTTAATCAATAGCTTTGACAGTTTCCATGGAAATCCCACATAATCCACTGCCCGCTGGCTTTACAGACATTGTTTCACTTAAAAAAAATGTCTTCTTATTTCTCCCCAATTAAATGCTAGCTGTTAATAAAAACATTCAATAATATGTGAGAAGATTGAGGTTCTTTTTTTTTTCCCCGGTGTGAAAGATTAGTTGGCCGTTTTGGCTATGGGAAGGTTAGCTGTCAATGTACGAGATAGATATATATATATACTAATAGGGGCACAAGGTAAATAAGTGAAACAGATTTTGGAAGCAAACTGCTAACGGATAACTGGTAATTAATTGTTTGTATATAGCACAGGGCTCTTATACAATAATACAAGCTCACAGTTACGGTTTGTGGAGGTCACCTACCATCAGAGGCGGCTCTAGACTTTATGAGGCCTTAGGCGAAACGCAAACATGAGGCCCCACTAACAAAAAAGTGTCACATATACACATTGATGCGCTGTCTACCTGTGTATGTGCCTGAGAGTGTGTCTGACAGAGAGTATCCTTGTGTGTCTGAATGTATGTCTCTGTGAGCATGTTTGCGTTTTTGTCTGAGACCCTATGTGTATGGGGTAGCTGCTTTAAGTGTGTTGTGTGTGTATGGGGGGGGGGGTGATGGTGAGAGGGGGGTGATGGTGAGAGGGAGAAAGGGTGCGATGGTGAGAGGGAGAGGGGGTGCGATGGTGAGAGGGAGCGGGGGTGCGATGGTGAGAGGGAGCCGGGGTGCGATGGTGAGAGGGAGCGGGGGTAAAGTGAGAGTGAGGGGGGTAAAGTGAGAGTGAGAGGGGGTAATGTGAGAGTGAGAGGGGGTAATGTGAGAGTGAGAGGGGGTAATGTGAGAGTGAGAGGGGGTGATGTGAGAAGGAGGGGGTGATGGTGAGTGGGGTGAGGCTGAGGGTGGTGATGGAGGGTGATGCTGAGGGTGGTGAGGGGGTGATGCTGAGGGTGGTGGGGGGGTGATGCTGAGGGTGGTGGGGGGGTGATGCTGAGGGTGGTGGGGGGGTGATGCTGAGGGTGGTGGGGGGTGATGCTGAGGGTGGCGGGGGGGTGATGCTGAGGGTGGCGGGGGGGTGATGCTGAGGGTGGCGGGGGGTGATGCTGAGGGTGGTGGGGGGTGATGCTGAGGGTGGTGGGGGGTGGTGGGGGTGGTGAGGCTGAGGGTGGTGGGGGGTGAGGCTGAGGGTGGTGAGGCTGAGGGGGGTGATGCTGAGGGGGGTGGGGGGAGTGATGCTGAGGGTGGTGGTGATGCTGAGGATGAGGGTGGGGGGGTGAGGGTGGTGATGGTGAGGGTAGGGGGGGTGAGGCTGAGGGTGGTGGGGGGTAATGGTGAGGGTGGGGGGTGAGGCTGAGGGTGGTGGGGGGTGATGGTGAGGGTGGTGGGGGTGGTGATGCTGAGGGTGGTGAGGGGTGATGGTTGGTGATGGGGGTGGTGAGGCTGTGGGGGGTGAGGGTGAGGCTGGTGATGGTGGTGGGGGTGAGGCTGAGGGTGGTGGGGGGTGATGGTGAGTCTGAGGGTGGTGGGGGGTGATGGTGAGGGTGGTGGGGTGTGAGGCTGAGGGTGGTGGGGTGTGAGGCTGAGGGTGGTGGGGTGTGAGGCTGAGGGGGGTGGGGGGTGAGGCTGAGGGTGGGGGGGTGGGGCTGAGGGTGGTGGGGTGTGAGGCTGAGGGTGGTGGGGTGTGAGGCTGAGAGTGGTGGGGGGTGATGCTGAGGGTGGTGGGGGGTGAGGCTGAGGGTGGGGGGTGAGGCTGAGGGTGGTGGGGGGTGAGGATGGGGAGGTGAGGGTGAGGGTGGGGGGGTAAGGCTGAGGGTGGTGGGGGGTGATGGTGAGTGAGGCTGAGGGGGGTGGGGTGGTGAGGCTGAGGGTGGTGGGGGTGATGGTGAGGGTAGGTGGGGTGAGGCTGAGGGTGGTGGGGGTGATGGTGAGGGGGGTGAGGCTGTGGGTGGTGGGGGGTGATGGTGAGGGTGGTGGGGGGTGATGGTGAGGGTGGTGGGGGTGATGGTGAGTGAGGCTGAGGGTGGTGATGGTGAGGGGGGTGAGGCTGAGGGTGGTGGGGGTGATGGTGAGGGTGGGGGGGTGAGGCTGAGGGTGGTGGGGGTGATGGTGAGTGAGGCTGAGGGTGGTGATGGTGGGGGGCTGAGGGTGGTGGGGGTGATGGTGAGTGAGGCTGAGGGTGGTGATGGTGGGGGGGTGAGGCTGAGGGTGGTGGGGGTGATGGTGAGGGTGGGGGGTGAGGCTGAGGCTGGTGGGGGGTGATGGTGAGTGAGGCTGAGGGTGATGGTTGGTGATGTGGGGGGTACGGCTGGGGGTGGTGGTGATGGTGGTGGTGGTGGGGGGTGATGGGGAGGGAGAGCCTACCTTTCCCTGGTGGTCCAGTGGGCTCCCTGGTGGTCCGGTGGCCATTACTTCCGGTCTGCAGCTCCGCAGAGCTGCAGACCGTGTAATCTCGCGAGATTTCAGAGCGTTGCCGTGGTAACCCGCGGCAACGCTCTGATTGGCCAATTCTCGCGAGTCACATGGTCTGCAGCTCTGCACACTGCGGAGCTGCAGACCAGTGTCTGCGGTGGCTGGCCGGGCAGCCAGGAGGGGCCTCGCACCCGGCGGCATACCGGGCAAGCCGCCGGGCCCCCTCCTGGTGTCAGGTCCTCGGTCACTGCCCGAGGACCTGACACAGTCTGCCCACAGGCGGTTTAGGCGGCCGCGAGGCCCCAGCCAGCGCGAGGCCTTAGGCGGCCGCCTAAACTGCCTAATTAGAGAGCCGCCTCTGCCTACCATAATTACTCACATACCGTACTATCTTTGAAATCCTTTACAATCATACATGATACATATAATTGGCATTTCCTCATACATGCTGTTAGTTATGATGCTTCAATACAATCACAGATCTCCTAATATTCTGCCATAACTGGCAGGGGCTGGCTCGTCCATAAGGCTGCCAGACACTCAGTGTAGCGTGGCCGAGCGGAGCAGACTGCGGTACAGGAGCTCATGTTTCCTGTACCTGGCCGGACTGACAGGAAGTGCTTACTGAGAAAGTCAGTCTGGCCGGTACAGGAAACAGAAGCTCCAGTACCAGGGTCTGTTCGCTCAGCCAAGCTACAAGAAAGGTAATGAGGCATACCAGAGAGGGAGGTGAGCAGACTGTGGCGGGACACCGCCACTAGGTGCCATGCCCACTGAGTATTCAGATGTTTGGTTTTGTATGTTGTGTCCCCAATGTGCATTGTTATGATTTTCCCTTGTTAAATATGTGTTTCCCCTTGTATTTTACTTTTCAGCCACGCGGGGGCACTCCGGCGCATGAAGCCCCGTGCACCGGACCACCCCGATACTCCATTTATCGTTAGAATGTTCACACCTCACTAACGAGTTGTGAAAACCGCAGACCGCCAGGAATCAAGCAGCGCGTGCTTCCCCTAGGTGGCCTCCAGTTCGTATAGCCGAACGCCACCAGGGGTCAGCATTCGTATCCCGAACCGGCCTGCGCACCCTGTCTTCGGTCCCCATGTCGGGGGCCGTCCTACCTGCTCCCCAACTGAGCTATAGTCACTGTTTCTCATCCCCCCTACCTGGCAGCTACGAGGAGAACGTGCTCTCCGGCAGATACCTGCGTAGGGGTATCCACCGGAGAGAGGGACGTGCGCCAGCAGGGAATCTCTGGAGCTTTGAGTCAGTCTCACGGCCGCAGAGTCCTGCTGGCCGCATGGAAGTCCATGCCGACCAATAGGAGAGGGAGCACCCATTCAAACTGGGTTCGCCCCATTTTCCTGGTTGGTCGGCACGAGTGAGCACTGATTGGTCCCTGCGGGGTGCAGGTGACCAATCAGAGAAGGAGCACTCGTTTAAACGGGGGTTTGCGCTCTTCCTTCTGATTGGGCGGCGGGGCCCCTCATGCTGATTGGCGCAAATTGGTTTAGCGTCTTTCAGCAAATTGGTGCAATCTGGTTTAGCGCCCTTTCCCCTGATTGGGTGGCGAAATCCCTCTCCTCCCAGAACACCGATTGGTGCAGCCACGTTTGGCTCCCTTTCTTTGGATTGGGCGGCGAAACTCCCTTCTCCCCTGAATGCTGATTGGTGCGATTTGGTTCAGGCCCTTTCAGCTGATTGGTTGTTGCTTGGTTTGGGCACGAAGTTTGAATTCGCCAGAGGGGATAAGACACAAAAGGGGGGTTAAGAGGCACACAGGTGAAGATGCTTTTTTGGTGAGGCGGGAGGTGACCAAAATCATCTTTGCCGGTGTACCCAAAAATACTTGCACCAGCCTTGATAACAGGTGTTATACATTACTGTCTATGACAGGGGTTGGCAACCTTCCAGTACTCCAGATGGTATGGACTGTATCTCCCATAATGCTCTTTAGGTAGTCCACAACATTTGGAGTATCAAATGTGGTTTCCCCAGGTTTATGAGGATCTTCTATCCGTTGTGAATGCTGCTCACTACTGTCTGTGAGCTTGTAATATACCCAGTATACAAATGTGTGAGGTTCTGTTACAATCATATTTCATACACATTCCTGTCTGTGGGGTTTTAATGCAATGATCCATCCTGCACTGGAGGAGGAGTTTGTGTACCGATTCAGTCAAGATAGCTCGACAGGTGTTTTAACTCAGTATGACTACTATGCAGTAAACTCCTTGCTGAGCAAAAAAAAGTAAATTTGATAGTTTTCTTGGTCCCTGCACCCTCATTATACATTTCCCTAGCTTGCTCATGCTATTCCCTTTCTGTACTGCAACTGAGGAACAAAGAGGTACACTTAGCTGCAAAACACATGCATACCTAACTTATGCAGCTAAATAACTGGTTTGTCCCCCAAACTCCGAGGGGGTCTACTGCGAGTACTCATAAAAACATAGCTCTTCTCTAAAAGGTTTAATGAGTGTTCCCATGGAACCCTAGTTTAAGGGTTACTCAAACCACCTTGCTCACTTTGGGTTTTTGAAGGGGTCATGATGGTAGGAGTCTTGATGTGCAGTGTGTTTCAGCTTGAAAGTCTTCACATTCAAAGGTTATTGGCAATTGTGTGCTGGGGACAAGTTGCACCCCTGGCACATGTGACTTAGGCAATCCAGCAGCACCCCCTACCTCTCTATCCCCTCAGCTGATATAAATATATATTTTCCCACCACCCTCCCCCTGTTCCTCCCTCTCTTTCCCTCCTCTAGTTGCTCGCTCAGAGCACGTGCATACACTCTGAGCCGGTTATATCCTCCAATCAAAGGATAGAGGTAAGTTATAACTTTTTTTAAAACACTCTTTGACTGTTTCTATTGAGAATAATGCTGATAAGGCATTATTTTAATTAATACAAAAAAGGGTTGGAGGAATTACTTACCACCTCATCAGGCATTGGGTGTAGGTAGATAACGTCTTAGTGAATAAAGCCTCTGTATAGAACATGAAAAGTTAAGCAGAGAGGAAACACTAGTCCAGTAGCGTGGGGAAATGTTTACACCCCATTGTCTTGTGTTATAAAATATAGGACCTATTCTGGTACACAGGGATCTTAAAACCCTGGCCATATACCCCATACTGCCTCGTACATATACCACATACTGCCTCATACATATACCCCATACTGCCTCATACATATAGCCCATACTGCCTCATACATATACCCCATACTGCCGCATACATATACCACATACTGCCTCATACATATACCCCATACTGCCTCATACATATACCCCATACTGCCTCATACATATACCACATACTGCCTCATACATATACCCCATACTGCCTCATACATATACCCCATACTGCCTCATACATATACCACATACTGCCTCATACATATACCCCATACTGCCTCATACATATACCCCATACTGCCTCATACATATACCCCATACTGCCGCATACATATACCACATACTGCCTCATACATATAGCCCATACTGCCTCATACATATACCCCATACTGCCTCATACATATACCACATACTGCCTCATACATATACCCCATACTGCCTCATACATATACCCCATACTGCCTCATACATATACCACATACTGCCTCATACATATACCCCATACTGCCTCATACATATAGCCCATACTGCCTCATACATATACCCCATACTGCCGCATACATATACCACATACTGCCTCATACATATACCCCATACTGCCTCATACATATACCCCATACTGCCTCATACATATAGCCCATACTGCCTCATACATATACCCCATACTGCCTCATTCATATAGCCCATACTGCCTCATACATATACCCCATACTGCCTCATACATATACCCCATACTGCCTCATACATATAGCCCATACTGCATCATACATATTCCCCATACTGTCTCATACATATAGCCCATACTGCCTCATACATATACCACATACTGCCTCATACATATAGCCCATACTGCCTCATACATATACCCCATACTGCCGCATACATATACCACATACTGCCTCATACATATACCCCATACTGCCGCATACATATACCACATACTGCCTCATACATATACCCCATACTGCCTCATACATATACCACATACTGCCTCATGCATATACCACATACTGCCTCATACATATACCCCATACTGCCTCATACATATACCACATACTGCCTCATACATATACCCCATACTGCCTCATACATATACCCCATACTGCCTCATACATATACCCCATACTGCCTCATACATATACCACATACTGCCTCATACATATACCCCATACTGCCTCATACATATACCACATACTGCCTCATACATATACCCCATACTGCCTCATACATATACCCCATACTGCCGCATACATATACCCCATACTGCCTCATACATATACCACATACTGCCTCATACATATACCCCATACTGCCTCATACATATACCACATACTGCCTCATACATATACCCCATACTGCCTCATACATATACCACATACTGCCTCATACATATACCCCATACTGCCTCATACATATACCCCATACTGCCTCATACATATACCACATACTGCCTCATACATATACCCCATACTGCCTCATACATATACCACATACTGCCTCATACATATACCCCATACTGCCTCATACATATACCACATACTGCCTCATACATATACCCCATACTGCCTCATACATATACCACATACTGCCTCATACATATACCCCATACTGCCTCATACATATACCCCATACTGCCTCATACATATACCCCATACTGCCTCATACATATACCACTTACTGCCAGTCCTTGCCAATTCAATGGATAAATACTTACCTCCTGCACACATGTCTATAAATTGACAGGAAGAGGTTGGTTTATGGATGATTTTCCATAAACTTTAAAAAAAAAATGATTAAAGTAATTTTATATTTATCATTTAGCCATTTAGGACATTGTTTGAAACTGTCTACATCTTATTTGTTTGATTTTAATATGGGAGCTTTGTTAATCACATCACATTTTACTGATTTACAGGCTTACAATCTCTATGGTCATATTATCTTGAAAATGATGGTCTGATTGGAGTTATAATAGTTTACTAACTTCAATCCTGTGCTGAAATGAAACTCAACGTGTGCGGTCAACTCAATAATTCATATACTTTAATCTTGCAAAACTAATGCTTTATAATTATGGTCTGCAAAAACTGCCACTAAGTGTTACTACCTTTCTCTTTCTAGCTGGAATCATAAAATGATTAATTCTTTTTTATGAATTATTATTTAAGGAGCTACCTCACTGTTTAGCCAGTTACTTGAAAAGCTGAAGTAGGCCTCTGCATAACCTAAATCAACCACAAGGTGGCACCTTGCTAGCAAATCTAGTCTATGTGTACTGTATTTCCAAAGTAGAAAAAATAGTGCAGGTTATAACTTTATTATGATAAATACATATGTTATGTTTTTACTATGACTTCATTATAGTTTTAACCTGTTTGTTCAGCAAATATAACTACTTGGCTTATTCATTTCCCACATTCTAATTAACCCATGTGAATGAAAACTTGTGAATTTGCCTTAGTGTTGGAACATTTTCTGCGCAGGTGTAGAAGGACACGTTAAACATTTATTTTAACGGGGCGGGCCTGGACATTATGGCGGCTGGACGCACCTCGTGTGAGCTCCGAGCTCAATTCATTAACTAAGTCTGATTTTAGCTAACCAGCCAGCCAAAACACCATAAAAAGAGACTTACCTGCCACTGGAGCCAGCCGAGGAACCCCGGGTCTGCTGCCCGCGGGTGCATTGCACGCCCGACGGAGGTTGGAGGAGTGAGGCCCAGTACGGCCGCCGGACAGGGGGAGCGGCCGATCCCCTCCTCGGTGCGACGCTGTGCTATCCCAAGCTTACCTCTCAGCCCTGTTCCCCCCCTCTGGACCGGCGGGGGTTATCCCGGTCCGATCTGGTCCGTCTCACGCACAAGAGTATACCACATCGACCTAAACCACAGCCCAGCAAAGCACGCAAAATGGCGGCCCGACATACCCAGCGGGAATCAGCAATCTGTGACAACACCTCTCACTCCTGCGCAGCTATCACTGAGGAAGCTGGACGAAATTTTCCACCGCTTTTGGGCTAAGCTGGAAGCACGCCAAGCTGCAGCAACACTTCTGCATGAGGATGACGGGGAGGTTGACGGCCGGGCGGTGCGTGGAGCCCCTCCGATCAACCATGCCTCAACCGCACACAAGCCTCCTAGTAAGGGATCACCTAGGCCGAGGGCCACCAGGGGCAAAGCCCCACGGCATCACCCACGCAGACGGAGGATCGCCCGCAGTCGATGGCGGTTTACCACCAAGACCTCCTGTCTACCCCATGCAGGGGAGGACCGGGACCCCAGGAGCCCCCAGGTCCGTGGCAAGAAAATGCTGGCCTTTCAACTGGCCTGGGGCGGGAGGGATGCTCAACGGCGCCACCTGAGTGCCGCTACCTCCCTAGCCCTCGATGTACAGGACTTTCGATTCCAGACTAATTGGAAGGCAAGCTGGGTCTCTCTAACTGTTGGCATTGGCTAGGTACTCTGTTAAATCTTACCAGTGGACTACTGGTAATTGAGAAAGGCTTGCTGCAAACCAAACGTATATAAATGCTACCTAGTAGTTATCCTAAGCTTATAGTTCCACATCTTGATTTACGCTCATAGTCTACTTTAAACTACCCTGCTATATCTCAATCAGTATGTATATAATATGCTTTTCTACCCTGGTTAACACAACCACGGGCAAGATCAACTTAAGCATGTTTAGTATAAAATCTTGTTATATTATATGCTTAGCCCCTCATGTGACCAGCATTACCTCTCACTCAGCCATGTTTACTATAACTACTACTAAGCTGGTCTACACTCTGTTTTAGATTGAGAAGCACTTACTCACACACTGTGTGACGAGAGCAATCTCGCCACATTGCATTGGAGAAGCCTGGCTGCCCGCCTGCTGCCTTTGGACTATGGCCCTGGGAGATTGGGCCCTTTAAAAACAGTATTCGGCCATACCAGAGTGTATGTCACTCATTCTGGCCCTTTAAATACAGTGGGGTCATTTGGTACTTGCCCTGTGTGAGCTGTGGTAACCCAGATAGCTATGCCATGGAGCCTATTCGTGTGATTAAAGACTTTGGCTCTATGGCGATTAAACTG
Organism: Pelobates fuscus; assembly: GCF_036172605.1. Classification (NCBI taxonomy): domain Eukaryota; kingdom Metazoa; phylum Chordata; class Amphibia; order Anura; family Pelobatidae; genus Pelobates; species Pelobates fuscus. The sequence goes on from NC_086320.1 coordinate 156,874,077, forward strand.
TATTCGGTTGGTCTGAGTGCCATTCACCTAATAATGTGCACTCAGACCTGAGCTATCTGGGGATATGTGAAATGTCTGTGTGTTATGTGTAAAATGTGACTTTATGTATTTTAAAGAGTTTTATGTTGTTTTGCAACCATGTGGTTAATGGAGTCTGCCTCTAGTCCTGGATAATTGGATTACTTCTCCAATTATCTCCAGGGCAGAAGGGATGAAACCAGGATGCATTGTGGGGATGTTTTTTTGCCATGCTGCCAGGGGTTTTAAAAGATACTTTACTAACTTTTGAACCCCTGGTCTGATTCATGCCAATTTTTAATATGTTGTTCCCCTGAATGGATTGATTGTGGATATTGATTTTTATGTGAATGTGATGTATGGTTTTAGAGTTATGAAAGTTGGGTAAAAAGTATGTTTTAACTGTATGTATAATGGGATTATGTGTCACACTAAGGGGAGGGGATGTGTGGGTTGCACCCGTGATACTATTGGTTATTTTATGCCTCCCCCTGGGTGTGGCCTGTATGTGTTCACTTGTAATAAAAACCAGGCTGGGTGTGCCAGCACCTCAGACCACTGCTTGACCCTCAACACGGAGCCTTGTCTCGTTCTTGGGGGGATTCACTGTATGCTGTTGGAGATCGATTGCTAGGAGTGTAAGCTGATGTCTGCTTTTCCTGTTCGTCTGCTAGCAGCTATTCGTGAGGTTCCAGTTTGGAGTGCTATTTTGTATCCAGTTCTGGAGTTTGGTGTTCTGCAGTAGCTGTGCCTGTCTCTCAGAAAGGGGCATATCGCCTAAACTGGGTTTTATCCTCTTGTAAGCAAAACGGTCCGTTACACACTGATATCCTGTTTTATCCTATCTCTTGTTTTTCTCCTTGTCCTATGCTGTATTTACTGCTTAAGCGTGTACTACTTTTGTTATCCTCAAAATGGTGCGCAGTTAACTTCATACTCGTTTGAACTTACACATGCATGTCTTATTACTCCTGCAACTCACTCTCTTAACTATGTGACATATCGGAAAGTTTAAGCCTGTTTTTGTTTTATTAAATGCTAATGTGCACCGTTTTCATGCCACTGCCTCATTAGAATGTCAGTATACACGCTGCAGATCTACACTTATTGTCGGCTTACATTATGATCTTCCATACTCGATATAGACTACCTGCTGACATACCTATCGTTTTACCTCTCGTTAAGCCTGAATGTTTTAATTTAAAATTGTGCAGTTTCAACCTATGCCACATCTTGTTAGATATAAGTTGCCGGTACATGCTGTTGTGGCATAACCTGCATGTCTGTAATCTTCTTGCACGCAAAAATAAAGAATTAAAAAAACCCATTTATTTTAACACCCTCTCTCCCCACCTGCAAGATGAACAATATGGGATTGCTCACTGGAGAGAACACTTAGATGAAGCAGCTTGGTTGCTTCATCTAAGTGTTGCTTCTAAGTGTGTGTGTGGTTGGAGATATTCTGGAGATAAACTGGAGGTAATCTGAGGTATCCAGGAGGATAAATAAAAAAAAAAAAGGTAAAATTTGTTTGATTTAAATTATTCGCCTCATTGGAATGGCAGACTTAGTTCAGTGTAATAGTTGCTTTGCATTTGTTTCACGTTCCACTTTTTGGAGGTTTGGTTGTTGTCTAATCTGTAGACAGTTCTCTATCTTGCGGCAGGAGATTGTATTTTTGAAGTCTGAGATTTGTAAATTATCTGGTAAACAAATTCAGGCTGGAACTGCTGCAAAGCCATTGCCGCAGAGACATACTAGGAATGGCAGATGGATTACTGTAGGATCTGGTAGACTTGGAGTTGTGGATAAAAGGCATATTGCACAGTCTGTTGTTCTACATAATTCATTTTCTGCACTTTCAGAGTGTAGTGGTGTCCTGGAGATAGGCACTGAGGCTAGTGGTGTTGTGCAGAGAGGCACTGAGGCTAGTGGTGTTGTGCAGAGAGGCACTGAGGCTAGTGGTGTTGTGCAGAGAGGCACTGAGGCTAGTGGTGTTGTGCAGAGAGGCACTGAGGCTAGTGGTGTTGTGCAGAGAGGCACTGAGGCTAGTGGTGTTGTGCAGAGAGGCACTGAGGCTAGTGGTGTTGTGCAGAGAGGCACTGAGGCTAGTGGTGTTGTGCAGAGAGGCACTGAGGCTAGTGGTGTTGTGCAGAGAGGAACTGAGGCTAGTGGTGTTGTGCAGAGAGGCACTGAGGCTAGTGGTGTTGTGCAGAGAGGCACTGAGGCTAGTGGTGTTGTGCAGAGAGGCACTGAGGCTAGTGGTGTTGTGCAGAGCGGCACTGAGGCTAGTGGTGTTGTGCAGAGAGGCACTGAGGCTAGTGGTGTTGTGCAGAGAGGCTTGAAGACTATGGTGAGGCCTAATAGAAAGCAGTTGTTGTTGGGGGATTCCATCATAAGAGCTGTGGAGATGGACAATGGTGGTCTTGTGAGGTGTCTTCCCGGAGCTACTGCTCACAGAGACAGGAGACGTATCTGTAATATTGTTAAGCAAGCAAAGCAGGAAGGGGAATTGGATGTACTTGTCCATTTAGGGACAAATGACTTGGCTTGCAATGAGGTTTCAGAGGTTAAGGAAGTTTTTAGTGTTTTTGCCAATGATATACGGCAGGTTGCTTCCACACTGTCATTCTCTGAAGTTCTGCCTGTGCATAACACTCAGAACGACAGGCGGATGCGTATTAGGGACTTTAACTTGTGGCTTGGTGAATGGTGTCGGGAGCAAGGATTTGGCTTTATTGCTCATGGTAGCTCTGTTTGGAATGGAAATAAACTGTACAAAAAAGATGGTTTGCATCTTTCTCAAAAGGGAACAAATGTTCTCAGTGAGCAGTTCAGAGGTTTTGCTAGGATGTTTTTAAACTAGGAGGGGGGGGCAAAAGGGTGATAAAACATCAATCCAATTGTCCCCCAAAACAAGGACAGAAGGTGCCTGTAGCAAGTGTGTTAAAAAATGATAAGCTTAGAGTCATGTCTACAAATGCTCGCAGTTTAGGGAATAAGATCCATGAACTTGTGGCAATAATGGCAACTGATAGTGTAGATTTAGTCGCTGTTACCGAGACATGGTATAATGAGAAAAATGACTGGGACATAGCAATACCAGGGTACTCTTTATATAGAAAAGACAGGGAAGGCAAGAAAGGGGGAGGGGTGGCCCTGTATGTAAAGGATAGCATAAAATCTAGCCTAATAAAGGTTAGTGAGGCGAACATAGAGTCCGTTTGGGTTACGTTAGAATTTGGTAATCACACAGTAACTCGTGTAGGTGTGATTTATAGGCCCCCAGGACAAATTGAAGAGTTAGATAATCTACTAGTTGAAGAAATAGCTAAAATGACAATGAAGGGGGAAGTTATCATCATGGGTGACTTTAATCTTCCTGATGTGAATTGGAAAACAAAAATAGCTACTTGTGCCAGGAGCACACATATTCTAAACTCCCTACTGGGATTGTCTCTAAAACAAGTCGTTGAGGAGCCAACTCGTAAAGAGGCCATACTAGATTTAGTGTTAACAAATGGAGATTTGGTATCAGATATTACTGTAGGTGAAAGTTTAGGATCCAGTGATCATCAGTCAGTGTGGTTTAATATAAGAACAGTGACTGAGTCACACCACACAAAAACAAAAGTTTTAGACTTTAGAAAAACAGACTTTTCTAAAATTAGAATATGTGTAAAGGAGTCATTATCAGACTGGAGCAATTTATATGGAGTCCAAAAGAAATGGGATTATTTAAAAGTTGCACTACTGAAGGCAACAGAAAATTGCATTAGGCTTGTCAGTAAAAGCAAAAAATTCAAGAAACCACTGTGGTACTCCGCAGATGTGGCCAAAATAGTAAAAAACAAAAAGTTAGCATTTAGTAATTATAAAAAAACCCAGAGTGAGGAAGACAGAATGACCTATAAGATTAGGCAGAAAGAGGCTAAGCAAGTTATAAGAGCTTCCAAATCCCACACAGAAGAGAAAATAGCACAGTCAGTAAAAAAGGGGGACAAAACTTTTTTTAGATACATAAATGAGAAAAGAAAAGTAAAACAAGGATTAGTTAGATTAAAAACAAAAGAAGGAAGGTATGTAGATGAGGATAAAGGTCTAGCTGACTGCCTCAATGAATATTTTTGTTCGGTATTTACAGATGAAAATGAAGGAAAGGGACCTCAGTTAAGAAAAAGGATAAATGAGTCATTTATTACACGTGAGTTTACAGAGGAAGAGGTTCTATTTCAACTGTCAAAAGTAAAGACAAATAAGTCAATGGGACCTGATGGAATACACCCAAAGCTATTAAAAGAGCTTAGTGGTGTACTAGCAAAACCATTAACAGATTTATTTAACCAATCATTGATAACAGGAGTAGTCCCAGAAGATTGGAAGTTAGCGAATGTTGTGCCCATTCACAAGAAAGGTAATAGGGAGGAGTCGGGCAACTATAGGCCAGTAAGCCTTACTTCAGTAGTGGGGAAAGTGATGGAAACCATGTTAAAGGATAGGATTGTTGAACATCTAAAAACACATGTATTTCAAGACCAGAGACAACATGGGTTTACTTCAGGGAGATCATGCCAAACTAATCTTATTGATTTTTTTGATTGGGTAACTAAAATTATAGATCAGGGTGGTGCAGTAGACATTGCTTACCTAGATTTCAGTAAGGCTTTTGACACTGTTGCACATAGAAGGCTTATCAATAAACTACAATCTTTGAGTTTGGATTCGAATATTGTTGAATGGGTAAGGCAGTGGCTGAGTGACAGGCAACAGAGGGTTGTAGTCAATGGAGTATATTCGAAGCTTGGGCTTGTCACCAGTGGGGTACCTCAGGGATCTGTACTTGGACCCATTCTCTTTAATATTTTTATTAGTGATATTGCAGAAGGTCTTGATGGTAAGGTGTGTCTTTTTGCGGATGATACTAAGATATGTAACAGGGTTGATGTTCCAGGAGGGATAAGCCAAATGGAAAATGATTTAGGTAAACTAGAAAAATGGTCAGAGTTGTGGCAACTGACATTTAATGTGGATAAGTGCAAGATAATGCATCTTGGACGTAAAAACCCAAGGGTAGAGTACAAAATATTTGATAGAGTCCTAACCTCAACATCTGAGGAAAGGGATTTAGGGGTGATTATTTCTGATGACTTAAAGGTAGGCAGACAATGTAATAGAGCAGCAGGAAATGCTAGCAGAATGCTTGGTTGTATAGGGAGAGGTATTAGCAGTAGAAAGAGGGAAGTGCTCATGCCATTGTACAGAACACTGGTGAGACCTCACTTGGAGTACTGTACACAGTACTGGAGACCATATCTTCAGAAGGATATTGATACCTTAGAGAGAGTTCAAAGAAGGGCTACTAAACTGGTTCATGGATTGCAGGATAAAACTTACCAGGAAAGGTTAAAGGATCTTAACATGTATAGCTTGGAGGAAAGACGAGACAGGGGGGATATGATAGAAACATTTAAATACATAAAGGGAATCAACACAGTAAAGGAGGAGACTATATTTAAAAGAAGAAAAACTACCACAACAAGAGGACATCGTCTTAAATTAGAGGGACAAAGGTTTAAAAATAATATCAGGAAGTATTACTTTACTGAGAGGGTAGTGGATGCATGGAATAGCCTTCCAGCTGAAGTGGTAGAGGTTAACACAGTAAAGGAGTTTAAGCATGCTTGGGATAGGAATAAGACTAATATCCTCACTAAGAATAATATCCTCACTATAAGATAAGGCCAGGGACTAATGAAAGTATTTAGAAAACTGGGCAGACTAGATGGGCCGAATGGTTCTTATCTGCCGTCACATTCTATGTTTCTATGTTTCTATGTTTCTATAATCCAGCTTGGTCTACATAGATCAATATTAAGGAATCTATAAGATTCTAAGGCATGAGATATAGACATTAAAGGTTTTGACAGACTAATGCACTATACAGGTAAAACAAAATTTAAAATTAAAAAATATATAATTTTATGACAATTGAAATAATTCAAATAAAAATTTACTCGCCATATTACTTTGACTACACTATGTAAAAGACTGCTAAGTATTTGTAATATTTAAGATTATGTGATGCAATTTACTTCTTTAATACGATTTTTTAAAGAAAATAGAAATATACTCACTTTAATTACCTAATTTTTCCATTTGTAAGACGCCCCCCTGTATAATACAAAAAAAGATATATATAACACACGTGCACCCCAGTGGGTAAACAGATATAAAATAAAATTTACCCAAATAAGATTGTAAGAAGATCCCCTCGGTCTTCTAATTCAGTGTATAGACAAATACAATCTATAAAACAATGTAGCAAAAGGATGGTGTAGAATGTTTAAAACACCATAAAGTGCGCAAATATATAATGCACTCACAGGATGGGATAAAAATGCAGACAGAAAAAGGTTTCTTTAAAATTCAATGAAGGTCAAAATCTTTTTAAACAAGATACGAGGTAAAATGCCAGCATATCACAAAACTCCTGGAAGTTCAGCTCCAAAGGCGACCTCCTGGATGAGCAGATTGGATGCAGCAGTAAAAATAAATTAAATGAGAAGTAATAAAATGATAAGAATAAAAGAACATACAAATAAAACAAAAATATAAAAATATAATTAAAAGTTAAAGTCTTGGTCTCTCCGCCCGACGCGTTTCGTCCTAAATAAGGACTTCCTCAGGGGCAAAATAAATAAAGTGTACCTTTATTTTGCCCCTGAGGAAGTCCTTATTTAGGACGAAACGCGTTTGTATGTTCTTTTATTCTTATCATTTTATTACTTCTCATTTAATTTATTTTTACTGCTGCATCCAATCTGCTCATCCAGGAGGTCGCCTTTGGAGCTGAACTTCCAGGAGTTTTGTGATATGCTGGCATTTTACCTCGTATCTTGTTTAAAAAGAAGATTTTGACCTTCATTGAATTTTAAAGAAACCTTTTTCTGTCTGCATTTTTATCCCATCCTGTGAGTGCATTATATATTTGTGCACTTTATGGTGTTTTAAACATTCTACACCATCCTTTTGCTACATTGTTTTATAGATTGTATTTGTCTATGCCCCCCTTTGAAATTTTAGAGGTGGCTTCAGAGAAGAACAACACACTTCTGATTCTCATGCCTCCCCTGTGCTATGGTACTCTGTGAAGCTAATGGCTCCATAGTGCATGCTGGGAGACTACAGCTCCCACAATACAGCAGGTGGTATGAGGGCATGCTGGGACATCACAGTAGTATTCCCTCTGCTCCCTGATCCCCATTTCCTCCCAATAGATATAAATCAGAAAGCAAGATCTACCTGAGGTGGAGCAAACCTTAATATGGCTGCTCCTTTTATGGTGTGACATGTCTCTGGAGCTCTGTTGGTGGCAAGTGCTGATGTCTGCTGCAGCTCCCACGCATATAGAGACCTCTTCCTCCTAGCCACAGCATTCAGAAGTGGATCGGTAGGAGGGAGGCCAGGTATGTGTGATGGCCGTGGAATACTGAAATGCGTCAGGTGCCATTTTAACTTACAGGGAGTGCAGAATTATTAGGCAAGTTGTATTTTTGAGGATTAATTTTATTATTGAACAACAACCATGTTCTCAATGAACCCAAAAAACTCATTAATATCAAAGTGAATATTTTTGGAAGTAGTTTTTAGTTTGTTTTTAGTTATAGCTATTTTAGGGGGATATCTGTGTGTGCAGGTGACTATTACTGTGCATAATTATTAGGCAACTTAACAAAAAACAAATATATACCCATTTCAATTATTTATTTTTACCAGTGAAACCAATAGAACATCTCAACATTCACAAATATACATTTTTGACATTCAAAAACAAAACAAAAACAAATCAGTGACCAATATAGCCACCTTTCTTTGCAAGCACACTCAAAAGCCTGCCATCCATGGATTCTGTCAGTGTTTTGATCTGTTCACCATCAACATTGCGTGCAGCAGCAACCACAGCCTCCCAGACACTGTTCAGAGAGGTGTACTGTTTTCCCTCCTTGTAAATCTCACATTTGATGATGGACCACAGGTTCTCAATGGGGTTCAGATCAGGTGAACAAGGAGGCCATGTCATTAGATTTTCTTCTTTTATACCCTTTCTTGCCAGCCACGCTGTGGAGTACTTGGACACGTGTGATGGAGCATTGTCCTGCATGAAAATCATGTTTTTCTTGAAGGATGCAGACTTCTTCCTGTACCACTGCTTGAAGAAGGTGTCTTCCAGAAACTGGGAGTTGAGCTTGACTCCATCCTCAACCCGAAAAGGCCCCACAAGCTCATCTTTGATTATACCAGCCCAAACCAGTACTCCACCTCCACCTTGCTGGCGTCTGAGTTGGACTGGAGCTCTCTGCCCTTTACCAATCCATCCATCTGGCCCATCAAGACTCACTCTCATTTCATCAGTCCATAAAACCTTAGAAAAATCAGTCTTGAGATATTTCTTGGCCCAGTCTTGACGTTTCAGCTTGTGTGTCTTGTTCAGTGGTGGTCGTCTTTCAGCCTTTCTTACCTTGGCCATGTCTCTGAGTATTGCACACCTTGTGCTTTTGGGCACTCCAGTGATGTTGCAGCTCTGAAATATGGCCAAACTGGTGGCAAGTGGCATCTTGGCAGCTGCACGCTTGACTTTTCTCAGTTCATGGGCAGTTATTTTGCGCCTTGGTTTCTCCACACGCTTCTTGCGACCCTGTTGACTATTTTGAATGAAACGCTTGATTGTTCGATGATCACGCTTCAGAAGCTTTGCAATTTTAAGAGTGCTGCATCCCTCTGCAAGATATCTCACTATTTTTGACTTTTCTGAGCCTGTCAAGTCCTTTTTTTGACCCATTTTGCCAAAGGAAAGGAAGTTGCCTAATAATTATGCACACCTGATATAGGGTGTTGATGTCATTAGACCACACCCCTTCTCATTACAGAGATGCACATCACCTAATATGCTTAATTGGTAGTAGGCTTTCGAGCCTATACAGCTTGGAGTAAGACAACATGCATAAAGAGGATGATGTGGTCAAAATACTCATTTGCCTAATAATTCTGCACACAGTGTAGGCCCGTGTATAAGACGACTCCCCTTTTTAGACTAAAAAACTCAGAAAAAAACATAGTCTTATACATGAAAAAATGCGGTGTGTACTTTCACATATATTATTATTATTATTATTATTAATATTATTGGCATTTATATAGGGCCAACAAATTCTGTAAGACTTTATAATATTATAGGAGGGGGTGATTTAAAAATAAATGAGAAAACTTACAGGAACAATAGGTTGAAGAGGACACTGCTCAAACAAGCTTACAGTCTAGAGGAGGTGGGGTATAAAATACAGTAGGACAGGAGATGGCAATGAGGAGAGAGTAGAGTGCTACCCTTAGGAGAGAGTCAGGGACTGGTATGTGAGGTAGAGGTTACTATGGGAGACCATAAGCTTTCCAGAATTAGATGGGTTTTAAGGCACTTTTTAAACCATTGACTAGGGCAGAGTAAGATGGTGGTAGACAGGCTATTCCAAAGGAAGGGAGCCGCCCAAGAGAAGTCCTGCTAGCGTGTGTTGGCCATACAGGTGTGAGCGGCTTCCAGGAGAATGTCATGGGCAGAGTGTAAAGATCGAGAAGGGCATACTTATGGATCAGGGAAGAGATAAAGGAGGGGCTAAAATCATTCAGTGCTTTATAGGTTTGGATTAGTACTTTGAATTGACTCCATATAGGATACAGGAAACCAATGTAAAGACTGACAGAGGGGAAAGGTGTGAGAGGAGAGACTGGAGAGGAAAATCAGTATGGCGCCAGCATTCATTACAGACTCTAGTGGAGCAATGCGGCTTCTGAGAAGACCAATTAGAGAGGGTTAGAATAATCCATGCGAGAGATTACTAGAGCATGGACAAACTCCTTTGTAGTATCTTGCGTAAGAAAGGGGTGGATGCGAGCAATGTTTTTATGGTGGAATCAACAGGATTTGGTGACAGACTGGATGTGAGGCGGAATCAGAATGTCAGGAAAGTTGGTGGCCCCACCCACTCTTAGAGCATGCCAGTCTGGCATAAAGAAAATCAGGATGGCAGACAGTCTACTGGCATCCCACGGCCATGGAGAGAGAGCTGCGAAAGCACGCTGAATAAAGCGTGTGTGTGACACCAGGGAACAAAATCAGGACAGTGAGAGAGGAGTCACAGGACCCTAAAATAGGAACTCTACCACCAAAAACTGGACAGTGAGAGATGAGTCACAGGACCCTAAAATAGGAACTCTACCACCAAAAACAGGACAATGAGAGAGGAGTCACAGGACCCTAAAATAGGAACTCTACCACCAAAAACAGACAGTGAGTGATGAGTCACAGGACCCTAAAATAGGAACTCTACCACCAAAAACAGAACAGTTGGGTGGTCTGCATTATGTACATGAAATATTATTATCTCCCATGAAAGACACACAATCTGTTTAATAACAATACACAGAGACAGAATCCAATATGTTGGATAACCTGTGGCAGGGGAATCCTAAAGAAAATATAGAGGACTGGGTGAGCATGGGTGACAGCAGCTATTTTACCATGTTATAAACACTGCTTGTTCAATAATTCTATTACTTGCCTAACCTGATATTTTTTAAAGTTATGATACCAGTTCAAATAGGTTCACATTTAAACTTAATTAGTTTGACATAAGCACCAATGACAATTCAGTAATTGGATTGCTGCAAAATAAATAATGCGAAACTCAATGTTTAGCTGGTTATTACATTTTACTTCTGATTAATTTGCTAGAATATCTTCCTCTGCGAGTAACACACTCATGTAGTAATTGGAACTAATTTTTTTAACGTTTCAACATAATTATATTGCAACAGACCTTGGAAAAATCCTTTTCAGCAATGGATGTAAAAATATCAAATTAATCAGCAATAGATAACTATTATAACTATCCTTTAAAGGGAAATATCGTGCATATTTAAAAACCTTTTATTTTTAAACAGCCATAAATAGTAGAGCATCTCCATGTACCTTCAGTTATACAGTTTGCTTGCTACATATTGACTAAGCTCAGTTTGTTTATCCACGTAACAGAAATATTGTATCTCATAGGATAGGTTATCATCTAAAATATACCTCAACTCAATATGACTAACGCGTCTCTAAAACATCTCACCAGGTATTGGTTCTTTACACCAAAGCCAGTCCAATAAAGGAATACTTGAGGCACCATAACCACTACAGCTCTTTGTAGCCACAGTGCCTCCTGCATTTACGTAGCCAAGTAGAAACACTCACACATATACAGTACACACACATACAAACTTACACTGATGCACACAGACACATACTGACACACACATACTGCCAGAATGTGTCTGGCAGGCTGCCTCAGTATCTGTGTATACATGTCAGGTATTGTGGATCTGTTCATGTGTGTATCTGGCAGTGAATATTCTTGTATGTGTGTTTGTCTGTGAGTGTATAGCTGTGTGCATGTGTATGTGAATGTGTTTGGAATGCATATCTGTGTTTATGTGTCTGTGAATTTGAATCTCTGTCTGTGAATATGTATATTTCTGTTTCTGAGAGAATATGTGTGTTAGGGAGCTGCGTGTGGTATGTTGTGTGCATGAAGTACTGTTGTTTTACTTTTGATAAAACTGTTAGTTTTGTGTGTATGGCGGTGACTGTGTGTATGGAGGTGAATTTGTATATATGGGGGTTGACTATGTGTATATGGGGGGGACTGTGGATATATGAGTGGTAACTGTGTGCGAGGGATGACTGTGTGTGGAAGTGACTGTGTGTGAGTGAGGGTGACTGTGTGGGCAAGGGGTGTGACAGAGTGTGGAGATGACTGAGTATTTGGAGTGAGTGTATGTCCAAGCTCCCAGCATAGTATAAAATATATTATTATTTATTGTTACACCCCTCCTGCTTACCATTTTCAAAGACATGAGGCTATATGCCCTAGGACAGGGGTAGGCAACCTACGGCACTAGTGCCATGTACGGCACTCGAGGAGTCTTTGCATGGCACTCAAGGCTGCTAGAGCCAAACAGGCTCTGTCCTATCTTGCAGCTCCTGTCCTTGACCTGTACCTGGCCAGCCTGGTCCCAGGGAAGCCACCGACACAGCTAGATATACACAGAAATGCAGAGTAACCCTCCCCTTCATAAAATTAATACGAACAGCCCACACACAAACACAACACACAATTTGTACACAACACCACTGATAATCCACATACATGCACACAACCCCACATGCAGCCTCTCACATGCAATTTCCCAAACTGCCCCACACACTACCAAACACACAATGTGACATATCCATCCACACACAATAACACAAGCAGCCCTCATACACAGCCCACATTCATATGTATCATACATGATACTATAAACTACTAATGAACACATACAATATAATAGCTCATATACGCACAAATACAACGATACAAAGCAATTACAGTAAAAATAACACAAGCAGAATACGGCAGCATACACACCTCAATTAAAAAAAATAGGATCGGCACGCTACGGGACATCATAATCCTATATCAGCACAGTGCTGCTAAAAGGTTGCCTACCCCTGCCCTAGGACATTCTTCCTAGTGGTCCAGTATCCTGTGCTGCAGGTCTGCACATAGCCAGAGGTGTGAGAGAGTATCGGGAGTGACCTGCATCTCCCTTGATTCTGCAATAGACCTGCGGCTCCCCTCACTTCTCCACTAGAGCGAAAAGCCAACAAAAGGATCTTTAGATACCCTCATTGGCTCAAATTCTATTGGCTCTGTCTATCACAGGGGCAGACTCCCACTGTAAAATAGGCACTAATTGCTTCCAGTTGGTAAAATCATGTATATTCCGGGGTATATAAACATAACCTGGGAATCCTGTATATATGAGTCTCTTAGTGAAGGGGTAAAAGCTGAGATATGTAGTTGTATTGTTAGTGTATAGGAGACATGCTATTTATTTTGTTGGTCCTGAAAGGGTTTAGCTGTAGAATATATAGCGTACTCATAAGAAAACTTTTCCCTTTGACACAGTTCAGGAACCTGTACACCGTGCACATACTGAATTCTACACATGGCCTAAGGTGACATAAAATTTACACCAGGACTGTTTACATTTTCAGTGTGTAAGTCCTTTAGTCTATTGAATGAAAATTGGCATTGTGTTTCTGAGCTCTCCTACGGGACTCTTTGCATTCAACTGAAGCAGGGTTCTTTCTGGCAACGCACCTCTAGCTAGTAAATCACAATTTTGCATATTTGCTGCAACGCCAGTATTTGTCGGTGGTTCCACATAGTAAATCTATTTCATAATTTCTTAGTAACTGGTACTGGAAGGATAATGTATTTGCTTAAGCAGAAAATTTGGGCTCACTTTTAGTAATTGTGCCTATATTTATATACAGTGTTTACAAAACAAATATATCATAAATTTGTCAGTGCCATTTATTTATAGAGACATGAGAGTAATGGAACTCAGTATAGTTACTGCCCATGTTATAAAAGAGAAAATTAAAACTGCTGACGTTTGCATTTTTTTTGCCTTTGAAAAAAGTGAAATTAGCCTCTCATTCCAGTCTTCTAATTCTATTTATTTTATTTCTTTTTCATTATCCTAGAAACAGGGCCGGATTAACATAGGGGCTGATGGAGCTGCAGCTCCAGGCCCAGGCCCATGGAATAGGCCCATTGAAAAAAAAAAAAAAAAAAAATTTTTTTTTACTTTTTTTTTTTACACACTACTCTTAGGTTTGCCACCTGACTGGTATTTTACTGGCACAGCTGGTATTTGAGACTGCCTGGCCGTGCCGGTATTGCAGTAATACTGGCAATACAAATGCAGGTATTTTTCTCAGAATAAAGGGAGATTACTCTGCAATACCAGCACCGGCCAGTAGGGGTCACTGTGTGTGGAGAGAGGCAGGGATAGAAAGTTACAGCATATCCCCATAGACATATAATACCTAGACGCCGCATTGACCTCGGGGGGCCATGAAATGCGGGCGCCATTTTGGGCCGGTCACCCGGTGTGGTATTATATGTCTATATATATGGACTTCTGTCCCTAATTTTTTTTATTTACTTTGCCTTAGTGACAAATCTCACTTTAGTAAATAGTGATGTGATTGTTTGATTTCTCCTATTCTCTTTATGCTATCTCCATGCGGACTTCAAAGTGCAAAAGACAGAGCTCACAATAATAAAGAGTTGTAGATATCTACATTTTATTTTGCACTGTTCCAAAATCCATATTAGTTAAAAATAGGTGAAAAGTAAATACATTACAAATCAGGCAAAGATCCAGTCCCAGTTTAAAACATGTATATTAAGATGATAGATTGTGGGGTTAGTTCACTAAACTTATAATTTTAGCAAACCTAAATCCAAATGCAACGCATAGTTTCAATCTGGAAATTCAAATAATTTCAATGTATTGAGTAAACTTAGTCGATAACGTAAATAACCACAGAGGTCTTAAAGCAACAAATGTCAGTTAATATTATTTAATATCCCAGGATTAAACATCATGCTACTGGATCTATACACCCTCCGGGTGGATTTTAAGACTAACCATGTTTACTTTGAGGACCTTGCTCTGCAGATCATAGACATATATATTCTATATATGTCTATGCTACAGATCACACTGTGACCGATCCAAGATGGCGGCCCCGCAGCTCATCAGCGCTAATAGGAAGTAGCAGTCAATGCGGCGTCTAGTATTTTATGTCCATGCATATCCCTGCCTCTCTGTACTACTCACTGATCCGTGGGGACCAGCAACACAGCACAGAGTCCAGAAAACAGCTCTACAGCTCAGATAAGTGAGGGATGGGGGGGGGAAAGGCAGCAGGGACACATGGGGACACTGAGACACTAGGGGACACATGTGGACACTGAGACACATGTGGACACTGAGACACTAGGGAACATATGGGGACACTGAGACACTAGGAGACACATGGGGACACAGACACTAGGAGACACATGGGGACACAGACACTAGGACACATGGGGACACAGACACTGGGAGACCTGGGAACACTGAGACACTTGGGGACACTGAGATACATGGGGATGCTGAGACACATGGGGACGCTGTTTCTCCCAGTGTCCCCCATCCAGTGTCTCAGTGTCCCCAAGTCTCCCAGTGTCTGTATCCCATGTCTCTGTGTGCCTAGTGTCACCATGTCTAAGTCCACAACTGTCCCCATGTCTCCCAGTGTCCCCAAGTGTCTGTCTCCCAGCCAGTGTCCCCTAGTCTCCCAGTGTCCCATAGTCTCCCAGTGTCCCATAGTCTCCCAGTGTCCCATAGTCTCCCAGTGTCCCATAGTCTCCCAGTGTCCCATAGTCTCCCAGTGTCTGTGTTCCCATGTCTCTGTGTCCCTAGTGTCTTAGTGTCCCCAAATGTTTCAATGTCCCCATGTCTCCCAGTGTCTGTGTCCCTAGTGTCTGTGTCCCCATTTCTCCCAGTTTCCCTAAATGTCTGTGTCCCCATGTCTCCCAGTGTCCCCGGGTCTCTCAGTGTCCCCATGTCTCTCAGTGTCCCCATGTCTCTCAGTGTCCCCATGTCTCTCAGTGTCCTAGTGACATGGGGACCCACTGAGAAACTGGGATAAATTGGGACACTGAGACACTGGGAGACTAGGGGACTGGGCGACATGGGGAAACTGACACTGTGATACATAGGGACACTGAGAGACTTGCGAGACTGAGACACTGGGAGCAATCCATCTATACAGCAGAATCAAACTGTGAGTAGTTTGTTGGTGATTTTACAGAATATTCTCTGATGTCACTCCTTGTGATTATACAAAGGATTAAGGCTGGTATTTTGTTCCAAGAAAGGTGGCAACCTTAACTACTCTTCACATACTCTTGCTTAAAGTAGCACTATAGGGTCAGGAACGCAATCATGTATTTCTGACCCAATTATGTTAAAACCACCACCCTGCCCCCTTCTTGCCTCCCTAAGTATAGTAAAATATAACTTGTATTCAAGTCTGCAGCTGCTAGCTCTGCCTCTGAACTGACTGTCTGCTGACATCATCAGAAGTGGTGGTCTGAGCAAATTACAATACTTCCCCATAGGATTGTCTGAGACTGTCAACTAGGCAGATCAGGGGCAGAGCCAGCACAAGTCATAGCCCTGGCCAATCAGCATCTCCACATAAAGATAAATTTAATCAATGCATCTCTATGAGGAAAGTTCAGTGTCTGCATGCCGAGGGTGGAGACACTGAATGGCAGTGCTGCACACTAGGCAGTACTGCCCCAGGAAGCACCTCTAGCAGCCATCTAAGGAGTGGCCAGTGGAGTTATTTTCTCTGAAAAGACAGTGTTTACTGCAAAAGGCCTGAATGGAATGATTCTACTAACCAGAACAAATACAATAAGCTGTAGTTGTTCTGGTGACTATAGTGTCCCTTTAAGTTTGGAAGCTTAAGAGGGATGTGTGGGAACAAAACTTGTGTGGACTGGCTGACAATACAATTAGTTTAGGTAATGCAGACATTGGTCTCTCTAACACTGTGGCATGTCCCCATTCATCTACACTCACTACATACACCTTTTATCTGTCTCAGACTATATACCAGGAACTTCTGCCTGCTAGTAAGAAGGTAAGGAGACAAGTGGACCAGCGAGTGCTAGGGGACAGTCCTTAGAAAGCATTGAGTGAGCGCATCATTAGACGCATTTATGTTAAGCTCAGGGTGCTGCCTGCATAGTATGCCCTTAGTTGGACAGCCTGCATGATTGGCGGGCAGCCTGACATGCATTCATGTCAGGCTGTCCTTCAAATTCTTTGGACAGACATGCCCCCTTTTTGGGCATGTCCTCGCCTTTTGGCAGGTCTGGTCACGTGATTCGCACCAGTGGCCACCCTTTTACCCTGCCCATTGACTGCCTGCTTCACTGGACACTGCTGTTAAGGGTTATGGATTTAATTGAAAGATGAAAGATATAAATTAGAGAGAGATTAGCATAGAGTATGTGTTTTCTTATAGCTGCATCCTATGAGTTTCCCTCCAGCACCATCTCCATCAGATACATGACGCTTGGGAGGTATGATTGTTTTAATGTTTTTGGTCAATAAGATTCCGTAATTAGGCCCATCATATTTGTCAGCACCAGGCCCAGTGTGCTCTTAATCCGGCCCTGCCTAGAAACCTCTGTCCAGAAGAGGTAATTACGATATGCAGTTTATCCCTAGCTGCCACTTCTGTACAGGGAGGCTGGGTGCTGGGTACTCTTTGCACTGTAATCTTTTCTATAATTCATCATAGACAAAAACATGAAGAAAGGTTAACAAATTTAAACGTCCTTAGTTTAGAAAAACGTTGCCTCAGAGGGGATATGATAACATTATACAAATATATCTGGGGCTAATACAAACCACTGTGTGGAAATCTATTCACAAACAGGACTATAAATAGGACACAAGGTCATGCGTTTAGACTGGAAGAAAGATTTTTTTTACCCTAAGAACAATACGGATATGGAATTCTCTGTTGAAGAAGTGTCAGAGTCTGTAGTCTGTACAGTGTCAGAGTCTGTACAGATGTTTAAACAGCTACTAGATGCATACTTGCAAAAACAGACTATTCAATGATATAATTTTTCAACTGTAGGGTAATAGCTTCTTGATCCAAGGATAAATCTGTCTGCCAGCCTGGGAATTTTTTTCCTAGTTTGTTGCAAAATTGGAAGTGCTTCAAATTGTTTTTTTTGTTTTTTTGCCTTCTTTTGGATCAACAGCAAAAAACAAATGTGAGGAAGGTTGAACTTGATGGACACATGTCTCTTTTCAACCTATGTAACTATATAACTATATGAACTATTAGGACCCTATATTAGCCATTTTGCTCCTGATACTCTTCTGAGCTTTGTCTCACTCCATTACAGAAAGGTACTATCAACATAAAACTTAAATTTCAGTGCTAATGACACACTAGAGGTATAAACGTGCAGCTGATGTTACAACTGTCTCTCTTGGATGAGATGATTCCAAAGCAGGTGGACCCGGAGATAGTAGAGAAGATGCAGGAGCAAGTGAACACTAGCTGCTGGTATAAATACCAGGCTGCTGCTTTTCCTCTCCAGACTCTTCTAATTCCTCTGGTTCATTATACTCATAGTTGAGTATCTCCAGGTCCAGAGGTAAAAGTGCTATGCCTGCAGTGGTGGGTACTTTAATACAGAACATATAAGCACATTTAATCAAAAGCCATAACAAAAAAGTCCAGGCAGAGCCACAGAACACAAAACTTAGGGTGCTCACTCTAAAGCCTTATTTCCCAAGGCCCTAAACAAACAATCAATAGTAATGAATGAGAAGCACAACCATCTAAATAAAACGTACTTTATTAATAGGATACAAAATAACAGGTATCATAAAATGTATACCAATAAGCCTCAGCATAGATAGAGCTACATACGAACAATAAATATATACAATGTATCCTAATCACAAATATGAATATTCAATCATTGAAAACAGTAGTATCAATCCAGATACAGAATCTAATGGATACCTGAAAAACTGCCCTACAAATAATACATACCAGAAAAAAGAAGAAATACCAGAATGAGTGAGAAGAGGGAGAAAAAAAAAAAGCCCCCAACGTTTCGGCAAGAATGCCTTTATCAAGGGAGCACTTACTATTGCCGTGGTGGGTGAAGTAGAGTATAAGCCGACTCGAATATAAGCCGAGGCCCCTAATTTTACCCCAAAAAACTGGGAAAACGTATTGACTCGAGTATAAGACTAGGGTGGGAAATGCAGCAGCTACTGGTAAATTTCTAAATAAAATTAGATCCTAAAAAAAAAATATTAATTGAATATTTATTTACAGTGTGTGTATAATGAATGCAGTGTGTGTGTATGAATGAGGTGTGTGCGTATGAGTGCAGCGTGTGTGTATGAGAGCAGTGTGTGTGTATGAGTGCAACGTGTGTGTATGAGTGCAGCGTGTGTATGAGTGCAGCGTGTGTATGAGTGCAGTGTGTGTGTATGAGTGCAGTGTGTGTATGAGAGCAGCGTGTGTGTATGAGTGCAACGTGTGTGTATGAGTGCAGTGTGTGTATGAGTGCAGCGTGTGTATGAGAGCAGTGTGTGTGTATGAGTGCAGTGTGTGTGTGTGAGAATGCAGTGTGTGTGTGTGAGAATGCAGTGTGTGTGTATGAGTGCAGTGTGTGTGTGTGAGAATGCAGTGTGTGTGTATGAGAATGCAGTGTGTGTGTATGAGTGCAGTGTGTGTATGAATGCAGTGTGTATGAATGCAGAGTGTGCGTGTGTGTGTGTGTGTGTGTGTGTGTGTGTGTGTGTGTGTGTGTGTGTTGCAGAGCCTTGGCGGGGGTGGGCAATTTTATTATTATTTTTTTAATTATTTAGATTTTTTATTATTATTATTTCTTATTATTATTTTTTATTTAATTTAATTATTTTTTTATTTTATTATATATTTTTTTTCGTCCCCCCTCCCTGCTTGATATATGGCAGGGAGGGGGGCTCTCCTTCCCTGGTGGTCCAGTGGCATTGGCAGTTCAGTGGGGGAGAGGGGGGCTTCACAGGGGGCTGTGGGGGCTGGCAGAGCTGTAACTTACCTGTCCTGCAGCTCCTGTCAGCTCTCTCCTCCTCCGCGCCGGTCCGTGCAGCTCTTCTGTCAGCTCCCACTGTAAGTCTTGCGAGAGCCGCGGCTCTCGCGAGATTTACACTGGGAGCTGACCGAGGGGCTGAACGGACGGCGCGGAGGAGGAGAGAGCTGACAGAAGCTGCAGGAGAGGTAAGTTACAGCTCTGCCAGCCCCCACAGCCCCCTGTCTGTATTATGGCAATGCAAATTGCCATAATACAGACTATTGACTCGAGTATAAGCCGAGTTGGGGTTTTTCAGCACAAAAAATGTGCTGAAAAACTAGGCTTATACTCGAGTATATACGGTACTATCACTGGACTCATTACTGACACCACAATCAAGATATTGGAGACAATGCTTTGATACTCTCCTCTAAGTCTTCTTAAGGAGTGGCTTTGATGCCCACAAAGTAGACTTTGCTGCATTCTTCCTTACTTGCTTCTTGGCATGGCTATGGTAGAAGGACCTGCAGTGCCAGTTGAAGCAGCAGCACAAGTTGTGCTGCATGAACAAGACGAGAAAAAAAAAACAATTGCCTAAAGGGATTTGGACATGCTGCTAATCCCACTATCCTCCCGACCCTATGCCAATTTCTTCTTGGGATTAATATGTAACATTGATGATAGTACAACACATTTGGGATATGAATGTTTGTGTATTGTGTAAACATTTTTTGCATTCTGCAAAAATAGGTGTTTGTTTTGCAAAATGGGTTGTTGCTTGGTATATTTACTACTGTAACGTTATTGTTTTTGACTTTAAGAAACACTATGTAACGGATCCACTGGCACCCCGACTGGGTACCTCCGTTGAAAGATGCTCCTAGCGCTTCCAGAGGACTCCAAGCACTCCACCAGACACCATAAGCACCGCAGGCTGCAGCTATCTCCCTTCAGAACGAAGCAGGAACAAGCTCTTACAAGAGCTCAGTGATTATAGCAAGGGAATATGCCTAGCATAGCAATCCCTTGTAGCAGATTCCCCCAATAAGACACAGGACTCAAGTTGAGGGTAAAACAGGAACTCTGGACTGGCTCATCCAGCCTGGCTTTTATTTCCAACTCACACATACAGGCCACACCCAGGGGGAGGCATAAAAGAACCAATGACATAGATGTTACCTCCCACACATCCCCTCCCCTTAGTGTGACACATAATCCCATTATGCATACAGTGTAAAATATACTTTTACACAACTTTCATAACTTTAAAACCATACATCACATTCACATAAAAATACATATCCACAATCAATCCATTCAGGGGAACAACATATTAAAAAATGGCATGAATCCGACCAGGGGTTCAAAAGTTACTAAAAGTATCTTTTTGTTCCTTTCTGGCTGGCAGAAAAACATCCCCACAATGCACCCTGGTTTCCTCCCTTCTGCCCTGGAGTTAATTGGAGAAGTAATCCAATTACCCAGGACTAAAGGCAGACTCCATTAACCACATGGTTGCAAAACGACATAAAACACTTTAAAATACATAAAGTCACATTTACACATAACACACAGACATTTCACCTATCCCCAGATAGCTGGGATCTGCACGCACAAAACTACCGAATAGCGCGCAGATCCTACTCCCACAGTACAATTGCCATGGAGCTAAAGTCTTTCCCATAGTCTTTCATTATATGAATAGGCTCCATGGTATGGCTATCTGGGGTATCACATTCCCATAAAGTCTGGTCCATAGTCCAAAGGCAAGAGGCGGGCAATCAGCCCCCTCCAAGGACACGTGGCGAGGTCGGTTTCGCCACACTTCTCCCCTTTACCAAACAGACTAACAGGGTACCTGACCTCTTGCCGGTCAGTGCCCTTGTTAGTCCAGCAGCCCACCCACAAAACAGAAACAGCAGTACAGCCCACCCACATAAAATGGTTACTACACCTGAGTAAGGGAAAAACTTGTCCAGGTCCAGGTGCCTCACCACGGCTGTGTGGGGGACTGGTAGGCTGTTTTGGTGGGTTGCTGAGTGGGCAGAGACCAGCGGTACTCTGCCCTGGTGCCAGCACTACCCCGGGAGTAGTCGGGTTGAAGCTTAGTTGTTGGAGACCGACTGTCTCCCCTTTAAATACACCGCTCTGCTCCTGGAGACCGACTGTCTCCCCTTGAGTTACACAGCTCTGCTGCTGGAGACCGACTGTCTCCCCTTGAGTTACACAGCTCTGCTGCTGGAGACCGACTGTCTCCCCTTGAGTTACACAACTCTGCTGCTGGAGACCGACTGTCTCCCCTTTAGTTACACAGCTCTGCTGCTGGAGACTGACTGTCTCCCCTTTGGCTAAACAGCCCTGTCGTGGGGGGGCAGGACCGACCGTCCCTACCCCCTGTGCTGGAAGTGCAGAGACCACTGTCCCATCTGCACAGGTGTGGGGCTTACAGTCTCCCCCTGGTACATTAAGCTGCCGCTGGGGAGAGGTGGTAACCAGCTCCTCTCCCATTAGAACACTCTGCCGCTGGGGAATGGAGACTGGGCTCTCTATTCCCTGTACATTAATGATCCGCCGCTGGGGAGAGGTGGTAACAATCTCCTCTCCCATACATACTTCCCGTCTCTGCGGAGGGAGACCGACTGTCTCTTCTCCCAGCACAGAGTCCTGCTGTGGGGAAAAGGGGGCTGGGCTCTCCATTCCCTGCTGGATACTCTGCCGCTGGGGAATGGAGACTGGGCTCCCAATTCCCAACATATCACACTGCCACTGGGGAGGGAGGACGGCCCCTTCAGCTCCCTGTAACTTGGGCGCAGAGACCACGGTCCCATCTGCGCTGGTGTGGGGCTTACTGTCTCCCCTTGGTGTGCTAAGCTGCCGCTGGGGAGAGGGGGTAACAAACTCCTCTCCCTTACACACTTTCAGCCGCTGGGGAGCAGGGCTGACCCTCTGTACTCCCTGTAGGCAGGGCGCAGAGACCACGGTCCCATCTGCGCTGGTGAGGGGCTTACTGTCTCCCCTTGGTGAGCTGTGCTGCCGCTGGGGAGAGGGAATAACAAACTCCTCTCCCTTACACACCTTCAGCCACTGGGGAGAGGGGATAACAGGCTCCTCTCCCTGCACCGTAGACTGCCGCTGGGGAGCAAGAACGGCACCTTCAGCTCCCTGTAACGCACACTGCCGCTGGGGATCTGGGCCGACTGCCCAGCATCCCTGTAGGGCCGGTAGAGAGACCGCAGTCCCATCTCCACCTGCCATCTGTGGGTCTTCCCAGGACCAATCCGTGAGGCCCCTCAACATTTGTGAGTAAGGGCCACCTGCTTCCCCACCTGGCAACTCTGGCTGCTGCTGGGGATCTGGGCCGGCTGCCCAGCATCCTGGTCGGCCCGGTGGAGAGACCTTGGTCCCATCTCTACCTGCCTGTTGTGGTTCCTCACAGGACCAGTCTATGAGGACCCCCACTTCAGGTTCCTCCCGCCGCCTCAGGGAAAGACGGCTAACCTCCTCGGATGCAGCCTCTACTCGGCTGCTGTAACGCTCCTGCTGCTGAGCATACTTCCTCTCTTTCGCCAACCGGAATTCTCGGTCCAGCCTTGTGTTTCGCTCGGCCATGACCTGGTTCCAGATCACCCGGCGTGTCTCCATGGGTATATCATCCCCATACTCGGCCACTCGCTGCCTCACCTCGGCCAGCCAATCATCTCCAGAGCCAGAACCTTCCATACTAGTCTGCTCCCAGGGGCGCTGCACGACTGCTAGCGTTGCCCTCAATTTGTAAATCCAAACGTACTGTGTCTCCGAGCTGCTTTACCTCGCACTAGGACGCCATCCCACCGCTGCCACCAATGTAACGGATCCACTGGCACCCCGACTGGGTACCTCCGTTGAAAGATGCTCCTAGCGCTTCCAGAGGACTCCAAGCACTCCACCAGACACCATAAGCACCGCAGGCTGCAGCTATCTCCCTTCAGAACGAAGCAGGAACAAGCTCTTACAAGAGCTCAGTGATTATAGCAAGGGAATATGCCTAGCATAGCAATCCCTTGTAGCAGATTCCCCCAATAAGACACAGGACTCAAGTTGAGGGTAAAACAGGAACTCTGGACTGGCTCATCCAGCCTGGCTTTTATTTCCAACTCACACATACAGGCCACACCCAGGGGGAGGCATAAAAGAACCAATGACATAGATGTTACCTCCCACACATCCCCTCCCCTTAGTGTGACACATAATCCCATTATGCATACAGTGTAAAATATACTTTTACACAACTTTCATAACTTTAAAACCATACATCACATTCACATAAAAATACATATCCACAATCAATCCATTCAGGGGAACAACATATTAAAAAATGGCATGAATCCGACCAGGGGTTCAAAAGTTACTAAAAGTATCTTTTTGTTCCTTTCTGGCTGGCAGAAAAACATCCCCACAATGCACCCTGGTTTCCTCCCTTCTGCCCTGGAGTTAATTGGAGAAGTAATCCAATTACCCAGGACTAAAGGCAGACTCCATTAACCACATGGTTGCAAAACGACATAAAACACTTTAAAATACATAAAGTCACATTTACACATAACACACAGACATTTCACCTATCCCCAGATAGCTGGGATCTGCACGCACAAAACTACCGAATAGCGCGCAGATCCTACTCCCACAGTACAATTGCCATGGAGCTAAAGTCTTTCCCATAGTCTTTCATTATATGAATAGGCTCCATGGTATGGCTATCTGGGGTATCACATTCCCATAAAGTCTGGTCCATAGTCCAAAGGCAAGAGGCGGGCAATCAGCCCCCTCCAAGGACACGTGGCGAGGTCGGTTTCGCCACACACTACATTGCAAATAGTGCTCACATACAACGGACTGAATACACTGAAGGATTTTATTTCTGCAAAAATGTAACAAAAGAAACATGTCAAACTAAATCTGTGATTTCAAGTTGGTGTTAAGTAACACAGAACTAACTGCACCCACCAATCTCACAGTAAGATAAACAAAGCAGTAGGCATGTGCATGGGAAAAACTTTCGTTTCGGTTCAACAATTCGGGACTTCGGCAATTCGGCACTTCGACACTTCGGAACTTCGGCACTTCGACACTTCGGAAATTCGGTAATTTCGGAACTTTGGGACTTCGGCACTTTGGCAATTCGGAACTTCGGCAACTTCGGGACTTCGAAACGTCTCTTGCAGCCACTTGGTAGATAACTCCCTAATTCCCATGGTATTAGGGAGTTATCTACCAAAAGGCTGAAAGACCTAAATTGGTCTTTCAGCCAAATTTACTAAAACTAAGTAAAAATTACTTAGTATTAGTAAATTGTGCCCCTACTCGCTATACCACGAGTAGGGGCATGTCTATTAAACAGTGAGCAGCCAGTGGCTATTGCCCCCCCACCCCCACCCATGAGTGGCGGGTGGGGGCCCTAAGGTAAAATAATGGGGGGGACCTATTGTCCTCCCCCGGCCCCCACCCCTGAGCGGTGGGTGGGGGCCCTAAAATACTAATTAGGGGGGGACCTAATGTCCTCCCCCTGTGGCCCCCACCCTTGAACGGTGGGTGGGGGCCCTAAATTAGAATGAGGGGGGACCTAATGTCCTCCCCCTTTGCCCCCACCCCTGAGCGGAGGGTGGTTGCCCTAAAATACTAATTAGTGGGGGGACCTAATGTCCTCCCCCTTTGCCCCCACCCCGGAGCGGTGGGTGGGGGCCCCTAAAATACTAATTATGGGGGGGACCTAATGTCCTCCCCCCTGGCCCCCACCCCTGAGCGGTGGGTGGGGGCCCTAAAATACTAATTAGGGGGGACCTAATGTCCTCCCCCTGTGGCCCCCACCCTTGAGCGGTGGGTGGGGGCCCTAAATTTGAATGAGGGGGGGACCTAATGTCCTCCCCCTTTGCCCCCACCCCTGAGCGGAGGGTGGGGGCCCTAAAATACTAATTAGGGGGGGACCTAATGTCCTCCCCCTTTGCCCCCACCCCGGAGCGGTGGGTGGGGGCCCCTAAAATACTAATTATGGGGGGGACCTAATGTCCTCCCCCTGGCCCCCACCCCTGAGCGGTGGGTGGGGGCCCTAAATAAAAAAAAGAACCCCCCCTCCCCGGGTGACTAGGGGTCCCCAAACCCCTAGTCACCCCCCTCCCCCAAAAAATTAACCCCTACCTACCCCCTCACCCTAAAAATAATGAGGGGGGACCATTTAGCTAAGTTCCTGAAAAAAAAAATAAACAACTTACCATTTGAGGTTTTCTTTCTTCTAAAATCTTCTTTTTTTCAGCCCCAAAAAAGGCCACATAAAAAGCCATAATAACCGACGCACTTAAAAAAATAATACAAAAATAAAAAAAACGAGTGCAAAAAATAATCCTTCTTCACCCGGCGAGGGCTCCGCGCAGACTGAGCTATGCAGGGCGGGGAGGCTTATAAAGCCTTGCCCCGCCCTGCAATTAGGCTCAGAGCACTCTGATTGGTGGGTTTAAGCCATCCAATCAGAGTGCTCTGACAGGTAAATGAAGAGACTGACAGGTACGTCTCTACATTTACCTGTCACAGCACTCTGATTGGTTGGTTTGATATCCACCAATCAGAGTGCCCTGTGTCATTTTACACAGCGTGGGAAAGTTCTTTGGAATTTTCCCACGCTGTGTAATTTGACTCATAACACTCTGATTGGTGGATTAAGTAAACTATCAATTGGACACAGCACAACCGTAACAACCAATATCACACCAGAATAAAAGAAGCAGGCTATTTCTAATTTAATGTTTGTGTGAGTGCCACTGTGCCAGTAGCTAGACAAGAGGAACATTTGATTTATTTTTTCCTAAACAACTCCCTCCCCTGAATATGCCCCACAACAGCCTCATTGAGAAATACTTGGCAAGTATTTATAATTTAATGGTTAGCTCTTTAAAACATTTCATAGAAACTTTGCAACATCACATTTGAAAACTTTGTCAATAGTTATTTAGCTGTCTCTGACCTATATCCACTGCGTGGCATCTAAAAAGGCAAACAATACTAACTGCATAGAACACATATAAACAATATAACTAGGTGAGTGATAGGAGTTACAGTGAATGAGAGCTTTTGCAAAAAAAATTTAACACAATCAGATGTGTCTCTCTATGTCTGTCTCTGTATCTGAGCTCTATACTGCTATGCTATACTGAAAAAAACAGTATGGAGTTGTTTTTGTATTGTCATTTATGAATTTGTTTGTTTAGGAACACGGGTAAATGTTCATGGTTTACAGATTAACTTTCTGTAGATTAATATAAATAAAATACACCCAGCACATTTGTGTATGTGGTGCTCGATACACATCCATTCTGTGTAAACAAAACATGTCATGAAGTGCTTTGCACTGACTTTGACCCGTAGTACTGATATTACAACTGGCTGTGGGAGACACAGCTGGCAGATCAGCCAGAAAACACGCATTCATCTGTATGATCACCTCAGCTCTTTTGCTAGCTAGCAGACATTGTGGTTGCCCGGCAGCCCTGTGACACGGCACAGAGGGTGCAGCCAATAAAATCTACTCTGGATGGAAGTTCATCTATAACATACTAAAAAGCAGGGCCCTGCGTGGGGAGTGGAGGGACAGCCATGTTTGTACTGAGAGAATGCTTCTAGACTGGGCATGTTTGCTCTGCCAGTGGCAGCTTTCCAGTGTAATTTGTGCACCTTTATTCATTCATTTTGTGTTCCCTTCAAAGTAGGTCATGGAAACAGAGTGTAGTGGATAGAGGAGGGGGAGGCGTTTAACCCCTTAAGGACACCTTTTATTCCAGAAGTTTGGTCATTAAGGGGTTAAACGAGTAGTGGGCAGGGAGCTCTGCCTGCTTCTAAAGAGATGTGAAATTGAAGGCTCCCAGGCCGGCTGCAACAAGGTGCCTGTCTTGTCCAAACAGCTGACAGACAAGCTCCGTCAGGCCCAGACCTTTCTGACATTTATAGATGTACAAGAGCCAACTGTTCTCCTGGCCCAGACGGTTTAATCCATGGGTTAAACATTAACCTGAATGTGGTAGAAAAAAGATAACCCCCACCCCTTTCTCCCTGCTATGTCTGATATCCGAATTTACTGTGCCAGCGTTAAAATAGTCATTACTAGGAAAGGACAAATGGGCAAATGGATTCAATTGTATTGTGCTTTATGGTCCCTATCTGCATGGATATAGGGAGGCCCTGACAGCAATTCGCCTGTGTCAGGCAGCAAAAGATCTGCTGTCTGCTAATTTACTGCCGGATTTGCTAAACCTAAGGGCATGAGCAGACACTTTTACATTTTAATCAGGTTGCCTACCAGTTTATAAGCAACTGAAAAATGAAGACACTGAATTATTAACCCCTGCCACCTATATGGTGTGTAATTACTTATGCTCTAGCGATTAACCCCTTCAATAGTTTCAGAACTATATTATATTGCTAGATAGAATTAGCAAGAGCGCCAACAAAAATATTTAATACCATTTAAATACAACTTTTCCTCTATGGGATTTGAAATAACATGGGTAAATGCATAACTGAAGCAGATGTATTCAAATATATGAACAAACTAAAGAAGAAATACACCACATTATTAACCCCTGTCTGCCTTATGCATGGGGCTACCTTATGGCCATCCGAGGTACTTCAGTTTAATTCAATATGTTGTAATATTAGTGTCCTGAATAAAAAGCAGGTTCTATGATGTTGAGACATTCCACTGCGGCATTCATAACAATAGAATTTAAGTAAAATTTACAATTACATTAATTAATGCTCTAAAAAGTTGTCTCACATTCGCGATTCTCACTTCATGAAAACATATTTAGATTGCATGTATTTAAACTTGTAGCAGAAGGGTTTATATATAACTTATCATTTAGTTATGTGGGTAATTTTTAACCCCACATTTACCACATGTGCAACCAACAAGGACCCTATGCCAGAATGCCCTGCTTATTTTGGATTTCTAGTTCTATATAGCCCTGCATTTGTTAAATGAGGTAAACATAACATTTTAACATTTGATATTTGATCTTTAAATGCAGGTTTGTTATGCGGTATATTTATGTAATTGGCCTTTAAGGGGTTAAACAACCAGTTCAGCTAAAGCAAAATACATTTAAAAGAAAAGTCATTTGTTCTCATATGCCTTGTATTTTCACTTATTTTGTGGTGTTACTGATACCGGAGAAACTGACGGAAGCGAAGCACAAAGAGATGGACACAGGTTTCTTCAGGAAGGAAGAGATTCTTTATTGGATCACCGATCGGGACTCAGAGGGACTAACGTCACCAAAATACAACAAGTTCTGAGCCCCGGACAATAGTGCAGGCTCCTTATATAGGCACATAACTCCTCCCATATTAAGCTCCACCCGCACATTCTCTTGACCAATCAATACAAATAAGAATTAACTTCCTGCTTGACCGCATGGCCTGTCCAGCACAATGGAGGAGGGGAATACTACATCCTGTATTCTTGCACATGCTCCGTACACTACTGATCGTATCTTGCCTCGTGCAACCAACTGATCGATACGTCAGCATATGCACGTACACATGCCACGTGGTAATCTCGGCCTACTAAATTTATTTTTACCGAGATTCCACCACATTCCCCCCTTTGATGCCTCTTGATATTTCACAATTACTTGAGGCATCACTTAACCTTAGTTTGCATACACCGCAAGTTACCTTGAACCAGACCAGACTTAACTTATGATGTGAATGTTCAACACTCATCTTCCTGCATTGGTTCTCCCTGATCTAGAGCCTCATATTTATAAATTTCCATTATCTGTGCAGCAGCCTTCCTCTCTGATATATTTTCTATCAGGCTTTGCACAGACCTAACTACTAAGGGTATAAGACACGGCAGGAGTAGACACAACATTAAAATCAGTAGGACTCCACCTACCACTGCCTTAAGCCCTCCAAACCACTCATACCAGCTACCAAACCAACTACTTGGATTATACCCTTTCCATACCTGAGTAGGCACATGCGCTAGTTTAACCATATGGCTAGTAAGCTCAGCTATTGCTTGCCCTTCGTCATCTATTTGAAGACAGCAATTGCTCAGGTTAAACTTCCCACATACACCTCCCTCTACTGCCAAAAGGTAATCCAAGGCTAATCTATTTTGGTAGACTGCTGTCCTCATCCTGGTATTATGTTTCGCTAGAAGATTGAGCGCTTGTGATGTCTCGTTAGTAATAATCTCAACCACCGCCTGTAATCTTATAATACGGTTGAGCATATAAATAGGGGTTCTATAACCAAAGGTACCATCTTCTGCCCACGTGGCTGGCCCATAATAATCTATAATACGCTGGGGAGGCCATTCATTATCTTCCCAGGCGCCTATCTCTATGGGTCCCCTTTTCTTCCTATGATTCACATCATACACTTTAACACCTAAAGTCTCACCTGTTTCAATAGGTAACAAGAAGAAGGATGGTTTGAGCATACCCAACACACATGCCCCTTCCCAGTCCTGTGGCAACTCCGAATAGGCTTTCTTACCACAGATCCAGTACAAATTTGCTGGGGCTTTCCAGGTAGATGTGATGGATAGATCAAACCACACATCCTTTAAATTGGCGTATCTAGCAAACGGGTTAGATGGTTCTGAGACATTTGAAGCCGACCACCAAGTTGTATTCTTTGTATCATCATCATAAGCTTTTTGCCCTAGACAAGTTAATTCTCCTACAGAAGTATTATACATCATTCCTTTCCTTGCTATGCAAACATAACCTATGATGGAGGTCTTTAATCTCCACTCAGATTTACCTCTAACACTCATATGATAATCGGCTTGTGTAGATATTAATTGGTCAACTGCCTCAGAACCGGACATTACCTCCTTTGCTTCCCAAGGCCATTGGTCTCCCATGTTAGTACCTCCACACACATAGCAGTTGGTAACATTAAGACTACCGGCAATACTTTCGGCTAAATCAATGAACAGGTTTTTAGCATTATGGGGGATCTTATTATCTATGCTCATCTCTTCATAAAAGGAATGGTATACTTGATGAGTTTGGGAGGATACCGTATCAGTTTCTATCCCTATAAACAATACTGTCCCAGGATCTAAACCCGTCCCATATATTTGAAACCCAAATAAATTACCATACTTGTCTAAGAATTTGTCGGGGTTATTTATAAGTATATGGACTGGATTGCATTCCATAGACTTACAATATGGGCTGGTAGACAACTTAGTCACTATCATGTCCTTGTCTACTGTCTGTCCCCAAGTTGCCCACCCCACACAAGACCAATATGGGCAACAGTTATAATCTCTATTTGGGCATCTAGGACTCACATATTTATTTTTACTACTGGGACAAATATATTTATCGTTAGACCCATACGTCCTCTCCCATCTAAGATCCCCACGTACATTCCACGGCTTTCTACCACTTGATATCGCCTTACACGCATCAAATAGCAGAACACCCGAAGAATGTACGGATTCTAATACTGTCTTGTTAATTAGGGTCCCCTGAGGATCTCCATTCCTGAGAGTCAACCAAATTGTACGAGGTTGATACTCCAGACTGAAGCACTTAGGTTCTCCTACTCCTAAATGGCACACACTATATTCTATATTTAGGTATCTACATCTTGATACATCTCCTTTACACTCGTATTGTGAATGCCAAATTAGGGTTTGGGAAATATGGTTACCTGTTCTTGTAGTCTTAATGCATACCTCACAGCTAGGAGTGTCGGTACCTCTACCTTCCTGAATATAAAAATACACATAAATAAACATTATCAAGAACACATCTTTCGCCGTCATCCTCAATCTTCGTCCGTGCGAAGGCACCTCAGCTTCCAGGATGTAAGGGCTGCAGGGAATGCTCGTCTTCACAGGAGTCCCTTCGAGACTTTCCCTGGCTTATATACTATACGTCGGTGGGCGGACAGGCTTTATTATGGCCCTCTCACTCACGCACCAAATCCCTGAAACAATAAAATTTTGTAATCCACAAAGTTCCTCGTTACTCCGACTGAGTCGTGCGTTTTAACCGGATCTTGCAGGGATTCTCTGGATCTGCTGTAACTTGCCAAGAATCGACTGCTGCTGGTTTAACCCTGGAGTGATGTATCCACGGAGTCACCTCGGCTACTTTTATCGCTGTAGGGGTAGACAAAAGAACAACATAAGGACCTCTCCACTTGGGCCCTAACGGTACATTATTCCACTCTTTAATCCACACTTGGTCTCCTGGATGGTAACTATGAACTGGGGGATAAATATTCACAGGTAATCTATCTTGTACCCATTTCTGTACCTCCTCCATAGTCTTACCCAACTCTACAACCTGCTGCCGGGTAATTCCTTCTCCCAACTGACTCAAGTCCCCCCTTAAGTTACCAAGTACGGGAGGTGGTCGCCCATACATGATTTCAAAAGGAGAGAGGCCCATCCTTCTGGTAGGGGTACTGCGGATTCGCAATAGAGCTATGGGTAAGAGAACGTTCCATTTAAGTTGGGTTTCCTGACACATTTTAGCCAACTGATTCTTAATAGTTCTATTCATTCTCTCTACCTTACCAGAACTCTGGGGTCTATATGCCGTATGAAGCCTCCACTTTATACCAAGCATATGAGTCAGTTGTTGTAGGCACTGATGAACAAAAGCTGGACCATTGTCCGATCCTATAGAGCAGGGTAGTCCATATCGGGGTATTATTTCTCGTAACAGGAATCTCACAACTTCTCCTGCTTTCTCTGTACGAGTAGGACATGCTTCTACCCAGCCTGAATAGGTACACACAATTACCAACAGGTAACGATGTCCACCCGATTTAGGCATCACTGTATAGTCAATTTGTAAATCGGACATGGGGAGTCCCCCCATAAACTAGACTCCTGGTGGCTTTACTGGTCCTTGTCTTGCATTATTTTTAGCACACGTTACACATCTTCGTACAATGGCCTGAGTCAAGTTGGACAATCTTGGTATGTAGAAATGTTTTCTGAGAGATTCTTCTGTGCTGTCTCTCCCAGAATTTGTCCCGTTGTGATAATTTTGGACAATTTCTACCGCTAGTGATGCCGGAATGACTATTCTTCCATCTTCTAACTGATACCATTTGTTCTCCAAATACTTTCCAGGTTCAGTCTTTAACCACTCCTCTTCTTGAGCTGTATAAACTGGAGTCCATTGAGACAGTGGAGTTGGTATAAGGGCAGCTATATGCCCCACATATTCCTGTCTTCCCGATTCAGCGCCACGCTTAGCTGCACTATCTGCCATCCGATTTCCTTTAGTTACATCACCATCTCCTCTCAGATGCGCTCGACAATGTATGATACCGACTTCTTTCGGTTCCCACACTGCTTCCAATAGTTGTAGGATTTCAGCTGCGTACTTGATTTCTTTGCCTTCTGAATTCAATAGTCCTCTTTCTTTATACAAAGCTCCGTGGGCATGAGTGGTTAAAAACGCATATTTGGAGTCCGTGTAGATGTTCACTCTTAAACCTTCAGCCAATTGTAACGCTCGTGTCAGTGCTATCAATTCTGCCTTTTGTGCTGATGTTCCTTTCGCCAGTGGCCGAGCTTCTATCACCTTGTCTATTGTTGTTACTGCATATCCTGCATAGCGGATCCCTTCTTTCACATAACTACTGCCGTCGGTGTAATATTGAACATCGGGGTTCTGGATGGAAAAATCACGAAGATCTGGTCTACTTGAAAATACTTCATCCATTACTTCCAAACAATCATGTTGACTTTCAGTAGGTTGTGGCAAAAGGGTAGCTGGATTTAAGGTGTTTACAGTCTCTAAATGCACTCTTGGGTTTTCACACAACATTGCTTGATACTTGGTCATACGGCTGTTACTAAACCAATGATTTCCTTTGTAATCCAACAACGTCTGTACTGCATGTGGGACTCGTACATAAAGTTCTTGACCCAGAGTGAGTTTATCGGCTTCAGCTACTAGCAGGGCGGCTGCAGCTACGGCTCTTAGACAAGGTGGAAGTCCGCTGGCCACTGCATCCAGTTGCTTAGACATGTAGGCAACAGGTCTTTGCCATGATCCCAAGTACTGTGTCAATACTCCCACAGCCATTCTTCTTTGCTCATGTACATACAGGTAGAATGGTCGTGTGTGATCAGGTAGACCTAATGCTGGGGCACTCATCAAAGCCTTCTTCACATCTTCAAATGCCGTTTGCTGTTCTTGAGTCCATAAGAAGGGGTCGTGCTCTGTACCTTTGATAGCTGCATACAGAGGTTTTGCCAGTATCGCGTAGCTGGGAATCCATATCCTACAGAAGCCTGCTGCCCCCAAGAATTATCGCACTTGTCTTCTATTCTTGGGTATCGGTATTTGGCACACAGCTTCTTTTCTCTCTGGCCCCATAATTCTTTGACCTTCAGAGATATGGAATCCCAGATATTTGACAGTTGGCAAACACAACTGAGCCTTCTTTCTAGACACCTTGTATCCTGCCTTCCAGAGAATGTGTAGTAGATCGTGCGTTGCTTGCTGACATATTTCCTTTGTAACTGCTGCTATCAACAAGTCATCTACATATTGTAACAATACACACTCTCCTGGGATGGACTCGAAATCCAGTAGATCTTGACTTAGAGCTGAACCAAATAGGGTAGGTGAATTTTTAAACCCTTGGGGCAGTCTTGTCCAGGTCATTTGGCGTTTTGAGCCCGTTACAGCATTTTCCCATTGGAAAGCGAAAATACATTGACTTTCTGCGGCAATTCGGAGGCAAAAGAAGGCATCTTTGAGGTCTAAGACTGTAAAGTAAGTAGCCCCGCCCGGAATTAAAGCAAGCAGGTTATATGGATTGGGTACAACTGGATGTATACTAACAACCGCATCATTGACTGCTCTCAAGTCCTGCACAGGTCGATACTCATCTGTACCGGGCTTTTGAACAGGCAGCAATGGGGTGTTCCAGGGGGAAGTACAGAATTTTAGGATACCATACCGTATGAACTTATCCAGATAAGATTGTATGTTCTTCTTAGCCTTCTGCGGGATGTGATATTGTCTTAGGCTCACTGGATAAACCCCAAGTTTTAGTTCAATTTTAATAGGTGGAATATTGCGGGCCAGTCCTGGTGGGTTGTTCTCTGCCCAAACTCCTGGTATGTTGAATAAGGACTCATCACTCCTAGGGTTTTGGCTAGTCAACGCTGTATAAAGTCGCCACTCTTCTTCCTTTGGTACGGATAATGTCATAATACCTGAAGGTCCATTAAACTTTAAGGATGTTGTTCCATTTGGTAGGAACGTAATCTGCGCTTGTAATTTAGATAGCATATCACGTCCCAGCAATTGGACTGGACATTCAGGCATATAAAGGAATTGATGTTTTACTACGTGGCCTCCCAATGTACAGAGTCGACTTTTAAGAACCGGTTTTTCAGCACTTCTTCCAGTTGCTCCTATCACAGTAATAGTCCTTCCAGATGGAGGAGCAACTAGATTAGTCACCACTGAATGTTCAGCACCAGTGTCGATCATGAACGCACTCCTTTTTCCCCCTATTGATACATCGACCATAGGCTCCGCTCGACCAAGGGGGATGGAGCCCGGTCGGTATCAATAGTCCTCCATGACCGTGTCAGCCAATCCTACAAAGTCCCTGCCTTCTCTATCGCGGGACCTTTGCGCTGCTGGGAAATACCTATCTTCCCTAACACTTCCTCTGTTCCCATTGCTCCCTCTATTACCATTACTCCCTCCGGGACCTCCTCTACCTCTCGCTCTGCCTCTAAAGTTTCCATAACCTGCCCTGGGTTGGTCTCTCTCGTACTGCTCTCTTTGTGGACACTCGTTCCTCCAATGCCCTTCTTCCTTGCAATACGCGCACTGATTCCTACTCAAAGGCTCCCTATTCCATCTACTATCGCCTCTATCTGGGCCCCGTCTATCTACGCCTGCGATCGCTACCGCTAGCATATCTGCCTTTCTACGCATCTTGCGCTCTTCCTCTTTCTTACTTTCTGTTTCCCTGTTCATGTATACTTTATTCGCTACCTCCATTAGTTGGGTGATGGACAAACCTGCAAACCCTTCTAACTTCTGTAGCTTGCGCTTAATATCTCCGTAAGCTTGGCTGACAAAGGCGGAGTTCACCATTCGGGAATTATCTGCGTCTTCCGGATTAAAGGGGGTATACAAACGGTATGCCTCCAATAATCGGTCATAAAAGACACTGGGCGCTTCATCACTTTTCTGAATCACCTCAACTGTCTTCGACATATTAATGGCTTTCTTTCCTCCAGCTTTCATGCCAGCAATTATAGCGTCTCTATAGGCTTTAAGTTGGACCATATCTGCGCCATTAACATTCCAGTCGGGATCGGTGTTAGGATAATGTGTTGCGGCCCATGCTGATGGATTGGCTTGATTCAAAGCACGGGCTTTATCCTCTAGCGCTTTAATGGCCGCTTGGTTAATCCTTGTCCCTTCCTCATTGTTAAACAAAGTCATTAATAACTGCTGGCAATCAGCCCATGTCGGGTTATGTGTCTGAACTATCGAGGTGAACAGATCAGTCATAGCTTGTGGTTTCTCAGTATACGAGGAATTGTGGGTCTTCCAATTCAAGAGATTGGTTGTCGTGAACGGGACATACACGAAGACTGGGTCAGCATGTGCCATTTGACCTGCGGCATCGATATAGGCTGACCCGGGATTCAGACGAAGAGGCATCTGATAATGTTTTAATTATTGGGTACCGGTCAGTTGTCGGGTTAGTATGGGGCTACGTGGAGGGGCGTCAGTTAGAGGTTCCGGTCGGGGGGTAATAAAACATGAGGATGTGGGAGCTTGGTTTTGGGAAAAATTAGTAAATAAAACACTTCGAGCCGAGCTTGAAGAAGCTTGACCGGAAGTCTGAAGTGGCGCCAAATCAGGATATTCGGATCTAATGGGGGTTGGCTCTGGTTCCGGAAGGGGAGATTTAGTACGAGAGGGGGTGGATTCTGTACTGGAGGAGGAAGCGGAAGTGGATGAGGGCAATGAGGGAAGGGGTGCAGGACTTCCTGCATTTGCGTCACTTCCTCTTAACGGAAAGTAAGGGGGCGGCAAAGGGATCTCGGACTCAGGGGGCGTGTCCAAAATGGGCCTAACACCAGTCCTAGTGGACAAACAAGTCCTAGCCACCATGAGGCGACATTGCTCCTCGTGGCATGTCTGAATCCATTTTGGCGAGTCATTTACGGCCTGTCTCCAACAATCAATATAAGGAAACTGCCCGTAAAGTTCAGGCCTACCCGATACAGCCACGTGTAAGCGCTGTACCAGAGTTGGATCCAAACTGCCACGTGGCGGCCATGCCGCAACCAAAGTAGGCCACTCCCTAGTACACAAAGTGACCAAACGTACAGGAGACATTTTAACCCCAAAATCACATGTTTTGAATCCCTTTTTAAAATTCTTCACCATACAACCTAAGGGATCCGGAATCGTTGACTGCGACGCGCCCATACTTATCAATGGAACGTCGTTGGCAACGAATACTATGCACGCGTACTATTCAACAATCACACCCGTTTCCTCTGGCAACAGCACCACGTGGTACAGTTACCAAGTGAAACGTACACAATAACACAATAAACACTCAGGGAATTCCCGTACACACACAGCTGTTACACCAGTCACTAGATAATCAATATTATGCCCTTTGGCGAAACTATACAGTCACCCACGCTATAATTCTCTATATATGAATTACCCGTCTATAACACACCCCAGTAACATCGTCTTTTACAAATAGCGGTTACAGTACGGTTAGCATAGGTCAAAGCACAATTTAAGGTCACAATACAATTATTAGTGGTTATGGTGTTAAACATGCAATAGACAACAATGATTAGTACTTATATACAGTGTCAGTAAATATACAGGGTTATGGTACCGTGCACTATGATACAGCAACACACTATTAACACTCTCGCTAGACGGCTGAGCTCGCGCTATCTAACAAGATATACACTTTACTAACAATCTTTAACACATTTACAATTCCCAACTAAACTATTGGCCAGGACCTTGAATGGACTACCTAAAACTATGTACACCCGTTTTGGTTAGCCACACTGCCCAAGCACCACATATAGCGAGCTAGAGGACCGAATTTACACAGGCGCCTCTTAGTCGATTACTATCAAAAATCTAGTGGGTTCCAAATTTACACGCCTTCCCACTTAGCCAAGATAGGTTGAGAGCTAGCGAACCGAATTTACACAGGCGCCGCTTAGTCTCCCGGTCCCTCCGACCTAGCGAACGTAATATACACCCTAGAACGCTAGTCTAGACAAGACACCGGTGTCCGGCTAGGGCTATTTACACAGGACCCCGCCTGACTAACCAAATCAAACGGTCTGACTAAAGAGCGTTCGATTGAGCGGTGCGCCTTCGCTCCTTCCCTCCGACAGAGGGGGCAGATTCCATACACAAATAACCCCTTATGGGCCTACCGCACAATCGGTATACCCCTAGTGGGTCTGCCGTCTAAAACAGCAGTTGTCTTACCTCCTCGTTCCTGAACCTGAGTTCACACTCATCGACGGGGACACCCCAGCACTTCTTACGTAGAGGCCGATGATCTCCTGGACAACAGACCAGTGGCGCCGAGACGAAGGGAGGTCCACGCAGAAGTTCAGGGGTGCAGCCGTAGAGAACGTGGGCAAAGATAGACCGTCTCACGCCTCTGCCTCTCAGCTACCGTTGAACGATGAGCTTCCCGGCCAATGCACCAAATGATACCGGAGAAACTGACGGAAGCGAAGCACAGAGAGATGGACACAGGTTTCTTCAGGAAGGAAGAGATTCTTTATTGGATCACCGATCGGGACTCAGAGGGACTAACGTCACCAAAATACAACAAGTTCTGAGCCCCGGACAATAGTGCAGGCTCCTTATATAGGCACATAACTCCTCCCATATTAAGCTCCACCCGCACATTCTCTTGACCAATCAATACAAATAAGAATTAACTTCCTGCTTGACCGCATGGCCTGTCCAGCACAATGGAGGAGGGGAATACTACATCCTGTATTCTTGCACATGCTCCGTACACTACTGATCGTATCTTGCCTCGTGCAACCAACTGATCGATACGTCAGCATATGCACGTACACATGCCACGTGGTAATCTCGGCCTACTAAATTTATTTTTACCGAGATTCCACCACATTACAAGTCACAAATTGCAAGAATAGCTTTAGTCTTTCAAACTGAATATTTTCAATAACACATTTCATGCAGCCATTTTATTGCCACTGCCTACAATAGTTTCTAGTAATATTTGGGGCATTTTTGTGTGGTTTTGTAAGAATGTGCCAGGAAAGGGTTAGCTTAGCCTTATGTTTCATTTTATCGGTGCTGTGTTTAATTAATTCAGGTTGTTGTAATTAATTATTGCATTTTTAACCATTGTTCTTTCCTTGCCTCATTGATTGATTATTGTGTTCCCCCACCCCTGGCTTGCCTTGCTGTGTGTAACCTCATTGCCTTGCAACCTCAGGGTCCCGTTGGCCCAAAGAAATCCATCTGGTTATTCCATTCATGATTGGCTTCAGACCTCAGTTCATGTTCCCGACTACTTCTCGGATTGTCTTTGTCCTCCATTGTTGACTCCTGACCCTGGCTCTCTTTCCTGAACTTTTGGATCACCCCTCCATGGCAGTTTCCTTCTTGGCTTCTGACCTTGGTCTTGACTACCTAACAACTCTCTCAGATTATTCCTGTGCCTCATTCCAAGGCGGGTTTTAGACCCCACTTATTAATCATGTCTACACTCCTGGATCATCTATTCAACCATTGCCTCATCAAATATGGATTTCCAAGTGTTCAACTCAGGATAAACTTCAATTTTACTATATTACCATAATCTCTCACTCCAAACACTCTGTTTTCACTTACATACTTTGTTTCACACTTACGCACTTTGTCTTACTCGTTCTTCCATGTTAAACCTCTTCATTGTCTCATTACTGTTCTCCCTTTTCAAAGCTGCCTATCTGCCACCTCTACTAACCACCAGGCGACCTAAGCAGCTCACAGTTACTCCTCCCCTGAACTTCCACAATTATTATTATTATTATTTTATTATTTATATAGCGCCAACAAATTCCGTAGCGCTGTACAATGGGTGGACTAACAGACACATAATTGAGATCAGACCACTGGACGTACAGGAACAGAGGGGGTTGAGGGCCCTGCTCAATGAGCTTACATGCTAGAGGGAGTGGGGTATAGTGACACAAACGGGTTAAAGTAGGGGAATTAAATAGTTTGTTAGAGAAGGGTTTATTGAGTGCTTGGTAGGTCATTTTTGACAGTTGCAGGAAAGGAGTCATGGGGTGGGGGATGAGAAGCCTGCTGACAGTTTAATTGATACGCTTTAACGAAGAAGTGAGTTTTCAAAGATTTTTTGAAGGAGTGGAGGCTGGGTGAAAGTCTGATTGAGGAGGGAAGGGAGTTCCACAGAATAGGTGCAGCCCTAGAGAAGTCTTGAAGACGAGCGTCAGAGGTGGGGATCCGGGCAGAGGATAGGCGTAGGTCTTGGGATGAGCGCAGGGGTCTCGACGGGACATACTTGTGTATGAGGGAGGATAGGTATGTTGGAGCAGCATTATGTAGGGATTTGTAAGCAAGTGCCAGAATTTTGAATTGGGCCCTATATCTAACTGGAAGCCAATGCAGGGACTGACAGAGCGTGGAGGCGTGGGAGGTGCGACCGGACAGGAAAATAAGCCTCGCAGCCGTGTTCATTACAGATTGCAGCGGTGCAAGCTGGGAACATGTAAGACCGGTCAGAAGGGGATTGCAGTAGTCGAGGCGAGAGAGAACAACAGCATGAACCAATATCTTAGCCGCGTCTGGCGTTAGATATGGGCGGATGCGCGCTATGTTCTCTAGTTGGAAGCGACAGGATTTGACTATCGATTGGACATGGGGAGTAAAAGAGAGGTCAGAATCGAAAAGAACCCCTAGGCAGCGAGCCTGCGAGGTAGAGGTGATAGTAGCGCTGTTGACTTGGATGGAGACAACAGGAGTAGCAGCACTTGAGGGAGGAAAAACTAGAAGTTCTGTTTTGGACAGGTTGAGTTTAAGGAAGTGAGCAGCCATCCAGTTGGAAATAGCAGAGAGGCAGTCAGAAACACGAGTCAAGGTGGGCGGAGAGAGATCAGGGGAGGACAGGTAGATTTGCGTGTCATCTGCATATAAATGATATTGGAAACCAAAGGAGCTGATGAGTTTACCAAGGGAGGCAGTATAGATAGAGAACAATAGGGGGCCGAGGACAGATCCTTGGGGGACGCCGACAGAGAGGGGTTGGTGAGAAGAGGCGGAACCAGAGAAAGAAACACTGAAAGAGCGCTGGGAGAGGTAGGAGGAGCACCAGGAGAGAGCAGTATCCCGTAGACCAAAGTTACGAAGAATGTGAAGAAGCTGTTGATGATCAACAGTGTCAAATGCGGCAGAAAGATCAAGGAGGATTAG
This sequence comes from Pelobates fuscus, assembly GCF_036172605.1. Taxonomy (NCBI): domain Eukaryota; kingdom Metazoa; phylum Chordata; class Amphibia; order Anura; family Pelobatidae; genus Pelobates; species Pelobates fuscus. The sequence continues at coordinate 156,915,208 of NC_086320.1, forward strand.
GATAGAGTATTGGCCGTGAGATTTAGCAGCAATTAAGTCGTTGGATACTTTGGTCACAGCAGTTTCGACAGAGTGACCAGCGCGGAATCCAGACTGAAGGGGGTCAAGCAGAGAGTTGGAATCGAGAAAGTCTGTCAATCTGGCGTACACAACTCTCTCGAGGATCTTGGAGGCAAATGGGAGTAGCGAGATAGGGCGGTAGTTGGATGGGGAGTTGGGATCAAGGTTGGGCTTTTTCAGAATCGGGGTTACGGTTGCATGTTTGAAAGGTGAGGGAAATGTGCCAGAGGAAAGGGAGAGATTGAAAATGCTAGCGAGAGGAAGAGCAAGAGAGGGAGACAAAGTGCGGATGAGATGTGAGGGAATAGGATCGAGAGAGCAGGTGGTGGGGCGGGAGGACAGGAGCAGTGCAGAAACCTCTTGTGCTGTAGCAGGTGCAAATGTGCATAGGATGGCAGGAGGAGAGGGGTTGGGTGATATAATGATAGGGGAAGGAGAGAGATTAGAGATCTCTTTCCTGATTGTAGAGATCTTCTCAGTGAAATGAGATGCAAAGTTTGTGGCGGACAAGGTGGTGGAAGGAGGGGTAGTCACAGGGCGAAGAAGAGCATCAAAAGTGTGAAACAGGTGTTTGGGTTGATGGGACAGTGTGCTTATGAGGGTTTTGAAGTAGTTTACTTTTGCAGAGGAAAGAGCCATGCTGTAGGAGCGCAGCATAAATCTATAGTGGACAAAGTCAGATGCAGAGTGAGACTTTCTCCAGCAGCGTTCAGCAGTTCTGGAACATTTTTGGAGGTAACGGGTCAGCTTAGTGTGCCAGGGTTGTAGTTGGGGGCGCTTGCTGCGTTTAACTGTAGGAGGTGCCATGATGTCAAGTTGAGAGGAGAGAGTGGAGTTGTAGAGTGAGGTTGCAGAGTTAGGGCAGTTGAGATTTGAGATGGGTAAAAGGAGTGTTTGGAGTGTGGTGGAGAAGTGCTGGAGATCGAGGGAGTTGAGGTTTCTGCGAGGTTGGAGAGTTGATGGTGTTGAAATTTTGGTATGAGGTATGCAGATGTTAAATGTTAGCAGATGGTGGTCAGACAAAGGAAATGGATCAGTGGAGAGATCAGAGGTGGTACAGAGATTGGTGAAGATGAGGTCAAGAGTGTTTCCTGCAGTGTGAGTTGCGGAGGAGGAAATCTGTGTGAGTCCAAAGGAGGAGGTTACAGAGAGCAGACGGGAGGCATCAGGGCAGTTGAGCTTGTTGATAGGGATATTGAAGTCCCCAAGTATGAGAGAGGGAGTGCTAGAGGAAAGAAAGTGGGGTAACCAGGAGGAAAAGTGTTCAATAAATAGTTTAGGGTGACCGGGGGGGCGATAGATGATGGCAATTCTTAAAGGAGTGGGCTTAAAAAGGCGTACAGTGTGAACTTCAAAGGAAGTAAAGGATAGGGCAGGGGCAGGGAGGATAGGTTGAAAGGTGCATTGAGGGGAGAGAAGGATGCCTACACCACCTCCTTTACAGTCGAGTCTAGGAGTATGGGAGAACTGTAGACCACCGAAACATAAAGAAGCAGGAGTAGCGGTATCGGATGGGGACAGCCAGGTCTCAGTGAGTGCCAATATTGTGAGCGAGTTAGAGATGATGAGGTCATGAATAGCTGTCGATTTGATGTTAGTACAAATGGAGCGAGCGTTCCAGAGTGCACACTGAATTTTGGTAGAGTTGGATAAACTGCAGGGTATTTGGAGGAGGTTTGCATGGTGTCTATTTGTTTTGGTGTGAGGAGATGAGGTGTGGGGCCCTGGGTTGGGAGAGACGTCACCAGCTGCCAGAAGTAGGAGGAGAGATAGTGACAGGAGGTGTGAATGGGTTTTATATGGGCGGCGACTAGGGTGAGATTGGGTTAGAGCAGGAGAGAGAGAATAGAGAAATGAGTGCAAGGCCCTGAATTTGTTCTGCGCATCGCAAGCAAATTTAATAACATGCTTGCGCTGTGTTTGCTTTTAAATTGCCTCTGGTGTCTCCACAAGTGGGATACCAGAGGACAAAAGGGCCAGGAAAGTGTATGGTGCATGTGTTGAGGGATTGCGTGTGTGTACAGTGTGGTGTGGTATTGTGTAAATAGGTCAATTTAATTTGTGTTTGTGGTGTAATATGTGTGGCTAGGGGCTGTAGAGAGTGTGTGTATAGAGGGCATAGTGTTATAGGGTATGTAGCGAGTGTGTGTACAGGGGCGGACTGAGAACCCTCAGGGCCCCCGGGCAAAATAAATCAAGGGCCCCCTTACAGGCCCCACCCATACTCCGCAGCAAGCCCCACCCATGCCCCGCCTCCATGCACCGCCTCCAGCCACACCCTACACAATCTTTAGACACAAAGAACAAAAGTGCAATAATCCCTTCGAGGCCCCAGTAGAGACTACAATTGAGGGCTAATGGGCCATGGAAGGGGGTCTTTCTAGCAGAGGCTATCTCAGTGTCCTTTAGAGAGAGTGTTAGAAAGAATCCCCTCCAGGCCCTATTAGAGACTACAATTGAGTCTAATAGGCTTGGAAGGGGGTCTTTCTAACAGAGGCCATCTCAGTGTCCCTGTTGGAAACAGTCGCCTCCAGGCCCCAGTAGAGATTACAATTGAGGGCTAATGGGCCATGGAGGGGGGTAGCATTCTAGCAGAGGCTATCTCAGTGTCCTTTAGAGAGTGTGTTAGAAAGAATTTCCCCCAGGTCCCATTAGAGACTACAATGGAGTCTAATGGGGCCTGGAGGGGGGTCTCTCCAACACTCTGGTTCCTATTCACAATATAGCAACACAACATAGCTCGCTTATACCTAGGCCAAGTTGGCTCCTCTTACCTTAATTACTGGAAGGCTGTGGGCTTACTGGCTGCAGCTGGCAGGCTGTGGGCTTGCTGGCAGGCTGTGGGCTTGCTGGCTACTGCCGGCAGGCTGTGGGCTTGCTGGCTGCGGCTGGCAGGTTGTTGGCTACAGCCGGCAGGCTGTGGGCTTGCTGGCTGTGGCTGGCAGGCTGTTGGCTTGCTGGCTGCGGCTGGCAGGCTGTGGCTTGCTGGTTGGCAGGCTGTGGCTTGCTGGCTGCGGTTGGCAGGCTGTGGGCTTGCTGGCTGTAAGCCTAACTGGTGGCCTGTGGGCTGGCTGGCTACTGGCCAGCCTGTGGGCTGGCTGGCCGGCCTATGGGCTGGCTGGCGGGTCGGCCTGTGGGCTGGCTGGCTTGCTGGCTACTGGGGCACTTGTAGATTATTTAAAGAAATAATCCATGCACAATAACCACTACTGCTCTGTGTAGTCATTATGGTGCCAGGAGGGCCGGGCCCCCCTTTCAGAGTAAGTAGTCAAACCGTTTAAGAACAGTTTGACAACTTACCTGGGGTCTGCTGGGATATGAGGCTGTAGTAGGGTATAGGAGCAATGTGTAAGGGGTGCAGTGTGTGTGAAAGGTTCAGTGTGTGTGAGGGGGTGTAGTGTGTGAATGTGTAGGGTGTGTGGGGCAATGTGTGTATGAGGGGGCTGTGTATGTGTGTGGCAATGTTAGTATGGGGGGCTGTGTGTGTATGGGTGGGCAGTGTATGTGTGTGTGTGTGTGAGGCAATGTGTGTAAATGTGTATGGTGTGTGTGGGTGTATGGGGGGCATTGTGTGAATGTGTATGGTGTGTGGGGGCAGTGTGTTTATGGGGCTAGAGTTCACTCTCACCACTGCGACCACCAGGAATCCCTGGTGGTCGCAGTGTTGAGAGTGAACTCTAGCCTGTAGCTCCAGGGCTAGAGTTTACTCTCGCAAGAGCCGTAACGTTGCCGTGGTAACCGCGGCAACGATCTGTGCTTGCGCAAGAAGGACCCAGAGGAGCTGAAGACTGAGCTCCCGGGTCCTCTCTTCCTCCCTCCCCTGCAGGCTGCCCGCACGGAGCCTGCGGACAGGGGAGGGGGCAATTGCCCTCCTCTTACTCCCCCCTCACCCTCTTCTTACCCCCCTTCTTACTCTCCCCCTCTTCTTACTCCCCCCCTCTTCTTACTCCCCCCTCTTCTTACTCCTCCCTCTTCTTACTCCCCCCTCTTCTTACTCCCCTCCCCCTCTTCTTACCCCCTCCCCCCTCTTCTTACCCCCCTCCCCTCTCTTCTTACTCCCCCTTACCCCCTCTTCTTACTCCCCTCCCCCTTTTCTTACCTCCCTCCCCCATCTTCTTACTCCCCCTTCCTCTTTTTACTCCCCCCTTCCTCTTTTTACTCCCCCTCCCCCTCTTCTTACCCCCTCTTCTTACCCCCCTCCCCCCTCTTCTTACTCCCCCTCTCCCTCTTCTTACTCCCCCCTTCCTCTTTTTACCCCTCCCTCTCTTTTTACCCCCACCCCCTCTTCTTACCCCCTCCCCCCTCTTGTTACCCCCGTCCCCCTCTTCTTACTCTTCCCTCCCCCTCGTCTTACTCCACCCTCCCCCTCTTCTTACTCCCCCCTTCCTCTTTTTACTCCCCCCTCCCCCTCCTTACTCCTCCCCCTCTTCTTACCCCCTTCTTACTCCCCCCTCTCTTCTTACTCCCCCCTCCTCTCTTCTTACCCCCCTCTCTCTCCTTACTGCCCCTCCCTCTCTTCTTACCCCCCTTCCTCTCTCTTCTTACCCCCCTCCCTCTCTCTTCTTACCTCTCCTCCCCCTCTCTTCTTACCTCCCCTCCCTCTCTCTTCTTACCCCCCCTCCCTCTCTCTTCTTACCCCCCCTCCCTCTCTCTTCTTACCCCCCTCCCTCTCTCTTCTTACCCCCCTCCCTCTCTCTTCTTACCCCCCTCCCTTTCTCTTCTTACCCCCCTCTTTCTTCTTACCCCCTCCCTTTCTCTTCTTACCCCCCTCCCTCTCTCTTCTTACCCCCTCCCTCTTTCTTCTTACCCCCTCCATCTTTCTTCTTACCCCCCTCTTTCTTCTCACACACCCCCTCCCTCTTTCTTCTCACCCCCCTCTTTCTTCTCACCCCCTCCCTCTTTCTTCTCACCCCCCTCCCTCTTTCTTCTCACCCCCTCTTTCTTCTCACACACCCCCTCCCTCTTTCTTCTCACCCCCTCTTTCTTCTCACACACCCCCTCCCTCTTTCTTCTCACCCCCCTCTTTCTTCTCACCCCCCTCTTTCTTCTCCTCCCCCTCCCTCTTTCTTCTCACCCCCCCTCCCTCTTTCTTCTCACCCCCCTTCCCTCTTTCTTCTCACCCCCCCTCCCTCTTTCTTCTCACCCCCTCCTCCCTCCCTCTTTCTTCTCACCCCCCTCTTTCTTCTCACCCCCCTTTCTTCTCATCCCCCCTCCCTCTTTCTTCTCATCCCCCCTCCCTCTTTCTTCTCAAACCCCCTCCCTCTTTCTTCTCACCCCCCTCCTCCCTCCCTCTTTCTTCTCACCCCCCCTTTCTTCTCACCCCCCTTTCTTCTCATCCCCCCCTCTTTCTTCTCATCCCTCCCTCCCTCTTTCTTCTCATCCCCCCCTCCCTCTTTCTTCTCTTCCCCCCCTCCCTCTTTCTTCTCACTCCCCTCCTCCCTCCCTCTTTCTTCTCACCTCCCCTCCCCTGTAGCGTGGCCGAGCTGCTGTGCGGTCCGCGGCGGTGCCCGGCCGGAGTGATAGGAAGGTGCTCAGTGTGCGTCTGAGGGTGCTGTGTGTGTCTGAGGGTGCTGTGTGCGACTGAGGGTGCTGGGTGTGTCTGGGGGTGCTGTGTGCGTCTGGGTGCTTTGTGTGTCTGAGGGTGCTGTGTGTGTCTGGGTGTGCTGTGTGTGTCTGGGGGTGCTGAGTGTGTCTGGGGGTGCTGGGTGCGTCTGGGGGTGCTGCGTGCGTCTGGGTGCTGTGTGTGTGTCTGGGTGTGCTGTGTGTCTGAGGGTGCTTTGTGTGTCTGAGGGTGCTGTGTGTGTCTGAGGGTGCTGTGTGTGTCTGGGGGTGCTGTGTGTGTCTGGGGTGCTGTGTGTCTTTGGGTGCGCTGTGTGTGTCTGAGGGTGCTGTGTGTGTCTGGGGGTGCTGTGTGTGTCTGGGGGTGTTGTGTGTGTCTGGGGGTGCTGTGTGTGTCTGGGGGTGCTGGGTGCGTCTGGGGGTGCTGTGTGCGTCTGGGGGTTGTGTGTGTGTCTGGGGGTGCTGTGTGTGTGTGTGTGTGTGTGTGTGTGAGAATGTATTTTGTATTTAAATTAAAATAATTATTTTTTAATAATTAAAAAAAAAAAAGTTATATCCCCCCCTCTCTTCTTACCTTTAGCCTGGGAGGGGGGGAGACGTTCAGCCATGAGGGGGGACACCATGCTTCCTTCCCTGGTGGTCCAGTGGTGAGAGTGAACTCTAGCCTCTAGCAACGCTCAGACCTCGCGAGAGGACCCGGCGGAGCTGCTCTCCTGCCTTCCTCCCTCGCTCTCATGCCGGCGGCCGCCTCTAATTGCCTGTGGGCCGGTGAGAGAGATCTCTGATCTCCCCACCGGCCCATGGAGGCACATAGCAGGGCCGGCGCTCGGGTAGCGCTGGCCCTGCAGGGGCTGGCAGGGGAGTTCCTGTGATCTCCCCTGCCAGCATCGGCCCCACGGCCATCGCGGCCCACCGGGCATTTGCCTGGTATGCCCGATGGCCAGTCCGGGCCTGCACAAACACAACAGTACATTCCCTGTGAAACTCATAACCTGAATGTGTATTATTGCAAGTCAATAGTGCAATGTGTGTTCAGCTATACCTTATGTTCAGTAATTCCCCCCAAGTTGTACAAATTGCCCAGGTTTTTGGAAAGTTACAGAACCACATTTTCTGTTTTCAAACATGGAATTTTAGCAGATTGGTTTGCTGAGCCTGTGTCACATTTCTGGGAGCATACCAGCTGAAAAATTAGCATTACCCCACATTGGCATACCATGTTTGAAAAAGATGTCTGTCTTAATGTAGTTTCTGAGTATTGTTAATATTGTATATTTGCTGTTATAAAATATATCTATAATTGAAAGTGTTAATTTATCTTTAGCTAAATCATAAGACTAACAGTCTTGTACATTGCAAGGACGTCCACGTTACATACATAGTTTTGCACATGACCATTTTTGATTCCCCTCTTCTAAGAAGACACTACCCCTACATCCTCCTGTTCTAAGAAGTCCCCACCTAGTAACGCCCTTAGATAAGTTTTATATCAATGATTTGTTACATGCTTTCACCATGCTGTTTGCACAAACGTGCCCATGATATTAGTTAAAAGTTTGCAATATTTGATTGGTAATGAATGATACTATCCCTAGACTTCCCTTTATTGCATGTTATTTTAAAACCTTTGTTCTGTTTAATAAAGATAAGACATTTTCTAAAACTGAATCCCTTGTCTGTCTATCAAGACTGTCTCCCAGTACTGAAAGGGTGTGGTTCGTTCTGAATTGAACTGTAAGACCATGGCAGGTCATTCTGGTGATCACCAAGGACAGGGCAGATGTTTTAACAATCAGACATTTGAAAAAGGTACTTTTACTCCATTTTTCCTTTTCTCCTCAATTGGTTACTTCTGCTAAATTCATATGTGAACCAAAGGGTGCAAAATGCATTCATCAGTGTATTGCTAAATATATATAGCACAAACCAAGAGAGTTATGGTGGGAAAAAAATGTGATTGAAAACCCCTTCCACCTGAAGTCAGTACATAGTCAATATACAATGTTAAACATATTGCACACCAGTCAAGCCAAAAGACTTGCTTTTCCCACACAAATCACAAACTTGCAGTGATGTTACTACTGCAAAGGATTCTGGGTGGACTGGTGTGCAGATACATGTTTAACATTGTATTCACTATAACATTTATATAAGTCTAGTGAATACCAGGAACTGTGTGGGTAGCTAGAGCTCCACAAACTAACTTTGATGCTGATATATACCCTTCCAAATTAATAATTCAGCTCTATTTTCTTTCCACTTTCCTTCATTTTAAATTCGTAAAGTGTTAATAATAAAATTAGAAAATGAGATTAATTTTCAGTAAAATAGAATATCTGTCAAGTGCTCCTCTTTGATTCCACAATCCATCTGTCAAGTTTGTTTTCTACATAATTACCCACGTTTTAAGGTGAAATAAATTATTTAATGTAAGTGTAAAATGGCCCTACTTCAATAAAACTCACAGTTGTATATATTCAACCTTTTGCCTTTTATGCACCAGCAATACGATGAACATCAGAATTTTTATATATTTTTTTTCAGTCATGGAGAATTAAGAATATATTTTATTTCACCTAATACATAGTTTGTAACGGAAATAGGAACAAAAATGAAAAAACAAAACAAAAAACTATGCTTTTCTTGTTTAAAAGAAATTACAAAGAAAATAATGGCATATGCTTAGAATTTAAAAAAATATTGTATAATTTCTTTGATAATTATAGAAATAGTTCAGGGATATACATTGTTAATAAATATACAGTATTCTTTGTATCCAAGAGATTTTGAATAATATCTGTACAGGGATAGATATTACTTGTATTACATACAGTAGTATGAGGAAAGAATTACAGGTGTAATTATCTGGTTTAAATAGATATATGACTATAATAAGGCTCTAATACGGGAAACAAAAATGTTTTATTTGATAAATATAAAAATAGTACAATTAAATCGGGGCGGAGCTTGCCTGCTGATCAGATCAGACGTGTTTTGTCTGAGCTCCTGCAACTGTTCCCAAAAACTGGACCTAGCTGCGGGCCACACGTCTATACTGATGTAGATTGCTACCCACTTTGCTAAGCTGACGACGGTGCACACAGGGATACTTTACAAGACCCTGTGCGGCATTGAACTTTGCTAACTGAGCCTTGAGGCCTACCTGAGCTCGAGCTGGGGTGAAACGGCTGCTCTCCCAGTTCTCCGACCAGCGCTTTGCTGTCTCCCCCCCCTCTGGACCGGTGACGGTTATCCCGGGCCCCATTGGCGAACACCACTAACCACAGTCGCCTTTCAGCACTCGCTTTGACTCTGATTCTGGACAAGGCAGCTTACCCCAAGATGGCGGACGTGCTGCAGCCCCGTGAACAGCGACCTGCCATGCACCCACTGAGTGCCTGTGATCTAACACTACAGCGCCTGGAGACTTTCGGCAAATTCTGGGCCAAACTATCAGCCCACTTTGATGCGCCAAAAGCTCCAGTTGAGGGGAGAGAGCGGAGAGCAGCGGATCGGGAGAAGATCGGACCCCCCTGGGTGCTCCTTCCACAACAGCGTTGCAGACTCACACTCCTGGTGCACCCGGGCTGAAGACCAACAGAGACCCAGTGCCACAGGCGGCGACAGTCCAACAGGATCCACCGCCGTTCCCTGCAAGCGAAGAACTCGGCATCCTATATGAGCACCCAAGTTCGTGGTACAAGAATACAGGCCTTCAAGATGTCCTGGGGCCGTGGGGAGGACTTGCTCGGACTCGGACTCATGACACCGCCTGACCCGGCTGATTCGAGACTCCACATCACAAGCACTTGGAAGTCGGAGGTCTGGCCCCTATGCTGGTCTACTCCACTACCCACTGAATGCCAGCCTACACCTACATTCCCCCATATGTTTTTACTAACAGTGAGCACCATGCTATCTTTATTTGACTATTTTTCCTGTTTTCAGGCTGTGTCCCGTTTATCTTTTTTTCTGTATGCTTGAAACTACGAGAAGCAGCTTACATTACTACACTAGCTACACGCTGGCTGCTTGGTCACCGCCTAACGTAGGCGCACACCCCAAGCACATACTGGGACATAGCCCTTCTAACCCTACTCCTAACCCTAACCCAACCCTAACCCTACTCCTAACCCAACCCTAACCCTACTCCTAAACCTAATCCTACCCTAGCCCTACTCCTAACCCAACCCTAACCCTACTCCTAACCCTACTCCTAACCCAACCCTATCCCTACTCCTAAACCTAATCCTACTCCTAACCTAACCCTAACCCTAACCTTTTGTGTGTAGTGTCCCTGTCTCCTTAACGCTGCAAAATAAAACATTGCGGTTTAAGAGGGTTTTAACCTACATTAAAGGGTTAAGACTGCCTCTATTGCTTCACGCGCCTTCACTGCATTCGGCACTGGTGAAACGCTTCTCCTCCTGGTTCGTGTGGGCTGTATATCATAGTTGCTGCTTTCCTGAACAGTAGTAGACGCTGCCCGCTTGAATGACACATCTTTTAAAGGGATGTGCCTGGGCAAAAAAAAAATCAGTTCGGAAATTCATGTAAATCAAAAAATGCAGAGAGGTCGCATGGCACTGTAGCTCCTGCGACTCCAAGCCTAAAAAGCACCCAATTTGAAAGCAAAACCGGTCAAAATAGCCACAAACCTCAGGCAATAGCGGGGGACTCGACATGGGCCGCAAAAATAAAAAAACGAAGCCCGACGAGCCCAGACTAGGCCTCGACATTGGAGCCATGTGGCGCCAAGCCCGCGGAGCAGCTAGGCCCAAGATGGCCGACTACCCGGAGACTTACTCCGACTTATCGGACGACCTCTCCCAGGAGGAAGACACATATCCCTCTCCCAGTCTATCGGCAGCCAAAGCTACACCAATAGACCCTGAGAATGCACCAGTCACGACCGCGGTGCTCAAGGCATTGCTGGCGGGCCTGGAGACCACGATCCAGGCTGAAATGGCAGGCCTCCGAACGGATCTCCAGGGAATAACCGGGAGACTGAGCACTCTGGAGAACACATCCACCAATAATGCCACCGCTATCACGGCCATGCAACAGGAGATATCGAGCTTGCGGGCCACAACAGAGGATTTTGAGCGGCGGCTCGCCATGATGGAGGATACTAGGAGGGCATCCAACATAAAAGTACGGGGTGTACCTGACGACTTGCGAACTGAAGAACTCCCACATTTCGCGCGTAGGCTCCTAACAGCACTCATGCCCGCGCGACAGGTCAAAGCAATAAACCTTGAGGGGGTCCACAGAGTCCCCAAATCGGCCAAAGCCCCACCAACGGCCTCCAGGGACGTTATACTCCGCTTCCAACGTAAAGCAGATAGAGCCACAACCATGGCAGCGGTCAAAAATCTACCCCAGTACTCCTTCGAAAATATGTCTCTCTCCTTTTTCACGGACCTGTCTGGCAGTACCCTGGCATGGAGACGGTCGCTCCAACCCATCACGACGCTACTCCAACGAAACAACATACCGTACCAGTGACGCTTCAACCGCTCACTGCAAGTGTCCCATAGCGGGAACACCCACGAGATATACGACCTGCAGGGAGCTCAGGACTTGCTGCCCACACTGGGACTACCTTCCGATGCCGTACAGTCCATGACAACCGCCGAGGCCACCAAACCGCAACATAGATGGAACCCAGACATGGTGAAGAATTTTGTACCGAGACGGCTCGGAAACGGCACCCATACCAACACCCCGGCGTGAAAGCCCAAAGCCATGTCCACACCGTAATGAAAGAATTGCTGAGACTGTAAGACCTCACTAATCTGGAACTGGTGTTTCTATACCTCACTGACTTACTATGCTTACCTGCGGTTCCCCCGCCCCCTTTATTATTATTATTACCACCCTGGAAGCCATCTAGGCCTCACAATGTCACGACTAGCAGCCAGACAGGGTCGAGAAACGCCCGAGACCCAAATGTCATACCAAACAGGTGCCCTAGGGCCCGCTACAGCCACTGGCAGGAACGTATTTCCAGATCACAATGGTCATTTTATGGCTATCACGCTACCCAGCTATAACACAGGCATATACATATTTTATTTAGATGACATCGCGATGGCTAACCTAACTTATTTTATTTTATTATACTCTATGAGCGTTGCTTGTACATCGCTTATTTGCTAAAGTCCCCTTGGATGCATGCATCTGTATAGCCACGTGTTACGCTTTGACAGGGCACCACATGGGTCAGCTCCACGAGAAATATTGCATAGGCACACCTGCCCGAATAGCGGCTTGTTTAACCTCCAGCAAAGCACAACAAAACGATATACCACTATTACCCACTCTCACAGTTATTCAATTCAATTGTGTTATTCGTTCTTAGTTTACACCCAGCAAGGGTTACCGAATGTAACTCCCAGATGCTTGCTAAGCACTTAACCTGTGCATAAGGTTCTTTCATGTATACTCATAGTTTGAGAAAAGATTGTATATAAGCCATCAAAAGAAAAATTGTGCTCGTATTTAGGTCACTGTTTACTCTGTATGCAACGTGTACGCTGTTGTGGCGTTTGTTATTGCAATGTTCCTACATGCACATCAAAAATAAAGAATTAAAAAAAAAAAATGCATCTGCTTTAGCAATTCGGACCAATGGCATACGTTTCGGTTTCGCACTTCGGGAATTCGATAATTCGCACTTCGGCAATTTGGAACTTTGACAATTCTGAACTTCGGTAATTTGGACCCTAAACCCTAATCTTAAACCCTAACCCCAACCCTAACCCCTAACCACTTGTTTTGGCACTATTAAGAAATCCGAAGCACTTCAGAACTATAGCAATTCGGAACTTTGGCAATTCAGAAATTCAAACTTTGGATATTCGTAAGCATCCGAATGTCCGAATTGCACAAAATTCGTCCGAATGTACATTCGGAATGAAACAAATTGCACATGTCTAATCTTTTATTAGTTAAAAATTCATGACATCACACCCCGACCATAAAGTAACCACGTCATCCAGACGACTCGATTATTAATCATTTTGGAGTTGCAGAGATCACATATTCGGATATTGACCCTGGCTTTTATTTGACTTCATGTATTTCTGGTATCCTGACCCAGCTTTTTATTGACTTTGTGTATTTCTGGAATTCTGTTAAGGCTAGTTTATTCATTTTCCAGATTTCTATAATCCCAACCTTGGCTATTCCTAACTATGTCTTTATCTTTATTAATGTTGAGCCCATCCACTCTAAGGCCCGGTAATACATCTATTTAGAACTTCTGTTTGAGGGATTCGCCAATTCCTGTTAGTTGGGGTATAACCCAGTGACAGGGGATGATCTAATGCATGCGTGGCACTCTCAGCACATTAGATTCCCTTGGATTTTCAGCGCTGAGGGACCTCGCCGCTGGAATCAGGTAAGTTTTTAAAGGTTTTTTTAACCATTGACTTCATAGTGGGAGACAATCATTTTAGTACATAGAGACACTCTAGTTTTCCTTTAATAGGAGTTTATTAGGTAAAAAAATTATTTCAAAGTGTTATTGCACATCATTAATATTTCATGCCAATGAATGCTGTGGATTGCTTTTGAACGTATTTGCATGAGATACTGGAATCAAGGTTGCCCATTTATTTTGTGTATTTTTGTTCCATCTCTGTTTTATTGTGCAAGTTAAGGTCAGCTTGAGGATGCAAATACTGTATTGTGTGCTTCATTTAATTGCACAATCTAGTGCTCCCCTTAAGTGCATGTCAAGATTAACAGCTCTGTAAACATTGCCTAAACCTTTAGTCAGAAAGAGTGGGAGAATTTTGTGTGAATATTATTCACGAATCAGAGTACATTCTTGTGATATACAGGAACTGAAAATATTGCATTTGATTCATTGTTCCGGTTTTTATTTATGATGTTTTCTGCACTGATGGCAATAGTCATGCATTGTTGTCATTCATTCCAGAATGTTGTTGCTTCCTTTCCTTATTTTAACAATTGCTCTCTGCGTATTCAATGATGCTCTTGATGTTTTACTATCAGCATATCAACATTTTTGCACAGGCACAAACCCTTTTTATTAAAGGCGCTTACCTTCACATCTGTACTCTATATTCTTCACACCTGCAAAAACGGCAATATTGGATTGTACATGATGGAGTTGTGTAGGAGCTGTGCATGCATTTTTCACAGTTGAGTTTTCAGGGACATAAAAATGAGTGCTTGTGGGAGAGCATATCATCAGAGAGAAGGGCTGGTAACTTTTGGCTTGAGGGGCAAGTATAAATGAATGGCTTTTTTGTTACACGGAAGCTATCAAATCTTTAAGCAAATGGCCCTAATCACACAAAGTATAGAATGTTTTTTGGTTGATGGATGGAGGGTGCTGGAGTTGCAACTTATTTGCACCAGAGACAACTGCCTTTTATATTAAATGTCCTGAGCAATTTCACTGTGAGGTGACTCGTAACACCTTGAATGTCATACATAATCATCAAAGTCTTGCAGCCTGGTGAATCCAAATACTGTAGTCCACATGGAAATACCCCAGTTGGCCAGACGGCCAGTCAAAGCCTGCAGAGCACTGAGAGTGTGAGTTACCAGTCCATGCTCAATCCCCAAACAGTGTTGGACTAACAATGCTTGTACATAAATGCTGCCTGCCTCATTCCTGTAGTATCATTCTAAAATACATCCTGCTATTTAGGCTGAAGAAGGATGGTGTGAGGCTGCAACCCACAATGAATGTATTCTTGTGGCCCAGGGAAAGAGGGGCGGGGGTGCAATTGGGGGTGATTTGTAACATTAACCGAGACATTTTCACTGCCCCTCTCTTCTACTCACTTTTATCTGAGGTGAGAGAGGCAGAGGGATCATTGCTAAACTGTTATACTGTATTAAAATGTGTTAGAAATGTAAATATATATATATTTTTAAACCCTTGCAGTGCTGATCACTGTATTGTATTGTAGTAGATGCGCTGTATTGTGTTAGTGATCTTTTTTCTTCCTCTAAATTTCTCTAATTCTAGCAGGCTCAGATAGTGACACTCTGACAGCCTTTGACATTGAGCTCATAATAGAGTCATCCAGTGATGGTGTCCCACCACTATCTAAAAGAAGGCTTTTAGAACACCCTTATTGTCCCAGAAATACCCCCATTCACAGCTACACAGTAGATATTTTTGAGTGAGTGAACTATTTTATGCTCTTTATGTCAGACAACATAATTGAGCTGATGGTTGAGCAAACCAACTTGTATGCCAGCCAGTATCTGTCTGCGAATCAGGGGTCACACAACAATAGAAAAAACATGTGGCACACCAATGATTTTGCAGAAATTAAAACATTTGGGACACTAACTCTAGTAATGGGTATTGTGAAAAAGACTAGTATCACGTCCTACTGGCACAAGCACTCTATCCTGGCTACCTCTCTTTTCCCAGGGGTTATGAAGAGGGGTCGCTGTTATTCCTCCATTTGTACTGTGTGCCCACTGCCCCTAGAAAAGACCCATTGTTTGACAGGCTTTACAAAATTTGACCTCCTGCCCAACTCCTGTCAGACAAATTGTCCCAAAATTATATCCTAGATAAAAACATTTGTATTGAAGAAATTTAAAGGTAGCCTGCTCTTCAAATAATATTTCCCATCGAAACAGTCATGATATGGCATGAAATTCTATGAGTTATGTGAATCCACTACTGGCTATGCATGGGTGTTTTGGATTTATCAAGTGAAGGATAGCCATGTTGACCCACCAGGATGCTCTGATTCTGTGGGCATAAATGGCAAGATTGTATGGCATCTGATCCTTCCCTTGTGAAATAATGGTTCTTATATATCGGTTGACAATTATCATACAATATATTATTATATTGTTTTATTTAAAAAAAAAAATTGTTTTAAAACCCTAGCATATGGCACAGTGCGTAAAACATGTTTCTCCTGAACCTTGATAAAAGTAAGAAGTAGTAGAGGTTCCTATTCAGCTCTACACCAGGATGAGGTGCTGGCCCTTTGGTTCACAGATAAGAAAGAAGTGTACGTGCGGTCTGCAATGCACAGTGAAAGTACAGTGCCAGTGTCTGTCAAAGGAAGAACTGAGCAGCTGGAAAAAAGTGCAAAGTGGAAAAAAGTACAAAGTGCATTGTAGGCTACAGCAAGTATATAGAGGAAGTTGACTTGGCTGATCAATGTATACAGTCTTCTCTGGTGAACCCAAAAAACTAGGTCCTGGTATAAGAAAACACACAGATACACCTACTTAGTGACACTCTCAGATACGCACACTGACAAACACACACCCTCACTGATTTGACATACGCTGACAGACACATTCTGACACAAACATTCACTGACATACACACACACATTCACTGAAAGACACACACTCAGGGCCGTCTTTCTGCATGGGCACACTGGGCAGATGCCCGGGGGCCCAATAGCGATGCGCATGGGACAAGGCTGACAGGGGAGATCCTTTCATCACCACTGCCGGCCCATGCAGTGCCGGGCTCACTGTCTGCCTACTTGGGTCAGTGAGATCAAAGATCTCCCTCATTGTTCTCCTGGCACTCTGTTAGGGGAGAGGGAATAGGAACTGGCAGGTTGTGTGTTTCTTCCACGAGCAGGTGGTTTGGAACATTGCTGCATGTTACCATGGCAATGCTCCGACACAAAGCTTGCGGGAGGAGTGAAGTCAGCCTGCAGCCTGCAGGCTAAAGTTCTCTACTCACCACCAGACCCCTCACACACACTCCAACCATCAAACACTCAACCCCTTATACACACACTACACCTCTTACATCCCTCATACACACACACACACACACACACACACAAACACACTGTACCCTCACATACACACTGCATCCCTTACACACATACAGTGCACCCCTACACATACACTGCACCCCTCACACACACTAAAACTATCACACATTGAGCCTCTATACACACACTGCACCTCTCATTGTAGTCTGTCTGTGTGTATTCAGCAGTCTGTGTGTGATGTATTCAGCATTCTGTGTGTGTTCAGCAGTCTGTGCGTATTTTTCTACATTCTTTATTTGTCACTGTGCACAAGTGTACAGGCATGCTTGCAGTGCCACAACAGCAGTAGCAAGCTTTGTAATAACATTCAAGAGTATATATTGGTATGTCATAGAGAGCTAAAGCACAGAGTTTAGTTTTTTTTCAGAAGTTGAATAAAGTAACTGTGAGTGACATGCTAAGCCTGATGACCTGCTACTGTATTTAGTGTTGAGTATATGCTAGATCAAACAGGCTAAGGTGAGGAAATAAAAGTAATATAACATGCTAAACAATAATTAATGATAAATCCACTTTATAGCCACTGGGTATTAAACGGCACTGTGAAAGCTTAGAAAGAAGAACAGAGGTCCCTGCACTAGAACTGGAAAACATTATAGAATAAACATTCATCCTATGCCGCAGATAAGCCAGTGGAGACCGATAATCTTAATGCTCTTGCAGGCTCCCTGCTTGCGAACCATGTAAGATGTGCTGCACCAGGACTTTCTGCCTTTATGAGCCCAGGTCTTAAGGGCAATCCGTGCCACATGTCCAAAGACCCGCCATCTCCACTTGGCAGGGACACAGGCACGTGAGTGCTCCGAGCATCAGGGAACCCTACGGGTACTTGGTCAGCTGGATGCCTGTGGATGCCTGTGCCTTTGGGTGCGCCCCCAACCGAGTGCAAGATCTCTGGTCCGACGTCCCATCGCAATGGGTCAGGGCTTTACATGAGGTGAGGTTTTGAGATCAGCTGTAGATGCATCGGACAGAAGAGCTGATCAAACTGGGCCTCGGAGTGTTCCCTCCAGGTCTGGATGCCTGATCCCTCCTTGGTATGTGCCGGCCATCTTAGGCTCATCATGCGGTCTCTGGGTCTGGGAGATTCCAGAGATACCAGGATGTCCCCCACCGGTCCAGAGGGGGGTAGCTGGGCATCAGGATTGTTGCTTGTCAATGAGCGCTCCAGGTCTGGAGATAGGCCGCTTCCCCCAAACATCAGGTCATCAGTCTGGCTAGGACTCGCAACAAAATGGTTAGAATCCGTGGCAATACATGCATACTTTTGCCTCTGCTCGGTTCAGTGTTACAATTCTGCTCGGTCAAAGCGGTTTTGTGAACAGTATTGGGCAAGAAATTCCTAAACTCAGCCCAGTGTTGCAGGAGCTGAGCTGTAACACGTCTGGAGAGCTTGGCTGTCATCCCCCGCCCCAGTCTGTGTTTTTTCAGCTGTTTGAGTGTATGTATTCAGCAGTCTGTGTGTATTCAGGAGTCTGTATGTGTATGTATTCAGCACTCTGTGTGCATGTTTAGTCATCAATCTGTGTGTATATTTAGCCGTCTGTGTGTGTGAATTCAGCGGTCTGTGTGTGTGTATTCAACAGTCTGTGTATGTATTCAGCCATCTGTGTATTCAGCAGTCTGTGTGTGTGTGTGTACAGCAGTCTGTGTGTGTGTGTGTGTGTGTGTGTGTGTATTCAGCAGTCTGTGTATGTGTGTACTCAGCAATCAGTTTGTCTATGTATTAAGCAGTCTGTGAATGTTTTCAGCAGTTTGTGTGTATATATTGTATGTATGTATTGCATTTGTTGGAGGTACTAAAAAATATAAGCTTAATGTTAATGATAATTCACATTTTTATTCCTGTGACTGGTTGTGCAGACAAGGTCCCAGTGCACTGCTTTGCCCGGGGATCTAGAATGCTGTTAAGATAGCTCTGCACACACTCACTCTTGATTTGACACAGACACACACACACACACACACACATTACACACACACATATTCACTGACAAACAAACACACATTGATAGACACACACACACATTCTCTCACACACACATTATTATTTATCATTTTTTACTTAAATTTATGTCCAACTTCTTTACATTTGGGAGAGCTGAAGTGGATCCTTTCCCTGGGGTCCAGTGGAGATGCTGTGATCTGATCATCTTCCTGCTCTTCTTGCTCTGCTCCCTCGCGAACCATTCAGTGATGCTGGGACTGGAGTGAGATCATATCCTGGCTCTCAGCATCAACATAGGGCACGCAAGGCACCTCCTTCACCACCCATCTGCCGACTTGGTGGGGCTCTAAGGAGGCCAGCCCGCCAGCTTCTGGGCCCCCATGATATGTGCAACACAGAGAGCCTGGTCACACTAGCAACCTCCCCAACCCCTGTAGTTCTGCCACTGCTGTGATATGTTCTCAAAGTCAACATAGGCCCAGCGAACCTTTCTAGCAAATTTTAACGTGTAAAAACAGAAATGAGCAAATTTCTAAAGGACCTTTAGGAAGGGCCAGTTGAGTTTAAATTGCAAAACATAATGGCTCCAGCGTATGAGTTAAGGTCCTTATATAATAACATTAGACTATTAATTAGACCAGACTAAATGATCCTACATAAGAAATGGTATAAGCAAAGGGACTCATTCATACAGGTAATATGACAGTAATAAGTGTCCATTATGGATGCACTGTAACTATGCTGGGTCACTAAAACTGTTATCAGAGGAACATACTAACTGATATGTTTTATGCTGCGGATTAATCCATAGGAGCCACGCATAGGTAGCTGACATACCCCATATGAAAATCGAGTCCTATAGGAAGCTTTCATAATGTAATCTAAGTAGGGTAATATGACCTTTGATTGGTATATCTATGTTTTTTATATAACTGTTTATAATAGGTGTGCATAACATAAGGCTCAAGCTTATATTGTGATGCATTACGTGACTTCGTTCACGTATACCGTATTTATCGGCGTATAACACGCCCCGGCGTATAACACGCCCCGGCGTATAACACGCACCTCATTTTCAGAAGGAAATTCCAGGAAATTTCCACCCCTCCCATAGTATTCCCCCCCCCTCATCCCATAGTGTTCCCCCCCTTTCCATAGTATTCTCCCCCCCTCCCATAGTATTCTCCCCCCCTACCATAGTATTCTCCCCCTCATAGTATTCTCCCCAATAGTATTCCCCCCCCCCACAGTATTCTCCCCCCTCCCATAGTATTCTCCCCCTCCCTTAGTGTTCCCCCCTCATCCCATAGTGTCCCCCCCCTTCCATAGTATTCTTCCCCCCTCTCATAGTATTCTCCCCCCATCCCATAGTATTCTCCCCCCCATAGTGTTCCCCCCCTTCCATAGTATTCTTCCCCCCCATAGTATTCTCCACCCCCCATAGTGTGTCCCCCCCCCCTCCCATAGTGTCCCCTAGTGCACTTTCCCTCTGTCCCATATTTACTTACCTGTCTTGAAGCATGGGCCGGCTTCACAGCACGCACCGCGGTACTGGAACTTAAATTTCAGGTTCCGGTTTCCGGCGGGACTGAAAGGAAGTGTGCACACAATAGTGTGCACATTTCCTTTCAGTCCCGCCGGAAACCGGAAGCTGAAATTTAAGTTCCAGTACCGGCGGGACTGAAAGGACGTGTGCACACAATAGTGTGCACACTTCCTTTCAGTCCCTCCGGAAACCGGAACCTGAAATTGAAGTTCCAGTACCGCGGTGCGCGCTGAACACCGGCCCACGCTTCAAGACAGGTAAGTAAATATGGTATATCGGCGTATAACACGCACACATCATTTTCCCCCTATTTTCAGGGAGAAAAAGTGCGTGTTATACGCCGATAAATACGGTAATTTTTGTTTCATTATGATGTTTACATATCACTTTGTCTTAATGTCTTAATGTACAATTGAATAAATTAACAATAAAAAAATATATATATGGAAAGAAATGGGCAAATTTGATTTGACCTTGTAACTTTCCAAAAGTCCATTGCTGAATACCAACATGGGTGGTTTAGAGCAGTAAAACTTATAATGATTACAATGATTATATTTATAATATTTATTGAATTTTTTAAAATAGATTATAAAAAGACACTTCCCAGAGACGTACCTCACGATAATAAAAGCAATGTACACAGATGTAAAAGCTCAAATCAAAATTACAGGGACAAAGGTTACACAGTTCCCCCTCCATAACGGTACAAGACAGGGCTGCCCACTATCGCCCCTGCTGTTTGTGCTCTCACTGGAACCCCTGTTACAGGCCATTCGCACCAATCACCGCATTGAGGGAATTACAGTGGGGAGCCAAACATATAAAGTTTCCGGATATGCGGACGATATACTCCTCACTCTCACAAACCCTAAAAGCTCTATGACGGTCCTAACTAACGAACTGACAGAATATGGCTCCTTCTCAGGATACCAAGTTAACCTCTCAAAATCAAACGCACTCCCTATAGCCATGACGACCGCTGACACTCACTACATACGGGACGAACACTGCATCCCAATCGCCACAAAGTCTATAAAATACCTGGGAATACAGATCACTGGAGACCCAACACAGCTATACACCGCTAATTACACTCCCCTTCTTAAGACGCTCATAACAGACCTGGGGAAGTGGGTGGACAAACCAATCTCGTGGATTGGAAGAGTCCACACAATAAAAATGAACATCCTACCTAGGCTTTTGTTCTTCTTCCAGGCACTGCCCATATCGATGACTAAATCGGACCTGGCACCCCTACAGAAAACAATAGGGGAATTTATATGGCAACACAAAAGACACAGAGTGGCTAGGCACGTACTATATCGTCCCAAAGACGGGGGGGGACTGGGCCTGCCCCATCTACACAATTATTACCTGGCGGCACAGTTGGCTCAGATAGCCATGTGGCACTCAACACCAGAGGAACGCAGGTGGGTGGACCTCGAGTCAGGAATGATGGGAATAGATCTACCCCAATTTTACATATGGCTGCCGAGGGAACACAGGGCGCTCCTCCGCACACAATGCCCAGCGATCCTCAATTCCCTCAGGGTGTGGGAGGCAACGGCCCTGAAATATAAATTAACGTCATCACCCTCTCCCATGATGCCCGTACTAAGAAATAGGGCGTTCCCCCCAGGAATGCGAGCACACGATTATAAAAACATAGAAGAGACGGGCCTACAGAGAGCAATACACCTATATGAGGGCGGCCGGGTGGTAACATATGAGGCTCTAGCAGAAAAGGCCAGACTGAAGCCTGCTGACTTTTTTAGATATATGCAAATACGAGATTTTGCACAGCACACCTTAGCTAAGACAGCAGCCCACACTACATTAACGAGATTCGAACAGATGTGCCTCAGAGAGAACCCCCAGTCGGGACTTATCACCTCCTTATACGCCCACTTAAGCACCAACACTTCGGAATGGGGTGAGCTCCGCTACACAACACAATGGGAAGCGGACCTGGGGGAGGTTCTAGAGAGCACAGAATGGAGAGAAATATGGGAAGCAAACAAGGCTACATCAATATGCGTCGCACAACAGGAACAAGCATACAAAACCATGTTTAGATGGTACACCACACCGGTAAAATTATACCATATGCACAAATCTACAGATGACCTGTGTTGGAGGGGGTGTGGACATAAAAGGGACATACAAGCACATGTGGTGGGACTGCCACAAAGCAAAGACCTTCTGGGTGGGAGTGCAGGGCTTGCTGGAGAGAGTATTCCAACGACAAATAAGCTTGGATCCATGAGTGTTCCTCCTGTCTAGAACAATAGACAACTGGCCCAGGAAGGAACAAAAATTGTTAAACAAAATCACCCTAGCAGCCAGACGAACAATGGCACAGAGCTGGCTCAAGCCAGATACCCCCCCGGATAGATACAGTTATCGATAAGATAAAAGACGCCCACGTAATGGACCGGCTAACAGCTCAAATCAGAGGCACACTAAAGGCACACGAAAGGATATGGGAGCTATGGCTGGAGGGGGACTGGGGAGACTAAGAGAGGGGAAGGAAATGGGGATAACATACGCCCACTTACACGATCAACGCACACACTAAGGTCCACACAACGGCCATGGGATCCAGGAACCCGGAATGGCGATGGGGCACCCGCCGGGCCAACAAACCTCCAAGAGGCTACGTAGCGGCTAAGACAAAAGGAGCACGTGAACCAGAAAAATATGTTTCACTCCGACCTAACCACGAGGAGACCCCATTTTTTTTTCTCCCCCCTCTCTCTCTCTCTTTCTCTTTCTCTCTTTACTATCTATTAGTTCATAGACTTTCCAGAGAGTAAGCCTAAACAAAAGGCACAAGTCTACGAAGCGGAGGTAGACCGATAGAAAACAAATGCAACCATAATAACTCTCTTGGGAACAGTTAAATTGTTAATTGTTTGTATTACCGGTTAAAAAGTATATAGAACTAATGAAACCGAAGTCGTCAGTACGCAAGCTACCTCTCCCAGGGTCAAAGCAACACAACACAACACAGTGAATGTTCATGATGACCTTCTTATTGTATGTATTGCGTATGTGATCATAACAAATGTATAATGTACCACACCGACTTACCAAAAATAAAGAATTAAAAAAAAAAAAAAAAAAAAAGACAAACATATCACATAGCCGAGCAAGATGCCACAGAAAAAAAAGGCATCTTAACCCGGAAATAACATACAATACCTTACAAACAGCAGCTAAGACAAAAAGTATCAATTTACAATATTGGATTTAATAATAGCAGAAAATAAGCATTACCACATCTACACAGAGAGACAAAGATGGGCTATAGCTTACAAACAGGACACACACAATTGGTCTTACATAGGATAAAAAAAAAAGAAAAAAAAAAGAAAGAAGAGTCAAATTACCCATAAATAAAGTTATTTTGGTATCTACTAAAGGATAAGAGAGATCATAAGAAACTATCCTAATCTTGCTTTCATCCCAGCTTGGCAGAAATTGACATACATATTGCCCGAATTCCAGCCCGTTACCAGTCTGTAATGTCTACAATAAATTTAGAATAAAACTCACAAAGTCCCTCATTAGGGAAGTTATTACTCAAGAGTAAGCCCTTCTCCATCTCAAGTTGGTATAATAGTTGTGCTTTAAGTTGGCCTTTATTTGGGATCTCCGTATTTTTCCAAAATCTAGCAATTAGAATTTTAGTTGCCATTAAGCAATGGACCATCATCAATTCTAAATTACCTTGTATTTCTAAGCCAAAAAGATGGAGTAGTGCAAAATCCGCTTTAAACTCAGGACGTATACCTCCAATTCTAAAAATAAGATCAAATATGATATTCCATAGAGGTTTAATTCTGGGACAAGTCCACCAAATATGGAGTAAGGTCCCTTCAGGATGGAAGCACCGCCAACAATTTGGGGGGTTAGAGATGGATATATTAGAAAGTCTTACAGGGACCAAATACCATCTAAACAAGATTTTTGTGAAAGTCTCAAGGATATTCAGGTTATGTATATGTTTCCTTGTCAACAGAAATGCTTTACACCAGTTATTATAGGGAATGGAGATACCCAAGTCTTCTTCCCATTTAGTTAAAGCATTAGGTATATCCGGGACCCCCGTGAGTTTTATCAAATCTATCGCAAGAGAGAATACCTTCTTTACATCTAAGCCTGACAAAATCTTCCTAAACAGGTTACCCTTATCAGCAGCTAAATAAATAATATGGTCTTTAAGAAAACTTTTCAGACGTAGATAATTAAATATTTCTTTAAAGGGCAAATCTAGCTCCGTCCTAAGAGCTTCAAAACTTTTCAAGTGCTGACCAATATAAAGATCTTTTGTCTTATAGTTACAATTTTTAGACCAACGCCGTAAATTTATCTCTAACATAAACTGTTCTAAAGAGCCATTATCATATCGTGATCAGACCAAGTGTTTTCAACAATAGAGATTGAGGAGATCGCCTTGACTAAATCTAAATTACCTAAGATCAGATCTATCCTAGCAGCCGAACTATGGGGAATAGACCTATGCGTATAGTTCTTTTAATTGTGATGGAAGAGTCTCCAACAATCGTATAACTCCGCTTTCTTTATTGTCCTACTAAGTGATGCGGCCTGCCGTTTCAGGGATTTGTCTATCTGCTGGTTCTTTGACAGTTGTTTATCCAATAAAGTGTCGCATATACAATTAAAATCGCCTGCGATCAAAATTCGGCCTTTTTTAACCTGTTCCAGCAACCTCAAAATTTTACTCAGGGTTTTAATCGGATCTTTATTGGTTAAGTACACATTAACTAGTGTGTAGTCCAACCCATTTAATTGCCCCACTAAAATTATAAACCTCCCTTCCGGGTCAGAATGGCTATAGTAGCAATCAAAGGAAACTTCTTTAGAAAAGATTATAGAAACCCCACATTTTTTTTAACCCAGTAAGGTGGCAGAGTAGATAGTCGTATAGTTCTTATAAGGCCACAGTTTTTTAAACTCCCCCATCCAATGGGTTTCTTGCACAAAACCAATTTGTATTTTCTGAGTAATAAGAGTATTATACAAGTAACCTCTTTTAATGGGAGAGTTAAGGCCTTGGGCATTAATAGAAATCACTCTGACCATAAGTTGCTCTATTTAAACCTATTCTGTCCTTTATAGGGCTCTTTGACCAAAACCTCCTCATGTAAGACCAATTGAAGACAAACCACACCAAAAAAATACCACATATATACAGTCATATCTACAAAATAACCTGGAAAACAACAAAAATCTTCCAGGAAGTGGGAATCGTACATATTCACACAGGGAGGTTCGTAGATTTACGGAGGGTCATGTAACAGCGAGGCAATGAGAGAAGGAGGAGAGAGAAAAAAAGAAAGAAACACATTTCCTCCCTTTCACCCTTATTTCTCCATTTGTTTCTCTCTTTCCCTTCTCTCCGCTTGCCAAACAGAGAATACTATTTTTATACAACTCTAATAAGTGGAGTATTTATAATTGATATAATATAGAATTTGTCATAGTAGATGAATCTCAAATCGAAAGAAGATGAATTCACTCAACATAACCATGCCACTCGTGAATATGAATCCAAAATAATAAACACAGTGTTAGTAGAGATTTTATACCCCATCATTGAAAACTATAACTATAGCAAACATATATCTTTACCCATCTCCGGTAAATTAGTGATTTAGAAATAGTTGTAAAAGTAAGATTTTATCGTTTTATTGTGATGTTTATAACACAAAAGTTAAGATTGTTCTTCACATCCACATCATTCAGTGAGAAGAAAAAAAAAAATAGTCTCCCTTTCCCCATCTCTCTTCCCTTTCACTTTTTTCTCTTCTACTTCCTTTTTCTTCTCCCTTTTCCCCTTTCTGTTAAACAGAGAATCCATTTTTTAACCAACTCCGTTATATGATGTGATTATAATATATATAATGGTGAATTTGTCAAAATAAGTCATTCTTAAAAAAATAAAAATAAATAAATAAATTAATTAGATTTACTCGTCATATCAGTGCCACTCAGTGAGTGTAAATCTAAAATAATGAGCATAATTAGTAATATAATTTATACACCTTCACTTAAAGCTGTAACGAAAATGTATCGCCCACCAAACAATCAGACAGTGAATAACACCTTTAACCATCTCTAGTAAATGGTGAATTAATAGAAGTTATAATAGAGAATATAAAATAGCTAGTGATGCTTATATCTCGAACCACATCATTCAGTGAAAAAAGAAAAGAAAAAAAAATGACAATGATTCTAATGATTATATTTGTATTATTATATTTGTGTGGGGAAAAAAAGCAAAAACAAATATGAACACTAACTTTGGCCAAGGTTTGTGAATAAGTGACTACTAAAAATGACTGGGCATACTCCATATTGAATACCCTGGGTTGTTTTGCAAATGGTGTGCCATGATGGGAGTTATGTTTGCTCCGGTGCTGCCATACTGCCTCAAAGGCTATATAGGCCTAGAAAACTAATCTGGAAAATATCAATGTGTAAAAACTGAAATGGGCAAGCCCTATTTTGACCCTGTAACTTTCCAAAACACCATAACATCTTTACATGGGGGGCATTGTCTACCAATAACTTTGTAAAGAAGTTACAATGCATATTATTATTAGAGTATGACTTAGTTAAATCGGTATTATGGTTGGGATACAAATACAGCCTTATCCAGTATATGTTCCAATATCAACCTTAGAGCTACATAGTTACATAGCTGAAAAGAGACTTGCATTCATCAAGTTCAGCCTTCCTCACATATGTTTTTGCTGTTGATCCAAAAGAAGGCAAAAAACCCAGTCTGAAGCACTTCCAATTTTGCAACATACTAGGAAACAATTACTTCTTGACCTCAAAATGGCTGTCAGAAATCTCCTTGGATCAAGCAGTGATTACCCCACTAAATAGAAATTATATCCCTGTATGTAGTGTTGTCGCGAACCCGAAATTTTCGGTTCGCTATCGGGGAACGCGAACTTCCGCAAATGTTCGCGAACCGGCGAACCGCGCGAACCGCCATTGACTTCAATGGGCAGGCGAATTTTAAAACCAACAGGGACTCTTTCTGGCCACAAAAGTGATGGAAAAGTTGTTTCAAGGGGACTAACACCTGGACTGTGGCATGCCGGAGGGGGATCCATGGCAAAACTCCCATGGAAAATTGCACAGTTGATGCAGAGTCTGCTTTTAATCCATAAAGGGCAGAAATCACCTAAAATTGACACCTGTCCTCAAAGCCCTGCCCTGATACACACTGACACAGAGCAGAATAGAGACTGTTCCCCGTCCTCAGAGACCATGATACACACTGACACAGAGCAGAATAGAGACTGTTACCCCTACATAGGGTCACTTGGCAGATATGGCGGGGTCGTGGGAGGGGGAGGATGACTTTCACCTCTTCCCCTGTTACATTCCCGTTGTGCTGTGACATCACCCTTATACGCTGTGTAAAGCATACTATTTAATTTGATCAGCATGGCCACTTGAGTTTTTATAGTTTTCACGCTGCTTGTAGTTTATATATGGTTCACAAAAATCAAACAAACGATAAAGTAAACATGTAAGGATTCAGAATATTCTTTCAAACCCTTACACATTGTGTGTACGTATTTTTTGTCTTAAGTTTGTGGCTTTAAAGAGGTTTACGTTGTTTCTATGATGTGCATAACATGTTCTTGTAAATGTTTGTTAAATTTTTCCTGGAATTGTAATTTTTGAATCTGAATAAAGATAGTCAAATCCCTGATACACACTGACACAGAGCAGAATAGGGACTGTTCCCCCTACATAGGGTCACTTGGCAGATATGGATTGACACCTGTCCTCAAAACCCCTGATACACACTGACACAGAGCAGAATAGAGACTGTTCCCCCTACATAGGGTCACTTGGCAGATATGGATTGACACCTATCCTAATGATCCCTGATACACACTGACACAGAGCAGAATAGGGACTGTTCCTCCTACATAGGGTCACTTGGCAGATATGGATTGACACCTGTCCTCAAAACCCCTGATACACACTGACACAGAGAAGAATAGGGACTGTTCCCCCTACATAGGGTCACTTGGCAGATATGGATTGACACCTGTCCTCAAAACCCCTGATACACACTGACACAGAGCAGAATAGAGACTGTTCCCTGTCCACAGAGACCATGATACACACTGACACAGAGCAGAATAGAGACTGTCCCCCCTACATAGGGTCACTTGGCAGGTATGGATTGACACCTGTCCTCAAAGCCCCTGATACACACTGACACAGAGCAGAATAGAGACTGTGCCCTGTCCTCAGAGACCATGATACACACTGACACAGAGCAGAATAGAGACTGTTCACCGTCCACAGAGACCATGATACACACTGACACAGAGCAGAATAGAGACTGTCCCCCCTACATAGGGTGACTTGGCAGGTATGGATTGACACCTGTCCTCAAAGCCCCTGATACACACTGACACAGAGCAGAATAGAGACTGTTCCCTGTCCACAGAGACCATGATACACACTGACACAGAGCAGAATAGAGACTGTTCACCGTCCACAGAGACCATGATACACACTGACACAGAGCAGAATAGGGACTGTTCCCCCTACATAGGGTCACTTGGCAGGTATGGATTGACACCTGTCCTCAAAGCCCCTGATACACACTGACACAGAGCAGAATAGAGACTGTTCCCTGTCCACAGAGACCATGATACACACTGACACAGAGCAGAATAGAGACTGATCACCGTCCACAGAGACCATGATACACACTGACACAGAGCAGAATAGAGACTGTCCCCCCTACATAGGGTCACTTGGCAGGTATGGATTGACACCTGTCCTCAAAGCCCCTGATACACACTGACACAGAGCAGAATAGAAACTGTTCCCTGTCCACAGAGACCATGATACACACTGACACAGAGCAGAATAGAGACTGTTCCCCGTCCACAGAGACCATGATACACACTGACACAGAGCAGAATAGGGACTGTTCCCCCTACATAGGGTCACTTGGCAGGTATGGATTGACACCTGTCCTCAAAGCCCCTGATACACACTGACACAGAGCAGAATAGAGACTGTTCCCTGTCCACAGAGTCCATGATACACACTGACACAGAGCAGAATAGAGACTGTTCCCCGTCCACAGAGACCATGATACACACTGACACAGAGCAGAATAGAGACTGTTCCCCGTCCACAGAGTCCATGATACACACTGACACAGAGCAGAATAGAGACTGTTCCCCGTCCACAGAGACCATGATACACACTGACACAGAGCAGAATAGAGACTGTTCCCTGTCCACAGAGTCCATGATACACACTGACACAGAGCAGAATAGAGACTGTTCCCCGTCCACAGAGACCATGATACACACTGACACAGAGCAGAATAGAGACTGTTCCCTGTCCACAGAGTCCATGATACACACTGACACAGAGCAGAATAGAGACTGTTCCCCGTCCACAGAGACCATGATACACACTGACACAGAGCAGAATAGAGACTGTTCACCGTCCACAGAGACCATGATACACACTGACACAGAGCAGAATAGATATAGAAAGAATCCCAGGCACTCACTGTGATTGTTCTTCAAGCAGGTTTATTGCAACGTTTCGACCTCAATGAGGTCTTTTTCAAGCTAACACCACTGTGACAAACTTGAGCTTATATACACACACAAATTAATGAACAGATAATCCATCAATTAGATGATCAATTACAAGATTTCATTAAACAAACATATGTTAAAAATAATTCAATTAATAGATCAATTTAATACATAAAAGTAAACAAAGACATGTTGTGGAATAAATAAATGCATGGCTGTAAACAAATAGCTGAAAGTAAAGAGAAAAATCCCGGTTTTGGAGGTAACCATATACACATTAGTTCATGCACAGATCCTTCAAATCAAGCTTAATTATTAAACTTAAATTGTATGATTAATAATAGAGAGTTGTACCTGGGAGGCAATCAAACCTATCGCACAAACCGGAAGAGACCGGGACGCCTAACCCACGTGACTTGATGCAGCAGCGTCATCCGCTACGTTACAGAGTACGGTGGCCGCAGAGGGTATACAGCGTCTGGCACTCACGGCGCATGCGCGACAAGAAGCCCAATCGCGCATGTGCGGGAAACGACTCAGTCACGCATGCGCGCGAGACACAGCATGTATAACCACGGCGGCAAACAGTACAATCTACACTCATATGTGAAACCTATAAGGATCCCTAGGTTAAACGAGCAGTTGAATATCATAAGTAATTGGCACCAGGAAAAAACAAAAGAAAAAAAGAGAAAATATACAGTAACACAATAAGAATAAAAGAAAAATTAGAATATAGAAGACAATACATAATATAAGACAGAAAATAAAAAAAAAAATAAAAAAAAATAAATAAAAAAAAATAAAAAAAAAAAAAAAATAAAATAATGGAAAATAAAGTAAAATGAAAAAATAAATAAAATAAATTAAATTATTATTTATTTTTTATTTTTATTTTTATTTTATTTATTTTTTCATTTTACTTTATTTTCCATTAATTTTTATTTATTTTTTTTTATTTTATTTTTTTTTATTTTTTTTTTTTTTTCTGTCTTATATTATGTATTGTCTTCTATATTCTATTTTTTCTTTTATTCTTATTGTGTTACTGTATATTTTCTCTTTTTTTCTTTTGTTTTTTCCTGGTGCCAATTACTTATGATATTCAACTGCTCGTTTAACCTAGGGATCCTTATAGGTTTCACATATGAGTGTAGATTGTACTGTTTGCCGCCGTGGTTATACATGCTGTGTCTCGCGCGCATGCGTGACTGAGTCTTTTCCCGCACATGCGCGATTGGGCTTCTTGTCGCGCATGCGCCGTGAGTGCCAGACGCTGTATACCCTCTGCGGCCACCGTACTCTGTAACGTAGCGGATGACGCTGCTGCATCAAGTCACGTGGGTTAGGCGTCCTGGTCTCTTCCGGTTTGTGCGATAGGTTTGATTGCCTCCCAGGTACAACTCTCTATTATTAATCATACAATTTAAGTTTAATAATTAAGCTTGATTTGAAGGATCTGTGCATGAACTAATGTGTATATGGTTACCTCCAAAACCGGGATTTTTCTCTTTACTTTCAGCTATTTGTTTACAGCCATGCATTTATTTATTCCACAACATGTCTTTGTTTACTTTTATGTATTAAATTGATCTATTAATTGAATTATTTTTAACATATGTTTGTTTAATGAAATCTTGTAATTGATCATCTAATTGATGGATTATCTGTTCATTAATTTGTGTGTGTATATAAGCTCAAGTTTGTCACAGTGGTGTTAGCTTGAAAAAGACCTCATTGAGGTCGAAACGTTGCAATAAACCTGCTTGAAGAACAATCACAGTGAGTGCCTGGGATTCTTTCTATATGCATACATTTCTTGGGTTTTTTTTGCTGACCCTTGCCCAGTAGCACCCTGTGTTTAAATTGATGTGATTGAGTGCGACCCTATCTCCTTTTTTCAGTACATATTTTCAGCAATTTTGGGTTTTGCACCGTTCACTTTAATTGTGTCCGCTTTAGGACCTTTATATTAATTTCTTGGCAGTATGGATCATACCACCTATCCGAGCACTTTTTCATATTCAGATGGTGACGCCCAACGTATATTGGAGGCAGTTGAAAGCAATCATTCGTTTCTGGCTACTAAAAGTTCAGAATCACTTGGAAAAACTTTGGAGAAAAGTCTTAAGAAAAATCTGAGCTACAAACTCCACAGTGTGACACTTGCAGAATACTATAAGGTACATCGGATCCCGAGAGGAATGAGGATGAACATCCAACCCACTCTGTTTAGAGAAGATGATGAGTACTGTACACGTTTGGAATCTATATTGAATAAGTGTTCTATGGACTGGATCCTGTTGAATCTAGAATTTCTACAAAAAGCAATTAATAAGACAAAGGAAGAGAGTGATACCTTGGAAAAAGAACTTACTGAATCGTTGGAAGGGAGAGGATCTTCTGAAATTAAAAAACATATTTCTACTAATGTGGAATCTCTTAGGAAAACAATCGAAGAGCGCAAGAGAAGTAAGTTCCATAGAGACCTAATTGATTATGAAATGGGTAATGTGTACAGATGGCAATCAAAAACACAGATGAATGTACATCCCACGAAAAGATTCTCTAAATATAAGACATCAAAGTCAAACAAGAAAAGAGTAAGACATACTGATGGTACATCATCAAACACAGATTTGGAAGTAACACAAGAGAGTTCCTCATCTTTTTTAGGGGAAACCCCCCCATTCAGGGGGGACTCAAGCGAAAGAGGCTCAGAAGAGGTAAACACAAGAAGCAAAACTCTACCATCATTATGGAGACAGAAACAAGTGGGATCCAAACGGAAGAAAATATAGTGATTAATCTTTCTTCTGTTGAATTATCTACTGAAGAAGTGTCTCTACTATCTAAAGGTTTGACTTTTTGCTCTACCTATACCCCTAATCGATTAGATGTTGATTTAGATCTAACTCGTTTTTTTCGCAATGTTAGGTTGAAGGCATTCTTTTCTAAAAATGTTTTCCCTGTTTTGACCGAGGAACCTATAAGGGGTACAGATATTAAGTTAAGTGATACTGGGCTCAAGAAGAAGAGCTCGTTTAGTCCTCCATGTAATGATCATGCGGTTGAAACATTTGTCAACTTGGTTCAAAGAGATGTTGATTCCCTTTTTCACTCGAGATCTGGCCACAAACACCACCCTGGCCCTTTAAATCTTACTAAAATAGAATTGAGATCCTTGAACTCATTGAAAAATAATAAGGATCTGGTTATTAAGCCAGCGGACAAGGGTGGTGCCATTGTGGTTCAGAATAAAAGTGACTATGTACAAGAAGTACTGCGACAATTACGAGATGTTGAGACATATAAAAAACTTGACTCTGACCCCACTAATATGCTGCAAATTAAAATTGATACATTACTTAAGTCTGCCTTAGACAAATTAATCATTGATCAAGATACCTATGGGTTCCTATATGAAAAAACACCAATAGTGCCAGTAATCTATATGTTACCCAAAGTCCACAAGAGTCTAATATGCCCTCCGGGTAGGCCAATTGTAGCAGGGATAGGCTCGGTATTGTCACCCCTTGCACAATTTTTGGACTGCCTGTTAAGACCCTTCCTCTTAAACATCAAGTCATACGTGAAGGATACGACTGAGGTATTAAAAATATTAGAGAAAGTGAGGAATGTTGAGAATTATACTCTGGTTTCCTTTGATGTAACTAGTCTCTATACCTCCATAGAACATGATTTGGGTCTGTCGGCAGCAAAAAATGCATTTGCGACATTGGGTTTTGAAGGTGATACTTTACTTTTTCTTGTTCAACTGTTGGAAATGGTGATGAGAGATAACTATTTTCTTTTTCAGGAGGATTTCTATCTGCAGCTTAGAGGAACATCTATGGGCTCCAATGTGGCACCCACATACGCCGGTATATACATGTCCGAGATCGAAGAAAAATGTATCTATGATAATGTACTGTTTAAGAGACATGTGGACAAATGGATCAGGTACATCGATGATATACTGGTGTTGTGGACTGGCACATTGGAGCCCTTAGAGCAGTTCTTTTCCTTTCTCAATTCGTGTTCCCAGACCATCAAATTCACTATGACTCATAGTAACAGCGAACTTCCTTTTTTGGATATATTAATTACCAAGGGATCTAAGGGATTTGAGACTAATGTCTTTCGTAAGCCACTTGATAGAAACACTCTTTTGCACTTTAAGAGTTACCATCCCTCTTCTGTCTTTAAGGCTTTACCCAAAAGCCAGTTCATGAGAGTCAAAAGGCTGGTCTCAGATACTGATAAGATTGATATTCAATTGAACAACATGGTTGATAGATTTCTGAAACGGGGCTACCCTAGGGCTCTTTTGAAAGAGCAATTAGACGAAGTTCAAAATAAAAGCAGAGATGAGTGTCTACACCCAAGACGGAAAGATAATAAAAATGTAAGACTTAAGTTCATCTCTAAATTTGGGAGATGTTCATCTTCCCTAAACAAAATCATCTTTAAACACTGGCACGTTTTGTCTGATTGCCACCCCGATATTCCCGAATTTAATTCAAAACCTATGATAGCTTACAAGAAATGTCCTTCATTAAAAGATAAATTAGTGAGAGCGGAATTACCATTAATCAAACCTGAAACGACCAGGAAGGGTAATTTTCCATGCTATAATTGTGTGTCTTGCCACTCTATGATACAAGGCCAATGGCTTTATCATCCACGTAGTGGCAAGAAGTATGTATTACAACACTTTTGGACATGTAACTCTTCATATGTAGTCTACACTCTCAAATGTCCTTGTGGTTTGTTGTATGTGGGCCAGACCTCACAAAAGATGAAAGAGAGGTTCTCCAAACACAAATCCACAATCCGTACCAAAATGATTGATCTGCCCATACCGTTCCATTTCTCTGAAGCGCTTCATAACATCTCTCAGCTCCAATTTCAAATTATTGATTATGTCCCTGAAACTCCCAGAAGGGGAGATAGGATTAAAAGGCTATTAATGAGGGAAGCGTTTTGGATTAGGGAACTGGACACAATATCACCTAGAGGGCTGAACCTAGAATATGACTTGTTACCTTTGATTTGAAGATTTCTCTTCAATTGACTTGCTTTCATGTATTATACTAAATTATCAATTTTTTGTTTTTACAGGCTCCTCTATGGCCTTGCTCGTTTGGGTTCTTCTTTTTTCTTTTCACCCTCTTAAGAGACCTTCTTCTGATCACCCGTTGGTCTACAAGAAGTTATACATCTGCTGATCAACTAATTTTGCTATTGGGACTTTGTCAATATTACACACTCCCTCACAGATAGGATACGTATTATATGTCATATTAATCACAATTTCTATGGTCTATACAAACGAATTGATCACTGAGAGTACTTTTACTGTACCCATTTAGTTATTTCTTTGCATGTGTTTTGTACACTTTATTGTAATATGGCATTTAGCTACTATATGCACTTTATTAGTCACTTAAGCACTTTTCTCCTTAGTGTATTATATCAACTATTGATGCACTTTATTAAATAATTTACACTGTTGATTAACTTTTTGCATGTTCTTTAACACTTAGCTTTACATTTTTTGTGTTGTACATATGTGTACATGTGTATACACATGTATACAGGTGTATAGCCTTTCTCTATTACTTTTGAGTGGTATAACGATTAATATGTTCCTTTGTACTGATGGAGGAAATAGTGAACTGTCCAAACAAAAGGGTTTTCTTTTTGGACCCCTTATTACAGTTAGATCAGATTGGACTTATGTATTCTAGGTCTCTTAATTTTAACCTTCATTCTTTTGTGATATACACTATGCTTTATTTTTACTTATATTACATGCTAAAAAACCTATGTGTATCTTTCTGCGGACATATACACATATATGTTTTTGCGTGTATATCTATTTATATATATATGTATCTTAAATTGAGTGTTAGGATGTTTATTCCTCTTTCGTCTTTGGTATACGCTGTAATATTTGGCTGACTTTTAGTTATGTTGTATTTTCATTTCTTCTTCTCCTTCTTTTATGTTTTCTTATTTTCATTTGTATCACTATTATTATTATTTCTATTTTTATTATTACTACTTTTATTTAACTTTATTTTTTATTTTCTTTATTTTTCTATGTAGTCTTCTATTCTTATTTTTTCATTATTTTTCATTATTTGTTTAATTTATTATTTTTTATCTTCTATTTTTATAATTTTTTACTTTTTTATTTTTTTATTTTTATATTTTTATTTTTATTTTTTTATTTTTTTATTATTTATTATTTATTTTTCATTTTTTATATTTTATTTATTTTTTAATTTTTAATTTTTAATTTTCTATTTTTTTATTTATTATTTATTATTATTTTTCATATTTTATTATTTATTTTTTATTTATTATTTATTATTTTTTATTTTTACTTTTATTTTTATTTTTATTTTTATTATTTATTTTTTATTTTTATTTTTATTTTATTTATTTTTTCATTTTACTTTATTTTCCATTAATTTTTTTTTTTTTATTTTTTATTTTTTTTTTTTTTATTTTTTTTTAATTTTTTAATTTTTTTTATTTTCTGTCTTATATTATGTATTGTCTTCTATATTCTAATTTTTCTTTTATTCTTATTGTGTTACTGTATATTTTCTCTTTTTTTCTTTTGTTTTTTCCTGGTGCCAATTACTTATGATATTCAACTGCTCGTTTAACCTAGGGATCCTTATAGGTTTCACATATGAGTGTAGATTGTACTGTTTGCCGCCGTGGTTATACATGCTGTGTCTCGCGCGCATGCGTGACTGAGTCTTTTCCCGCACATGCGCGATTGGGCTTCTTGTCGCGCATGCGCCGTGAGTGCCAGACGCTGTATACCCTCTGCGGCCACCGTACTCTGTAACGTAGCGGATGACGCTGCTGCATCAAGTCACGTGGGTTAGGCGTCCCGGTCTCTTCCGGTTTGTGCGATAGGTTTGATTGCCTCCCAGGTACAACTCTCTATTATTAATCATACAATTTAAGTTTAATAATTAAGCTTGATTTGAAGGATCTGTGCATGAACTAATGTGTATATGGTTACCTCCAAAACCGGGATTTTTCTCTTTACTTTCAGCTATTTGTTTACAGCCATGCATTTATTTATTCCACAACATGTCTTTGTTTACTTTTATGTATTAAATTGATCTATTAATTGAATTATTTTTAACATATGTTTGTTTAATGAAATCTTGTAATTGATCATCTAATTGATGGATTATCTGTTCATTAATTTGTGTGTGTATATAAGCTCAAGTTTGTCACAGTGGTGTTAGCTTGAAAAAGACCTCATTGAGGTCGAAACGTTGCAATAAACCTGCTTGAAGAACAATCACAGTGAGTGCCTGGGATTCTTTCTATATGCATACATTTCTTGGGGTTTTTTTGCTGACCCTTGCCCAGTAGCACCCTGTGTTTAAATTGATGTGATTGAGTGCGACCCTATCTCCTTTTTACAGAGCAGAATAGAGACTGTTCACCGTCCACAGAGACCATGATACACACTGACACAGAGCAGAATAGAGACTGTTTCCTGTCCACAGAGTCCATGATACACACTGAAACAGAGCAGAATAGAGACTGTTCCCCGTCCACAGAGACCATGATACACACTGACACAGAGCAGAATAGAGACTGTTCCCCGTCCACAGAGACCATGATACACACTGACACAGAGCAGAATAGGGACTGTTACCCCTACATAGGGTCACTTGGCAGGTATGGATTGACAAAGCCCCCCTGCGCGGTGGGTGGGGGCCATAAATCACAATGGGGGGGACCTACTGTCCTCCCCCCCTCGGCCCCCACCCCTGCGCGGTGGGTGGGGGCCATAAATCACAATGGGGGGCCTACTTTCCTCCCCCCCGACCCCCATCCCTGCGCGGTGGGTGGGGGGCATAAATCACAATGGGACGGACCTACTGATAGGAGTGGAGTATTGTTCATATCAGTTTAATACCTTCCGCGTCTCCTATCAGTGGACGTGTATATGGCAGCCATTTTAGGAACCGCACACCTGGGACCCGAGCAAGGTCACCTCGTTCAAGCTGCTCTGGTTCCTTGATGAGCCAGCTGCCCGTGAGTTAACATGTCCCGTGGAGAAGCACTCTGTCCTGTAAAGCCTCACCACAAAAAAAATTAAATAAATAACAGCACTCGGAGTGGTGAGTTTAGTAAATGTTCATATCAGTTTAATACCTTCCGCGTCTCCTATCAGTGGACGTGTATATGGCAGCCATTTTAGGAACCGCACACCTGGGACCCGAGCAAGGTCACCTCTTTCAACAGGCGACATGATTTGGCCCTGTAAAACTATCCTGGATATTCTCTACAATTTCTATGGATATGGCATTGATTTATGTAACAGGGAGATGGAAGAAGATGCTTGGTCGGTCCTCTTACTTGAAATTTGGGGCACTGCGCGGGCAAGCTAATGTGCCACCAGATAGGAGTGGTGAGTTTAGTATTGTTCATATCAGTTTAATACCTTCCGCGTCTCCTATCAGAGGACATGTATATGGCAGCCATTTTAGGAACCGCACACCTGGGACCCGAGCAAGGTCACCTCTTTCAACAGGCGACATGATTTGGCCCTGTAAAACTATCCTGGATATTCTCTACAATTTCTATGGATATGGCATTGATTTATGTAACAGGGAGATGGAAGAAGATGCTTGGTCGGTCCTCTTACTTGAAATTTGGGGCACTGCGCGGGCAAGCTAATGTGCCACCAGATAGGAGTGGTGAGTTTAGTATTGTTCATATCAGTTTAATACCTTCCGCGTCTCCTATCAGTGGACGTGTAAATGGCAGAGATTTTTAATTGTTGAATCACCTCCCCTTTTTAGGCCAAGGTGGGAAGATGCTTAGACCACTGGTATATTGGTGCCATCTTGGAGGATTTTTTTTGGTTTGGTTTTTGAAGCCACAGTGCTGCACCAGTGGGCCTAAAAATTAGGCATGTACACATGCCTGAAAAATTTGGTATTGTTGCAGCCGCTGCTGTAGCAGCGGCCAGAAAAATTGATGTTTCACAAGCAGAAAGTGCCCTAAAACATGGCGGCTTGAACCCTAGTTGGTGGCGGATAAGTCACGCAAGTCAAACGTCATTCAGAGCTAAAATACAGCAGCGTGTGGACCATTTTTAGCCCAAGGCAGCTCATCTCATCAGGCCTTTTTTAATCGA
Source organism: Pelobates fuscus (assembly GCF_036172605.1). Lineage (NCBI taxonomy): Eukaryota > Metazoa > Chordata > Amphibia > Anura > Pelobatidae > Pelobates > Pelobates fuscus. The sequence continues at coordinate 156,953,969 of NC_086320.1, forward strand.
ATGTATCGCCCAGTGTCAGTCCCTTCGGGATCCATCCCTCATTCATCTTAATAAAGGTGAGGTAATCTAGACTTTTTTGACCTAGGCGACTTCTCTTCTCAGTGACAATACCTCCTGCTGCACTGAAGGTCCTTTCTGACAGGACACTTGAAGCGGGGCAGGCCAGAAGTTCTATCGCAAATTGGGATAGCACAGGCCACAGGTCAAGCCTGCACACCCAGTAGTCAAGGGGTTCATCGCTCCTCAGAGTGTCGATATCTGCAGTTAAGGCGAGGTAGTCTGCTACCTGTCGGTCGAGTCGCTCTCTGAGGGTGGATCCCGAAGGGCTGTGGCGATGCATAGGACTTAAAAAGGTCCGCATGTCCTCCATCAACAACACGTCTTTAAAGCGTCCTGTCCTTGCCGGCGTGGTCGTGGGAGGAGGAGGAGGAGGATGACTTCCACCTCTCCCCCTGTTAGATTCCCGTTGTGCTGTGACATCACCCTTATACGCTGTGTAAAGCATACTTTTTAATTTATTTTGCAAATGCTGCATCCTTTCCGACTTGTTGTAATTCGGTAACATTTCCGCCACTTTCTGCTTATACCGGGGGTCTAGTAGCGTGGACACCCAGTACAGGTCGTTCTCCTTCAGCCTTTTTATACGAGGGTCCCTCAACAGGCAGGACAGCATGAAAGACCCCATTTGCACAAGGATGGATGCCGAGCTACTCATTTCCCGTTCCTCCTCCTCACTGATGTCATTGAAGGTATGTTCTTCCCCCCAGCCACGTACAACACCACGGGTACCAGATAGGTGACAACGAGCACCCTGGGATGCCTGTTGTGTTTGGTCTTGCTCCTCCTCCTCCTCCTCAAAGCTACAATCCTCCTCTGACTCCTCTTCCTCACAATCCTCTTCCAGCGTTGCCGCAGGTCCAGCAAGCGATGCTGATAAGGCGGTTTCTGGTTGTGATGGTGACCACAACTCTTCCTCTTCCTCTTCACGCTCATCTACAGCCTGATCCAGCACTCTTCGCAGGGCACGCTCCAGGAAGAAAACAAATGGTATGATGTCGCTGATGGTGCCTTCGTTGCGACTGACTAGGTTTGTCACCTCCTCAAAAGGACGCATGAGCCTACAGGCATTGTGCATGAGCGTCCAGTAACGTGGCAAAAAAATTCCCAGCTCCCCAGAGGCTGTCCTAGCACCCCGGTCATACAAATATTCATTAACAGCTTTTTCTTGTTGGAGCAGGCGGTCGAACATTAGGAGTGTTGAATTCCGACGTGTAGGGCTGTCGCAAATCAAGCGCCTCACTGGCATGTTGTTTCGCCGCTGGATATCGGCAAAGTGAGCCATGGCCGTGTAGGAACGCCTGAAATGGCCACACACCTTCCTGGCCTGCTTCAGGACGTCCTGTAAGCCTGTGTACTTATGCACAAAGCGTTGTACGATCAGATTACACACATGTGCCATGCAAGGCACATGTGTCAACTTGCCCAACTTCAATGCCGCTATCAAATTTTTTCCGTTGTCACACACCACTTTGCCGATATCCAGTTGCTGCGGAGTCAGACACTTTTCCACCTGTGCGTTCAGGGTGGACAGGAGTGCTTGTCCGGTGTGACTCTCTGCTTTCAAGCAAGTCAAACCCAAGACGGCGTGACACTGCCGTATCCGGGATGTGGAATAGTACCTATTCATTATTTGTTTAATTTATTATTTTTTATCTTCTATTTTTATAATTTTTTACTTTTTTATTTTTTTATTTTTATATTTTTATTTTTATTTTTTTATTTTTTTATTATTTATTATTTATTTTTCATTTTTTATATTTTATTTATTTTTTAATTTTTAATTTTTAATTTTCTATTTTTTTATTTATTATTTATTATTATTTTTCATATTTTATTATTTATTTTTTATTTATTATTTATTATTTTTTATTTTTACTTTTATTTTTATTTTTATTTTTATTATTTATTTTTTATTTTTATTTTTATTTTATTTATTTTTTCATTTTACTTTATTTTCCATTAATTTTTTTTTTTTATTTTTTTTTTTTTTTATTTTTTTTTTTTTTTAATTTTTTAATTTTTTTTATTTTCTGTCTTATATTATGTATTGTCTTCTATATTCTAATTTTTCTTTTATTCTTATTGTGTTACTGTATATTTTCTCTTTTTTTCTTTTGTTTTTTCCTGGTGCCAATTACTTATGATATTCAACTGCTCGTTTAACCTAGGGATCCTTATAGGTTTCACATATGAGTGTAGATTGTACTGTTTGCCGCCGTGGTTATACATGCTGTGTCTCGCGCGCATGCGTGACTGAGTCTTTTCCCGCACATGCGCGATTGGGCTTCTTGTCGCGCATGCGCCGTGAGTGCCAGACGCTGTATACCCTCTGCGGCCACCGTACTCTGTAACGTAGCGGATGACGCTGCTGCATCAAGTCACGTGGGTTAGGCGTCCCGGTCTCTTCCGGTTTGTGCGATAGGTTTGATTGCCTCCCAGGTACAACTCTCTATTATTAATCATACAATTTAAGTTTAATAATTAAGCTTGATTTGAAGGATCTGTGCATGAACTAATGTGTATATGGTTACCTCCAAAACCGGGATTTTTCTCTTTACTTTCAGCTATTTGTTTACAGCCATGCATTTATTTATTCCACAACATGTCTTTGTTTACTTTTATGTATTAAATTGATCTATTAATTGAATTATTTTTAACATATGTTTGTTTAATGAAATCTTGTAATTGATCATCTAATTGATGGATTATCTGTTCATTAATTTGTGTGTGTATATAAGCTCAAGTTTGTCACAGTGGTGTTAGCTTGAAAAAGACCTCATTGAGGTCGAAACGTTGCAATAAACCTGCTTGAAGAACAATCACAGTGAGTGCCTGGGATTCTTTCTATATGCATACATTTCTTGGGGTTTTTTTGCTGACCCTTGCCCAGTAGCACCCTGTGTTTAAATTGATGTGATTGAGTGCGACCCTATCTCCTTTTTACAGAGCAGAATAGAGACTGTTCACCGTCCACAGAGACCATGATACACACTGACACAGAGCAGAATAGAGACTGTTTCCTGTCCACAGAGTCCATGATACACACTGAAACAGAGCAGAATAGAGACTGTTCCCCGTCCACAGAGACCATGATACACACTGACACAGAGCAGAATAGAGACTGTTCCCCGTCCACAGAGACCATGATACACACTGACACAGAGCAGAATAGGGACTGTTACCCCTACATAGGGTCACTTGGCAGGTATGGATTGACAAAGCCCCCCTGCGCGGTGGGTGGGGGCCATAAATCACAATGGGGGGGACCTACTGTCCTCCCCCCCTCGGCCCCCACCCCTGCGCGGTGGGTGGGGGCCATAAATCACAATGGGGGGCCTACTTTCCTCCCCCCCGACCCCCATCCCTGCGCGGTGGGTGGGGGGCATAAATCACAATGGGACGGACCTACTGATAGGAGTGGAGTATTGTTCATATCAGTTTAATACCTTCCGCGTCTCCTATCAGTGGACGTGTATATGGCAGCCATTTTAGGAACCGCACACCTGGGACCCGAGCAAGGTCACCTCGTTCAAGCTGCTCTGGTTCCTTGATGAGCCAGCTGCCCGTGAGTTAACATGTCCCGTGGAGAAGCACTCTGTCCTGTAAAGCCTCACCACAAAAAAAATTAAATAAATAACAGCACTCGGAGTGGTGAGTTTAGTAAATGTTCATATCAGTTTAATACCTTCCGCGTCTCCTATCAGTGGACGTGTATATGGCAGCCATTTTAGGAACCGCACACCTGGGACCCGAGCAAGGTCACCTCTTTCAACAGGCGACATGATTTGGCCCTGTAAAACTATCCTGGATATTCTCTACAATTTCTATGGATATGGCATTGATTTATGTAACAGGGAGATGGAAGAAGATGCTTGGTCGGTCCTCTTACTTGAAATTTGGAGCACTGCGCGGGCAAGCTAATGTGCCACCAGATAGGAGTGGTGAGTTTAGTATTGTTCATATCAGTTTAATACCTTCCGCGTCTCCTATCAGAGGACATGTATATGGCAGCCATTTTAGGAACCGCACACCTGGGACCCGAGCAAGGTCACCTCTTTCAACAGGCGACATGATTTGGCCCTGTAAAACTATCCTGGATATTCTCTACAATTTCTATGGATATGGCATTGATTTATGTAACAGGGAGATGGAAGAAGATGCTTGGTCGGTCCTCTTACTTGAAATTTGGGGCACTGCGCGGGCAAGCTAATGTGCCACCAGATAGGAGTGGTGAGTTTAGTATTGTTCATATCAGTTTAATACCTTCCGCGTCTCCTATCAGTGGACGTGTAAATGGCAGAGATTTTTAATTGTTGAATCACCTCCCCTTTTTAGGCCAAGGTGGGAAGATGCTTAGACCACTGGTATATTGGTGCCATCTTGGAGGATTTTTTTTGGTTTGGTTTTTGAAGCCACAGTGCTGCACCAGTGGGCCTAAAAATTAGGCATGTACACATGCCTGAAAAATTTGGTATTGTTGCAGCCGCTGCTGTAGCAGCGGCCAGAAAAATTGATGTTTCACAAGCAGAAAGTGCCCTAAAACATGGCGGCTTGAACCCTAGTTGGTGGCGGATAAGTCACGCAAGTCAAACGTCATTCAGAGCTAAAATACAGCAGCGTGTGGACCATTTTTAGCCCAAGGCAGCTCATCTCATCAGGCCTTTTTTAATCGAATGTATCGCCCAGTGTCAGTCCCTTCGGGATCCATCCCTCATTCATCTTAATAAAGGTGAGGTAATCTAGACTTTTTTGACCTAGGCGACTTCTCTTCTCAGTGACAATACCTCCTGCTGCACTGAAGGTCCTTTCTGACAGGACACTTGAAGCGGGGCAGGCCAGAAGTTCTATCGCAAATTGGGATAGCACAGGCCACAGGTCAAGCCTGCACACCCAGTAGTCAAGGGGTTCATCGCTCCTCAGAGTGTCGATATCTGCAGTTAAGGCGAGGTAGTCTGCTACCTGTCGGTCGAGTCGCTCTCTGAGGGTGGATCCCGAAGGGCTGTGGCGATGCATAGGACTTAAAAAGGTCCGCATGTCCTCCATCAACAACACGTCTTTAAAGCGTCCTGTCCTTGCCGGCGTGGTCGTGGGAGGAGGAGGAGGAGGATGACTTCCACCTCTCCCCCTGTTAGATTCCCGTTGTGCTGTGACATCACCCTTATACGCTGTGTAAAGCATACTTTTTAATTTATTTTGCAAATGCTGCATCCTTTCCGACTTGTTGTAATTCGGTAACATTTCCGCCACTTTCTGCTTATACCGGGGGTCTAGTAGCGTGGACACCCAGTACAGGTCGTTCTCCTTCAGCCTTTTTATACGAGGGTCCCTCAACAGGCAGGACAGCATGAAAGACCCCATTTGCACAAGGATGGATGCCGAGCTACTCATTTCCCGTTCCTCCTCCTCACTGATGTCATTGAAGGTATGTTCTTCCCCCCAGCCACGTACAACACCACGGGTACCAGATAGGTGACAACGAGCACCCTGGGATGCCTGTTGTGTTTGGTCTTGCTCCTCCTCCTCCTCCTCAAAGCTACAATCCTCCTCTGACTCCTCTTCCTCACAATCCTCTTCCAGCGTTGCCGCAGGTCCAGCAAGCGATGCTGATAAGGCGGTTTCTGGTTGTGATGGTGACCACAACTCTTCCTCTTCCTCTTCACGCTCATCTACAGCCTGATCCAGCACTCTTCGTAGGGCACGCTCCAGGAAGAAAACAAATGGTATGATGTCGCTGATGGTGCCTTCGTTGCGACTGACTAGGTTTGTCACCTCCTCAAAAGGACGCATGAGCCTACAGGCATTGTGCATGAGCGTCCAGTAACGTGGCAAAAAAATTCCCAGCTCCCCAGAGGCTGTCCTAGCACCCCGGTCATACAAATATTCATTAACAGCTTTTTCTTGTTGGAGCAGGCGGTCGAACATTAGGAGTGTTGAATTCCGACGTGTAGGGCTGTCGCAAATCAAGCGCCTCACTGGCATGTTGTTTCGCCGCTGGATATCGGCAAAGTGAGCCATGGCCGTGTAGGAACGCCTGAAATGGCCACACACCTTCCTGGCCTGCTTCAGGACGTCCTGTAAGCCTGTGTACTTATGCACAAAGCGTTGTACGATCAGATTACACACATGTGCCATGCAAGGCACATGTGTCAACTTGCCCAACTTCAATGCCGCTATCAAATTTTTTCCGTTGTCACACACCACTTTGCCGATATCCAGTTGCTGCGGAGTCAGACACTTTTCCACCTGTGCGTTCAGGGTGGACAGGAGTGCTTGTCCGGTGTGACTCTCTGCTTTCAAGCAAGTCAAACCCAAGACGGCGTGACACTGCCGTATCCGGGATGTGGAATAGTACCTGGGGAGCTCGGGGGGTGCCGTTGATGTGGAGCAAGACGCAGCAGCACAAGAGGACTCAGCCGAGGAGGTTATGGAAGAGGATGGAGTAGGAGGAGTAGAGGAGGTGGCAGCAGGACTGCCTGCAATTCGTGGCGGTGTCACCAACTCCTCTGCAATGCCACGCATTCCTTGCTTGTCAGCCGTCAGCAGGTTTACCCAATGCGCAGTGTAGGTGATATACCTGCCCTGACCATGCTTTGCAGACCAGGTATCAGTGGTCAGATGGACCCTTGCCCCAACACTGTGTGCCAGACATGCCATGACTTCCTTTTGCACAATCGAGTACAAGTTGGGGATTGCCTTTTGCGAAAAGAAATTCCGGCCGGGTACCTTCCACTGCGGTGTCCCAATACCTACAAATTTTTTGAACGCCTCAGACTCAACCAGATTGTATGGTAAAAGCTGGCGGGCTAATAGTTCGGACAAGCCAGCTGTCAGACGCTGGGCAAGAGGGTGACTTGGTGACATTGGCTTCTTACGCTCACACATGTCCTTGACAGACACATGACTGTGGGCAGATGAGCGGGAACTGCTCAAGGCGGGAGACGGAGTGGCGGATGGTTGAGAGGGGGCAAGAAGGACAGCAGTGGTTGACGTGGCTGAAGATGCTAGACCAGGAGGAGGATGGCGACTTAGAGTAGGCGTGCTGCTTGTACTCATGTGTTGATCCCATAGGCGTTTGTGATGTGAGATCATGTGCCTACGCAAAGCAGTTGTACCTAGGTGGGTGTTGGACCTCCCACGACTCAGTTTCCTTTGGCACAGGTTGCAAATGGCATCGCTGTTGTCCGAGGCAGACACACAAAAAAAATGCCACACTGCTGAGCTCTGCAATGACGGCATTCTGGTGGTGGACACAGCATGCGTTGATTGGCGTGCTGTCGGGCTGACCCCGGGTGCCAATGCATGCTGTCTGACTGTGCCACTAGCTCCTTGCGACGACCCCCCCCTGCTTCCAACTCTTCTCCTCCTCCTCTCTGTCTCCCCATCTGAACTTTCGCCCTGTTCTTCTTCTTGCCGAGCGGGCACCCACGTGACATCCATGGACGCATCGTCATCATCAACCGCTTCGCTTGTATCTGACAACTCAGAAAAGGAAGCAGCAGCGGGTACAACATCATCATCACACCGTACCTCCATGTGTTTAATGCTGCCTGCCTGAGACATATCCCTGTTATCTACATCCTCTAGCAATAATGGTTGCGCATCACTCATTTCTTCAAACGGGTGTGTGAATAACTCCTCTGACATACCAAGTAAAGCGGCTGTGGTGCTAGTTTTGGTGGTGGCGGCAGGCGGGTGAGTGGTATCTTGAGAGGTGCCTGAAGCTAAGCTGGAGGAGGATGGTGCGTCAAGGTTCCGAGCGGAGGCTGTACAAGATTGGGTGTCCTGTGTTAGCCAGTCAACTATGTCCTCAGAACTTTTCAAGTTCAGGGTACGTGGCTTCTGAAAACTGGGCATTATTCCAGGGCAAAAGGGAATCACAGCACCACGACCACGACGGCCCCTGCGGGGTGGCCTGCCTCTGCCTGTCATTTTTTTTTGGGATTAGTGGTACTATGCGTGCAAGCTACTGTGAGACCAGATATGATTGGCAAATGTGAACTGTAACAGTTCTGCAGAGCACACACTGTAGGCCTGACACACCTGCTTGAAGACAAGTAACTGCTATTCAATCTATAACAGTGAAAAACTAATTTTCTTTGTAAAAGCACGCTATAGAGACACCAGATATGATTGGCAATGTGCACTTGAACAGTTCTGCAGAGCACACACTGTAGGCCTGACACACCCGCTTGAAGACAAGTAACTGCTATTCAATCTATAACAGTGAAAAATAAAATTTGGTTTTAAAAGCACGCTATAGAGACACCAGATATGATTGGCAATGTGCACTGGAACAGTTCTGGAGAGCACACGCTGAAGGAAGGACTGACAGAGCCGCTTGAAGGACACTGACTGGCTGCTATTAGCTTACACTAGAAACCTTTTTTCTTTGTAAAAGCACGCTATAGAGACACCAGATATGATTGGCAATGTGCACTTGAACAGTTCTGCAGAGCACACACTGTAGGCCTGACACACCCGCTTGAAGACAAGTAACTGCTATTCAATCTATAACAGTGAAAAAAAAATTTTGGTTTTAAAAGCACGCTATAGAGACACCAGATATGATTGGCAATGTGCACTGGAACAGTTCTGGAGAGCACACGCTGAAGGAAGGACTGACAGAGCCGCTTGAAGGACACTGACTGGCTGCTATTAGCTTACACTAGAAACCTTTTTTCTTTGTAAAAGCACGCTAAAGAGACACCAAATATGATTGGCAACTGTCAAAGCACGCTGGCACAGGTCTGCTGCAGAGCACACGCTGAAGTAGGCCTGACACCCAGACGCTTGCAGACAACTAACTGCTCTTCTATTACAGTGAAAAAAAATTATTTCTTTTAAATCTAAAGCTTAAGCTATTGTAAAAACAGATATGAGTGGTGGCACTGGGCAAGAGGGCACAGTATCCACTGTGAACCTCACACAGAAGCTGGCAGGCAGGCAACTGCTCTTCTATTACAGTGGAAACTAAATTTTGGTTGTAAAAGCACGCTATAGAGACACCAGATATGAGTGGCAACTGTCAAAGTACGCTGGCAGGATTGTGCACGGCACACGCTGAAGGAAGGCCTGACAGAGCCGCTTGAAGGACACTGACTGGCTGCTATTAGCTTACACTAGAAACCTTTTTCTTTGTAAAAGCACGCTATAGAGACACCAGATATGATTGGCAATGTGCACTGGAACAGTTCTGGAGAGCACACGCTGAAGGAAGGACTGACAGAGCCGCTTGAAGGACACTGACTGGCTGCTATTAGCTTACACTAGAAACCTTTTTTCTTTGTAAATGCACGCTATAGAGACACCAGATATGATCGGCAACTGTCAAGCAGGCAGGCAACTGCTCTTCTATTACAGTGAAAAAAAATTATTTCTTTTAAATGTAAAGCTTAACCTATTGTTAAAACAGATATGAGTGGTGGCACTGACTGTGCAAATGGGCAAGGCATCCAACCTGACACAGAAGCTGGCAGGCAGGCAACTGCTCTTCTATTACAGTGAAAAAAAATTATTTCTTTTTTTTTGTAAATCTTTCTTTTATTATGGCATATACGTCATGGGGTACATAAGAGAAAGAGGGAGGCATTGTGGGGTAACGTGAGAATAGTATCAAGATGGTGTGCAATGCACCTCAAAGAAAGATTGCCATGGTTTTTTTTTTTTTGTGAAACATTCAAGTAAACAGAGTGGTACAAGCTTGGGTAAGTAACAAAAGTAATCAAAATCAGAGAGAACAAGTAGCCCTGGTGCGCCATAACATCGTCTTCAGGGTAGACTGGTATACGTTTGCATTCATTGCCATGTCATTAGCTAGCTATGCACAGTTTTATATTGTGAAGGCTGATAACAAATCAAATTCTCGCTTATATGAGTAAAGTAAAGGTCAGAAAGTAGGAGTCAGAGGAGTGACAAAAGGGAGAGCACCTGACATATATCTGATTGCCAGCATTCATTAGATAATACGTGATATAGGTATGCAAGTGAGTTGTTGCTAGGTAGATTGTTAAATACATTTTAGTGACACAACATAGAAATTATCATCGCTAATTCTCTCATTAACACGTGTAGCATTGCTGAGTGATCTAGCTATGCAGTCTTAGAAAATTAAACATGTTTAACGGTAACATTGTCAGTCTAAAGGCATTGTTGCTGCACATTCTGACGCTGTTATGGTCAAGCTAAATAAGACATCTGCTTGTAAGCTTTTGAGGCCATGGCAGCTTAGACAGACACGTTTGTACTAAGTATAACAGTAGCATGACATTTATAATTACTGCGTTGAGGTGAAGACCACTGGGCTAATCCTCATTCCTATCTAGCTGAACCTTGCTATACATGGGTGAAAACACATTGATACCAGATTTAATAAAAATAACGTGTCAGGCTTTACGAACTCGGAGCCGGTAAGCTGGGTTAAGTCCCTGGTTCTCGTAGACGGTCATGCAGAATGAGTGCGGGACTTGGGAAGGTCGGTATGTATGTATTGGGACAGTCCACTAAGGGAATCCTGTTGCCAAAGACAGTCCATTGGAACTTGCTGGGGTTCGGTGCCATAGTAGTGGAGTACGGTGGTGTGCACCCGACGGCCTCTCCTGGTTCAGCCGATGCCCACGTGTGGAAAGTTCGTGATGGCGGTAAGGAGTTTACCGGTGTTCTGGAGTGTTCGTGTTGCGGCGAACAGGAGTCTGACCGGGCTTTCCCGGCACTCAACTCCCCGCTCCACGTTTCTCCCTCTGCACTTCCTGGGTGCTCGTCGTCCTGGTGTCGTGTCTCTTCGGCCCGAGGCCTTAGCAGGGGCCTGTGCCGCATGTCCATTGACCCCATCAACAGGGTCGGGGGCCCGAGGGCGTGCCTGAGCACAGCTATCCCCTCGGGTATATGGGCGGCGTGGGAGGATCACCTCCAAGTAGGCCCCCAGCTCGGAAGAAGGGTACACTGTCCCAGTATCGATTTTCTCCTTGTGAGCGGTGAGGTGCGCCGTTCGGCCCTTAGGTGGTCCCCGTGGGTAACCAAGAGTGACTCCGCTAGGTAGGGTTGTTGTAGGGATCGTGACTGTGCGGCAGCGGTAGGTGATACGTCTGCCATTAGCCCGCTTTTTCCTTCTGCGGGTTTTCTGTGGTGGCGGTTGACCCTTTAGTGTTATGAGGCTATTGTAGTTTGGCTGTCGGCATTTGGGAGGCTGCTGAGGTCGCCGCTCAGTGCGGTTTTGTTTACCTCTGTCTGGCTTCCGTGTAGCTTGTGCCGGTCTCATACATTGCTGCAGCTTGGACCAGAATTTGTCAAATATGACCTCCAGGGTGTCCGGAACTAGGTACCTGGGGTCTGCTGTGTCCGATTGCGCTATTGTCTGGCCCATCGTCTCAGTGCCTGGTGCATCCGCCATCTTGGGTGGCTTCCGTCCCGCTTGATAGTTCCGTCGGGTACCCAGAGGCGTTGAGACCGGAGGCAGAACAGGACTTTGGGAACCGGGATAACCCCCACCGGCAGGGGGGGGGGTAGGATGTGTGTGCCCCCTCGTCTGCCAGAGAACCGGGAGAGCGGCCGTCCCTCCTCGGCTCCCACCCGCACAGGCCGCTTGCCGCACGTGGTCCGCCTGGCACCGGAGGACCAAGTGTTTGGTATCCCCGGGTTCAGGTTGGTCTTTTGCACTCAATTAGTGCTGTCAGCAGTCTGTGTGCTCGGGTGGTCGGGCGTTGTGCCCGGAATCTTGGGTCCAGACTCGGGAGCCCACTCCTTGTGCGTCTTGTCCGTTTGGCAGTCAGGCTCCGCCCCAAATTATTTCTTTTAAATGTAAAGCTTAACCTATTGTAAAAACAGATATGAGTGGTGGCACTGGGCAAGTAGGCACAGTATCCAATGTGAACCTCACACAGAAGCTGGCAGGCAGGCACCTGCAATTACATTACACAGGAAAAAAAAAGCAGCCTGATGTTATAGCCCTAAAAAGGGCTTTTTGGGGTGCTGTCCTTACAGCAGAGATCAGATGAGTCCTTCAGGATTGTAGTGGACACTGAATACCCTAGCCTAGCTATCAATTTCCCTATCTAATCAGCAGCAGCTAAACTTTCCCTCCTCTCACTAAGCATGCAGCTTCAGAATGAATCGAAAATGGATGCTGGGAGGGAGGTTGGAGGGTGTGGGAGGGAGTGCTGCTGATTGGCTGGAATGTGTCTGCTGACCGAGAGGCACAGGGTCAAAGTTTGCCCAATGATGACGAATAGGGGGCGGATCGAACTGCGCATGTGTCCGCCCGCCGCGGCGAACGCGAACACGCTAAGTTCGCCAGGAACTGTTCGCCGGCGGACAGTTCGGTACATCACTACCTGTATGTTATATTTTTTTAAGTATTTATCCAATTGCTGTTTAAACATCTGTATGGACTCTCATTACACCACATGTTCAGGCAGAGAATTACATATCCTTTTTGCTCTTACTGTAAAAAAAACCTTTTCTTTGACTTAGATTAAATCTCCTTTCTTCCAGCCTAAATGCGTGACCTCGTGTCCTATAAGCCCTGTTTATTCCTATTAATGTCTGACTGAGTGACTGAGCAGAGGCAAAGATGGAGGAAGCAGCGGAGCTACCATTAAGGGTGCAAAGTGGGTGGCTAATGCACTTAAAGGAACAATATAGTCACCTAAATTACTTTAGCGAAATAAAGCAGTTTTAGTGTATAGATCGTTAAATCACTTTGTTTCTGTTTATGCAGCCCTAGCTACACCTCCCCTGGCTATGATTGACAGAGCCTGCATGAAAAAAAAAACTGGTTTCACTTTCAAACAGATGTAATTTACCTTAAATAATTGTATCTCAATCTCTAAATTGAACTTTAATCACATACAGGAGGCTCTAGCAGGGTCTAGCAAGCTATTAACATAGCAAGGGATAAGAAAATCTTAAGCAGAACTTGCAATAAAGAAAGCCTAAATAGGGCTCTCTTTACAGGAAGTGTTTATGGAAGGCTGTGCAAGTCACATGCAGGGAGGTGTGACTAGGGTTCATAAACAAAGGGATTTAACTCCTAAATGGCAGAGGATTGAGCAGTGAGGCTGCAGGGGCATGTTCTATACATCAAAACTGCTTCATTAAGCTAAAGTTGTTCAGGTGACTATAGTGTCCCTTTAATGATACCCAATAATCATGTGTCATCAGGGGCCTGGCTAGATACAACCTTGCAAAGATGGGCAAATGGTAGGTCCCTAGATGGCAAAGCACAGGGGGAGTTGAACGACAGATGGCAAAGTACCTTTAACATCCTTGTGATGGGTGGGCCCCAAATAATTCTTGCACCAGGGCCCTCTCTGTGTTAGTTCAGTCACTGGATGGAGGCTAATATTTAGTAGATACTAGTAATTCTATAACAGTAAACATTTGAAGAATGCACTAGCTTCCCTGGACTGAAAGGGAACATACTAATTCAGGTTGAAAAACAACTCTAGACTATCAATTTCAGTCCTTCCCATATTCCTGTTCCTGCTCTTCATTCACAAAATCTCACAAGGAAGCACTGTCTCTGTATTTCATAGCAAAAACTCACTGACCTTTGGGAGCTATGAGTAAGTCACTTGTACATGTACCCGGTGTCCTGCTCTCATTTGCTCCCAGCATATGCTTATTCACAGATGAACTTGTAGATAGGCACCTAGTAACTATGTAATGCAGTCTAATAAATATGTAACCACACCTAATGTTTACAACCAGACACAAAATAAATTGTATTGCTGTTTAATGTTCAAAACAGGGCTTGTGCAGGACCAGGGCCGTCTTTAATATTGATTGGACCCTGGGCAAAGCATTTGCTTGGGCCCCCTGGACCCTGTACACCCTCCCCTGTCGTGCACTCATGTTATCACCCTTAATACAGTGGCAACCTAAAGTAGAGAGGTGCAAGAATATTTTTTTGGGCCTCCCTATTGCAAGGATGTTTAAAAGGTAGATCCCCATCTGTCGTACAACTCCAGCAATGCCTTGACAGCTGGGGCTCTACCATTTACCCATGTTTGCAGGTTTGTATTTAACACTAAGCAGTTTTTGTATGTTTCAATGTAAACAGGTTTTTGTATGTGGTGTTGGCGTTTAAATGTAAGCATGTATTTATATCTAGTGTTGGTTTTTGAATGCAGGGGTGTGTATACATATAATGTTGGTGTTTAACACAGACGTGTATTTGTATGTAGTGCTGAAGCTTGAATGCAGGGGTGTATTTGTGTGTAGTGTTAGCGTGTGAATGTTGAGATGTATGCACATATACACACACAAACACACAAGTAGATATAGACACACTGACACATAGATACACAACCTGACACAAATTCCGATACACAGACACACATACCAGCGAAATACACAAAGACAACATACAGATACACACTGACACACATACAGACACACCGATACACATCCTGACATACACAAAGATTCAAACACTGACACACATGCAGTTACACAGACACACATATACACACCTGACACACTGGCAGATACACAGATACACACACAGACTTCATACAGATACACACACAATGACAACATATAGATACACACACAGATATACAGACACATAGAGACAGACATACTTACACAGACACATAAACTGACAGACATACTGACACACACACTGACAGGCATACAGACCCACATACTGACACACACACTGACAGACATACTGACACATTCTGACAGGCATACTGACACAAATACTGACACTGACACATACACTGACAGACATACTGACACATACACTGACAGGAATACTGACACACTGACACATACACTGACAGGAATACTGACACACACTGACACATACACTGACAGACATACGACACACACACTGACAGGCATACGGACACACACTGACAGACATACTGACACATACACTGACAGGCATACGGACACACACTGACAGACATACTGACAGGCATACTGACACACACTGACAGACATACTGACAGACACACTGACAGGCATACTGACACACATACTGACATACACTGACAGACATACTGACACATACACTGACACACACACTGACACACACACTGACACACACACTGACACACACACTGACAGACACACTGACAGACACACTGACACACACACTGACACAGACATACTGACAGACATACTGACACACATACTGACAGACATACTGACAGACATACTGACAGGCACACTGACACGCACACATACACACACACTCAAAATTTACATTATAAAACCCACCCCCCAGTTTTCTACCTTAGAGGGTGGCTGAAGCTGCTGGGAGTTGGGGTCTGGCTAGCTCGGCCCAGACCCCCTCTGCTCTGCCTCTTCCTCCTCCCGCGCGGCTCCTCTCTTTATGGGAGGAAGTGACGCGCAGCCGTCACTTCCTCCCAGCCGGCTGCTGAAAAGCAAGAGGGCCCGGTCGCGCTCTTAAAGCGCCAGAGCGCAAGACCGGGCTCCTGCTGACAGAAGCCCACCGGGTGGCCCTTAGTGCATGGGCCACCCGGTGGGCCTCCTTAGTGTGTGGCTGCCCTGGCCGGTGGGAGAAATGTTTGAGGCAAGTGGGGCCCCCGGTGCAGCTGCTTCGGGCCCCCAGGAGTAACTGGGCCCGGGGCAGCTGCCCCGTTTGCCCCGCGGTAAAGACGGCCCTGTGCAGGACAATTAAAGACTTATGGAGCAGTAATCTTAAGAGTTGCTGGTAGGTTAGAGTGCTCCAAGTCAAAGGTGAATTTAACAGATAACACAGTCAAATCCTCGCAATGACTTGACTATTTTAGGTTACAATATGTAATACAACCTACATAAACCGAGCTCTGAATATCACTCGTGTGAGTCATTACGTGTATTCAATTAGTGCAAGATTTAAAAATGGCTTGTTGAGAAAAAGCCACTAGGTTGATAGCAATGTACTAACCTAGAAAAAAAATAACTACATTCCAGACTCTAGAGTCTACATTACAGTCTTTTTTTTCCTAAACAATGCAATTTGTTCATTTGGCAAAGTGCACTGTTTAATGAATACACCCTAACAATTCTAGATTGTAAACATCTTATTCTTATTTATATATATACACGTCGGTTTTGTTATATATAGATTACATCCATATGCCAATTTATAGTTTGAATTACCATTTTTGTGATCTATATCACTTTAAAAGTATTGTTCATATTTAGAGACCGTCAGATATTTCCATTAGATATTGAACGTTAGTGTGGGACATATGCATTAAAATCGCATAATCATATTACATAATTATTCTCAGAAAACCCTACCAGACATTTCTTTGAAAATTAAACTAAACTATAAAGACTGCATTGATATGAAGCTAAAGTTCATTGTAGTGTGTCCTTATACCAGAACAATATATCTGTCTGTTTAAGCAGTACATACAAATAAGTTTGCATACTAATATATAACAGAAAGGAAGATTTACCGTATCATAAACCAAAATATTTTGTCAAAACTGATCCTTTTTATGGTCCGCCTACCTGCCTTATTCTACTTGGCCATTTCACTTGAAACCATAGCACTAAAGTGAGAATTCAAAGTGAATTTCAAATTTAAAGTCAAAATTGCAAAGCCAGAAAAATTCTCAGTCAGCTATGCTTTCATTTAGATTACTCAGGCCTTGAAATTTAAATTCACTTTGAATTATCACATTAGTAAATAACCCTGTATAACGATTGCAGTCTGTTTTTCACTGAGCACATCTAATTTCATCTAAGTTCAAATGTTCAAAATCAAAAGTTCAAAATCGGTTCCTTTATCATAAAGAAGGTGACTTAGGAAAGTCAATCAAAACCTACTGCTAGATAAAGGTGAGGTTTTGTTGCTTTTGAACCTAATGAGAAACGCAGCAGGTAGCTTTTGTAGTTTCCCTATTAGCAGATTAACTAACAGATTACACGATGTAGTAAAACTACCTTTTCAATGTCAGCAATTGAGTGAACTTTCATCTCCATTTATGCTCTCAGCTGTAAAATGTAATGCTTAATGTTGTTAGGACGTGTTCATTTGGCATGTTTTTATATCTGAATTGCTGTATTTACAGTAATATTGACATTTATACTGATTTGTCTATAGCAGTGAATGACTCTTCTCTTAACCCCTTAAGGACACATGACATGTGTGACATGTCATAATTCCATTTTATTCCAGAAGTTTGGTCCTTAAGGGGTTAAAGGAACACTGTAGGGTCAGGAACACAAACATGTATCCCTGACCCTGTAGTGTTAAAAACACATGTAGGGTCTCTGCGTATCGCACCTGACTGTCCTCTTTTGAAATCCCATTGTGAACTGAGGCCCCCGACGGGTAAGACAGATTTCCGCCATACGCCCCAGCTCCCCACCACAGTAGGATCACTCATGCTTAAACCTACAACTGCTGTACCCTCTGCAGTGGCTCTCGTTAAAGAGCCAACAGATGCCCTTCTTGTAACCCGCCGACGTTCCTCCGGAAGTGGCGGCGGAAGACGAAAAGTAAGATGCTGACGGATGACAGGGAATAATGAGAAGCAACCACAGGTTACCGTCTTGCACACTGAAATCCAGGTTTGGCCTAACCGTCATTTTTTTTCCTCCTATAATGCTCGGCATATTTAAACCAGCATTGCCCGTTACCACCCACTGGCCTGCCCCACTTGCCAGGGGCCAGCGGTGCTCCTCCTCTGATTCCCCAGTCCAAGGTGCTCTGGCCTGTGATCTCTGCAGACGTCACGTATGCGCCACCCGAGTTCCGGCGAGTGGCGCTCCGCCTCTTCCTGCTTCCGACGTCACTTCCGCAGCCACCAGAAGAGAAGGGTGAGGACTGTGGGACCTCATCTTGCCTCCGGCGCCATCTTGGGGACCGCCATCTTGCCACCCAGGCCCAGCCCGGCAACCTCAACTTCCGCAGCAGCTGCTGCCATTCCTCCGCCTCGCAATGCCTGCATCCTGCCGCCTGGAGCCAGCCTCACTCGGCCCCGGACCCTCTGGCGATTCTCCAACCCTGGACCTCCACGCCGGACTAGGGGACAGTCTGGAAGGCAGTCTGGAACGGCGGGCCCGATGTCCACTCCTGGTCTGCACCTCCTGCACCGGCCCCTCCTGAGCAGCCTACTCACCCTGGTCACTGTGGAGCAGCAAGTTGAAGGATTCAACCCAATGGGTCCTCTGGAAGGCCTGCAATAGGGCAAAAGTCATGCTCCGCTATTCGCTCCGGGGTGCAATAGGGTAAGTAGGGCCTCCCTAGACACAGCATCCTGTACTCTAAGTAGAAGGTAAAAGTATTTTTTTATTTTTTTTATGAGAAACAGCACTGCCAAGTTCCCTCAGGGAGGGAAACTCAATTTAATAAAGTATTTTTTACAGGGACTACCAGAGGAAAGACACTGCCAGGCTCCCTCAGCATTGTTCACCAGCAGTCTGGTAATTTCCCCCAGAATTGCCTGCTTTCAACTGTAAAACCAACTGTATCCTTTTGGTTGCTATCCCAATCCCTCAGGGCAGAAGTCATGCTCCGCTATTCGCTCTGGGGTTGGCCTCAACAAGTGTACCTAGGCAGCAATGTAAGCACTGCCTTTTCTCTAAAAAAAAAAAACTGTGTTTACATGAAATTGTCTACAGGTACTGACTATACTCACCAGAACAACTAAGAGCAAAATTAGCTCTTTTCATAGTATGATGCTACACCAGAACTGACAGATCCAAAGCATGTCTTTGTCTTAAATATGGTATTGTATTCCTTACATTTTACCTTCATTTTTTTGTACCTCAGATAACACCAGCCTATTCCCTTATGTATTGAGTAGGTGAATGGGACTAATATCTTCCTTTTCCTGCCTATGTAGCACTTAGTTAGTTTTTGTTAAAATGTTCTTTCTTGCCTTTGTGTGCTTGTATTCTAAAACTCATCAATTATTATTCTTCCATCCATTGCTTGATCAAGCCTCCGTCTAGCAAGCCTCGCCTGAGGCACTTATTTCCTCCTATTTTTTTCCACCAAAATCATGTTTTTTTCCTGCTGCTTTGCACTCTCTTAGCAAACATCCTGTAGTTGTGATGCCCACACATAACCAGTTATTCGTTTAACACCTATACCCTGACATACAGTCACTTTCTTTAATTTTCAGTATCCATCCATCACAATCACATAAATGTATATGTCTCCAAATCGATATTGCTTGATGTATGTCTTTGTCAAGTATGAAGTAACGTCCAAAGCTCATTCTAGTCCTAATCTCCCCACTCAAAAAGGACTCTCTTTTGTGCACTGCAACATGCGTTTATTCCCTAAACTGGATGCACTGCAAGCCTGGTGTTCCCATTTCAAACCAAAAATCATTGTGCTCTCAGAATCATGGTTAACAACTAAAATACCAGACTCAGCCATTGCAATACAGGGTTATTCATGTTTTAGAAATGACAGAGCAAAGACAGGCGGAGGCATTGTTATTTATGTTGACAATTCCATAACGTTTACCCCCTTACAAAACTTTAGCCCTGCTTCCACCTTTGATTTCCTTTCTGGCACAATTGAGATCCCGTGCAGTAAATCAATCATTGTTGCAGGAATCTACCGCCTACCTAGCTCCCCAGTGCATTCCCTATCTGACATAGCCCAATTCCTGACTGAAACCATAGCTCAAAACCCCAAAAATGAACTGTTGGTCTTTGGAGATTTTAATATTGATTGGCTGAATCCAAAAAATAATAGTTCTTGCTCGCTGTTTAAGACTTTGCAGCTAACACAATTAATCTCCTCTCCAACTCGCATAAACATTAAAAGCCATAACCATACCCTGCTCGATTGGATTCTCTCCACTTCTCCTGATAGAATGCAGGAGGCAGGTGTTCTCCATAACAGTTTCAGTAATCACTGTTTAGTGTACTGCGTGCGCAAAATAAAGACTTCTATATCCTCTCCCAAGGTTAAAATCACCAGGTCCTTCAAAAAAATGAATCTTGAATCCTTTCTTAATGACATCAAGAACCTCCCATGGCACAGATTAAACATGATCCCAGATCTAGACTGTGCAGTTGAATTCTTTCAGTCTGAATGACTACAAGTTTGGCATTTGCATGCCCCGCTGTGTAAGGTGAGAGTAAAAGCACATATGAACTCGATCACAGCTGACCTCTTCCAAATGTACCAGTTTCAGGATTCATTGTGGTCAAAGTTTAAGCGTACTGGCTCTATGAACGATCACTGTGCATATAGACAATGGCGAAATATATGCACAAAGCAAACAAAATTGGCCAAGGCACAATACTTCTGTGAAAATCTGAACAATAACCTATCAAACCCTAGAAGCTTTTGGAAAGTCATAAATAAATTCCAATCCACTCCCAACCCTCCACTGTCAAGGTGGATAACCAAACCCTGCAACTTCCCTTAGATGTAGCAAATGCCTTTAACAATTATTTTGTCGGATGCTCCACTACCCAAACTTTGGAAGACTGCGAGAGTAGTGCATATCCATAAAAGTGGTGACACTACTTTGGTTTCTAACTATCGCCCAATATCATTGCTCCCAGTATTGTCAAAAATCGTAGAAAAATGAGTCCATACGCAACTATGTGAGTATTACCAACAATCTAACTATCTGACCCCTGATCAATCGGGTCTTTGCCCGAATCACTCCACTACAAATGCCCTCTTAAAAGTTTACAATGACATCTAAACTGGCATGGAACAAGGAGACCCAACTGGAGCTTTTTTCCTTGATTTTGCAAAGGCCTTTGACACAGTAGACCACGACATTCTACTGCACAAACTCAAAAACTCAAGTATTGAGTTTCTCAGGTATTGAGATTCCATTCTCGTCCCCCTACTAATCACGTTATTTATAAATTATCTGCCTAATGTCTACAAATCCTCAAATGTACACATGTACGCAGATGACATCTATGCAAACAAATCCAATCTACCGCAGCTTGAGGCTGTGCTCCAAGACCAGTTTACAGAGGTAGAAAAGTGGATCGCAAACAACAAACTCTTCCTAAACACTGACAAAACTGTTACAATAATCTTTGGAACAGTACCTAAATTACACAAATTACACAATTCCCACCTATCCATCAAAACAAATTCAAATAGCACACTGGCCGCAGTCCACTCTTTCAAATACTTGGTTATGTTGTTATACCACAATCTGTCTTTTGGCCTCCACATAGATTTTGCATCTAAGCTTTATCCAAAACTAGGTGCCCTGTACAGAAACAAATCCTGCCTCAGCCCTACAATAAAGGAAAAGATTGTACAGCAAATGCTGATGCTAATCATTGATTACAGGGATGTAGTATATGCACCTGCACCGTAAAAACCCACCTTAATAAACTCAATACATTGTATAACTCGTTCTGCCGATTTGTGCTACAATGTATTTACAGCACCCACCATTGTGACATGCTAAACTGTTTGTTGCTGGAATCCAGACGCACCCTTCATCTTTCCAGCCTTGTTTTTAAGAGCTTTTATGGGAAGCTCCCACCCAACTTGAGCAGAATGCTCTCCCCGGCTGTTCCCATCTCCTATAACCTCCGATCCAGGATCAGCACTTTAATAATATACCTCAATACAAAAAGAAAGCAGCCCGATCCTCCTTTTCCTACAGAGCACCGCAATTATGGAACGACCTCCCGTGCACTTTCAAATCTTCCCTAAGCCTAAAGTCCTTTAAGAGATCCCTCTCTACATACGTCAAAACAGAATGCACCTGTCATGATTGATTATATATTTTTTCTACCTGTTCTATGTTAAATTTTGTATATATTGTGTATTAATATTTTTTTTGTATTTTATTGTACCCTATTGTATCAATGCAATGTTTTGTGGACCCAGTAGGTCCCCCCTCCCTTATTGTTGTTTAGGGCCCCCACCCGCAGCTCAGGGGTGGGGGCCGGGGGGAGGACAGTAGGTCCCCCCATTATTCTTTTATAGGGCCCCGACCCGCAGCTCAGGAGCCATGTTACTCTGTATATAGAGGGAGCCATGTTTACACTGTATATAGAGGGAGCCATGTTACTCTGTACATAGAGGGGAGCCATGTTACTCTGTATATAGAGAGGAGCCATGTTTACACTGTATATAGAGGGAGCCATGTTAATCTGTATATAGAGAGGAGCCATGTTTACACTGTATATAGAGAGGAGCCATGTTACTCTGTATATAGAGGGAGCCATGTTATTCTGTATATAGAGGGAGCCATGTTTACACGGTATATAGAGGGAAGCCATGTTACTCTGTATATAGAGAGGAGCCATGTTACTCTGTATATAGGAGGAGCCATGTTACACTGTATATAGAGGGAGCCATGTTATTCTGTATATATATAGAGGGAGCCATGTTTACACGGTATATAGAGGGAAGCCATGTCACTCTGTATATAGAGGGAGCCATGTTACTCTGTATATAGAGGCAGTGGTGTACTAAGGGGGGGCGGCGGGGGCGGTCCGCCCCGGGTACCACTCACTAGGGGGGTGCCCGGGGCGAACTTTCGCAGGGGCGGCGAAATGCCGCCCTGTGTCTTGTGTAAAGGGACCGGCCGCTAATAAGACTATCTACCCGAGTTTCCCATCCAGCAGCAGCAGGGTCCTCTGTTCTCGCGATCTGCGAGAGCGTTGCCATGGGTTGCCATAGCAACGCTCTCGCGGAACGCAAGAACATTGCCATAGCAACGCTCTCGCGGCTCGCAAGAACAGAGGACCCTGCTGCTGCTGGATGGGAAACTCGGGTAGATAGTCTTATTAACGAGCATGGAGAATACTGGGCCCCTCTAAACTGCCCAGTGATGCTGTGCCACCGGACCACCAGTCGAGGAGGACGGGAGGGACAGGTAAGTGGCAGCACTTATTCCACACAACATACACACTGCATCTGCATACACTCTACACACACTCTACACACTCTACACACACTGCATACACTCCACACACACTGCATACACACTGCGTACACTCTACACACACTGCATACACACTACACACACTATACACACTCTACAGACACTATACACACTTTATAGACACTATACACACTCGACAGACACTGCATACACTGCAAACACTGCACACACACTGCATACACTGCACACACACTGCAGACACACTACACACACTATACACACACTGCACACACACTGCATACACTCTACACACACTATTCACACTCTACAGACACTGCATAAACTCTACACACACTACAAACACTGCACACACACTATGCACACACTGCACACACTCTACACACACACTGTACACACTATACACACACACTACACACACTGCATACACACTACACACACTGCACACAATATACACACACTGCATACACTATGCACACACTATACACACACTGCATACACTATGCACACACTGCACACTCTATACACACACTGCACACTCTATGCACACACTGCACACTCTATACACACACTGCACACACTATACACACACACACTGCACACACTCTACACACACTGCATACACTATACACACTCTACAGACACTGCATACACACTGCACACACTATACACACACTGCACTAACTATACACACACTGCACACACTATACACACACTGCACACACACTATACACACACTACACACACACACACACTATACACACAATATACACACACACTGTATACACTATAAACACACTGCACACACTATACACACTGCACACACTATACACACACTGCATACACACTATACACACACACACTATACACACACTGCGCACACACACACTATACACACACTGCATACACTGCACACTCTATACACACACTGCACACACTATACACACACTGCACACACTTCATACACTATACACACACTACACATACTGCATACACACTGCACACACTATACACACTGCACACACTATACACACACTGCATACACACTATACACACACACACTATACACACACTGCACACACACACTATACACACACTGCATACACTGCACACTCTATACACACACTGCACACACTATACACACACTGCACACACTTCATACACTATACATACACTGCACACACTTCATACACTATACACACACTGCATACACATACATTTAAAAAAAATTGCAGTTGTTTTTTACATTTCAAAGTTGGGGAGAGGGGTGCCAAATAAAGGATCCGCCCCGGGTGCCAAATGCTCCAGGTACGCCCCTGTATAGAGGGGAGCCATGTTACTCTGTATATAGAGAGAAGTCATGTTTACACTGTATATAGAGGGAGCCATGTTACTCTGTATATAGAGAGGAGCCATGCTTACACTGTATATAGAGGGGAGCCATGTTACTCTGTATATAGAGGGGAGCCATGTTTACACTGTATATAGAGGGGAGCCATGTTTACACTGTATATAGAGGGGAGCCATGTTACTCTGTATATAGAGGGAGCCATGTTATTCTGTATATAGAGGGAGCCATGTTTACACGGTATATAGAGGGAAGCCATGTTACTCTGTATATAGAGGGAGCCATGTTTACTCTGTATATAGAGGGAGCCATGTTACTATCTGAGGTGGTTAACTATGATTGGCCCTGGCATGTTTGTTAGTCTGGCCTGCATGGTTGTCTGGCATGAATAAAAGTAGCATGTTTCAACTATATTAGTAGTTAGACTAGTTTGCACTAAAACATGTGCAAATGGGGAGTTTGCGGTTGTGCAAATGGACTGTTTGCGATTGTTTGCGGTGCGTTAAACGGGGAGTTTGGTCTGTCACTGTGAAGCGGGCGTAACCCTTACACTACCTGATCGATACAACATCATACCTGATGTTTTAAAGCACATTATTCCAAACAATTTAGGAATGTTAGGTGATTTATGCCCTTTATGGATTAAAACCAGACTCTGCATCAACTATGTAATTTTCCATGGGAGTTTTGCCATGGATCCCCCTCCGACATGCCACAGTCCAGGTGTTTGTCCCCTTGAAACAACTTTTCCATCACTATTGTGGCCAGAAAGAGTCCCTGTGGGTTTTAAAAATCGCCTGCCCATTGAAGTCTATGGCGGTTCGCACATTCACGAACATTTGCGGAAGTTCGCGTTCGCCATTCGCGAACCGAAAATTTTATGTTCGTGACATCACTAAGGATACATGAAATACCTTCATATAAATATTAGAAAGGTACATTACTAAGTATGTCCCACTGGGTAATAAATATAAAAAGAAACAAACTGAAACCAATGTGGCTAAGTGGGAAAGCAAATCAAGAAATTAAAAATAGGAAAAGGGTATTTACAGCATTTAAATCAGACAAATCAGAGGAATTATATAAAAGATGAGATTTGCTAAACTATAAAATGAGAAAGTAATAGCCAAAGAAAGCAAAACCAAAAGAAAGCAAAACCAACATCTAAGCATGTTTTAAGTAGATAAATTATAAAAAAATTAAAAAATAAAATAAAAAGGAAAGTGTAGGTACACTAAAAACTGGGATGGGGGTATTAGTTAATGAAGAACAAGAAAAGGCAAAAATGTTAAGTAAATATTTGTCCTCTGTATATATTAAGAAATAACCTATGGTTAGAGATATGAAATGTTGCTGCAAAAAAATGTGCAGAAAAATTGTGATTGGATGACTCAAGACAAATTGCTGCAGCAACTAAAGAAAGTTAATCTAAACAAAGCTTCGGGGCCTGACAGTATTCGCCCATGAGCAGTTAAGGAAATAGGTGAACCTGTTTTTAATCTCTCATGATTCTTTTCTTTTAGGAATTGTACTGGAGGAAGGCAGATGTGGCTCCTATATTAAAAAGGGTTCAAAATCCTTGCCTGGATATTATAGACCTGCAAGTTTAAAGGACCACTATAGTGCCAGGAAAATAAACTTGTTTTCCTGGCACTATAGTGTTAATAGGTGTCCCCCCCCCCCCTCCGCCCTCAGGGTCCCACTCCCGCCGGGCTCAAGAGAGGTTAAGGGATTAGACACTTACCTTTCTCCAGTGCTGGGCTCCCTCGGTGCTGGGGACTCTCCTCCCTCTTCCAACGTCATCAGCCGAATGCGCATGCGCAGCAAGAGCTGCGCGCTCATCCCATCAGTCCATAGGAAAGCATTTATCAATGCTTTCCTATGGACGGCAGCGTCTTCTCACTGTGAAAATCATAGTGAGAAGCGTGGAAGTGCCTCTAGCGGCTGTCAATGAGACAGCCACTAGAGGCTGGATTAACCTTAATGTAAACATAGCAGTTTCTTTGAAACTGCTATGTTTACAGCTGCAGGGTTAACCCTAGATGGACCTGGAACCCAGACCACTTCATTGAGCTGAAGTGGTCGAGGTGCCTATAGTGGTCCTTTAATGTCTGTGACTGGCAAAGTATTTGAAACGTTATTACGGGATAATATTCAGGAATTAATTGAGAAGAACATTGTTAAAAGGAATGGAACATTTTAGTTATAACAAATTTAACAAATGTAACAAATTTAAATCTCTTTTTAGTTTAGAAAACAGCACCTCAGAGTGCGGATATGATAGTATTATACAAATATATTCGGGGCCAATACAAACCATTGTCTGGAAAGCTATTCACAAAAAGTGCTATACACAGGACACAAGGTCATGAGATGAGACTGGAAGAAAGGAGATTTAGTCTAAGGCAGGGACGTACCGAGAGCATTTGACCCCGGGGCGGATCCTGTATTTGGCCATATATTTTTTTTTATGTTTACTAATTTTTTGTGTGCTTTTTGTAATTGTCTTCTACAAAACCCTGCCCGGTCCCCCTTCTACAAACCCTCCCCCCCCCCCTTCTAAAAAACACCTGCCCAGTCCACCTTCTACAAAACCCCTGCCCCCTCTACAAAAAACCCTGCCAAGTGGAGGGGGGATGGGGTAAAATTCCATATTAATGTCTGTGGTTTTGGAATGGGATGTCCAATAATCTCATATAAGCATGATTACCAGGTGTCCACATACTCTTGGCCATGCAGTGTATATGGCATTTAAAATACATTATTACATCAAGTGCATTATTGCTAGAATTACTTTGTTATTCTAAGAACAAAAACACCGCACTAAATTTCCAAAACACATTATGTCATAATTATTAGCAAATTGGTTTCGTTCTACAATATAGAAATACTCTTGACTATAATTTTAATAGGATTAGATTCCATATATTGTTTGTGACATAAAGTAAATTATTCTTATGATTAACAGTTAAAATTCAATCAGCAAAACACTCAAGAGCGCAATATGTTATTTGTGTAATTTGGTCAGGAGCTAGGAATGCCAGACACATTTGGGATAATTTACTAAAAGGATATTAAATAGCTAATTTGAGCATTAACTTTACAAAAAATAAATAAAAATGGAAAAACACATTCTCTGTACCTTTAATGTTTTTCCTAAAATAAATGCTAGAAAGGACAGAAAAAAAACATGTTTCATTTAATTTCCATACCTTTTTTGGTCTATATACTGAATGTAGAAATTCTTTCTCAGTTTTAATTCAATTATTTTTATGAATTTGGTTGTAAATGGATACATAGTGGCAAGTAAAAGCCACTGGATCCAGATTGGTTAGCTGGGTTTGAGTTATTATAATGATCAGAGTAAAATTTCTTATGACTAAAAATTTGACCAGATTCCTAAACAAATTAAAACAGATTGCAATCAGTTATTCATTTTTGAAGGAGTTATCTTTAGTTGTAATAGCTGTGGAAACAAAGTTATAAGTAAAATTGTAAAAAAAAAGTAGATTTTATTTTAGAAAAGTTTCATAATCACTACTGCCCGCTAGGAGTATAATGACCCATTCCTCTGTAATGGGTCAAACCGTTTTGCAACAGTTTGCCCTTTTACCTGAGTCCCTGCCAGCCACTAACTGTCCTCCTGTGGCTAGTGATGACTTCTGGCTTCTCTAGAGCTGCAGAAGCCGGAAGTTGATCTCACTGAGCATTCATTGGTTCAGAGCATCAACTAACCACTCTTAATCAATTAATACAATTCTGTGAATATGAATATGAACAGAATCTGCATTAGTCAGCCTGGAACTCTAGTTCTAATGATACCTTTATTATGTTGTAGGAGGTGAAGTTACACCTCTGGCAGCAAAGTGTGTCTATTTTACCCTGCATTAAGTCTTGGCTGAACGTGAGAGGGGAAAGCTATAATCACTCTGGGACTTTCATAGATGGGGAAAGGTAATCACTGGCATTGATACTCCAGCTGGCAAGCAGTGATCCACCACAGATGCACTATAGGAAGAGGGAAGGCCGGCAGAGAAAGTGTTTTGCTTTGGGCAATGCTGGGAAAGGTTGTGTCCTGGCATTAATGTGGAGGCTACTTTGACACAAATTACATACCTAGACATTGTGCATACCATGTACACCCCTTTGTGACAATGATGTTCCCTAAGGGCAGAGGCCTCTTTCAGCAGTATAAGGCACCCTACCACTCTTTAAAAAACGTTTAGGAATGGTTTGAGGAACATGACAAAGAGTTCACGGTGTTGCATTGACTCCAAATTCCCCAGATCGTAATCCAATTGAGCATCTGTGGGAGGTGCTGGAACAAAAAATACGATCCATGGAGGTCCCTCCTCACAGACTACGGTTGTTTTGGTGACTATAGTGTCCCTTTAAGTTTTAGTTTAGGTTTGATGTTGGTTTCAAAATAAGATTAGAAATATATCTGCAACGTGACTTCACATCAGTAATTGCATAAGCATTTTCTCTGTATCGCACTTCTTCCCTGTCTTAAATGTTGCTAAAATATGCAGCTGCCTTCACAGAATTCTCTCTTGTTGAAGCACAAGGAATTCCTTTTGATTTAGAGATATGCATATCTTTTTTTAAACATTTGAACAGATGCTTCTGTAGCACAGTTACATTCATTGATAAGAAGACCTTTAAACCTACTTGTATTGTGCAGAGATTGCAAACTTAATTTCAAGGATGTCTTTAACACAGAAGACTTCAGAATATCCCTCATCAAGCACAGATAGATAAATTGGTACTTGTCTATTAACCACTATTCAAAAACTTGTACTGTATCCCATAGGAAATTAAGCACATGGCAGACGATTTCCTGCCAAACACACTGGCAGGAAAAAAAATAGACTATCAATTAGAGAAGATCTAAGATCCAACATGGCATAGGCAGACTACCAGTTTGGGGCCTCACTTCATTCCTCACAAAGGGACAGTGAATGTTGCCAAGCAAACTCATAGTACCAGGCTGCCACCCAACATCTCCTTATGGTTAAACTGTTCTGTTATAAATATATTTGCTTGATAGAGATCCACTTGCCATAATAATTATAGATTATCTCCAGGGATACAGCATTTAGTGTCCACTCTTTAAATATCATGTCCATAGTTCAGATAAAAATTGTAATTGTAGCTATCAGAATCCAACAGATCAGCTTAAACAAAGCGTTTTTCCTATCGCTCAAAATATTAGGTCTATTTTCAATAAACATTACAAGGCAGGTAAATTAGTAACTGTGACGGACCGCTGGCACTCTGACTGAGTACTTCCGCCAATCGATGCTCCTAGTGCTTGCAGAGGACTCCAAGCACTCCACCAGACACCAGAAGCACTGCAGACCCCACTTCCAGCGATGCAGCTGCGCCGGGGTCTCGCCGTCCTCCAACCACCCTGGACCCAAGACCAGGATCCAGCTTCCAGTGGGTAGATCTCTCCTACTTCAGAGAGTGTTGCAGGAACAAGCTCTTACAAGAGCTTACACTCAGGGGAGTATTGCGATTATAGCAATCCCCAACAGTGTAGTTATCCCATCCCCCAAACATGAGCCAAGACTTCATGAAGGGGTAAAGCAGGTCTGTTTAATGGAAGCAAGCACTCACAATTTATACAATTCCTCAGGCCAGAGGCACTCCCCCTAGACCTGATGGAACACAGGCACACAAAGGACACAAACCAATAAGAACACTGTAATAATAACCAACACTCCAACATACAGCAAACAATCCCTCCCATGTGCCTGGGATATAATTAAAGTATCTAATACAATAACCTCATTATCCACAGGTAGTGATGACCAGAACGGTTCGCTGGCGAATAGTTCCTGGCGAACATAGCATGTTCGCGTTCACTGCCGCGGGCGAACACATGCGATGTTCGGTCCGCCCCCTATTTTTTATCATTGAGTAAACTTTGACCCTGTACCTCACAGTCAGCAGACACATTCCAGCCAATCAGCAGCACACCCTCCCTAGCAGACCCTCCCACCTACTGGACAGCATTTTAGATTCATTCAGAAGCTGCAACCATTTTATTTTATTTTTTCAATTTTTTTTTTAGTGCATATAAATGTTACAAGCAGATACTCCCCCCAGACACTCTGTATTACTGCAGATACTCCCGCCAGACACTCTGTGTTACTGCAGATACTCCCGCCAGACACTCTGTGTTACTGCAGATACTACCTCCAGACACTCTGTGTTACTGCAGATACTCAATCCAGACACCCTGTGTTACTGCAGATACTCCCTCCAGACACCCTGTGTTCTGTGTTACTGCAGATACTCCCTCCAGACACCCTGTGTTACTGCAGATACTCCCTCCAGACACTCTGTATTACTGCAGATACTCCCTCCAGACACTCTGTGTTACTGCAGACACTCCCTCCAGACACTCTGTGTTACTGCAGATACTCCCTCCAGACACTCTGTGTTACTGCAGATACTCCCTCCAGACACTCTGTGTTACTCCAGATACTCCCTCCAGACACCCTGTGTTACAGCAGATACTCCCTCCAGACACCCTGTGTTACTGCAGCTACTCCCTCCAGACACCCTGTGTTACTGCAGATACTCCCTCCAGACACCCTGTGTTCTGTGTTACTGCAGATACTCCCTCCAGACACCCTGTGTTACTGCAGATACTCCCTCTAGACACCCTGTGTTACTGCAGATACTCCATCCAGACACCCTGTGTTACTGCAGATAATCCCTCCAGACACTCTATATTACTGCAGATACTCCCTCCAGACACTCTGTGTTACTCCAGATACTCCCTCCAGACACCCTGTGTTACAGCAGATACTCCCTCCAGACACCCTGTGTTACTGCAGCTACTCCCTCCAGACACCCTGTGTTCTGTGTTACTGCAGATAATCCCTCCAGACACCCTGTGTTACTGCAGATAATCCCTCCAGACACCCTGTGTTACTGCAGATACTCCCCCCAGACACTCTGTGTTACTGCAGATACTCCCCCCAGACACTGACACAGAGCAGAATAGGGACTGTTCCCCCTACATAGGGTCACTTGGCAGATATGGATTGACACCTATCCTAAGGATCCCTGATACACACTGACACAGAGCAGAATAGGGACTGTTCCCCCTACATAGGGCCACTTGGCAAATATGGATTGACACCTGTCCTCAGGGACCCTGATACACACTGGGGGGACACACCTACTGTCCTCCCCCCCACCCAAACCCCTGCGCAGTGGGTGGGGGCCATAAAAATAATGAGGGGGGGACCTACTGTACTCCCCCCTGGCCCCCACCCCTGCACGGTGGGTGGGGGCCATAAATCACAATTGGGGAGGACCTACTGACCCCCCCAGCCCCCACCCCTGAGTGGTGGGTGGGGGCCCTAAATAAAAATCCCCCCAATCAAAGGTGACTAGGGGTCCCCAAGCCCCTAGTCACCCACCCCTCTACCCCAAAAGAAGTTACCCCCTACCTACCCTAAAAAATTGTGAGGGGGGAATAAAATAACTA
Organism: Pelobates fuscus; assembly: GCF_036172605.1. Taxonomy (NCBI): domain Eukaryota; kingdom Metazoa; phylum Chordata; class Amphibia; order Anura; family Pelobatidae; genus Pelobates; species Pelobates fuscus. Next base: position 156,985,716 of record NC_086320.1, read on the forward strand.
AAAAATCCTGTAAAGAAAAATTCAACATACCATTTGACGTCTTCTTTTTTCTAAAATCTTCTTTTTTCAGCCCCCCAAAAAGTCCAAATAAAAAGCCATAAGAACCGATGCAATTTAAAAAAAAAGAAAAAAAACGAGCACAAAAAAAAAAGAATCAATCTTCACCCATGGAGGGCTCCACGCAGACTGAGCTCTGCAGGGCGGGGAAGGCTTATAAAGCCTTGCCACGCCCTGCAATTAGGCTAAGAACACTCTGATTGGTTGGTTTAAGCCAATCAGAGTGCTCTTTGTCATTTTACAGAGCGTGGGAAAATTCTAAAGAACTTTCCCACGCTGTGTAAAATGACACAGAGCACTCTGATTGGTTAGATTCCAAGCCCACCAATCAGAGTGCTCTTTGTCATTTTACACAACGTGGGAAAATTCCAAAGAACTTTCCCACGCTTTGTAAAATGACACAGAACACTCTGATTGGTTAGATTCCAAGCCCACCAATCAGAGTGCTCTTTGTCATTTTACACAGCGTGGGAAAATTCCAAAGAACTTTCCCACGCTGTGTAAAATGACACAGAACACTCTGATTGGTTAGATTCCAAGCCCACCAATCAGAGTGCTCTTTGTCATTTTACACAGCGTGGGAAAATTCCAAAGAACTTTCCCACGCTGTGTAAAATGACACAGAACACTCTGATTGGTTAGATTCCAAGCCCACCGATCAGAGTTATCTTTGTCATTTTACACAGCGTGGGAAAATTCCAAAGAACTTTCCCACGCTGTGTAAAATGACACAGAACACTCTGATTGGTTAGATTCCAAGCCCACCAATCAGAGTGCTCTTTGTCATTTTACACAGCGTGGGAACATTTTTGGAACTTTCCCACGCTGTGTAAAATGACACAGAACACTCTGATTGGTTAGATTCCAAGCCCACCAATCAGAGTGCTCTTTGTCATTTTACACAGCTTGGGAAAATTCCAAAGAACTTTCCCACGCTGTGTAAAATGACACAGAACACTCTGATTGGTTAGATTCCAAGCCCACCAATCAGAGTTATCTTTGTCATTTTACACAGCGTGGGAAAATTCCAAAGAACTTTCCCACGCTGTGTAAAATGACACAGAACACTCTGATTGGTTAGATTCCAAGCCCACCAATCAGAGTGCTCTTTGTCATTTTACACAGCGTGGGAAAATTTTTGGAACTTTCCCACGCTGTGTAAAATGACACAGAACACTCTGATTGGTTAGATTCCAAGCCCACCAATCAGAGTGCTCTTTGTCATTTTACACAGCTTGGGAAAATTCCAAAGAACTTTCCCACGCTGTGTAAAATGACACAGAACACTCTGATTGGTTAGATTCCAAGCCCACCAATCAGAGTTATCTTTGTCATTTTACACAGCGTGGGAAAATTCCAAAGAACTTTCCCACGTTGTGTAAAATGACACAGAACACTCTGATTGGTTAGATTCCAAGCCCACCAATCAGAGTGCTCTTTGTCATTTTACACAGCGTGGGAAAATTTTTGGAACTTTCCCATGCTGTGTAAAATGACACAGAACACTCTGATTGGTTAGATTCCAAGCCCACCAATCAGAGTGCTCTTTGTCATTTTACACAGCGTGGGAAAATTCTAAAGAACTTTCCCACGCTGTGTAAAATGACACAGAGCACTCTGATTGGTTAGATTCCAAGCCCACCAATCAGAGTGCTCTTTGTCATTTTACACAGCGTGGGAAAATTCCAAAGAACTTTCCCACGCTGTGTAAAATGACACAGAACACTCTGATTGGTTAGATTCCAAGCCCACCAATCAGAGTGCTCTTTGTCATTTTACACAGCGTGGGAAAATTCCAAAGAACTTTCCCACGCTGTGTAAAATGACACAGAACACTCTGATTGGTTAGATTCCAAGCCCACCAATCAGAGTGCTCTTTGTCATTTTACACAGCGTGGGAAAATTCCAAAGAACTTTCCCACGCTGTGTAAAATGACACAGAACACTCTGATTGGTTAGATTCCAAGCCCACCGATCAGAGTTATCTTTGTCATTTTACACAGCGTGGGAAAATTCCAAAGAACTTTCCCACGCTGTGTAAAATGACACAGAACACTCTGATTGGTTAGATTCCAAGCCCACCAATCAGAGTGCTCTTTGTCATTTTACACAGCGTGGGAAAAATTTTGGAACTTTCCCACGCTGTGTAAAATGACACAGAACACTCTGATTGGTTAGATTCCAAGCCCACCAACCAGAGTGCTCTTTGTCATTTTACACAGCGTGGGAACATTTTTGTAACTTTCCCATGCTGTGTAAAATGACACAGAACACTCTGATTGGTTAGATTCCAAGCCCACCAATCAGAGTGCTCTTTGTCATTTTACACAGCGTGGGAAAATTCCAAAGAACTTTCCCACGCTGTGTAAAATGTCACAGAACACTCTGATTGGTTAGATTCCAAGCCCACCAATAAGAGTTCTCTTTGTCATTTTACACAGCGTGGGAAAATTCCAAAGAACTTTCCCACGCTGTGTAAAATGACACAGAACACTCTGATTGGTTAGATTCCAAGCCCACCAATCAGAGTGCTCTTTGTCATTTTACACAGCGTGGGAAAATTTTTGGAACTTTCCCACGCTGTGTAAAATGACACAGAACACTCTGATTGGTTAGATTCCAAGCCCACCAATCAGAGTGCTCTTTGTCATTTTACACAGCTTGGGAAAATTCCAAAGAACTTTCCCACGCTGTGTAAAATGACACAGAACACTCTGATTGGTTAGATTCCAAGCCCACCAATCAGAGTTATCTTTGTCATTTTACACAGCGTGGGAAAATTCCAAAGAACTTTCCCACGCTGTGTAAAATGACACAGAACACTCTGATTGGTTAGATTCCAAGCCCACCAATCAGAGTGCTCTTTGTCATTTTACACAGCGTGGGAAAATGTTTGGAACTTTCCCATGCTGTGTAAAATGACACAGAACACTCTGATTGGTTAGATTCCAAGCCCACCAATCAGAGTGCTCTTTGTCATTTTACACAGCGTGGGAAAATTTTTGGAACTTTCCCACGCTGTGTAAAATGACACAGAACACTCTGATTGGTTAGATTCCAAGCCCACCAATCAGAGTGCTCTTTGTCATTTTACACAGCGTGGGAAAATTCCAAAGAACTTTCCCACGCTGTGTAAAATGACACAGAACACTCTGATTGGTTAGATTCCAAGCCCACCAATCAGAGTGCTCTTTGTCATTTTACACAGCGTGGGAAAATTCCAAAGAACTTTCCCACGCTGTGTAAAATGACACAGAACACTCTGATTGGTTAGATTCCAAGCCCACCGATCAGAGTTATCTTTGTCATTTTACACAGCGTGGGAAAATTCCAAAGAACTTTCCCACGCTGTGTAAAATGACACAGAACACTCTGATTGGTTAGATTCCAAGCCCACCAATCAGAGTGCTCTTTGTCATTTTACACAGCGTGGGAAAAATTTTGGAACTTTCCCACGCTGTGTAAAATGACACAGAACACTCTGATTGGTTAGATTCCAAGCCCACCAATCAGAGTGCTCTTTGTCATTTTACACAGCGTGGGAAAATTTTTGGAACTTTCCCATGCTGTGTAAAATGACACAGAACACTCTGATTGGTTAGATTCCAAGCCCACCAATCAGAGTGCTCTTTGTCATTTTACACAGCGTGGGAAAATTCCAAAGAACTTTCCCACGCTGTGTAAAATGTCACAGAACACTCTGATTGGTTAGATTCCAAGCCCACCAATAAGAGTTCTCTTTGTCATTTTACACAGCGTGGGAAAATTCCAAAGAACTTTCCCACGCTGTGTAAAATGACACAGAACACTCTGATTGGTTAGATTCCAAGCCCACCAATCAGAGTGCTCTTTGTCATTTTACACAGCGTGGGAAAATTTTTGGAACTTTCCCACGCTGTGTAAAATGACACAGAACACTCTGATTGGTTAGATTCCAAGCCCACCAATCAGAGTGCTCTTTGTCATTTTACACAGCTTGGGAAAATTCCAAAGAACTTTCCCACGCTGTGTAAAATGACACAGAACACTCTGATTGGTTAGATTCCAAGCCCACCAATCAGAGTTATCTTTGTCATTTTACACAGCGTGGGAAAATTCCAAAGAACTTTCCCACGCTGTGTAAAATGACACAGAACACTCTGATTGGTTAGATTCCAAGCCTACCAATCAGAGTGCTCTTTGTCATTTTACACAGCGTGGGAAAATGTTTGGAACTTTCCCATGCTGTGTAAAATGACACAGAACACTCTGATTGGTTAGATTCCAAGCCCACCAATCAGAGTGCTCTTTGTCATTTTACACAGCGTGGGAAAATTTTTGGAACTTTCCCACGCTGTGTAAAATGACACAGAACACTCTGATTGGTTAGATTCCAAGCCCACCAATCAGAGTGCTCTTTGTCATTTTACACAGCGTGGGGAAATTTTTGGAACCTTCCCACGCTGTGTAAAATGACACAGAACACTCTGATTGGTTAGATTCCAAGCCCACCAATCAGAGTGCTCTTTGTAATTTTACACAGCGTGGGAAAATTCCAAAGAACTTTCCCACGCTGTGTAAAATGTCACAGAACACTCTGATTGGTTAGATTCCAAGCCCACCAATAAGAGTTCTCTTTGTCATTTTACACAGCGTGGGAAAATTCCAAAGAACTTTCCCACGCTGTGTAAAATGACACAGAACACTCTGATTGGTTAGATTCCAAGCCCACCAATCAGAGTGCTCTTTGTCATTTTACACAGCGTGGGAAAATTTTTGGAACTTTCCCACGCTGTGTAAAATGACACAGAACACTCTGATTGGTTAGATTCCAAGCCCACCAATCAGAGTGCTCTTTGTCATTTTACACAGCTTGGGAAAATTCCAAAGAACTTTCCCACGCTGTGTAAAATGACACAGAACACTCTGATTGGTTAGATTCCAAGCCCACCAATCAGAGTTATCTTTGTCATTTTACACAGCGTGGGAAAATTCCAAAGAACTTTCCCACGCTGTGTAAAATGACACAGAACACTCTGATTGGTTAGATTCCAAGCCCACCAATCAGAGTGCTCTTTGTCATTTTACACAGCGTGGGAAAATTTTTGGAACTTTCCCATGCTGTGTAAAATGACACAGAACACTCTGATTGGTTAGATTCCAAGCCCACCAATCAGAGTGCTCTTTGTCATTTTACACAGCGTGGGAAAATTCCAAAGAACTTTCCCACACTGTGTAAAATGACACAGAACACTCTGATTGGTTAGATTCCAAGCCCACCAATCAGAGTGCTCTTTGTCATTTTACACAGCGTGGGAAAATTCCAAAGAACTTTCCCACGCTGTGTAAAATGACACAGAACACTCTGATTGGTTAGATTCCAAGCCCACCAATCAGAGTTCTCTTTGTCATTTTACACAGCGTGGGAAAATTCCAAAGAACTTTCCCACGCTGTGTAAAATGACACAGAACACTCTGATTGGTTAGATTCCAAGCCCACCAATCAGAGTGCTCTTTGTCATTTTACACAGCGTGGGAAAAATTTTGGAACTTTCCCACGCTGTGTAAAATGACACAGAACACTCTGATTGGTTAGATTCCAAGCCCAGCATTCAGAGTGCTCTTTGTCATTTTACACAGCGTGGGAAAATTCCAAAGAACTTTCCCACGCTGTGTAAAATGACACAGAACACTCTGATTGGTTAGATTCCAAGCCCACCAATCAGAGTGCTCTTTGTCATTTTACACAGCGTGGGAAAATTCCAAAGAACTTTCCCACGCTGTGTAAAATGTCACAGAACACTCTGATTGGTTGGATTCCAAGCCCACCAATCAGAGTTCTCTTTGTCATTTTACACAGCGTGGGAAAATTCCAAAGAACTTTCCCACGCTGTTTTGCCATGGATCCCCCTCTGGCATGCCGCAGTCCAGGTGTTAGTCCCCTTGAAACAACTTTCCATCACTATTGTGGCCAGAAAGAGTCCCTGTGGGTTTTAAAATTCGCCTGCCCATTGAAGTCTGTGGCGGTTCGCCCGGTTCGCCGGTTCGCGAACATTTGCGGAAGTTCGCGTTCGCCGTTCGCGACATCACTATCCACAGGCAGAAAAACACACATTTTCCCCAAAGTCTAGTAAACACCCCAAAACATAACACATCCCCATAAATATGCTGATCTGGGTGAGCAACATATCCAAAAATCACCCAGATCAGAGCAGGGGTTCAAAAGTTTTGTGGAAGTCTCTTTTGACCGACCGCACGCATGATTTCATGCCCAAAACAGTTCCAATGTTAATTTCAGTTCAAATAGACGAAATGGGAACCGTTTGTACAAATGTCAATGTTAAAGTGCCGTTCGAATTGTCGAAAGGTGTTTGACTCCAGTCAAGAGTTAAAGTTCAGAGAAGGTAAAGTTTCAGCGGTGTTCGTGCCGTCGCTTGTCCGATTTCAGTTGCATGAGCTCGACAACAAAACACCGCTAAACTCGTTCGACTGAATTAAAATGTTTGAAGTGTTTCCGAAGTGCCACTTAGAAAGTGCAAATCCTTTCCAATAGAATTTAAAGGGTCAGAAACAGTCTCTTAAAATCCAATATGCCCAAATAATGCTTTTAAAGGGCAATACATCCCAGGGCCCATAGTCACAGGACAAGAGGCTAGCAAGCAGGCCTCTCCAAGTACAAGTGGCGAGGTTACTTTCGCCACAGTAACATTTAGAAGATTGCAAATTTAAGACAGTATTTTGTCTTAATTGTGAAAGTAATCTTAACTCCTAGAAAAAAAAAGCTGCCGATATTATTGTAAATAATATAAATCATACATGGAAGAAGTTTGCCAGTACCTGCTATTATTTAAATAGGGAATAATACATTGGAGACTAACAATTAATGGTGCTTAATTTCCTTTACATGTGCATATGTACATATGCATCTCGCATTCAAGATTTCTCTATGGCTGCACCATTCCTGTGAAACTCCCTTCCCTTCTCCGTTAGATGCTCACCCAGTCTCCACTCCTTCAAACATTTATTAAAAACTAACTTTTTCACAAAAGCGTATCAATTAAACCGTTAATGGCTCAAAAAAAAACACACTAAGTCTTAATTGAGTACTATTCTAACAATCTACTCCCCTTACCTTGTGTCACTACCCTACTCCCTCTAGCATGTAAGCTCTTTGAGCAGGGCCCTCGACCCCTCGGTTTCTGTGCGTCACACCTGTCAGGTTATAATTAAACGTTTGTTAGTCCACCCATTGTAAAGCGCTACGGAATTTGTTAGCACAATATAAAACGTGATTCTCACTTATACGAATTCAAGGATCTGGACATTATTTACCATAATCTGAGAAAAACACCATCCAGGATAATAAGTCCTTATCTGTTGATATAATAGTGAACTAAAATATTTTCAAGACCACAGAAAGATATTAAAGCTGCCTTTGTCAATGTCAATATGACTTAGGATAAAATTTTTAACTTTTTTCAAGTAATGTCCTGGAAATTCTCGAGTACCTGTGTAGTGCCATGTTCTACCATGATGTGCTACTGTAGATTTGTACTATCAATCGGTAAAGAGACAAGTAATGTGGTGTAGATAGATGCATTATAGTCTGAAGAGTGACTGGGCCTAATGTAAAACCTCCAACACTGTCACTTAGCACGTGAGGTGACACTCAGTGTCTGCTTAGGTTGGATTTTAAATAAAAATGATGTGCTAACTTGCTTGATTTGCCAAGGCATCACCATAAGGTTAGATAATATCAGTGCACAGTAACCAGTATGAGCCAATTAATGCAGGCTGTGTAAGGAAGACAGGGAAGCTGAAATGTTTATTAAGGAGAGATGCACAATGAAGAACAGCAAGAGATTGCTGAAATTAGGTAAGGGCACGTGAAAATTGATTTTGAGCACTTACATCTGTTTCCTGATTTCTATGCAATATCGTGTTGGCTGAAAAAGACCCACCACTGCTCAGTGATAAGTGAAGAAGATATGTAAACTTCATGGCATCTTGGTAAACGTGGGATGATGACCGTTACCTGGGCCCTTGATTACCTGGGCCCTTGATTACCTGGGCCCTTGATTCATTTCCCATTGAATCTTGGAATGTGCTAAAGGAGGAAATATATAAGCTTGTTGAGATGTCAATTTAACAGACATTCAGAATCTATGATTGAACCATTGAGGGATTTAACTTTCTTCACCTTTTTTGTACTTTAAAGTCATTCGATTGACACATGATATTCCTTATTATTTAGTTATTTAAAGTTAGAACTAGACATTTATAATAACAGTCAAGCTGACCTGTAAAAGGTAAGGAACTTGATTTGTCTAAACCAGTGGTTTCCAAACTAGTCCTCAAGGCACGCCTACCAGTCCAGGATTTAGGGATTACCCAGTTGTGTCTAAGGTGTTTTTAGAAAGAAAAAAAACAAAACACCTTGAAACGATTGGGTAATCCCTAAATCCTGGACTGGTAGGCGTGTTTTGAGGACTGCTTTAGAAACCACTGGTCTAAACTTTGCCTTGTACGGGTAACAATAAATGGCAGTGCTACTAGTTGATGGATGGAATGAAGGACTGATGAATAGATTAGAAATGCAACATTGCACATGTATCACTAAGGATCATTGTGAAAGATGCTACACGTTTTCTAATTCATAAATTCAGCTTGTATGTTTTGTTTTCATCAAGGACTTTTGCTATTATAATCGAGATGGCAACAGGGAAAATCTGATTTTATGTGCATTAGAATGGATAAACTCTTGAAACTTGCAGTCAAAATATTATTTTTAGCAAAGAGGTGGCCTAGTACATACATTGTAATCATTCAATGAGAAATAAATGCATTTTCCCTGTGTTTAACCTTGGCAAGAATCTGCAAGGCCACATTTTATCTAATGCAGATAACATTACTACAGTGAAGAATGTGAAACGACAGCACAGTTTTTCCTCTGTTGAAGATCAATATTCAATAGCTACCTTTCCGAAGGGCCTAGGCTCTTGGTATTGCAGAATTAAATAATCTGGTATTTATTAGATTACCTGTAGTTTTGGCACTTAACACTATTCTCAGAGATAGATTAGAAAAGCAAAACACATGCTGATGATCACTAAATTTTCCACTCTAGAAATCAATGAGACAGTAAAATAAACTATAAAATGCTATGCTGATGTCTAGCAAGGGAATCAAGGATTTAAAAGTGCTGTGTATTTAATGTTAGTCTCCAAGTCATATGGTTCACACTCAATGCGCACAATAAAACAACTTAATAATGGCTGCAGGTTCACTCTCCTACAGAATCCAGCTGAACTTGGACAATCTAATCCTGTAAGAGTCTAATTAGACAATGCACAGATATTCATTGCAGCATTGACACTCGAACAAATAGGATAGAAGGATAGGATTGAAAGATAGAATTTGAAGAAAAAAAAAGCAAGCAAAGTTTTCCATTTCCCAGACATCAACATTAATGGAAATGGCACATTCTGTCTATCCTTTCAATAAATGCCTAGTAGGGAAAAGGTCCTTTTCCAATCATGTGCCACGTGATGGGGAATGATAACGTTGATGTGGTGTTTCACTGGATATCCTTTTACCCATGGTGCATGCTGTGGAAAGGACCATTTATTCCTAAACGTGCACAGGGTGTGAGTTTAAAAAAAGTGGTTGTCCAAAAATCAGAGGGGTCTTCCAGTTTCTGTGCTAGAGGATGGCATGCTATAGTATTACAATGAACCAGAGGTCTTCTGCAACACTAAGTGCTGATACAGATCTACACACAACCCAAATATGGGACAAGAGTATAACTGTCAGGGTACCTGAAGCCTCTACCTCTAAGAGAGGTAGAGACTTAGAAGTTTATCCGTCCGGACGGCATGTCTCCTCGGTTCCTCGCGGTTCACCCGGTCTTGCAAACGCCGGCCGCGAGGGAGCCACTTCCTTTTATAGCAGGAGGCTCAGAGGCCGACGTCATGACGCCAACCCGGAACACCCTGTCACTCAAATCAGTGGAGACGAATCAGGACTCGCCGGAGGCGTGTCTTCTCTCCCTAACCAGCATACTTAACAGTGGCTATCTCATTCACTCATTGCCCTGTCGTGGTTCTAGTCCGCCTAGTCACACAGTGCTTTGTTATTCTCTTGTCTTTTGGTTCCGACCCGGCGTTGATATTTACTCTCCTGTCTTTCTGTTATCCTTGACCCGGCTTGTCTCTCGCTTACCTGTCTTCTCGTTCCCTCGACCTCGGCTTGTCTCTGACCATTCTATCGTAGTTATACGTTAAGTCCGGCCATTCTAAGGACCGGTATACGTATCTGCTACTCTTTGTACTCTGCGTGTTGGATCCCTGACCCGATCCTGACATTACGACAGGGCCATGGATCCTGCAGGTACAAATTGTCAGCTTGGTTCTCCTGATCCTAGGTTTGACGCCATGGATCATAGGATGGATCAGATGGCTCTAGCACTACAGGCGCTGCTGTCTCGTCCTATTAATCCACCTGAAGAGATGCGTAATATGTCTGCTTCTTCTGTGGGTTCAGGGCTAGAGGTAGATACTGTAGGTGCTTCTTCCCGAGTTACCCCACCTGTACGTTATGCTGGTTCCCCTGAAAGGTGTCGTGGCTTTTTGAACCAGATTAGTATTCATTTCGAACTACAGCCTCGTTCATACCCTACTGATAGGGCAAAAGTGGGATTTATTATTACCTTACTCATTGAGAAAGCTCTGAGATGGGCTAATCCGTTGTGGGAGAATGATAATCCATTAGTCTATAACTATAATGCCTTTGTAGCTGCTTTTAGAAGAACTTTTGATCCCCCTGGCAGGAGGGTCAATGCAGCCAGATTACTGTTGCGCCTTAGACAAGACAACCAAACACTTGTGGATTACGCACTAGAGTTCAGGTCTTTGGCGGCAGAGGTAAAATGGAATGAACAGGCCTATATAGACGTATTCTTAAATGGATTATCTGATGTAATACTTGATGAGGTAGCGACAAGAGAGCTTCCCGAGAATCTGGAGGACTTAATTTCCTTTATCTCTCGTATTGACGAACGTCTAAGGGAGAGACAAAATACTCGAGATAGAACCAGTAAATCTTCCTTTACACTAGCACCATCATTTCAAATTTCTGAAACCAAAGATCCACAGGTTTCAGAACCTATGCAGTTAGGCCTTACTCGTCTATCAGAGGAGGAGAGACAGTACAGGAGAAGGGAGGGACTGTGTATGTATTGTGGGGCCAGAGGTCATGTACGTTTGAGCTGTCCCAGTCGTCCGGGAAACGCTCGCACCTAAGTTTCTCTAGAGGACAGACCTTGGGTGTTTCGATTTTGTCCTCTACTCATAACTACAAAGAACATAGACTCCTATTACCGGCCTCTTTAACTTGGGAGAAGGGAACTTTAGAGACTATGGCATTGATAGACTCCGGCGCTGCTGAGAGTTTTATCGACCAAGAGTTTCTCACCAAACACACTATCCCATCCCAGTTAAGGAAGACACCCTTGGCTGTTGAAGCCATTGATGGTAGACCTTTAGTTGAGCCTGTGATTTTCCGGGAGACCATACCTCTTTACTTAACTACTGGTATTCTACACAAGGAGGAAATATCCCTACTACTCATTTCATCTCCTTCTGTTCCCATAGTCCTGGGATACTCCTGGCTTAAGAGACATAACCCCGTTATAGATTGGAGATCAGGGGAGATAGTTTCGTGGGGTCAGGATTGTCAAGAGAATTGTTTAAAGAAAGTGTCACCTCTTTGTAGTGTCAACTCACTTAATAACGCTACCGACTCTACCAAGGTACAGATACCGTCCCTGTATCAAGATTTAAAGGCAGTATTTGACAAAGGAAAGGCTGATACCTTACCACCACATAGGCCTTTTGATTGCAAAATTAATTTACTTTCTGGTACCATGCCCCCCAGGGGTCATGTATATCCTTTGTCTACGAATGAAAACTTAGTTCTAGAGGAGTATATTCGTGAGAACCTAGACAAGGGGTTCATTAGAAGATCCTCCTCTCCTGCTGGGGCTGGATTTTTTTTTGTTAAAAAGAAGGATGGTTCTTTAAGACCCTGCATTGACTACCGAGGTCTTAACAAGATAACCATCAGAAATGTATATCCGATTCCCTTGATCACCGAGCTTTTTGATCGATTAAAAAGTTCTAAAATTTTCACTAAGTTAGACCTTAGAGGTGCTTATAATTTGGTGAGAATTCACGACGGTGACGAGTGGAAAACTGCATTCAATACTCGATATGGGCACTATGAGTATACTGTAATGCCTTTTGGTCTCTGCAATGCCCCGGCGGTATTTCAGGACCTTATTAATGAGGTTCTTAGGGAGTTTCAAGATGACTGTGTGATTGTATACCTTGATGATATACTTATACATTCCAGGGATATTGAGACTCACCACGGACAAGTCAGAAGGGTTTTACACAAACTCCTTCAGCATGGCTTATACTGCAAACTAGAGAAATGCAGCTTTGACCAATCACAAACTACCTTTCTTGGTTATGTGATTTCTGGGGAAGGGTTTGAAATGGACCCGGAGAAGCTCCAATCCATATTAGATTGGCCTTTACCTAAGGGTCTCAAGGCTATCCAGAGATTTATTGGTTTCTCCAATTACTACAGACGTTTCATTAAGGGATACTCCTCTATCATTGCTCCCATCACCAATATGACCAAACAAGGGGCTGACACTAAGAATTGGTCTACTGAAGCACTTCTGGCTTTTAAGACACTCAAGGAGCTGTTTGCTTCCGCACCAATTTTAGTTCACCCTGATACTACACTACCTTTCCTACTCGAAGTTGACGCTTCTGAGACAGGTATAGGTGCTGTTCTGTCCCAAAGGTTGGGTGTAGATAAACCATTACATCCTTGTGGATACTTTTCCAAAAAGTTGTCAGGTACTGAAAGCAGATATGACATTGGTGACAGAGAACTACTAGCGGTTATAATGGCCTTGAAGGAGTGGAGACATTTATTGGAGGGTACTTTGCATCCTGTTACTATTTTGACAGATCATAAAAACTTATCCTATATTGGAGAGGCTAAACGACTATCATCTAGACAGGCTCGTTGGTCCATATTTCTCACTCACTTCAACTACGTACTCACATATAGGCCAGGTTCTAAGAATTCTAAAGCCGACGCCTTATCTCGCCAGTATGAACCTGCTGCCATATCTGAGCCGGTTTTGTCCTCTATAGTACCCAAGTGTAACATTATTGCTAACACTACTCTCAAAGTCCATTCTCCGTTACTTGATCAGATAAGGAGCTTGCAGCATCTGGCACCTAGACTGACTCCGGCTTCCAGACTTTTCGTTCCTCCTGAACTCCAATTGGAGCTCTTACAGTGTCTTCACGAGAGTAAGGTGGCCGGTCATCCGGGTGTTCGCAAGACGTATTCTTTGATCTCCAAAGATTTCTGGTGGCCTTCGCTACGGAAGGATATTAAGGATTTTATCGGAGTTTGTGTGGTCTGTACTAAAACTAAATTACCGCATTCGCTTCCTTGTGGTCTCCTGCAGCCTCTGGAAATTCCTGGCAAACCTTGGTCCTGTGTGGCAATGGACTTTATTGTGGATTTGCCTGTTTCTAAAAAGCACACTGTTATCCTCACCGTAGTCGATAGGTTTACCAAGATGGCACATTTCGTACCGTTGCCTAAACTTCCGACTTCTCCTGAATTGGCGGAAATCTTTGCTAAAGAAATTTTTCGCTTGCATGGGATTCCCTCGGAGATCACTTCTGATAGAGGCTCCCAATTTGTTTCACGCTTCTGGAGATCATTCTGTTCTCAATTAGGCATCAAATTGAATTTTTCCTCCGCCTATCATCCTCAGTCTAACGGAGCTGCCGAGCGTACCAACCAGAAGATTGAGCAATACCTACGTTGTTTTGTTTCCGAACACCAGGACGATTGGGTCGGTTTGATTCCTTGGGCGGAGTTTGCGCACAACAATCTCGTTTATGACTCTACGCATTCAAGCCCCTTCTTCATGAACTATGGCTTTCACCCATCTATTCTTCCCTCGGTTTCTCCTTCCCAAGGAGTGCCGTCGGTTGATGTCCATGTGGCCAATTTGAGGAAGTTGTGGGATCAGACTCGACAGATTCTTCTACACAATTCTATGCTGGTTAAGAGACATGCTGACAAACGTAGAAGGGCGGCTCCGAATTTTGTTCCAGGCGATAGAGTTTGGTTGAGTACTAGGAATATTCGCCTTAAAGTTCCTTCCATGAAATTCGCTCCTCGTTATATTGGTCCCTACAGGATCTTGACTCGAATTAATCCAGTGGCGTATCGTCTAGCTCTCCCAGCCGCTTTACGCATCCCAAACTCCTTTCACGTGTCATTGCTGAAACCTCTAATCTGTAACAGATTCTCCTCCACAATCGCCCCTCCGCGCCCTGTTCAGGTGGAGGGTCAGGAGGAGTATGAGGTTAACTCCATTATTGATTCTCGTGTCTCCCGGGGGAGAGTACAATATTTGGTTAACTGGAGGGGTTATGGTCCTGAGGAGAGGAGTTGGGTACCACAAGAGGATGTTCATGCTCCTCACCTTCGCAGGGCATTTCACTCTCGCTTTCCATCTCGCCCCGGCTCCTTCCGCCCGGTGGGCGTATCTGAGAGGGGGGGTACTGTCAGGGTACCTGAAGCCTCTACCTCTAAGAGAGGTAGAGACTTAGAAGTTTATCCGTCCGGACGGCATGTCTCCTCGGTTCCTCGCGGTTCACCCGGTCTTGCAAACGCCGGCCGCGAGGGAGCCACTTCCTTTTATAGCAGGAGGCTCAGAGGCCGACGTCATGACGCCAACCCGGAACACCCTGTCACTCAAATCAGTGGAGACGAATCAGGACTCGCCGGAGGCGTGTCTTCTCTCCCTAACCAGCATACTTAACAGTGGCTATCTCATTCACTCATTGCCCTGTCGTGGTTCTAGTCCGCCTAGTCACACAGTGCTTTGTTATTCTCTTGTCTTTTGGTTCCGACCCGGCTTTGATATTTACTCTCCTGTCTTTCTGTTATCCTTGACCCGGCTTGTCTCTCGCTTACCTGTCTTCTCGTTCCCTCGACCTCGGCTTGTCTCTGACCATTCTATCGTAGTTATACGTTAAGTCCGGCCATTCTAAGGACCGGTATACGTATCTGCTACTCTTTGTACTCTGCGTGTTGGATCCCTGACCCGATCCTGACAATAACCAGGTTCTGGTACAATGTGCATAGTGCATAGTAATTACATGGCCAGGTGTCCCAAACAATTTGCCTTTTTAGTTATACAAAAAAAACCTTCATACCTCCTAATGCAGTTCGTGAAAGAGAAAATAGCATTACAGTAACATTATACCCTTATGTCCCACAGTGTGGAACAAGTTATAACACCAGGCTTTAGTGTTCCCCATGGAACCTTTTGCTAATCCAGCACTGTATGTTCCAGGAATGGTCTGGTAAGTTGTAAAAGGACTGATTGGCCCACTTATATGTTACCAAGTGGACTGCAATATCTGGGATTTAACATAGGGTGCCAGAATCTAAGGAGTATGTATGTGTAAGTATATATTTATATATTTTAGTCCCTGAAGTTTACAAGTCACCATGTTGTAAGAAATGACTGTGTGTATTTCTCTGTGAATGTCCCCTTGTGCTACTTGGGTCTTATTGATAAAGATTGGTGAAATATTTAATGTCACAGCTCACAACTGTCAAATCCATGTATCATATGCACCACATGAGTAGGACCATCCACACTGTGATCTGTGACGTTAGCACATTAAGAAACCTATTCATTGGTAATAGCCCCCAGGCCAAAAGTTTGAAGCCCTCCCCTTAATGTGCAGTAGGCATAGGTGATCTTCAAACAAACCTCATAGTTAGGTGCTTTGCATAGGAGTGTGTATGACAAAGCTCAACGGCAAGACAACTACAGAATACCACAGTAATAAAATACAGTAAAAATTGGCAAAATTTTCAAATATTTACACATATATGAAGAAATTGAAATAGTGCTGGTCTTGTCTGATTCGTGTTAAAAGTATATCAATGCGTGTCTGTGTGATGGCATAAAAATTTATCTTTTCATAGATAACAGTATGGTATTAATTATAAAAAGAGTTTCATTAATGTGCAGATTGATTTTGCCGGTTTGGATCATATGCTGAAATGAATAATAATTACCTCCAAGTAGATTAAGCGTAAATTAAAAATCCTGTAATTGCTTATCTGTGCTGCAGAAGAATCACAGTCAAGATCATTAATGATTCATATTCGTGATCAAGAAACCCTTGTATGCACATTGAAAACGAGATTTCTCCATACACTTCGTGACATTCTGAATGCTTTAGTAAATGTATGTGGCTTAGGCTTACAATCATTAAGATACACTATTTACCTTTTACATGCAGATGAATGGCTATATTCAGAAACACAAACACCTTCGGCATATCATTTATGTTTCACAGAGCCTAGAATGCACAACACTGCCTTGACATAGATTATTGCTATGTGTATTATTTATCAGCTTAAGTTCAAAGTGGAAATATATTTTGACTTATAAAAAAAAGTTAAACCTCCTCTATGGATTACAGGTTATCCCAACCCTCACCTGGACAGCAAAGGGCTATTTATGTGTTTTTTAGGTCATAATGGGAATGAATCCATAGTTAAGTAATGAATTAAATGAAGACCTGAGTTTTACGCACAATGCAGCTTTTCTCATCATCTTGGTAACTTTAAATACTAGCAACCACTTTTGCAAGTAAATGTACAAATGTATGGGCTTCCAAGGACAGTCATATGTCAAAGTCATTTGTGCACTTTATTCATTCGCTTTTTCAGACTTAGAGAACATGCTTAAATATGATTTTATATGTGTGCACATATTAAGTAAATTCCCCATATAAATAAATTAATGAACTGGCAGAGAGGTTTAAAGGTTTGGCTAAGAAGTGCTGAAGCATAAGAGAAGAGAATGAGGGCATAGTATGCACGCTCCTGGTGGGAGAAGCCCGATAGAGGCAAGGAGCTCACAGCAGATGCATAGAAGCTGGAGATGCATGGGAGCCTGTGAGTCTACGAGCAGGAGGATGCCACAAGGTAGTTGGAGACACCAGGAACTTCAGTAACCAGTTCTCATGGTTCTCACCGTGACATCCAGACATGGTCGCCCCAGAAGTGCCCAACAGGGGATTTAAACCTGGGAACTTTGGTATCCTTGGCCTGCATTCTACCTTTGAGCCACAGCAGTTTTGTTTATTTTGGGCTATTCCAGTCCTGTTCATCCTCGTTTGTCTGCAGCACTAGGGGTTGGACTTTGACTATTGCTGTGCTTCACCCGACCCTGATCAGACATCAGCAGGCTATATAAACACAGCCTCGCCCTGTGAACTTTATCAAGTCTTTGATCCTGTTGTGTGTGTTCCAGTCTCTTGGTCTACTACTTCATATTGACCCCGGCTTCTGACTTTGTTAATCCTGACGTCTGGCATCCCTTGACTTTGGCTACACTTCGTTGATCCTGACCTCTGGCATCCTTTGACTTCGGCTATCCCTTGACCATCCTGCTGTTTGTGTCCTTGCCTGTATTGCAACTTGGAGCTTTATCCTGCACCGCCCCCATGCACAGATTCACAGTCCAGGTGGTTTCCTATCTGGCCACCTTGGACTGTGTCTATTTGCAAGGGTGAGCAACATATCTGAGCTACAGACTTCCATCTCAGGTAGACGCTGTGGTGGCAGTAATACATTTCAGACCCACGTGTGAGTAAACAAATTGGGACGGTCGGGGAGCTAAAGACGGCAGTGTTCTGGCTGGAATTCATACCCCTAACCTGGACAGTCTACAATAAGGAGATTCCAGAGAAATGAGTTGCTGCTAATGGATTGGAAGCCCCAGAGAAGTGGACATCCTTCACTCAAACTACATAAAGAGTCGAGTAATATATAATTAATCTATTAACTGCATTTCATTGCACCCTGACACATGTTTCTGGTTTTCTGACTTCTCTTTTTTTTCTCTGCAATGTGTGGCTAGTATCACCTGACTAGCTGTAGAAGAAAGTCTTACATTTATTGTATAGAAGAAAGTTCAACATTTATTTTTTAAGTATAAACTTGCTTTTCTTCTGCAATCTGTGGCTTGTACCACTTGACTGGACATAGATGAGTCCTGCATATAAATTCTTAAGTATATACTAAGTGGAGCATATATCTTATCCAAAGGAGAGTCATCTTTTGATTGCATTTTATTGTAACCTGTTTCTGTTTTGAATTTTTTTGCAATCTGTGGCTTGTATCACCTGATCGGTTATAGAAGAAAGATCTACATATTATTTTCTAAGTATATACTAATTTTTCCTTCTGCAATTTATGGCTTGTATCACCTGACTGGTTACAGAAGAAAGTCTTATATAATACTTCTTAGGTCTATACTAAATGGAGCATTAATTTTCCCATATAAAGGAGAGAGTCTAATTTAATATATGAGCAACTAATGTGTAGCTCTGTGCGTAAAGGTGAACTTGCGCTTAAAGAGTTAAAGTGACACAGCAAGTGAAAAAACTTATTTTCTACTAAGGAGTCAAGTACATTGGCTTATAACTCTGAATAATGGCCTCAAAAAAGAATCCTGAAAGTCGGGCCCTTAAAAAAGATTAAAAAAAGAAGGTGCCTCATTTATTCAAGATGAAGATAGAGAAAACAATACCCTTTCCGTTAATGAGATGCAGGCAATGTTTTCTGAAATCTTGGGAAAAAGCCAACAGCTATTACTTGAAAAAGCTTAGAGCTTCAAAATAATGTTAAAGAGATAAAAAAGGTATTGCTGCAATATGCCAAAAAAAATTACAAATATTGAAGAAAGGCTGGAGACTTTGGATTTTCAACAAAGCAAGATGCAAACACAATATGATCAATTATCTAGAGGGACTAGTAGCTCAGCAAAGGGAATTAGGGAACTTGTTAAATGACACCGTCATGTCACAACTGGTACAAGCACCAACTAGAAAGGACGCTTGTCTGGACCTGGTTCTAACAAACAACGTTGATCTTTTGACCAACGTTCAAGTAGGTGAGCACTTGGGAAATAGTGATCACAATATAGTGTCCTTTGAAATAAACTCAAAAAACCAAAAGCACATGGGGTATACTAAAACATATCATTTTAAAAAGGTCAATTTCTATAAGTTAAGGGTAGCTTTACAATATATTGACTGGTGTAAACTCTTCAGTGAAAAGAACACTGAGGATAAATGGAACAACTTAAAACAAATATTAGAAAGGTACATTTCTCAGTATGTACCATTAGGTAATAAATATGAAAGAAACAAATTAAAACCAATGTGGCTTAGTAGAGAAGTAAAACAAGAGATTAAAAATAAGAAAAGGGCTTTTAAAGCATTTAAATCTGACAAATCAGATGCATCCTACAAAAGATATAAGAAAGCCAATAATGCGTGCAAAAAGGTGCTGAACTTCAATGTGAAAACATGATAGCCAAAGAGAGCAAAACCAACCCCAAAGCATTCTTTAAGTAAATAAATTCTTTAAAAAAACAAAAAATGAAAGTGTAGGTACACTAAAAACTGGAATGGGGGTGTTAGTTAATCAAGACCAGGAAAAGGCAGAAATGTTAAATTACTATTACTCCTTGTTATTAATTAATGAAGAACCCATGGCAAAAGATGTGCAAATGATTGCTGCTAAACACTTGCAGAAAAATTGTAATTGGTTAACTCAAGACAAGGTGCTGCAGCAACTAAAGAAAGTTAATATAAACAAAGCTCCAGGGCCTGATGGTATTCATCCACAAGTACTTAAGGAACTAAGTGTAGAAATAAGTGAACCACTGTTTTTAATCTTTCAAGATTCTTTTCTTTCAGTTAGTGTTCCGGAGGATTGAAGGAAGGCAGATATGGTTCCTATATTCAAAAAGGGTGCAAAATTATTGCCTGGAAATTATAGAACTGTGAGCTTAACTTCTGTGGCTGGAAAAGTATTTGAAATGTTAGTAAGGGATAATATTCAAGAATTCCTTGAGAAGAACATGGTTATTAGCAACAATCTGCATGGTTTTATGAAGCACAGGTCTTGTCAAACTAACTTGATTGCATTCTACGAAGAAGTAAGTAGAAATATAGATCAGGGTGTTGCAGTGGATGTGATCTATTTGGATTTTGCCAAGGCATTTGATACATTATATAGTTCCACACAATAGCTAAGTGTTCATGTTCAAACTCAAAGAAATCGGTCTAGATGAAAATTCTTGTTCCTGGGTAAATGATCTTGAAAAAAGCATTGAAAGTCATGTATTAGTGTTTGCAGATGACACAAAACTGTAAAGTAATACAATGTGAGCAAGATATTACTTTGCTGCAGAGGGATTTAGATAGACTGGGGGACTAGGCAATCAAATGGCAGATGAAATTTAATGTTGAAAAATGCAAAGTTATGCACTTCTGCATATGCACTTCATAAAGAATGCACAAGTAACGTAAACCCTTAATGGAAGTGAATTAGGGAAAACACATGAAAAGGACTTGGGAATTGTTATAGAGATAGAAAGTACACAAGATATAAGATCACCTGTAATAAAGCGGAGAATAGAATTGCTTCACAGAAATTGATTGGTGAATAGTTTCTCTACTAAATATACAGAATAGTATTGAATTTTTCTTGCAACAGACACATTTCATGCCATAATAAGGCAATGTAATAGAGATAGGGAAAGAAGATGGTAACAGGATGTGGAAGAGGGAAGAACTTATCAGTAGATTGTTGGTCTAAAATTATATGTGATATGATTATATGCAATCATAGTTTAATAATTATGAGCAGTATATTATAAGTATGCATATATGCTAGAACAGTCTATGGACATGTGTTTTATTTGAATAGAATTACTATCTTTTTTTTTTCTTTCTTTCAATAATACAACTCATGAGTTACCACCGTTGTTGGGCTTAACCTTTATAGCATCTCCTAGTATAGAGTTTCTATGGGTTGTAGTCTCTGCTGTTTTGGGGATTGTATACAGGGTATCCATGTATGGTTACATGGATAGTGGGGTTTGAGCTAGGGTTATATGTCAACCCTATGCGGTTTTATACTGTATGTAATGTATGGTCTATGCTAGTCATCAGGATTAAGCCAGACTTGTACTTACTGGAAGATGGTTAAAATGCTTACCATTAACACTTAAGGTCTCAATAGTTCATTTAAAAGGTCAGCTCTTATAGAATTGATTAAATAAGAGCAAATTCAGGTATGATTTTTACAAGAGATCCACTGAGTTAAGTCGGATAGAGAATATTATTTAGGTAAGCAAAATGCTGTATTGATTAGGGTGTTGATGGGGGGAATAGATAAGGGGGGTCACCATATGGATAGCAAAAGGCATTTCTTATGAGAATATTTATCAGGAATGCGATCCTCAAGCCAGATTTATCATATTAATATGCAAACTTGATAATGTACTTTATATTTTGGTTAATATATATTCACCCAATATTGGACAAGGGACCTTTGTGAAGGATATTATTAAGAAAATAGAACCGATAGCTAAGGGCAGATTTATAATTTGCGGGAGATTATAAATGTGTAATGGACACTGAATGGGACAAGAGGATTCCTACAGGAGAGCAGATAGATGGCGCGCTGCTCCGGAAAGCTAGGGCTCTCTCCACTCTCTTGAAAAAGGCAACTTTATATGATGTTTGGAGACTCCTCCACCCCCAAGAGTATGACTTAACTCATTTTTCTTATAGACATTGTTCCTATGCAAGAATTGATAGGTTAGTTGGTAATATTAAATTAGTTAATTGTATTACAAAAATCTTTATAAAGACTATTAATTGGTCAGATCATAATGCAGTTATACAGGAAATAGATGCTAACCAGAAGATCTACACAAGACAGTGGCGATTGAACAAGCCCTTCCTGAACAGTGATAAGAATAGAAAACACATTGATCAGATGACAGATTTTTATTTTTTAGAAAACAAATTAGCAAACCCAGGTATAAGATGGTTAGCATACAAAGATGTAAAAATGGGACATTTAATCAAACTGGGTATATATGGAAATAAAATGTGAAGTAGTACCTTGGCTGATTTACATCTTACTTTATATAATTTGGAACAAAATAATAAGATTAGACCTATGAAGGATGGTGCAGAAAACATTAGGCATGTCAGAGATCAGATAAATGAATTAAATATGACCAGAATTTCTAATAATTTAAAAAAACTAAAACAACATTGGTACATTAAAAATAACCTAGTAGATAAAATGCTTACCAACAAATTTAAAAAAAGCAATCGGGGGAGAATAGGATAGATAAAATAATCTACAACAATAAAATGTATAGATCTCCTAAAGAGATTGGCCACAGTTTTAAGAGCTATTATAAAGCACTATACAATTGCTCTAATACGCCTAATCCTTTTAATTTTGATCAATTCTTGAATGGTATTCAAACACCTAAAATTAGTCTAGAACAGAAAGCATCACTTGACAAAATCCTCCATCTGAACAAGGTTATAAAGGCCATCAATACATAAAAAAATGTAAAAGCCCCTGGTCCAGATGGTTTCAGTGCCCACTTTTATAAATATTTTAAAGCAGAAATAGCTCTCAAATTGTTAACGTTTCATGATTATATCAATCAATCTAAATGGCAGGTAGAATTTCTGGCAGCTAATATTCTTCCAATACTGAAGCAGTATAAGGATTTAACGTCTCTAAAAAAAAAAAAATTACAGACCGATATGTCTTATTAATACTGATGCTAACATTTTTGCTTCCACTATGGCGGACAGACCTAAGCTGGTTATTGTTCAGGTTATCTCTAAGGATCAAATAGGTTTTATCCCTGGTTGAAGCTCTATAAATAATATCTGAAGGATAATTGATATTCTTGACATAGCTAAGAAATAACATAAAGAACTAGTTATTACTGTGTTAGATGCAGAAAAGGCTTTCGACCGGGTGGATTGGGGCTTTATGATGTGGTGTTTACAAAGATTTGGCAATAAAGGCTTTAAGTAGTGCACCCATTGCAAGAACTATCGGGCAAAACATATGTGCTGAATGGTTCAATCTGGGGAATGGCACAAGGCAGGGTTGCCCACTGTCTCCATTATTGTCCCTTTTAACAATTAAAATATTGGCAATTCGTATAAGATCAGATGGAAATATTTGCGGATATGTACTATCCCAGAAAGAATACAAGATCGGTATGTACTCTGATTCTTTTGACCCTTACAAGGCCTGAGCGGTCACTGCCCGCTATGATGGAAGCAATTCATAAATACTCTGAAATATCTAATTATAAATTGAATTCTGATAAAACAATAATCATGGCCCTTAACAGAGAGGTTAAAAAAAATGGCTCCAACAATCCTTTGACTGTTTTTGGACCGAAGAGTTTACTTACCTGGGGATTGAGATCACTCCAGAAGTAGGGAACATCTTATAATTAGATTATTTTTGCCTTACTTAAGCAGACAAACTAAACTCTAAAAGGATGGAAAAACAAAAATCTTTCTTGGGTTGGAAGGATCAATACAGTCAAAACGTATATTATTCCCAAATGGCTGTATATGTTTAGACATCTTCCCAGTCAAATACCTTAAAGATGGTTAAGTTTAGCTCAGAGATCTATCTATCTCTCTATTTGTTTGGCAGGGCAAAAGACCCAGTATTAGTATTAAGAAGATGGCATTACAAGTGAAATATGGAGGTCTATGTATGCCAATATTTATAAACTATTACTTAGCTAATATGATTGGCCACATATATCTGATGCAGACCCCACAGATATGCGAAGAAAGCTGCTTTCAAATTGAATTACATCTGACTCAACAGTGGGATCTTAGCAGCTTCATTTGGGAGAACCAAAGTTATAGATGGCGAGATCTTGGTGGAAAATGCTTTGTTTTAGGACATTTATTTAAGGTCTCGGCTCAATTAAAGAAAAAGCTAGGAGTACAGAATAAAATAATTTTATAAAGACTATTGGCATTGGCGTATTAGCCAAAAATATTCCCGATCTAGTTATAGATAAATGGATTGAATCTGGTATCCTCAGGATAGCTGACCTTTACACTAATATAACACTGAAATCCTTTTCTGAGTTAAACTTAGAATATAATCGTCACATTAAGGAAATGTTTCTATGTTTCTATGAAATGTTCTCCTTTTTAAGAATTAAAGGCTTTTTACAACAGACAGCTGCAAGTGGTGATGAACATAATTTTTTTTTAAAGCTATTCTGTGAGAAATGAGTCTCTAAGGTTATGCCAACGGCTTATTTACTGATTTCTTACATAGATCGAGAAGACGGTTATAAGAATATAGAGTAATTTAATAAATTACTTGATATAGACATAAATTGTGAAGAATGTCTTTCAGCCATAAAAAAATCTAACAGTGATATCTATTGCACTAATCAGGGGTCGGCTCTCTAATTAGGTGGCTGGGGCCTCGCGGCCGTCTAAACCGCCTAAGGGCAGACTGTGTCAGGTCCTCAGTCAGTGACCGAGGACCAGACACCAGTAGGGGGCCCAGCGGCTTGCTCAGTATGCCACCGGGTGCGAGGCCCCTCCTGTCTGCCCGGCCAGCCATCGCAACACTCTTTTTACATATAAAGAATGAAAAGTCACATTTACCTCTCGTCAGGGACATCTACTTTCTTGGCAACAAACACTTTGAGTCCCCAAGCATTCTTTTTTTATTGATGATGAGTCATATTCCACTAGACTTGGAGATTTGTTTCATTTGTTTTCGGATGAAGACTTCTCTCCTTCCCAAAAGAGGATTTCAAGAAGCTATTGGTGGAACTGAGATAAATCTGGAAAGCAGACCTACAAGAGATCCAGACAGAGGTGGGTATCCTACACCAAAGTACACCGAAGTATGAGTGCTGTGGAGGAAAGAGAGAAAGCGAGAGACAATCAGATCCAAGGTACCACACAGCAGCTGTAGAATCTTACTGCACAAGTCTGACAGCTACAAAAGACGGTGGTCTCCGTGGAGGCTCACCACTGGTGCTGGAATATTCCCCTGAGAGGCATCTCCGTGTAGGTTAAAGGAGAGGAACTGCTACTCTTTGTCCAGAGACAGACAGCCTCTATGGGCATTAAATACTGCACTAATAACCCCTCCTTCCGGGTGCACCCCAGAGACGTCACCAGTGCGGTGCGAGCCGCCATCATAAATAAATCTAGGTCCTTGGGGAAGGTGACCTTTGAAGATGCCACAGTCCATTCACAGTGACCTCCCATTCTCTGTTCTCAAAGAAAAAAAAATGGCACTATCAGCCAGGAAACTAAGGGACCATGCCATTAAGTATAGATGGAATCCCGAGGGATCCATTGCAGTCACATATGGAGATGGCACACTCACCTTATCCTCGACAGACGACCCAGAGACATTCTTCCAGAAATTGGGCCTACATGCTACATTTGCGGAGGAAGAGACAACTCGGAGGGACATCTTGCGAGAGGAAGGGAATTTGAAACAAGGTGGTATGAGGGGCAATAAAAGCTGAACGGCCCATTCGGCCCATCCACACTTCTCTCAGGCCTAGCCACTCACCTGCACTCTGGGCACAGAGACAACCCCTCTCTCTGTGCTTCCCAGAGGGAGCTTGAACTGCCGACAGCCAAAAGATTGGAAGACCAAGCCACATTAAAGGATCACTATAGGGTCAGGAACAAAAACATGTATTCCTGACCCTATAGTGTTAACACCACCATCTAGCCCCCCCTGGGCCCCTCATGCCTCCATAAATATAGTAAAAATCTTACTGTATTCAAACCTGAAGCTGTAACTCTGCATGCTGTTAGACTCAGAAAAACAGGCAGTCTGCTGACATGTGGTAGCCTGATCCAATAACAGTGCTTCCCAATAGGATTGGCTGAGACTGACAAAGAGGCAGATCAGGGCAGAGCCAGCATGATTCAAACACAGCCCTGGCCAATCAGCATCTACTCTAATTGAATCAATGAATCTCTATGAGGAAAGTTCAGTGTCTGCATGCAGAGGGAGGAGATACTGAATCACAGGATGCTGTGCACAGTGCTGCCCTGTGCTCTGCTGACAGCAGATCTGAGTGGATGGGGGCATATTATGCCTCCATCAACTCCGAAGTCCCTCTTGTTCACTCTGAGTGACTGCAACTGGAGGTGTTCCTAGCTTTCAATGTAAACACTGTATTTTCTCAGAAAATACAGTGTTTACATGAGAAAGGCTGAAGGGAGCTATAGTTCTCACCTGAACAACCTCATTAAGCTGAAGTTGTTCAGGTGACTATAGTGTCCCTTTAACTCTATGGGGATTTCTAATACATGCCTTTTCCACACTAATGTATTATAATTTCATATAGAACTGGATGTTTGCTGCATACCATCTAAGCTTGATATATCTATTGAGTGCCTATTGTCATACTCATAAAATGATACAGGTGTTTAAAGATGTACAATTTTCAATAAAACAAAAATTAAAAAAAAGAAAAACATTTGTCTAAATTACGAACTATACTATATAATACTATGCAATTCTGAATTCCGTCTGTGATGCCAAAAAAAGAAGTGATGGAAAAAAATATGATTGATGATTAGGGGACAGTCACTTAATGTGGATTTTATTTACAGATCAAGTGAGAAGTGAGGAACAGTTACAAAAATCTATATTTATATATTATATATTCAAAGGGACCTTCAGGGCACCCTAGCAACTTAATCGGAAATAGGACCCTGTCTCTGGCTTACCTTTAGTTGTTAAACTGTTAACTAATGGTTTAATCCCAAAGTGTTGATTCCAGTGCCAGTCAGTTAATGGTTTAACCCTAAAAGTAAGTCAGGGACCACTTGTCACCATAACAATTTAATTCAAATGAAGCTGTTTAGGTGCTTAGAGTGTTCCTTTACTAAATATATACTATATAAATATAGATATTTCACTAATCATCCTGTTTTCCCTCTATTGGTTATTTTTTTCATTTGATTTATGAACCAAATGATGGGAAAATGCTCCTATCAGTGTATATATATACATACAATTTATATTATGCATATATTTAGCAGTACACTGATTTGCCCATTTTTGCACCCTTTTGGTTCATCTGATTCATTTCATGAATCAGTATTTTATTACCAAAATTCTGCAGAACTGAACCAACAGAGGGCTGAAATCAGCCTTTCTGAAAAAATGTTATCTTGTACAAATCTATAATCTGCTACCACTCATCTGTAACAATGAAAGAGAAACTATAGGCACCCAGACCACTTCAGTGAGATGAAGTGTTCTGGGTGCCATGTCCAGCCATCTTAACTTTGCAATGTAAAAAATTGCTATTCTGCAGAAACACAATATTTACATTGCAGGCAGTGTTAAAATGGCTCTAGTGGCTGTCAATCTGAGTAAAACTTGTCTATTTCAATCAGATGGTCTCTATGAAACAGCGTGGCAGTTTGCCAAGCATGTGCGCTAGCCCCCCAATTCTTTCCTATGGGAGGAAGAGATAGAGTCAGCCATGAACATAGCAACGCTGCGTGGGATAAAAGGTAAGTGGTTACATGTTTAACCCTAGCAGACTAGGGCATTATAGTGTTGGGAATTATCATTTGTATTCCTAACTCTATACAGTAGTGTTCCTTTAATACTGTTAGACTTCAAACAAAACTAAACTAGTGTTAACATTACCCAGCATTCCACTTGACAAATTTCACAACTCGCTTCTTAAATAGATTACTTAGATTACGTCATACTTCAAATATAGATACTCAAATATAGATTACTTCATACTTAAAATTTCCTTACGAGCACATTGAATTTATTTTTTATTTTTAAACTTATTTTTCATTTTTTTTTCATTGTGACTCAAATATTCACTGTGATTTCTTTGTCACCCTTATTTTCCTTGTGGATTACTGTGCTTGCCAACAGACTATTGTGGATCTATTATGTAAATCACTATCACATTATTTACTACCTCTTTTTGTCCTGTTTTACCACTGGTCAACATATTGTACTGCGTTCTCAAGATGATTCATTTTCACTAATGGCTTGCAGTGTGTTTATTCCTATAAATAAAACACAGGCTGGGTTATTATCTTATTATTGTAGGTGTCTGAATTCATACTTTATTATATTGCATTTATTGCATTTGTTATCTACTCCATTCTCACATAGTACAGTTCTTAATTGCACTTAATAAACAATGAATAAACACTCATATCTATAGAATGTGTGAATGCACTCATTGATAGCTGAGACAGCAAGGACCAGCATCAAGCCACATTCAGTCACCTTAAGCTGTCTCTCTGCAAATCTCACTCTTGTTATGGCATTTAGACTTGTGTGCGCCGAAAATTTGGTTCAACCAAACCATTGTTTCAAAAAAATTATACATTGTTCAGGATGTCAGTTCAAAATTTTCGGCAATGAAAAACTGATTTGGGAAACGTTTAGAAAACGTAAATGAGCCAATCAGTGAGCTGTAAAATATATTGATATATTTTTATGCATATTATGTTTATATTTTGCAGTACACTAACTGGAGTATTTCCTGCCATTTGGCCCACAGGTCATCAGGAGGGGCAGTAAAAAATTATATTTCTATATATTTCTATATTATATATTTACACGAGTCACTCCTCACTTGATCTGTCCCCTAACCATCAATCATCTTCTTTCCCATCAATCATCGATTTTTTTTTTAGGTTCCACAAGCAGATTCAGAAGTCAAAACAAACAGTGTGCTTTTCAGTTGCTTTGTTATCTAGCTATATTTTAGCTCAGACTTTTGGAATTCGACAGATCACCCAATCAGTCCAAATTCAGACAAATTGCAATTTGAAACAAACTAAATTTTCGAGTCTAATGGCAAAACATTCATTTACTAATCAACACTGTGCAATCTTATGCTGTGTGAAAGTGATTGAAACACTGCTGCAAATGATGCTTTGCATGCAGGTCTACATATATTTAATTGCTCGGTATATGTAAAATAAATAATAGAGGTTTGTTCCTGAGAGTATAAAAAAGCTACCATATAGTTAGATTTTTTTTTTTACATTAAAACGTTAATTCCATTTTGGTTTACTATCTATATAAAGTTTTAATAGTATTTACCTATTGTGCTAGTAAGTTATATGGGAGTCTTTTAGTAATAACATTTAATTTTTGAAAAACTTTCCTCCATAAACTCATCCTTTTTGCTCCATCCTTTCATTATGCATTGCTTCTCATTTTGCTCCAACAATATTGCTTTGTAATTCCATAGTTCTTGGGAGCTGTAGTAAAGGTCTTAGTATTATATTATAGTATTATATTCTCCTGGGAACCGAGGAAAAAATTGTGTTCCAATATCTGACCATTTTTGATGACAAGGAAGAGGAGGTTCCAAGCATCCCAGCCTATCACATGACATATGACTGGAAAGCAGTTCCAAGCATCTCAGCCTACCACATGACATGTCAATGGAAAGCACAGGATGTCCTCTTTACAACACAGCAGGGATTAATAGAGTAGCTCAAAAGAATAAAACAAAATGTCCAGTACAGAGGACAGGTTAATGGGCTGGGTCTCAGGAGGATATAGCAGAAAACTGACATTTGAGCAGCAACTCTGATAACCTCTTGTTATAGAAAAAGCTCAGTAGTGCTTTGGAAAAACTTTTGTATTTTTAGTATGGACTTCAAATTAACCAAGAAAACGCGAAATGAATGATCATTGCTACCTCCCTATCAGTTTGAGGGAAAATCCGATATATAGCATCTGATGAACACTATTATATTTTATAACAAGAGCATTTAATAACCCTAATGCATATTTCTCCACAGGAAAAAAACGTCAGAGTGGATATGCAGAGGCATATTATGTATTAATCATTAATGTCCATTAATAAAATAACTCCATTCCCTTTTTTAGATCAAATGTACCTCTCAGAACTCTGCTCATACTCTTACAAATAGCGAGTCTCGTTGTGTAACGGGTGAGATTGGCTATGTCTTAATACAGCTCCACATTTTTAAGTACTTGTGTGCTGAGCCCTAGAAAATTAATTATTTGCTCTTTACTGCAGTTCTATATGGGTAAACGGGATGCAAATTTCAATAAAATGCATTACAAGTGTACAGATAGAGTAATTAGCTTAAAGAAATACCTGAGATTTTATCAGAAAATTTTTACAGGTAGCACTTGGTGCAAATTTGCTTATCACAAACGTTCCTAAATATCCCTTCCATTTGTTGGAGACGACACTTATTGCCTGGAACTATGCTTCATATACGGTTGACCAGCTTTTAAATACAAAACTCCACCTAATCCAAATGGTTAGCACAATAAGAACACAATACACCCCAACATTTTTGTATGACCTGATTTCATATCTGCCATGTAGACTAATGGTGTAGACCAATAATAAAGACGACTGATGGGGAAAAAAGATAATTGATGGCTAGGAAACAGTCACTAGATGTCAATTTTATTCACAGATCATATGATAAGTGACCAACAGAGGGAAAAGAAGGACGAACAGTCTTGCTATGCAGACATTTTGACATTTTGAGATCTTTATATGTGTGACATGCCCTAACTTCTACATACGTCTACTATACTAATGCATCTCTGCTACATTTCAGCAGTGTGGTTATTAGAAGCTAATAGGATGGGCGTATACAATGCAGCTGTGAGTGTTATGGCTGTTGCTGTGTCTGCACTCACAACAGTTTCAGAATGTGCAATGAACATGTGAGAAAGGATCCCTGGGACTCTGGAAGGGCCCCAAACAGCAGTCGATGTTGAAAGAATCCAGGAAAAAGCACAGAAAAACAAAAGCTGCGTTCTCTACTTAATTGAGGAACAGTGATTTATGTTACATTACAACTTTAAGGCACCTGAAGGCTTATGGGAAAGTTTAGAGGAATTGTATGGAAGTAGCAGTCTAAATGAAAGACTTTATTTGTCAAGAAAACTGTTCAATATGTAGCTGTCTAAAGAAGGAAACCGAGAGAAACGTATGAATCAAATGCCAGAGTTAATTGATCAGTTAGATTCTATTGGAAAGGAATTCTATGAAGACAGAGTGATTCTGATATTATATAGTCTCCAGAAAGCTACAACTCAGTGATTCATGCAATAGAATCTAGACAGAATCTCTCTCTAAAATATATCATAGTCCGTCTCAAAGAAGAATCGTTAAAAGGACACTATAGTGGCCAGAACAACTACAGCTTATTGTATTTGTTCTGGTGAGTATAATTATTCCCATCAGGCTTTTTGCAGTAAGTGCTGTCTTTTCAGAGAAAATGCAGTGTTTACATTACAGCCTAGGGACATCTCCAGTAGCCAATTCTCAGATGGTTACTAGAGGTGCTTCCTGACATTCCTCTGCTCCCTCTGCATGGACACCCTAAACTTTCCTCATAGAGATACATTGATTCAATGCATCTCTATGAGGAGACACTGATTGGCCAGTGTGGTATTTGGCTCTGCCCCCTGCCCCACCTCCTTGGCTGAGATCATCAGAATTGACAATCCAATGTTATACTATGGGAAAGCAGTGCAATTGTTTGAGAACATCACTTCTGACGATGTTAGCCAAAGAGGCGGATCAGGGGCAGAGCCAGCACCAGCAGACTGGAATAAAGGTAAGATGTTGCTATATTTAGAGGGAAAAGGGAGGGCTAGATAGTGTTTAGGACTATAGGATCAGGAATACATGTTTGCTTCATGCTTTTAAAGAGAGTTGGAAATGCAAGGTGTGATGAATAACAAGCATTTCCAATACAAAACACTGAGAAATATATCATAGAAACATATCAGATTATCACAGCAGCCAAGGCAATACATTTGCACACAAGAGGGCAAAAATAAATAAAATGTTATCTGTGAAGATAAATCTCATCTTGCAGTCAGCAAAATATATAAGAGTTTAGAAAAATCAGTTACATGGCAGAAGAGAACACAGTAAAAATGCCTTTATTGTTCATTAAAAGGCAGATACAGTTATCAGAAATCACTGGAATATTGTTTCAAGTGCAACATTGCACACATTCAGGGCGGGCGCAACCGTTAGGCGAACTAGGCATTTGTCTAGGGCACCAGCCTGCTGGTGGTGCCCACTGGGATATTTCATGGTGGGCTCCCCCTGTCCTGGGCCCCCCCATCCTGGCCCCCCTCCTCATCCAGGCTCCCACTGCCCCCAGCGGTGGAAAAGGAGACCATTGGGCTCAAGAAGAGCGGTATGTGCACCCAGTAGCAGGGATTCCTGAGTGTTCCATGAAATCTTGCGTTTGCTGTGAGTGTGTATGTATCAGACCATCTGCAGATCACTGATAAAATGATGGTAATCCAACTGTTGTCTCAAGATGCCAGTCTCAAGATGCTCAGTCATCCTAGTGCTTGAGTAGTTTAAGCGCTGACTTCAAAGAGCACATTTAGCTTGCGATCTCTGTAAGTATCCAGCCATATTTGGCACTTCTACTGTAAAGGACTCCTACTCCTTTGCGCTAAGCCATCTGTAGTGCTAGATGTCAATCCAGATTGTTATTCCTACATGTACTTTGATGACAGATCACTGCATTTAGTAATCAATGATAAGACACTGGTGATGATGATGCTCATTTTATAAAGTTGAGTCCAGTCCCCATATGGGGAGCAATGTAAATAATGTAAATAATATATTTTAGATTTAGATATAAATGTGGTTAAAAAGAGTCAGTGTGCAGTTAACAGACATGATGGCAGTCAGAAAAGTCACACTCTTTGTAGCTGGTGGGGGGTCTGGTATTCTGTGCTTTCTGATTGATTTTTGACACTGCAATACAGGGTTACTCAACAGATTTCTCAAATAACAGGTCTGTCAAATGCAGTGGATACTACTAT
This sequence comes from Pelobates fuscus, assembly GCF_036172605.1. Taxonomy (NCBI): domain Eukaryota; kingdom Metazoa; phylum Chordata; class Amphibia; order Anura; family Pelobatidae; genus Pelobates; species Pelobates fuscus. The sequence goes on from NC_086320.1 coordinate 157,018,668, forward strand.
AAGCTCTCATAAGTTTAGTTTCATATGAAGAAACTCATACTTGTTTCTCTTTATATTCCCACAAATGTCACATTTACAGATTGTATTATTATTATTATTATTATTATTATTATTATTTAGAAATAATATTATTGTTTTAAAAGAACCTCAATTCTATAAACCGATAGATAAGGAATAACAAACATTTCATGAAATATGCAGAAGAGGATCTCTTGAAATTTCAAAGGCTAAAATCTGGCAGGTTTGATGGAACCAAATGTCGCTTTATTTGCAAGATATTAATGATGTTAAATCATTAAATAAGGGTATTGGATAGGACGTCAGATAAGTTTATTCTTCCTAGATTGTAAGCTCTTTGGAACAGGGCCTTCTTCGCCTCTTGTATGTGTCGGAATGATTTTGCCTGTCATTGACTTGTTAAATAACCCCACTGCATAATTGTAAAGCTTCACAGATAATGTCAGTGCTCTGTAATATTAAAAAATAAACAGTGAGTTTGGTCAGTGAGTTGAAACTTCCTGTGATGCCGGGAGCCGGAATATGACGTAATTCCGGCCCGGCATACTAAACAGCGCGCTGGAGAGTGAAGAGCTGCCCCACACTGGACCCCAGGGAGGTAGGGAGGCTGGATGTCTCAGTCTGTGTTTCAGTGAGTGTATAAGTGTTTGACTGTGTTTGACTGTCAGTGAGTGTGTTTGTGTGTGTGTGTGTGTGTGTGTCTGTCTGTCTGTCAGTGAGTGAGTGTATGTCAGTGAGTGTCTGTCTATGTGTGTATCTGTCAGTGAGTGTGTGAATGTTTGACTGTCAGTGTGTGTCTGACTGTCAGTGAGGGAGTGTATGTATGTCAGTGAGTGTCTGTCTGTGTGTGTGTGTGTATCTGTCAGTGAGTGTATGCATGTCAGTGATGTCTGTCTGTCTATGAGTGTATGTCTGTCAGTGAGTTCCTGTCAGTGAGTGAGTGTATGTCTGTCAATGAGTGTATGTCTGTCAGTGAGTGTATGTCTGTCAGTGAGTGTGTGTTTGTGTCTGCCAGTGTGTGTCTGTCAGTGAGTGAGTGACATGAGGGGGCGGCAAAATGGATCTGTGCCTAGGGCGGCAGAAATCCTTGCACCGGCCCTGCACACATGTACAAAGATTTTAATTTCTACAAAAAAATTGACAATAATTTTATGGAAATGGGGATCATTGTTAACTGCAACAAATTGTCTATACAAGGACAAGGAGACTCTTTCTTGTAAAGTCTTACAAAAGCAGGGACATTAAACAGAGTGCAATATGTAATTTACTCACCTGATGATTTGCTCAGTGTTTCAGCATTACCAATGTGCTATCAATATGAACTTCAATTGCAACAAATGTTAACAAATAATTTGAATGAAGCACACAAGGAGAAAAAAACAACAGCCAAGAATTACTCAAATTGTATCTATCTGTGGCACAAAAGACTTGGTCATAGGCACTTTAAGGCAATTTCCTATCTACAAAGTAGAGGTTTTGCAAGTGTAATAGACATTAAGACTTGTCAAAAGGGGGGCGGAGCCTGGCAGCGAAACGGGCCGGTCGCCATTGCCGCAAGCTCTGATACTCATGGGCTCAATCCAGCGAATATCTGCCAACAACCTCACCATCCACCAACGCAAATACCACCATAGCACAGAGGGGAACCCCCGGAATCGACCGATGCCATTCCGGTACACCCCGAAGCAGGCAAAGCCAAAATATAGAGCCCGGGCCTACCTCCCACCAGCCCACCACGGCCTGGATTACCTGTTTGACGGGGAGTTCCTGGAGGACGCGTGGGACACATCCCAGCACATCTCCGATCACGGAACTTTCGGAATGGGGCGCAGATCGCAGAAACCCCAACCAGGTACAGCACAACCTGATATAGGCACACTGCTACAGAAACAAACACCCGCCAAAATGGCGGCCGTACAAGGCCCTGATCCCCCACAAGAGTTTAACTCAGTGGAGCATAGCCCTCAAGGGGTTACACAGTCAAAACCCACACCCCAGCAAGGTACCACTGAACTTGCCACCAAACAAGACCTACAGCACATGCAAAACATGCTGCAAGAAATACAAAGCCTACTGGCTGCAGATTTACCCACCCTCAAAACCAGCATGCAACGAATCACTGAAAAAGTAGTACACACTGAGGGAGAAGTGAAAGGGATCCAAAAAGAAATCACTTCGCTGCAAGAATCCCTTTCCCAAATGCAACACACTCAAAAAAACTTGGAGGCACAAATAGCAGCCCAAGAAGACAAACACAGAAGCAACAACATCAAAATACATGGTATCCCTGCCTCAGTCTCCAAGGAGGATCTACCACACTACGTGCGACATCTCATGCAGTCCATACTTCCCCCCGTGGTGGCAAGGAAACTCACCTTTGCCGGAATATACCGACTACACACTCCAACACGGGCATCCACACTCCTAGCTGGAGACGTAATAGTCCGCTGCGCCCTTCCCCAACATAGGGGACACATAATGTCGGCACTCAAGGGCAAGACGCCACTCGACTTTGAAGAGGCCCAATTTACTTTTTATCAGGACTTAACTAGAGCCTTCAACGACTTCACCAGCCAGCTACGCTCAGTGGAAATACCATATCGGTGGGGAAACCCATGCCACCTCCTGGTTACACACCAAGGACACACGTACAAAATCACTACAGGAGCCGATGCTGCCGCGCTACTATCAAAACTGGGTCTACCAACCAAGAACACCCAGAACGCTTCTCCCACATGGGACCCAGAGACGATCGAACCATTCATCCCGAGGACACAGAGAATGGACACTCAGGCCACTTGATGGGAATGGGGGGGAGAAGTCTCCTACCCCAACCTGCTCACAGGCTAAATATTGCAAATTGTCGTTTACCTATGGTTTTTCTCCTTTTTCTCCTATTACTTTTTACCTTCTAATACTAAAGTTCTGTTGTTTTCTCCACGACTTAAGAATCGTGACTCTAATGACGTCCTAAGAGCATGCCAGGGATGGCGCTGGCTCGTTAGTGCACCAGAGGAATGTGTGCTGCAACACGGCGCACACCTTCCCCCCCCCCCCCCCCGACAGCCCCTAGGTTAGGGCTACTATACCTCAAGAGTAGTTTAAACAGACCAAAGTAAAAGCCTCCCAACAAACTACTCCCAAGACAAACCGACCGTCACCACAGATCACTTGTCAGAACCACAGATCCATACAGGGGACATTCCCTCCTTACAAAACCTCAACCCCCAGCTTAAAGCTGACTTTGCACAATCCACCCAATATGGACCATCCCTTCTTTACCAATCCAGGATCTAGGAAACGACGCTCACGAACCAAATAGAGTAACCATACCCAGTATTATACCAACCTACTTCCTAGGCCTTACAACGTTTTCTAAAATATAAAAATTGTGCCAAATTACAACATATGCGTTGAAAATCAGAAGCTGATATATATATATATGTTAATGTTCACTATTGCATGTGGTAACTTTACCCTTTGTTAAACAGCACGCAAAAATAAAGAATTTAAAAAAAAAAAAAACTTGTCAAAAGGATCACAACCGAGAAGCACATAAATATTGTCTAATCGAGAAAGGTACAAGGCCAACTATTCCCAAAGTGAGTGAAAGTAACTAGATAAAGCTTCCGAAACTCGTTCATTTAGCTACATGTGGTCCAATAGAGCCAATGTCTTGTGAGCATAACATATACTAACATTTATTGATGATTTTCCAAATATTATATGACATCTCATAAAAGACAAAACAGAAACTGCTAAGAGGTTGAGGATCTATATTGTTTGAGAACCAGTTTGAGAGAAAGCCACAAGCACTTCTGGCAAACAATGATGGTGAGTACACGTCACACCAAATTACAGCCTATTTATATGGAGTAGCTAAAAGAAAGAGTTGCTCTTTAATGGAGATGGTCAGGGACATGCTAACAGATTTGCAGTTCCTACATATATATCAGGTTGATGCAATTATGATAGCTCCATTTCTACAAAACAGACTACCTACAAAAATTATAAATTAAATTCCATTTGTACTTTGGTTTAGCAGAACCCGTAACAATAAACATATGAGAGCATTTGGATCCAAAGCGTATATAATTGACCCAACTCATGATAAGTCCAAACTTGACAGACCTGAGATGGGTATCATGGTTCGACATGAGAGAGTATGTAACGGCTACATATTCCTAAACCCAAAGACAGGAGAAGTAAATGTGAAAATGGTTATTTATATTAAAGAAAGGGAACAAGCAACAAGTGATTTTGATCTTGATCAACTTGGAGAAGAACAAAATTTACAGAAACTACTTGTGCAATGACCAGAGAGACGGAATTCAGTCTGCATGCAGGGTTCGCATGCTGTGGCCAGAATTACCCAAGTTGACGGAGCAATAGAGCATGTTAATGATTTTGCTAAACCAGAGACTGCTAATCAAGCAGATCAGATTTTAGAACCGACTCCCAAACGCTCATCCAAAAAGAACAAGGGAGATTCGTTTCAAAATATGAACTCATCATGGAGTGATATTGATATATTTCCTACTACAGAAGTCACTAAGTAGAAGGAAGCAGCAAAAGAAAGGGTGATGTGTGTGTGAGGGTGCTGTATGTGTACTGTGTGTGTGAGCGTGCTGTATGTGTGTGTGTGCTGTATGGAGGGATTGTGGGGGTGGAGGTGGGGGCAGGTTAGTAACTATCTTCTATCTACCTTCTTACCTTATGTAGGGAGGCGGGATCCTTGCTGCCATGTGCCATCCCTGGTGGTCCAGTGGAGAGTGAACTCTAGCCTGCGGGGCTAGAGTTCACTCTCGCGAGATCTGAGCGTTGCCGCGGCAACGCTCAGTTCTCGCGAGAGGAACCCGGCGGAGCTGCTGGCTAGAGCTCCCCGGGTCCTCTCCTGCCTTCCTTCCTCCATGCTGCTGTGGGCTGGTTAGGGAGATCTTTGATCTCCCCACTGGCCCATGGAGGCTTAGAGCAGTGCGAGCGCCGGCTCTGCGTGAGCCGACAGGGGAGATCCTATTATGCAGCCATTTTGCCTTTGAGATCTTTATATTTGTGCCTTGCCTTCTACATGTCGCTGCTGTGCTAATACAACCAAGCTACATTTCAACAGCTAGTTCTTCTCACTTGATATGTGAACCAGATATTGTGAAAATTTGCTTATTAGTGAACTGCAAAATATAATCGTAGTATATATACTATGTATACTGGTCTGACCCATTTTCGTGCAATTATGTTTAATCTAATTAATTTTCCAGCATTTGTTTCATTGGAAAAATTCTGCAATTCCATTATTTTTTTTAATAAAGTGGTTTGGCTTGAAAAATAAATGTAATAAAGTGGTTTGGTTTGAAAAATAAATGTTTCCACTGTGCACAAGTATAGAGGCTGGAAATTCTCTGTAGGCCCAGCAATGAGGGTTACTATTGATTTCATTCTACACATATATAACACAATCTCAACATAAAAAAATGCAATCTCCTCATAAAAAAATTTATATGGCTGGGATAATTGGGACAACCAAGTGAATAGTAGACTTTCCGGTTATACACAACTTCATGAGTCACCTTGCTCAATACCAATATACAACAGAGGTTTCTTGTGAATGTAATGTTTTTGCTTTTGAAAGAACAATAAATTACACGTTTTTAAAAAGAAAGCAAGATACCTGTGTGTCATGACTGGTTAAAGCATTATCTATATATTGCACTCAAAAATGAGGTCAGCTCCAGCCTGGAATGTCCCTTTAACCCATGCTTTCTTATTTCTATAGTAAATAGCACCTATGTTCTCTGGTGTGCTTTCATTTCCTGCATCATGTAGATTTCATTGCTTTGTTGGTGAGAAGAGCTAGTTCCTAAAAGAGCACCTGAGACATTATAGACCCACGTCGTCTATTAGAAAGGAGGTATGATCTTTTTCTATGAAAGTTTAATATGCATTTATTGCTTTGTCTCTTTGCTATGTCCGGTGACAGCAAGATCTTCAGGATTCATATTAAAATACAAGAGGCAAAGAGTTTATTATTTAAAATAATATATGTATAATAATATATACTTAAAGGAACACTATAGTTAGTAAGAAATACAAACATGTATCCCTAATACTATAGTTCTGGAAGAAATGGTTAGGTGTCCCGTCCACCGCTCTGTTCAGTGAAAAGGTAATTTTACTTACCTATTCTCCATCACTGCACAAGTCTCGCTATGGCTGTCCCAACTGCATGGCTGATATCATCAATCTTAATGACCTCAGCCAATCCAATACGAAGGCATTTGGAGACTATTGGGCATGCGCTGCAAAACGCCACCTTGCGCCAACCAGCATCTCCTCCTAGAGATGCTTTGAATCAACTAATCCGTATGGGGAGCGTTCAGTGTCTTCATGCAGAGCGTGCACACAGTGCAGCACTGAGATAGGAAGCACCTCTAGTGGCCATCTGAGTGACTTCTGCTAGAGGTGTTACTAGGCAGCAATGTAAACATTGCATTTTCTCTGAAAAGGAAGTGCTTTCATTGTCAGCCTGCAGAGACATGCTATAGACACCAGATCCACTATATTAAGCTGAAGTGATTCTGCTGACTATCGTGTTCCTTTGATACCATAGACAAAAGGAGTGACCGCACTCCATTCCTGGAAGCTACCAGGTGGTGTACTAAAGTAAGACCAGCAAAACCTTAGCAATTGGTACTTAGAAGAAGGGGCTTCAGGCACTCACAGGGTTAAAATTTAAAGGGACACTATAGTCACCTTAACAACTTCAGCTTAATGAGGTTGTTCAGGTGAGAACTATAGCTCCCTGCAGCCTTTCTCATGTAAACACTGTATTTTCTGAGAAAATCCGTTGTTTACATTGAAAGCTAGGAACACCTCCAGTTGCAGTCACTCAGAATGAACCAGAGGGACTTTGGAGTTGATGGAGGCATAATATGCCTCCATCCACTCAGATCTGCTGTCAGCAGAGCACAGGGCAGCACTGTGCACAGCATCCTGTGATTCCGTATCTCCTCCCTCTGCATGCAGACACTGAACTTTCCTCATAGAGGTTCATTGATTCAATTCATCTCTCTGAGGAGATGCTGATTGGCCAGGGTTGTGTTTGAATCATGCTGGCTCTGCCCCTGATCTGCCTCTTTGTCAATCTCAGCCAATCCTATGGGGAAGCACTGTGATTGGATCAGGCTACCCAGGGGCGGGCTGGGCCGGGGGGCAGGGAGGCAATTGCCCCCCAGGCCGCCCTAAGTAATTAGAAAAATGGCCACTGCAGGGCCGGTCCTGGGCGCCAGGAGGAGGGGGTGCCGCGCGGAGCAGGCTGATAGCCTGTCACAAGGAGCCCAGCAGGTGGCCAGCTGGCCACTTACGGTGCCCCAGTAGCAAGGCAGAGTAGGCACCTGCTTGTCCCAGATGGCAGGTGCCTACTCTGCAGCAATATACCGGCCGGGTGAGGAAGGAGGCGCGCCCTCTCTGTTGATGTCGGGAGCCGGAATATGACGTCATTCCGGCCCCGCATCACTAAACTGCGCGAGGGAGCAGAGAGGAGCAGGAATATCACGGAGGAAGTCACTGGACCCCGGGGAAAGGACCCAGAGCACTCCTAAAGGTAGGAGCAACAAGAAATAAAATACATTTGTGTGTGTGTGTCTGAAAGTAAGTGTGTGTGTGTGTGTGTGTCTGTAAGTGTGTGTGTGTCAGGAAGTCTAAGTGTGTGTGTGTGTGTCTGGAAGTGTGTGTGTGTGTGTGTCAGGAAGTGTAAGAGTGTGTGTGTGTGAGTGTGTGTGTGTGTGTGTGTCTGAGTGTGTGTGTGTCTGGAAGTGTGTGTGTGTGTCTGGAAGTGTGTGTGTGTCTGGAAGTGTGCGTGTGTGTGTGTGTCTGGAAGTGTGTGTGTGTGTCTGGAAGTGTGTGTGTGTGTGTGTCTGGAAGTGTGCGTGTGTGTGTGTCTGGAAGTGTGTGTGTGTAAGTGTGTGTGTGTGTGTGTGTAAGTGTGTGTGTGTGTCTGGAAGTGTGTGTGTCAGGAAGTGTAAGTGTGTGTGTGTGTGTCTGGAAGTGTGCGTGTGTGTGTGTCTGGAAGTGTGTGTGTGTCTGGAAGTGTGTGTGTGTGTGTGTGTGTCTGGAAGTGTGTGTGTGTGGAAGTGTGTGTGTGTGTGGAAGTGTGTGTGTGTGTCTGGAAGTGTTTGTGTGTGTCTGTCAGGGACGTCTTTCCGCATGGGGCCCTACCGCGCTGCCCAGCATGCCCGGCCGACAGGGGAGATCCTTTGATCTCCCCTGCCAGCCAACGGAGAGGTGGCCTTGTTTTCTGGCCTTGTGCCGATGAGGGAGATCTCAATTCAATCGGGGAGAGAGGAAGCTGCCTAGGACCCAGGGCTGCAGGAGAGGCCGACCTGTAAGGCAGATCGTTCCTCCCGCAAGCAGGCTGTGTGGAGCGTTGCAGCGCATTACCATTACAATGCTCCACACAGCATTCTGCGCACAGTAGGACAGGAGATAGCCTGCAGCCAGACAAGCTGCAGGCTGTACAGAATTCACAACTGGACCACCAGGGCTGGCTGTGTCCCAGCCTCTTTCACCAAAGGTAAGAAGAAGGGTGGGGGGGACATATAGATTTTATTTAACGTATAGTAATATTAAAAAACAAAAAATATTTGCTACCTGCACCCCTCAAACACACACACAGCACCCAACACACATATAGCACTCCATTCACACGCAGCACCCCACTCACATAGCACTCCACACACACACACACAGCACCCCACTCACATAGCACTCCACACACACATAGCATTCCACACACACACAGCACCCATAAACACATACACTGCACCCCTCACTGTTGTGTGTGTGTATTCAGCCGTCTGTGTATGTATTCAGCCGTCTGTGTGTATGTTTGTGTATGTTTGTATTCAGCGGACTGTGTATGTATTCAGCACTCTCTATGTGTACTCAGCAGTCTGTGTGTGTGTGTGTGTGTCTATTCGTCAGTCTGTATGCGTGTATTCATCAGTCGTCGTGTGTATGCATTCAGCAGTCGGTGTGTGACTGCATTCGGCAGTCTGTGTGTATGTATTGAATGTATGCATTGCATTTGTTGGAGGTACTTCTAAATATAATCTTCGTTGTATCTATAATTTAAATTTTTATTCCTGTAAGTTGTGTAGGCAGGGCCCCAGTGCACTGCTTTGCCCGGGGACCCATAATGTTGTTAAGATGGCACTGGTGTCTGTCAGTGTGTGTGTGTGTCAGCAAGTGTGTCTGTCAAGTAAGTGTCTGTCAGTGAATGTGTGTGTGTGTGTCTGCCTGTCAGTGTGTGTGTGTATGTGTCTGCCTGCCAGTGAGTGTTTGTCAGGGTTTGTGTGTGTATGTTATTGAGAGTGAGGGCCAGTGTGTCTGTCAGCAGGGCCAGCCTTTGAGGTATGCAAGCTGTGGGGTCATGTAGGGCGCAATAACAACAGAGGCGCTCGGCGGCCAACACAGCTCACAAGTTTTGGACACCAGCATATTTAATTTAAACGATTCCCTGGTGGTCCATTGGTGCGCACCAGCAGTAGGTGCAGTCAGATCATATCCCTTGTGGTTCCGGTGCTCAGTTAGTGAGTCAGGGCACAGGCTCAGAGATTCTCAGCCTGCGCTCTAACAACATTGAAAGTCGGAGCCGCAAAGGAGTGGGTATGGCAAAGAGCTACTAATTAGCATAATATCAATATCCGTTATAAAACCAGGAAAAGGTGGCCATGGATGGTGAGCTAATTCAGGGGTGCAATGGGCCACTTGACTGGATTTGCCCCCCAGGCCTGAGGCTGCCAGCCCTCCCCTGAGGCTACCACATGTCAGCAGACTGTTTGTTTTTCTGAGTCTAACAGCATGCAGATTTACAGCTTCAGGCTAGAATACAGTAAGATTTTTACTATATTTATGGAGGCATGAGGGGCCCAGGGGGGCTAGATGGTGGTTTTAACACTATAGGATCAGGAATACATGTTTGTGTTCCTGACCCTATAGTGATCCTTTAACCCCTTAAGGACCAAACTTCTGGAATAAAAGGGAATCATGACATGTCACACATGTCATGTGTCCTTAAGGGGTTAAAGCATATTTATTGGATCACAAAATGCAATAGAGCAATGTTTCAACCTATACAAAGGTTTTTTGTCAAACTATTTCTGTTAACCTGCCAATAACCATGAATACATAGCTTTGCCTTTCAAGGAAACATCTTTCTCTATGTTTTATTTGACTTTCTTATCTGTGACAAGGAATGACCAATTGGTAAGCCTTGCAGACCAGATATACATGAGTGGCTGTCCAATAACACACTTAATACAGTCCAAGTCTTTTAAAGGCAGGCACACACAAAAAGACTCTAAAAAAAATTATTTGAAAAGTTATTTGCTTCACTACTCCTTATATGCTCTTGCTCTATGGTGCACTGCAGAAGGAATAAAGATTGAGAACAATGAAATGCTGGGAATAATATGTGTGTAGACCTGCTAGCTATAAAAAAAAAAGTCAATGTATATGTGAAGATGTGAGGCAATTGGTTGAGATATTCAGACAGGGTTATTCACTAAAGTTCGAATGGCCCTGTACTAAGTGGGGCAAAACCATCTGGCTACCTATGGTGCCATTTGGACTGCAATATCCGGACACTTTTCATACTATATAACAATGTCCAGATATTGTAATTCAGGCACCAAACTGGTCAGATTTTTACCTGAACACCGCCGAACAACTAGAATTCGGACCCGAATGCTTTAAATGTGGATTTTAAAAAATCCGTACTATTTGCCCACTGGAAGCACTAGCAACCTGTGGGCAAATAGTGAAAAATCCTCTGCGCTGCAAGGGTTAATTATGTGGTGGCTGGCCAGCGCTTGCTAGCCAACAGAAGCATTAAAAAGTAAAAAATAAATAAGTTTTAAAAAAACTATATTACTAAAACTGAGGTTTTAAAATTCTATACTTTGTATAGGGTGTGGATGCAAAAGCACTAGTTTTAATTCAGACATTGAATACATCTGGGTGATTGCTACAGATTTGCATGGGCCGTCCGAATTCCAACCGTACTTTGCTTTAGTAAATATGAGAATTGCTATTGCGGTCAGAATTACATAATTTTCACCAGATTTTCTCCATCCAGACAAAATCCGGTGTTTAGTAAATAACCCTGGATGTCTCAACTATCCCTTCTTTGTACAAACTATGTGCAAAGCGATCAAAAATAATTTTCTTACCTATGGAAAGAAGGGTTGGACCATATTTCTCCCTTAACTTGCCAGTTCTTAAAGAGGGACATTTTCAGGAGCCAAAACAAGGTATTGAGGGTAATGAAAACTATACAGGTCAAGGGTCAAAGCAGGTAGCAAGAGCAAGGCACAAAGAGGTTAAGAAGTAATTAGCGTCAGTAAGCAGTCATAAGCCCCCTCCCTCCCGTGCCCGCCCACGCCCTACCTAGTACGCTGTCAATGATGCGGGACTGAATGTGGTGTGTATAGTGGAAGTGAATTAGAATGTGTGTAATGGATGTAGTGTTTGTGTGTATTAGATACTGTTTGTGCAGTGAATGCAGAGTAGCGGATGCAATGTGTATAGTGAACGCAGAGTGTGTTTGAGTAGTGGATGTAGTGTGTGTACAGTGATGTAGTGTGTGTTTGTGTAGTGGATGTAGTGTTTGTATGTACAAGATGAAATGTGTTTAGTGGATGCAGTGTCTGTAGTGAATGCAGAGTGTTTCAATTTGTGGTGGATGTAGTGTGTGTACTGTGAATACAGGATGTTTGTGTAGTGGATGCTGTTTGTACAGTTAATGCAGAGTGTGTGTCAGTATAGTGAATCCAGAGTGTGTGCATAGTTTAGTGAATGCAGAGTGTGTGTTAGTGTGTAATGAATGCAGAGTGTGTGTTAGTGTGTAGTGAATGCAGAGTGTGTGTTAGTGTAGTGAATGCAGTGTGCTAATGTGTAGTGAATGCAGAGAGTGTGTTAGTGTGTAGCGGATGCAGAGAGTGTGTTAGTGTAGTGAATGCAGTGTGTGTGTACATGTTTAGTGAATGCAGAGTGTGTGTTAATGTGTAGCGGATGCAGAGTGTGTGTTAGTGTAGTGAATGCAGTGTGTTAATGTGTAGTGAATGCAGAGAGTGTGTTAGTGTGTAGCGGATGCAGAGTGTGTGTTAGTGTAGTGAATGCAGTGTGTGTGTACATGTTTAGTGAATGCAGAGTGTGTGTTAATGTGTAGCGGATGCAGAGTGTGTGTTAGTGTAGTGAATGCAGTGTGTTAATGTGTAGTGAATGCAGAGAGTGTGTTAGTGTGTAGCGGATGCAGGGTGTGTGTTAGTGTAGTGAATGCAGTGTGTTAATGTGTAGTGAATGCAGAGGGTGTGTTAGTGTGTAGCGGATGCAGAGTGTGTGTTAGTGTAGTGAATGCAGTGTGTGTGTACATGTTTAGTGAATGCAGAGTGTGTGTTAATGTGTAGTGAATGCAGAGAGTGTGTTAGTGTGTAGCGGATGCAGAGTGTGTGTTAGTGTAGTGAATGCAGTGTGTTAATGTGTAGTGAATGCAGAGAGTGTGTTAGTGTGTAGCGGATGCAGAGTGTGTGTTAGTGTAGTGAATGCAGTGTGTTAATGTGTAGTGAATGCAGAGAGTGTGTTAGTGTGTAGCGGATGCAGAGTGTGTGTACATGTTTAGTGAATGCAGAGTGTGTGTTAATGTGTAGTGAATGCAGAGAGTGTGTTAGTGTGTAGCGGATGCAGAGTGTGTGTTAGTGTAGTGAATGCAGTGTGTGTGTACATGTTTAGTGAATGCAGAATGTGTGTTAATGTGTAGTGCATGCAGAGAGTGTGTTAGTGTGTAGCGGATGCAGAGTGTGTGTTAGTGTAGTGAATGCAGTGTGTTAATGTGTAGTGAATGCAGAGAGTGTGTTAGTGTGTAGCGGATGCAGAGTGTGTGTTAGTGTAGTGAATGCAGAGTGTTAATGTGTAGTGAATGCAGAGAGTGTTTGAGTAGTGGATGTAGTGTGTGTACAGTGATGTAGTGTGTGTCTGTGTAGTGGATGTAGTGTTTGTAGGTACTAGATGAAATGTGTTTAGTGGATGCAGTGTCTGTAGTGGATGTAGTGTGTGTATTATTTATTTATTTATTTATTATTATTGCCATTTATATAGCGCCAACAGATTCCGTAGCGCTTTACAATATTATGAGAGGGGGATTTAACTATAAATAGGACAATTACAAATAAACTTACAGGAACAATAGGTTGAAGAGGACCCTGCTCAAATGAGCTTACATTCTATAGGAGGTGGGGTGTAAAACACATTAGGACAGGAATTTACAATCAAATAAGGTGGGCTGCCCTTTAGGAGAGGGCAAGAGACAGGTATGTGAGGTAAGGGTTAGTCTTGGAGGCCATAAGCTTTCCTAAAGAGATGGGTTTTAAGGCACTTCTTAAAAGATGCAAGACTAGGGGAGAGTCTGATGGCGGTAGGCAGGCTATTCCATAGGAAGGGAGCCGCCCGCGAGAAGTCCTGCAAGCGCGAGTTGGCCGTACGAGTGCGGACAACGGACAGGAGGTGGTCACGGGCAGAACGGAGAGACCGAGAAGGGACATACCTATGGATCTGTGAGGAGATATAAGAGGGGCTAGAGTTGTTCAGTGCTTTATAGGTGTGAGTTAGTACCTTGAATTGACTCCTATAGCATACAGGAAGCCAATGTAAGGACTGGCAGAGGGGTGAGGTGTGAGAGAAACGACTAGAGAGGAAAATCAATCTAGCAGCAGCATTCATTACGGACTGTAAGGGTGCAGTACGGCTATTGGGGAGACCAATCAGGAGAGGGTTACAATAATCCATGCGGGAAATTACTAGAGCATGGACAAGCTCCTTGGTAGTATCTGGTGCAAGAAAGGGGCGGATGTGGGCTATGTTTTTAAGATGGAATCTACAGGATTTGGCAACATGCTGGATGTGAGGCTCAAAGGTGAGACCAGAGTCAAGTATGACGCCAAGACAGCGCGCTTGCAAGGATGGACTGATGTTGGTACCACAAACTTGGAGGGAGAGCGAAAGAGGAGGATCAGTATTAGGAGGAGGAAAGACAAGGAGCTCAGTTTTTGAGAGATTGAGTTTCAGAAAGCGGGAGGACATCCAGTCAGAGATGGAAGAAAGGCAAGCAGTGACACGTTGCAGGACGGCAGGGGAGAGGTCCGGGGAGGAGAGATATAGCTGGGTGTCATCAGCGTACAGGTGGTAGTGAAATCCAAAAGAGGTAATAAGTTTGCCAAGAGAGGCAGTATAAAGGGAAAATAGAAGGGGACCAAGGACAGAGCCTTGGGGAACTCCAACTGAGACAGGGCAAGGGGAGGAGGTATCATTAGAAAAGGAGACACTGAATGAGCGTTGGGAGAGATAAGAGGAAAACCATGAGAGGACAGAGTCACAGAGACCAAGCGATTGAAGAGTTTGAAGAAGGAGAGCATGATCAACGGTGTCAAAGGCCGCTGAGAGGTCAAGAAGAATTAGTATGGAGTAGTGGCCTTTGGATTTAGCTGCGATTAGGTCGTTAGTAACTTTGATAAGGGCAGTCTCTGTAGAGTGGAGAGTGCGGAAGCCAGATTGAAGAGGGTCAAGGAGAGAGTTGGAATTGAGGAAATGAGACACACGGGTAAAGACAAGTCTTTCCAGAAGCTTTGAGGAAAAAGGGAGCAGGGATATGGGACGGTAGTTAGAGGGGGTGGATGGGTCGAGGGATGGTTTTTTTAGTATAGGTACTACAGTGGCATGTTTAAGGTCAGCAGGGACGATGCCAGAGGAGAGCGAGCAGTTGAAGATGTGTGTTAGAGAAGGCACGAGACAAGTGGAGAGAGATCTAATAAGGTGAGATGGGACAGGATCGAGCGGGCAAGTGGTGGGGCGAGAGGAGCAAAGAAGAGCAGCCACCTCTTGGTCAGTAGCTGGGGAGAATGTCTGAAGGGTAGGAAGGGCATGATCTATGTGTGATTGAGAAACAGAAAGGCAAGGAGGAGAGAATTCTTTCCTTAGCTGTTCAATCTTGTCAGTGAAGTAACATGTGAAGTTATCAGCAGTAAGGTTAGTTTTGGGGGTGGCCACAGCAGGGCGAAGAAGAGAATTAAAGGTGTGAAAGAGACGCCTGGGGTTGCGGGAACATGAACTAATGAGAGTGGAAAAATAGGACTGTTTGGCAAGGGCAAGGGCTGCACTGTATGAACACAATATGAATCTATAATGGAGAAAGTCTGATTGTGTACGAGACTTCCTCCAGGAGCGTTCAGCACAACGGGAGCATCTTTGCAGGTAGCGCGTTGATTTAGTATGCCATGGTTGGGGGCGGGTCCTCCTCGAGGTGCTTGTTCGGAGTGGCGCTGCAGTGTTCAAGGCAGATGTAAGAGTAGAGTTATATATGGAGATGGCCTGTGAAGGACAGGAGAGGGAAGGGATGGACAGCAGTTGTGAATTAATGTCAGCTGACAACTGTTGGAGATCAAGAGAATTAAGGTCCCTCCTGAGTTGAGGGGGGTTAGGCTGAGGTTTTTGGGTGAGGGGGTATGTGAGAGCAAATGATAAGAGGTGGTGATCAGAGAGTGGATATGGAGTGTTGCAGATATTAGATACTGTACATGCATAAGTGAAGATTAGGTCAAGGGTATTGCCAGCTACATGGGTGGGAGAATCTGCCCACTGCGATAGCCCGAGGGAGGAAGTCATGGAAAGTAGTTTGGTGGCTGCAGAGGTCAAAGGTGGGTTTATATGAATATTGAAGTCCCCGAGAATTAGGGATGGAATGTTAGAAGAGAGGAAATAGGGTAGCCAGGCAGCAAAGTGGTCAAGGAAGAGAAGAGGGGAACCAGGGGGGCGGTAAATAACAGCAATGTTAGCAGAGAAGGGTTTGAAAAGGCGAATTGAGTGTATTTCAAATGATGGGAAAGAGAGAGAAGGGGGGTGGGAAGAGGTTTAAAAGAGCAGTGAGGGGAGAGGAGAAACCCAACACCACCACCTTTACATTCAGAGTTTCTTGGGTTGTGGGTAAGTTGGAGACCACCGAAGGACAAAGATGCAGGGGTGGCAGTGTCAGAGGGGGAGAGCCAGGTTTCTGTTATGGCTAGTAAATCTATAGAACGAGAGATGAAGAAGTCATGGACAGCAGTGGATTTAGTTATATTGCAAACAGAGCGTGCGTTCCAGAGGGCAGTATTGAAGGAGGATTTAGAGGAACATGAGATGGGTATGAGATTAGTGTGGATCCTTGGGTTAGTATGTGCTGAGTTTGTTGCGAGGGGGCCGGGGTTAGGAGAGACATCACCAGCAGCTAGGAGCAGAAGGATAGAAAGGAAGGGAAGGTGGGAGTAGGATTTGAAAGTTTTGTAGGAGGGCAGGGCCGGACTGGGAACTAAAGTCAGCCCTGGAAAAAAATTCTATACCAGCCCAATAATGCGTCGCGACAGCATAGTGTGCTGATATAGAGGGTGAAAATATAACTTGAAATTGAAAACTCTTACTCCAACGAAGGAACGCATATAGGGCTTCAAAATAAACAAAAGAGCGCCTTTATTTTAAGTAGACGTACATTTGCATGTAATCAATGTTTCAGTACAACTACTTTGGCCTATAAAGGACATTGTATTAATGATACTGAAATGCTAAATGTCTGCAGTTGCACAACTAAAAAAATGAAGTGATCTGGTTAATTTTGAAGTTCTATGGGTGCGCTCTTCACTTTGAATATGTTATTGTGCATTAGTATGCAACTAGCAACAAGACAGGGCCAATACGTGCTCATTACACACACACATATATATTAATGACATTTATGTGTGTATTATGCATATATAAATGTATATTACTATATGTGCAAATATTATAGGCATAGTTATATGTTACTAATACACACATCAATATACATGCATATATATGTGTGTATTACTGTCAGGATCACTGTCAGGATCAATTTACATCTATTACCTTTACCTCGTTTAGTGTATCTTGTCTCCAATTGTCTCCTTTTTTTTCTCTTACAGCGACCCTTGTGCATCTTTTACTTCATCCCAGTCCATGTGTGTTTCTTTTTACCCTTCTCCAGCCTCTGTATTTCTCTTTCCCCCAGCCCATTTTGTGTTGTTCTTAGCCCCAGACACTTTGTCTCTTTCCCCCCTTCCAAATCTCATCTGTGTGTCTCTTTCTAACTCCAGACTCTGTGTGCCTCTTTCTCTTCTCCCAGCCACTCTCTATCTCTTTTTCCCCAGCCCAGCGTTGCCTCCCACAAATCTTGTGTAACTTTGTCCCCCTTCCCTACTGTATGTCTCTTTGTCCCCCCAACAAACCTGTGTGTCTCTCTTCCCCATCTCCTCCCTGTGTCTCTCTCTTACCCCTCTGTCTCTTTGTACCCCCATCCCTTGTGTCTCTCTATTACCCCATCTGTCTCTGTGTCCCCCTTCTCATGTGTCTCTCTATTACCCCTCACTTTGCCCCCCCCATCCCCTGTTTCTCTATTACCCCTCTGTATCTTTGTCCCCCCTTGCCCTATGTCTCTCTATTACCCTTCTGTCTCTTTGTCCCCCCCACATCCTGGTGTTTTTCTATTACCCCTCAGTCTCTGTGTCCCCCTTCTCCCTGTGTTTCTATTATTCCTCTATTTGTCTCCCCCCCTTCCCCTCTATTTGTCTACCCCCTTCCCCTCTATTTGTCTACCCCCTCCCCCTCTATTTGTCTACCCCCTTCCCCTCTATTTGTCTACCCCCTTCCCCTCTATTTGTCTACCCCCTTCCCCTCTATTTGTCTACCCCCTTCCCCTCTATTTGTCTACCCCCTTCCCCTCTATTTGTCTACCCCCTTCCCCTCTATTTGTCTACCCCCTTCCCCTCTATTTGTCTGCCCCCCTTCCCCTCTATTTGCCCCCCTTCCCCTCTATTTGTCTCCCCCTTCCACCTCTATTTGTCTCCCCCTTCCACCTCTATTTGTCTACCCCATCCCCTCTATTTGTCTACCCCATCCCCTCTATTTGACCCCCCTTCCCCTCTATTTGTCTCCCCCCCTCTATTTGTCTACCCCATCCCCTCTATTTGTCTACCCCATCCCCTCTATTTGTCTACCCCCATCCCCTCTATTTGTCTACCCCCCTTCTTCTCTATTTGTCTACCCCCCTTCTTCTCTATTTGTCTACCCCCCTTCTTCTCTATTTGCCTCTCCCCCTTCTTCTCTATTTGCCTCTCCCCCTTCTCCTCTATTTGTCTCCCCCTTCTCCTCTATTTGTCTCCCCCTTCCCCTCTATATGTCTCCCCCCTTCCCCTCTATTTGTCTCCCCCTTCTCCTTTATTTGCCCCCCTTCCCCTCTATTTGTCTCCCCCTCTATTTGCCCCCCCTTCCCCTTCTGTGTGCCTGCTTAACTTGTCACAGGAGGACTGAGGGAGGGGGCGGAGCTAACTACCATGCTCCCTCACGGTTCCCATAATTCCCAGCATCTACACATCATAGAGTAGTGATTACTCTATGATGTGTAGATGCTGGGAATTATGGGAACCGCGAGGGAGCATGGTAGTTAGCTCCGCCCCCTCCCTCAGTCCTCCTGTGCTGACAGCTATGCTGTTGTCAGTATCAGTGAGTGTGCCGCCGGATCACTCACTGATACTGACAGCAGGTACAGCTGTCAGCACAGGAGATGGAGCCGCCGGCTGCAAGGTAAGTATAAACCCTCAGAGTGTGCCGCCGGACCGGCCACCCGGCGGCACCAACAATGCGGCCGGCGGCCGCAATATTATTAAAATATAAAAAGCAGGGCTCCCTGTCTCCCTCCAGCCCCCCAGGTGCCGCGGCCCACCGGGAAATTTCCCGGTATCCCGGTGGGCCAGTCCGGTCCTGTAGGAGGGTATGTATGTAGAGGATTTGGGAGGAGTTGGTGGAGATAGGCTGGAAAGGTATGTGTAGAGTGCATGGGCTGAATAGAGAGGGGAGGGGAGTAAGGTGGAAGTAATAATTATGGTGTTGCTAGGGACAGGTGAGTGAAAGGATAGCGATATTTTAGTGATGAGAGAAGTTAGTGTTAAAGTGAAAAATAGAAGGGAGAACATTAGAAAAAGTGTATTATATAGATATGTAGATCATATATACAAACACACAAATATCAATGAGTGATTAAACCAATGTAAGGATGCAGTGTGTTAAATAAATTCAGGTGAGGAGAGGTTTATTGATTTGATTGGTGTGTTAAGGAAACCAGCTGATGTGCACTATCTATGAGTAAGTTGTCGACCATGGGGTGGGCAATCTTCCAGAGATGATACCTCTGCTCTGAAGATTCAGCAGGATTTGGTTGCTTGGGAGTGCTGGGTGTTAATGCTGTTTTAAGGGGCCCAGTCTCTGCTCTGAAGATTCAGCAGGACTTGGTTGCTTGGGAGTGCTGGGTGTTAATGCTGTTTTAAGGGGCCCAGTCTCTGCTCTGAAGATTCAGCAGGACTTGGTTGCTTGGGAGTGCTGGGTGTTAATGCTGTTTTAAGGGGCCCAGTCTCTGCTCTGAAGATTCAGCAGGACTTGGTTGCTTGGGAGTGCTGGGTGTTAATGCTGTTTTAAGGGGCCCAGTCTCTGCTCTGAAGATTCAGCAGGACTTGGTTGCTTGGGAGTGCTGGGTGTTAATGCTGTTTTAAGGGGCCCAGTCTCTGCTCTGAAGATTCAGCAGGACTTGGTTGCTTGGGAGTGCTGGGTGTTAATGCTGTTTTAAGGGGCCCAGTCTCTGCTCTGAAGATTCAGCAGGACTTGGTTGCTTGGGAGTGCTGGGTGTTAATGCTGTTTTAAGGGGCCCAGTCTCTGCTCTGAAGATTCAGCAGGACTTGGTTGCTTGGGAGTGCTGGGTGTTAATGCTGTTTTAAGGGGCCCAGTCTCTGCTCTGAAGATTCAGCAGGACTTGGTTGCTTGGGAGTGCTGGGTGTTAATGCTGTTTTAAGGGGCCCAGTCTCTGCTCTGAAGATTCAGCAGGACTTGGTTGCTTGGGAGTGCTGGGTGTTAATGCTGTTTTAAGGGGCCCAGTCTCTGCTCTGAAGATTCAGCAGGACTTGGTTGCTTGGGAGTGCTGGGTGTTAATGCTGTTTTAAGGGGCCCAGTCTCTGCTCTGAAGATTCAGCAGGACTTGGTTGCTTGGGAGTGCTGGGTGTTATTAGACACAGTGTCTGTGTATAGTGAATGCAGAGTGTTTAAATTTGTGGTGGATGTAGTGTGTGTACTGTGAATACAGGATGTTTGTGTAGTGGATGCTGTGTGTACAGTTGAGGCAGAGTGTATGTTAGTGTAGTGAATGCAGAGTGTGTGTCAGTATAGTGAATCCAGAGTGTGTGCATAGTTTAGTGAATGCAGAGTGTGTGTTAGTGTGTAATAAATGCAGAATGTGTGTTAGGGTGTAGTGAATGCAGAGTGTGTCAGTGTAATGAATGTAGTGTGTGTGTAAATTTGTAGTGAATGCAGAGTGTGTGTTAATGTGTAGTGAATGCAGAGAGTGTGTGTTAGTGTAGTGAATGCAGAGAGTGTGTTAATGTGTAGTGAATGCAGAGAGTGTGTTAGTGTGTAGCGGATGCAGAGTGTGTGTTAGTGTAGTGAATGCAGAGTGTTAATGTGTAGTGAATGCAGAGTGTGTGTTAGTGTGTAGCGGATGCAGAGTGTGTGTTAGTGTAGTGAATGCAGAGTGTGTTAATGTGTAGCGAATGCACAGTGTGTGTCAGTATAGTGGATGCAGTGAGTGTGTTAGTGTGTAGTGTATGCAGAGTGCATGTTGTATTAGTGAATGCAGTGTGTGTATTGTATTAGTGTATTAGTGTATGCACTGTGTGTGTTAGTGTATGCAGTGTGTGTGTGTTGTATTAGTGTATGCAGTGTGTGTTGTGTTAGTGTATGCAGTATGTATGTTGTGTTAGTGTATGCAGTGTGTGTTAGTGTATGCAGTGTGTGTTGTATTAGTGTATGCAGTGTGTGTTGTGTCAGTGTATGCAGAGTGTGTGTTGTGTTAGTGTATGCAGAGTGTGTGATGTGTTAGTGTATGCAGTGTGTGTTGTGTTAGTGTATGCAGTGTGTGTGTTGTGTTGGTGTATGCAGTGTGTGTGTTGTGTTGGTGTATGCAGTGTGTGTGTTGTGTCAGTGTATGCAGTGTGTGTGTGTTGTGTCAGTGTATGTAGTGTGTGCGTTGTGTCAGTGTATCTGTTGTGTCAGTGTATGTAGTGTGTGTGTGTGTGTTGTGTTAGTGTATGTAGTGTGTGTGTGTTGTGTGTGTGTTGTGTCAGTGTATGCAGTGTGTGTTGTGTCAGTGTATGTAGTGTGTGTGTGTTGTGTCAGTGTATGCAGTGTGTGTTGTGTCAGTGTATGTAGTGTGTGTGTGTGTGTGTGTGTTGTGTTAGTGTATATAGTGTGTGTGTGTGTGTTGTGTCAGTGTAGGTAGTGTGTGTGTGTGTGTGTTGTGTCAGTGTAGGTAGTGTGTGTGTGTGTGTTGTGTCAGTGTATGCAGTGTATGTGTTGTGTATGTAGTGTGTGTGTGTGTGTTGTGTCAGTGTATGCAGTGTATGTGTTGTGTATGTAGTGTGTGTGTGTGTGTTGTGTCAGTGTATGTAGTGTAAATGTGCAATCTGGGGGAGGGGGAGGGGGGGGCATTTTAACATAATTAAAAAAAAAATTAATTAAAATGTTTCTCCCCCCTCCCTGCTTACCTGTGTCTAGGGAGGGGGGAGATTCCATCCCCGGTGGCATGGTGGGGCCCGCCGGCTTCCCTGTTACCGCAGAGGGGGCCCAGGCAGCACACAGCTTCTCCTCTTCTCTCCTCCAATAACTCTCGCGAGACCCGCGGAGCGTTGCCATGGCAACCGGGTCTCGCGAGAGTTATTAGCAGAGACGAGAGGAGAAGAGGATGCGTGCTGCCTGGGCCCCCTCTGCGGTAACAGGGAGCCGGGGGCCCGCGGCTGCACACCAGGGGCGTATTTGCCGCGAGGCAAACAAGGCATTTGCCTTGGGCGGCATTTTCCAGGGGGCGGCAAAAAAAGCCGCCCCCAAACGCCCAGGGCAAATGCCTTGTTAGCCTTGCGGCTAACAGACATCCTGGGCTGGTGGCTGCTGGGCTGGTTGCTGGGCGGGCGGGCGGCTGGCGAGGGAGCACTTCCTCTGAGCTGTCTGCTCAGCTCCCTCGCGCGCCGCAGAGTGAGGCTGGGAGCCGGAATATGACGTCATATTTCGGCTCCGCCTCCCAGCCTCACTCTGCGGCGCGCGAGGGAACTGAGCAGACAGCTCAGAGGAAGTGCTCCCTCGCCAGCCGCCCGACCGGCAGCCCCACTAGACCCCAGGGAGAGGGAGAACCCCCCCAGCATTCCCAAAGGTAAGGAGGCTGGGGGGGTAAATAAAAAAAAAAGGAGTTAATGTGAGTGAGTGTGTCTGTTAGTGTGTGTGTGTGTGTGTGTGTGTCTGTTAGTGTGTGTGAGTGTGTCTGACTGTGTGTGTCTGTTAGTGTGTGTGTCTGTTAGTGAGTGTGAGAGTGTGTGTGAGTGTGTCTGACTGTGTGTGTCTGTTAGTGTGTGTGTGTGTCTGACTGTGTGTGTCTGTTAGTGTGTGTGAGTGTGTCTGTTAGTGTGTGTGAGTGTGTCTGTTAGTGTGTGTGAGTGTGTCTGTTAGTGTGTGTGAGTGTGTCTGTTTGTCTGTTAGAGTGTGTGTGTGAGTGTGTCTGTTAGAGTGTGTGTGTGTGTGTCTGACTGTGTGTGTCTGTTAGTGTGTGTGTGTGTCTGTTAGTGTGTGTGAGTGTGTCTGTTTGTCTGTTAGAGTGTGTGTGTGAGAGTGTGTCTGTTAGAGTGTGTGTGTGTGTCTGACTGTGTGTGTCTGTTAGTGTGTGTGAGTGTGTCTGTTAGTGAGTGTGTGAGTGTGTCTGTTATCAGCTAACAGACACACTCACACACTCACTAACAGACACTCACACACACTGACATACACACACTA
The DNA here is from genome assembly GCF_036172605.1 of Pelobates fuscus. Taxonomy (NCBI): domain Eukaryota; kingdom Metazoa; phylum Chordata; class Amphibia; order Anura; family Pelobatidae; genus Pelobates; species Pelobates fuscus. The sequence goes on from NC_086320.1 coordinate 157,041,633, forward strand.
ACAGACACATTCACTAACAGACACATTCACTAACAGACACATTCACTAACAGACACACTCACTAACAGACACACTCACACTCACTAACAGACACACTCACACACAGACACACTCATACACAGACACACTCATACACTCACACACACACACACTGACAGATACGCATCCATTAGCTAACAGTTAGCTAATGGATGCGTATCTGTCAGTGTGTGTGTATTTAGAAGGCGGGGGAAGGGTTGGGTGGTGGGGGGGGGGGGGGAGGGAGGGGGGCGTCTGAGTTTTGTCCTGCCTAGGGCAGCACAAAACCAGGATACACCCCTGCTGCACACATAGATAGCGATATTCGCTATCTATGTATGCAGAGAGGGAAAGTGGGGCCCAGGACTGCCAGAGCAGTCCGGGCCCCCCCAGGGCCGCCGGGCCCGTGACAACCGTCATGGTTGTCACCCCCTGATGGCGGCCCTGGTCATAAGGGTCATGACATGCAGCAAAGGTCAATGAAACTCATTCAATGGTCACTATATTTAGGGTGACATAGAGGCAAAAAATGCCTACAAAATTCAAAATATAAACAAAGAAAAAAATTAGACCTGTGCTGCAGATACTCCACACTGAAGTCCCAACAGTATATATACAACCAAAAAACAAACACGAGTCCTGCGCATCCAGTATAAGTGTGCACACCCAGGTGCTACCACAAATTATTTGAGGACAAAGTTAAAGCAGCAAATGTTTCGAGCAGCAGCCCTTTCTCAATGCTAATGTCCTCTCATTCAATGGTCAATAGCCAAATATTAATCCGGTAAGACGTCAAACACTCACTTAATGGAGGGAGGGCACCAAGGCACTACTGGCACCCAACCACTGTAGTGTGCTATTGTGGTTATGGTGTTTGGAGTGTTCCTTTAATTTAAAGCTTGTTGGTTTTTAGGCACCCTGCAGCCAGCATACCCTGAGACAGGTAGTATAATCACCCCCTGTCTGGCACAAGGTAGGAAAGGGATAATGTTATAAAATCCAGAGGCCATCTATGAAAACATCTTCTATGCTGTACTGCAAATGGATTACTCAATATACTACTTAACTGTTTGTAAAGTAAATACTTGCAAAATTCCAGAATAACCAAATGGGGGATTTTCCATTTCAACTAATTTCACCTAAAACTTCCAAATACTGTTTCCTGTTCAGTGTTTAGTGAATAAACCCTTAATTAGTTTAATTTAGTATTTAGATTGTTTTATCTAATATTTAGCAACCATTACTTTTTTAAATTCTCTGGACCAGCTTACAGTTTACTTGTGAACTGAAATCTAGTAGCACATGATTAATATTTGTTTAAATATTTACTTTTAATTAGCTTTTCAACGTCACTAATTTTATGGGGGGAAAACTATGCATAAACCCAAACATTTTTGCGTTTATTGCTTTTTGTTTACGGCTGAGTTACAATCTAACAGACTGTAGGGGGTCTTATCATTGAACGCTTTCTGCAGCCTGTCATGTGAGATCAAATGATAAGAGTTCTCTCAGCTGAGGTCACATATTCAGCACAACCAAGGCCTTTGTAAGTTTTATGATAAGTTATTTTGTATTGTCTTGGGAGATACATGCTTTATTCATGTGTTTTTTTTTTTTTTGCTTTTTTTTATATACGTATATACAATTAACCAGCTGAGAATAATAAGCATATTAACTGATATCCCCTTCCAGCACAGCTGAATTGCTGTTAACTGTTTCTGTGTCACAGACACCGACTCACTGGGTTTATTCTCTAAATTAAAGTGAAGTTGTCGGGAATTCAAAGTTAATTTTAAATTAAAGACCAAAATAGCTAAAGTGAAATGATGGCGTTCTTGCAGATTTTTTTTTCCAATTCAGGTATTTTGTACTTAAATTTGCAATTTACTTTGAATTCCTGACAATTCTCATTTTAGTGAATAACCCTGACAGTCCCCCTCCACGTGAATGAATGTAATGGAATTGTGTGTAGTTGTGTGATTTCTGTGTGTATGTGTTTGTTTCAAGTTAATGTGATTCTTAAAGCCACTCTTTCATCTTTGGGGGTCTTTGCATATTCTGCAAAAATCTCCGATGGTGACATATACTCTTGAGGTAAGATGGACTGAGGATGCAGCAGAGAGAAATTCTACTTTTTATGTGTGTGCTGTATTCTAGTACATGCCTGCGACTGCAACTGTCAATGGAGCAATCCTGTGAGAATGCAGGTACCTCCAAAGATTATGTCTCACAATGAGCAAGAACAATGCCTGATTTTCTGGAAATTAAAATCTTTTCCCATCACCAGGTTTACCCCAGTGAAGATAGCAATTAATTCAATATAATTAACAAAAAAAAAAACATTGTAATTAAACACTATAGTGTCAGGAATACAAACATGCATGATTGACACTATAATTCAGAAATCACCATTAGGTGGCTGCCCCCCCCTCCCCCCTTGCATCTAGTGAAAAAAAGTTTTTTACTTACTATTTTCCAACACCACACCGGTCTTGCCATGGCTGGCCTCGGACATGCTCCACCTCCTTGGCTGAGATCCTCAATTTCTCCATTCTGAATGTCAGTGCGGTAAATTATGCAGCACTGACCCAGGAAGCACCTATAGTGGCTGTCTGAGTGACTGCCACTGGAGGTGTTGCTGGGCAGTAATGTAAACACTGTCTTTTCTCTGAAAAGGCAGTTTTAACATTATAATATACTATACACACCAGAACAACTACATTAAACAAGAGATTTTTGTATGATAGTTGATTACAGTTCAGATGTTAGGATATTTCTAAACTATTTGATCAACCATATTATATATGGATGTACAGTGCAGAGTATGCACTGTAAATCAATCTGTTTTTGGCAAAGTATTAGGCTGAGATAAGAGAGGGTACATAATTATGTGTGTTACAAGTTTAGCAAATTAGGTCAACACTAGACATGTGCAATTCGTTTTGTTCTGAATGTAAATGCTCCCTAATCCTAACCCTAACCCTTGATGTGTAAGTGGTTGTGGTCATTAGGGTTAGGAGTAGGGGTTAGTGGTTAGGTTTAGGGGTAGGGTTAGGAGAAGGGATAGAGCACGTTTGGGGTAGGGATTAGGGTTACGGTTAGTGGTAGGGTTAGTGGTAGGGTTAGGGGTAGGGTTAGGGGTAGGGATTAGGGAATTGCCAAACACCCGAATTGCCGAAGTCTTGAATTGCCTAAGTCCCAAAGTGCCAAACTCCCGAATTGCCGCAGTCCCGAATTTCGGAAATGCTGAACTGAACCAAAGTGCTGAATTGCCGAAATTGCCTAAGTCCCGAATTTCGGAAGTACCGAACTGGAGTGCCGAAGTGTCGAATTGCCGAAGTGTCGAATTGCCGAAGTCCCGAATTTCGGAAGTGCCGAACCAAACCATTTTTTACGGGGAATTTTTTACACATGCACATCCCTATTCAACACTGTCTTGGCTTTGCAATATTATTTGTTATGGATTCTATGTCTCAAACACCTTTGATTAAAGTAAAATAGTCTGTGAAGATGCTTGATAGTGGAGTTAGCAAAATCCACTAAGGTCCGGGCTGCACTGTGGTGGACTGGCTGTAGAAGTCAGGGCTACAGTCCAGTGGAAACCCATAGGATCCTGGTTCCTGTACTATATTTACAGATGAAACTTGTCGTTCTAAGGGACGAGCACTATTTACAGTACATGAACATTCATAAAGAGCATCAGGCATTTTAAAAATTGCAAATAAGCAAATGAAGAAGTGTTCTGCCTATATTTATCAAGTTTTAAATCTAGAATTGTCTCTATATAATCATACGCCGGGGGCGTGGCTTAGCAACCGAGCGGAGTGGACGCATGGCACGAGAGCTCCTGCAAATTAGTCCAAAAGCATACCTATTTCGGGCATCAAAATTACGATTTGGGGCTCTACCCACAACGAGCAGAGCCCAGTGACCAAGATGGGGCGAAAAACGAAAAAATTGAAACCAGATAAGCCGAGACAAGGGCCGAATATAGCGGAGCTGCTAAGGCAGACACGCGAGGCCGCAGGGCCCAAAATGGCCGCTCACCCGGACACATACTCCGAATTATCGGATGATTTCTCCTCAGAGGGAGATGTGGCCGACCTCTACCTAGCACAGCAGCAGGCATCAATAGCCCAGAAACGAGACGACTCTCCAGTTACCACTGCGGTTTTAAAATCGCTCCTCGCAGACCTGCAAAAGACGCTCCAGTCAGACGTAGCATCACTCCGGGCTGACATACAAGGCCTGACTGGCCGTATGAGCGCGCTAGAAATTACTACCAGAGCCAGCTCAGACCACATCACAACGCTCCAACAACAGGTCCTAGAGCTACAAAGCCAGAACGCGGCAAATGAACGCCGCTTTGCGGCCTTGGAAGATGCACGCCGGGCTAATAATCTGAAAGTACGAGGTGTCCCTGAAGATGTTCAAACTACTGAACTGCCACATGTTTTGAGACACCTCCTGGCAGCCCTGCTACAACCAAAACAGGCCAGAAATGTCCAACTGGACGGCTTCTTTCGGGCCCCAAAACCAGCCCAAGCGCCAAGCTCAGCGCCACGCGACCTAATAATCAGATTTCAGAACCACGCAGACAAACTAGCTGTTGCAGCGGCGACCAGGGACTGCTCACCCTACAAATTCGAAAAGATGGAATTAACTTTCTATGCCGACATCACAGGGGGCACTTTAGCCTGGAGGAGATCACTTAAGCCACTCACGACGCTCTTACAGAAGAAAGGACTGAGATATAGATGGCTACAGGCCAGAAAACTGCAGATACTACATGGGTCGGACAAACATGAGATTCACGACATACAAGAAGCGGCAGCTCTGATGCCCATCTTAGGACTATCGCACGACTCCTTACACACGGCTGATACGGCGGGCACAGGTGGGCCTTCGCATCAATAGAACCCTGAAAGAGTGACTCCTTTCGTCCCCCGCACTCCCAAAGCGGTCCCGACCACGGTGGGAACCTCTTGAAGCAGACTGACAACCGTTGCCAGCTGGTAACGAGGCGGAATACCCCAAAGTCTGAAAGACGGACTGCCTCAAAACTTTTCATGTTGATTTTTCTTACTCTTACTTTCATTTTTACTTATCCTGTATGGTGGGGAATGTATTTACTTTGTACTACCTCAGAATGCCAGCACATGTTACAGGTAGTGACCTGCTACACAAATAGAAGGTACATAGACCACGGCCCATCACCTTCCCCCGCCTGACCCCAGCTCAGCCCGACGCGCCGTGAATAATTCCTTAGCCAGGCGCAAAATCACCCACTCACATCGACCAACATAAATCGCCTACCGGCGGTCTCAATATAGGACTCCCCTATGCCATACGCGTAGGCCGACCTGGCACTTACTCCCGGGCGCCTACTAAGACAACTATCGGGTATAGGGCACACTCAGACGCCCCAACGCCCACAGCCCACGAAATCTTACCCCTGCTCACCAGAATAGTTCTTTCTTTCCACCGAGTTTGGCACTCTCCCTGAGAGGGGCTCAGGTGACAGACACTGACAATGCCTACCCTACCTACTATACACGCACGCTTTACAATCATACGTTATGTCAGCCCGGCCAGACACTAAACTTAAGTTACATACCTAGTATAGGGGCTAACTTTTCATTGCTAAACAATGTCTTCATGTCCTATTCAGGTGCGCATAGTTAAGCAGTCTGATTATCAGCACAACCTATGTTTTATGCCAACTCCTGATGTTTTTTTGTTACTGTTCATATTGCGGCATGTTATCAGCTTGTATAAACTATTTAAACTCTTAGGCTAAGCACTATAAGCAACTGCACTCCTTAAATGTTTTTACAGCATAGACCTTAGCGGCATACTAATCTCATATTTGTACTTAAACAAACGTAGTACTAGCAATATGCACCTCACTTGTTCGAACTAAAGTCACCTTAAGCTTCTCGATTGTTTATATATATGTGCCAAGAGGTCTTCTTTGTATTATTGTTTGCATATTATGTAATTGACCATGTTACCTCGTATAAAAAAAAAAAAAAACACTGGGCAGATCACTGCATTAAACCTAATATCACTGCTTGTGTACATGCATAAGAACGTTACGGGCACTAGCCCGCATTTTGTATTGTAACGATTGCCTTATATAATCTGCTGAGTGACTAAAATAAAGAATTAAAAAAAAAAAAAAATCATACGCCCCTTTTCTTTACACACGGTGTGATGTAATTCCAGTAAAATACAAGTTTAGCAGGCTAAGATTGCCACAAGGCATATGTATGTATATGTGTTTGTAGTATCAGTTAGTTAATTACACGTAGCTAAGATACTGTTATCACTGTACTGACCAGGTGCAGGAATGTAAGAACTGGAATTACGCGTCCCTCTCCTTTGTATCAGATGAGCCACGTGGTTAGACCGGATGGATGAGTTTAGACTCTATTTATTAAATAGGTTAAGGGTATGTGTGGGTGTAGTTAATTGTGGGAGGAGCTACAGTGCTATATAAGGAATGTACTCTATGTATTCAGTACTCAGACTTTGCTGTATTTTGGTGACGCTAGTCCCTCTGAGTCCCGATCGGTGATCCAATAAAGAATCTCTTCCTTCCTGAAGAAACCTGTGTCCATCTCTCTGTGCTTGGCTTCCGTCAGTTTCTCCGGTATCATTTGGTGCATTGGCCGGGAAACTCATCGTTCAACGGTAGCTGAGAGGCAGAGGCGTGAGACGGTCTATCTTTGCCCACGTTCTCTACGGCTGCACCCCTGAACTTCTGCGTGGACCTCCCTTCGTCTCGGCGCCACTGGTCTGTTGTCCAGGAGATCATCGGCCTCTACGTGAGAAGTGCTGGGGTGTCCCCGTCGATGAGTGTGAACTCAGGTTCAGGAACGAGGAGGTAAGACAACTGCTGTTTTAGACGGCAGGACCCACTAGGGGTATACTGATTGTGCGGTAGGCCCAAAGGGGTTTTGAATCTGTGTATCTGCCCCCTCTGTCGGAGGGAAGGAGCGAAGGCGCACCGCTCGATCGAACGCTCTTTAGTCAGACCGTTTGATTTGGTTAGTCAGGCGGGGTCCTGGTGTAAATAGCCCTAGCCGGACACCGGTGTCTTGTCTAGACTAGCGTTCTAGGGTGTATATTACGTTCGCTAGGTCGGAGGGACCGGGAGACTAAGCGGCGCCTGTGTAAATTCGGTTCGCTAGTTCTCATCCTATCTGGGCTAAGTGGGAAGGCGTGTAAATTTGGAACCCACTAGACTTTTGATAGTGCGACTAAGAGGCGCCTGTGTAAATTCGGTTCTCTAGCTCGCTATATATGTGGTGATTGGGCAGTGTGGCTAACCAAAACGGGTGTATATAGTTTTAGGTAGTCCATTCAAGGTACTGGCCAATAGTTTAGTTGGGAATTGTAAATGTGTTAACGATTGTTTTAGTAAAGTGTATATCTTGTTAGATAGCGCGAGCTCAGCCGTCTAGCGAGAGTGTTAATAGTGTGTTGCTGTATTATAGTGCACGGTACCATAACCCTGTATATTTACTGACATTATATAATAAGTACTAATCATTGTCGTCCATTGCATGTTTAACACCATAACCACTAATAATTGTATTGTGACCTTAACTTGTGCTTTGACCTATGCTAACCGTACTGTAACCGCTATTTGTAAAAGACGATGTTACTGGGGTGTGTTATAGACGGGTAATTCGTATATAGAGAATTATAGCGTGGGTGACTGTATAGTTACGCCAAAGGGCATAATATTGATTATATAGTGACTGGTGTAACAGCTGTGTGTGTACGGGAATTCCCTGAGTGTTTATTGTTATTGTGTACGTTTCACTTGGTAACCGTACCACGTGGTGCTGTTGCCAGAGGAAACGGGTGTGACTGTTGAATAGTACGCGTGTATAGTATTCGTTGTCGACGACGTTCCATTGTTAAGTATGGGTGCGTCGCAGTCAACGATTCCGGATCCCTTAGGATGTATGGTTAAGAATTTTAAAAAGGGATTCAAAGTTTGTGATTTTGGGGTAAAGATGTCTCCTGTACGTTTGGTCACTTTGTGTACTAGGGAGTGGCCTACTTTGGTTGCGGCATGGCCGCCACGTGGCAGTTTGGATCCAACTCTGGTACAGCGCTTACACGTGGCTGTATCGGGTAGGCCTGAACTTTACGGCCAGTTTCCTTATATTGACTGTTGGAGACAGGCCGTAAATGACTCGCCAAAATGGCTCCAGACATGCCACGAGGAGCAGTGTCGCCTCATGGTAGCTAGGACTTGCTCGTCCACTAGGACTGGTGTTAGGCCCATTTTGGACACGCCCCCTGAGTCCGAGATCCCTTTGCCGCCCCCTTACTTTCCGTTAAGAAGAAGTGACGCAAACGCAGGAAGTCCTGCACCCCTCCCCTCATTACCCTCATCCACTTCCGCTTCCTCCTCCAGTACAGGATCCACCCCCCCTCGTACTAAATCTCCCCTTCCGGAACCAGAATCCACCCCCATTAGAAACGAATATCCTGATTTGGCGCCACTTCAGACTTCCGGTCAAGCTTCATCTAGCTCGGCTCGAAGTGTTTTATTTACGACCTTTTCCCAAAACCGACCTCCCACATCCCCATACCCTATCTCTCCCCGACCGGAACCCATGACTGACGCCTCTCTACGTAGCCCCATCCAAACCCGACAGTTGACTGGTGCCCAACAATTAAAGCACTATCAGATGCCTCTTCGTCTGAATCCCGGGTCAGCTTATATCGATGCCGCAGGTCAAATGGCACACGCTGACCCAGTCTTCGTATATGTCCCATTTACCACAACCGATCTTTTAAACTGGAAGACCCATAATTCCTCGTATACTGAGAAACCACAAGCTATGACTGATCTGTTCACCTCAATAGTACAGACGCATAATCCGACATGGGCTGATTGCCAGCAGTTACTAATGACTTTATTTAACAATGAGGAAAGGACAAGAATAAATCAAGCAGCCATTAAAGCATTAGAGGATAGAGCCCGTGCTTTGAACCAAGCCAATCCAGCAGCATGGGCCGCGACACACTATCCCAACACCGATCCCGATTGGAACGTAAATGGTGCTGATATGGTTCAACTCAGAGCCTATAGAGACGCTATAATTGCTGGCATGAAAGCCGGAGGAAAGAAAGCCATTAACATGTCGAAGACAGTTGAGGTGATCCAGAAAAGCGATGAAGCGCCCAGTGTCTTTTATGACCGATTATTGGAGGCATACCGCTTGTATACCCCCTTTAATCCGGAAGACGCAGACAATTCCCGAATGGTTAACTCCGCCTTTGTCAGCCAAGCATACGGAGATATTAAGCGCAAGCTACAAAAGTTAGAAGGGTTTGCAGGTATGTCCATCACCCAACTAATGGAGGTAGCAAATAAGGTCTATATGAACAGGGATACAGAAAGTAAGAAAGAGGAAGAGCGCAAGATGCGTAAAAAGGCTGATATGCTAGCGGTAGCGATCGCAGGCGTAGATAAACGGGGCCCAGATAGAGGCAATAATAGATGGAGTAGGGAGCCTTTGAGTAGGGATCAATGCGCGTATTGCAAGGAAGAAGGGCATTGGAGGAACGAATGTCCGCAAAGAGAGCAGTACGAGAGAGACCAACCCAGGGCAGGCTACGGAAACTTTAGAGGTAGAGCGAGAGGTAGAGGAGGCCCCGGAGGGAGTAATGGTTATAGAGGGAGTAATGGGAACAGAGGAAGTGTTAGGGAAGACAGGTATATTCCAGCAGCGCAAAGGTCCCGCGATAGAGAAGGTAGGGACTTTGTAGGATTGGCTGACACTGTCATGGAGGACTATTGATACCGACCGGGCTCCATCCCCCTTGGTCGAGCGGAGCCTATGGTCGATGTATCAATAGGGGGGAAAAGGAGTGCGTTCATGATCGACACTGGTGCTGAACATTCAGTGGTGACTAATCTAGTTGCTCCTCCATCTGGAAGGACTATTACTGTGATAGGAGCAACTGGAAGAAGTGCTGAAAAACCGGTTCTTAAAAGTCGACTCTGTACATTGGGAGGCCACGTAGTAAAACACCAATTCCTTTATATGCCTGAATGTCCAGTCCAATTGCTGGGACGTGATATGCTATCAAAATTACAAGCGCAGATTACGTTCCTACCAAATGGAACAACATCCTTAAAGTTTAATGGACCTTCAGGTATTATGACTTTATCCGTACCAAAGGAAGAAGAGTGGCGACTTTATACAGTGTTGACTAGCCAAAACCCTAGGAGTGATGAGACATTGTTTAACATACCAGGAGTTTGGGCAGAGAACAACCCACCAGGACTGGCCCGCAATATTCCACCAATAAAAATTGAACTGAAACATGGGGTTTATCCAGTGAGCCTAAGACAATATCACATTCCGCAGAAGGCTAAGAAGAACATCCAATCCTATCTGGATAAGTTCATACGGTATGGTATCCTAAAATTCTGTACTTCCCCCTGGAACACCCCATTGCTGCCTGTTCAAAAGCCCGGTACAGATGAGTATCGACCTGTACAGGACTTAAGAGCAGTCAATGATGCGGTTGTTAGCATACATCCAGTTGTACCCAATCCATATAACCTGCTTGCTTTAATTCCGGGCGGGGCTACTTACTTCACAGTCTTAGATCTCAAAGATGCCTTCTTTTGCCTCCGAATTGCCGCAGAAAGCCAATGTATTTTCGCTTTCCAATGGGAGAACGCTGTAACGGGCTCAAAACGCCAAATGACTTGGACAAGACTGCCCCAAGGGTTTAAAAATTCACCTACCCTATTTGGTTCAGCTCTAAGTCAAGATCTACTGGATTTCGAGTCTATCCCAGGAGAATGTGTATTGTTACAATATGTAGATGACTTGTTGATAGCAGCAGTTACAAAAGAAAAATGTCAGCAAGCAACGCACGATCTACTACATATTCTCTGGAAGGCAGGATACAAGGTGTCCAGGAAGAAGGCTCAGTTGTGTTTGCCAACTGTCAAGTATCTGGGATTCCATATCTCTGAAGGTCAAAGGATTATGGGGCCAGAGAGAAAAGAAGCTGTCTGCCAAATACCAATACCCAAGAATAGAAGACAAGTGCGAGAATTCTTGGGGGCAGCAGGCTTCTGTAGGATATGGATTCCCAGCTATGCGATACTGGCAAAACCTCTGTACGCAGCCATCAAAGGTACAGAGCACGACCCCTTCTTATGGACCCAAGAACAGCAAACGGCATTTGAAGATGTGAAGAAGGCTTTGATGAGTGCCCCAGCATTAGGTCTACCTGATCACACACGACCATTCTACTTATATGTACACGAGCAAAGAAGAATGGCTGTGGGAGTATTGACACAGTACTTGGGATCATGGCAAAGACCTGTTGCCTACATGTCTAAGCAACTGGATGCAGTGGCCAGCGGACTTCCACCTTGTCTAAGAGCCGTAGCTGCAGCCGCCCTGCTAGTAGCTGAAGCCGATAAACTCACTCTGGGTCAAGAACTTTATGTACGAGTCCCACATGCAGTACAGACGTTGTTGGATTACAAAGGAAATCATTGGTTTAGTAACAGCCGTATGACCAAGTATCAAGCAATGTTGTGTGAAAACCCAAGAGTGCATTTAGAGACTGTAAACACCTTAAATCCAGCTACCCTTTTGCCGCAACCTACTGAAAGTCAACATGATTGTTTGGAAGTAATGGATGAAGTATTTTCAAGTAGACCAGATCTTCGTGATTTTCCCATCCAGAACCCCGATGTTCAATATTACACCGACGGCAGTAGTTATGTGAAAGAAGGGATCCGCTATGCAGGATATGCAGTGACAACAATAGACAAGGTGATAGAAGCTCGGCCACTGGCGAAAGGAACATCAGCACAAAAGGCAGAATTAATAGCACTAACACGAGCGTTACAATTGGCTGAAGGTTTAAGAGTAAATATCTATACGGACTCTAAGTATGCGTTTTTAACCACTCATGCCCACGGAGCTTTGTATAAAGAAAGAGGACTACTGAATTCAGAAGGCAAAGAAATCAAGTACGCAGCTGAAATCCTACAACTATTGGAAGCAGTGTGGGAGCCGAAAGAAGTCGGTATCATACATTGTCGAGCGCATCTGAGAGGAGATGGTGATGTAACCAAGGGAAATCGGATGGCAGATAGTGCAGCTAAGCGTGCTGCTGAATCAGGAAGACAGGAGTATGTGGGGCATATAGCTGCTCTTATACCAACTCCACTGTCCCAATGGACTCCAGTTTATACAGCTCAAGAAGAGGAGTGGTTAAAGACTGAACCGGGAAAGTATTTGGAGAACAAGTGGTATCAGCTAGAAGATGGAAGAATAGTCATACCAGCATCACTAGCGGTAGAAATTGTCCAAAATTATCACAACGGGACACATTCTGGGAGAGACAGTACTGAAGAATCTCTCAGGAAACATTTCTACATACCAAGATTGTCCAACTTGACTCAGGCCATTGTACGCAGATGTGTAACGTGTGCTAAGAATAATGCAAGACAAGGACCAGTAAAGCCACCAGGAGTCCAGTTTATGGGGGGACTCCCCATGTCCGATCTACAAATAGACTTTACAGTAATGCCTAAATCGGGTGGACATCGTTACCTGTTGGTAATTGTGTGCACCTATTCAGGCTGGGTAGAAGCATGTCCTACTCGTACAGAGAAAGCAGGAGAAGTTGTAAGATTCCTGCTACGAGAAATAATACCCCGATATGGACTACCCTGTTCTATAGGATCGGACAATGGTCCAGCTTTTGTTCATCAGTGCCTACAACAACTGACTCATATGCTTGGTATAAAGTGGAGGCTTCATACTGCATATAGACCCCAGAGTTCTGGTAAGGTAGAGAGAATGAATAGAACTATAAAGAACCAGTTGGCTAAAATGTGTCAGGAAACCCAACTTAAGTGGAACGTTCTCTTACCCATAGCTTTATTGCGAATCCGCAGTACCCCTACCAGAAGGATGGGCCTCTCTCCTTTTGAAATCATGTATGGGCGACCACCTCCCGTACTTGGTAACTTAAGGGGGGACTTGAGTCAGTTGGGAGAAGGAATTACCCGGCAGCAGGTTGTAGAGTTGGGTAAGACTATGGAGGAGGTACAGAAATGGGTACAAGATAGATTACCTGTGAATATTTATCCCCCTGTTCATAGTTATCATCCAGGAGACCAAGTGTGGATTAAAGAGTGGAATAATGTACCGTTAGGGCCCAAGTGGAGAGGTCCTTATGTTGTTCTTTTGTCTACCCCTACAGCGATAAAAGTAGCCGAAGTAACTCCGTGGATACATCACTCCAGGGTTAAACCAGCAGCAGTCGATTCTTGGCAAATTACAGCAGATCCAGAGAATCCCTGCAAGATCCGGTTGAAACGCACTACTCAGTCGGAGTAACGAGGAATTATTGTGGATTACAAATTTTATTGTTACAGGTGTGAGTGAGAAGGCCATAATAAAGCCTGTCCGCTTACCAACACATAGTGTATAAGCCAGGAAAGTCTCGAAGGGACACCTGTGAAGACGAGCAGAACTCCATTCCCTGCAGCCCTCACATCCTGGAAGCTGAGGTTCCATCGCACGGACGAAGACTGAGGATGACGGCGAAAGATGTGCTTTTGATTGTGTTTATTTATATGTGTTTTTATATTCAGGAAGGTAGAGGTACCGACACTCCTAGCTGTGAGGTATGCATTAAGACTACGAGAACAGGTAACCATATTTCCCAAACCCTAATTTGGCATTCACAATACGAATGTAAAGGAGAGGTATCAAGATGTAGATACCTAAATATAGACTATAGTGTGTGCCATTTAGGAGTAGGAGAACCTAAGTGCTTCAGTCCAGAGTATCAACCTCGTACAATTTGGTTGACTCTCAGGAATGGAGATCCTCAGGGGACCCTAATTAATAAGACGGTGTTAGAATCCGTACATTCTTCGGGTGTTCTGCTATTTGATGCATGTAAGGCGATATCAAGTGGTAGAAAACCGTGGAATGTATGTGGGGATCTTAGATGGGAGAGGACGTATGGGTCTAATGATAAATATATTTGTCCCAGTAGTAAAAATAAATATGTGAGTCCTAGATGCCCAAATAAAGACTATAACTTTTGTCCATATTGGTCTTGTGTGGGGTGGGCGACTTGGGGACAGACAGTAGATAAAGACATGATAGTGACTAAGTTGCCGACTAGCCCTTATTGTAAGTCTATGGAATGCAACCCAGTCCATATACTTATTAATAACCCCGACAAGTTCCTAGATAAGTATGGAAATTTATTTGGGTTTCAGATATACGGGACGGGTTTAGATCCTGGGACATTATTGTTTATAGGAATAGAGACTGATACGGTATCCTCCCAGACTCATCAAGTATACCATTCCTTTTATGAAGAGATGAGTATAGATAATAAGATCCCCCATAACGCTAAAAACCTGTTCATTGACCTAGCTGAAAGTATTGCCGGTAGTCTTAATGTTACCAACTGCTATGTGTGTGGAGGTACTAACATGGGAGACCAATGGCCTTGGGAAGCAAAGGAGGTAATGTCCGGTTCTGAGGCAGTTGACCAACTAATATCTACACAAGCCGATTATCATTTGAGTGTTAGAGGTAAATCTGAGTGGAGATTAAAGACCTCCATCATAGGTTATGTTTGCATAGCAAGGAAAGGAATAATGTATAATACTTCTGTAGGAGAATTAACTTGTCTAGGGCAAAAAGCTTATGATGATGATACTAAAAATACAACTTGGTGGTCGGCTTCAAATGTCTCAGAACCATCTAACCCGTTTGCTAGATATGCCAGTTTAAAGGATGTGTGGTTTGATTTATCCATCACATCTACCTGGAGAGCCCCAGCAAATTTGTACTGGATCTGTGGTAAGAAAGCCTATTCGGAGTTGCCACAGGACTGGGAAGGGGCATGTGTGTTGGGTATGCTCAAACCATCCTTCTTCTTGTTACCGATTGAAACAGGTGAGACTTTAGGTGTTAAAGTGTATGATGTGAATCATAGGAAGAAAAGGGGACCCTTAGAGATAGGCACCTGGGAAGATAATGAATGGCCTCCCCAGCGTATCATAGATTATTATGGGCCAGCCACGTGGGCAGAAGATGGTACCTTTGGTTATAGAACCCCAATTTATATGCTCAACCGTATTATAAGATTACAGGCGGTGGTTGAGATTATTACTAATGAGACCTCACAAGCACTCAATCTTCTAGCGAAGCATAATACCAGGATGAGGACAGCAGTGTACCAAAATAGATTAGCCTTGGATTACCTTTTGGCAGTAGAGGGAGGTGTATGTGGGAAGTTTAACCTGAGCAATTGCTGTCTTCAAATAGATGACGAAGGGCAAGCAATAGCTGAGCTTACTAGCCATATGGTTAAACTAGTGCATGTGCCTACTCAGGTATGGAAAGGGTACAATCCAAGTAGTTGGTTTGGTAGCTGGTATGAGTGGTTTGGAGGGCTTAAGGCAGTGGTAGGTGGAGTCCTACTGATTTTACTGTTGTGTCTACTCCTACCGTGTCTTATACCCTTAGTAGTTAGGTCTGTGCAAAGCCTGATAGGAAGTATAGCAGAGAGGAAGGCTGCTGCACAGATAATGGCGATATATAAGTATAAGGCTCTAGATCAAGGAGAACCAATGCAGGAAGATGAGTGTTAAAAGATTCACATCATAAGATAAGTCTGGTCTGGTTCATGGTAACCTGAGGTATATGCAAACCAAGGTTAAGTGATGCCTCAAGTAATTGTGAAATATCAGAGGCATCAAAGGGGGGAATGTGATGTAATTCCAGTAAAATACAAGTTTAGCAGGCTAAGATTGCCACAAGGCATATGTATGTATATGTGTTTGTAGTATCAGTTAGTTAATTACACGTAGCTAAGATACTGTTATCACTGTACTGACCAGGTGCAGGAATGTAAGAACTGGAATTACGCGTCCCTCTCCTTTGTATCAGATGAGCCACGTGGTTAGACCGGATGGATGAGTTTAGACTCTATTTATTAAATAGGTTAAGGGTATGTGTGGGTGTAGTTAATTGTGGGAGGAGCTACAGTGCTATATAAGGAATGTACTCTATGTATTCAGTACTCAGACTTTGCTGTATTTTGGTGACGCTAGTCCCTCTGAGTCCCGATCGGTGATCCAATAAAGAATCTCTTCCTTCCTGAAGAAACCTGTGTCCATCTCTCTGTGCTTGGCTTCCGTCAGTTTCTCCGGTATCAACGGCTGATATCATTATGATAGGTAAACACACTGCTAGGGTTCAGGTGGCCCATTAACAGGCAGCTCCAGCCTCTATTCCCTAGGGGTGATTACACTTCTTTCTACACATGCTGAATATTTTTAATATTATATAAATTGATATTAATTGTTAAAATTGTAGTATTTTACTATAAAAAGTCCACTACTACATTCCATTCTATACACAATACAGTGAAGTATGGAGGCTCTATCCTGTAGATCAGAATCAATGATGGAGGTTTAAAAGACGATTATTCCGATTTTCATGATTTTGATAGACAAAAATGTTTTCTTTTTTTTTTTTTATAATATTGTTTTGTCTTCAATACTGCATTAATTCTCAGCAATTTATGCAATATACATTGTAATGATATGTTCTTTTATGCACGCCTTACCTTCATGCAGTGGCAGCAGAACATAAAGAGGTTAGATATGCAACACGTATAATGTTATAATGTTATCTAGGGCACCAGAATTATAAGGAAATTAACTGTTAACACTCCGCCTGGCAATGGTGGCAAGAGTCAAAGGACCATTTTCAGGAGGGTATTATATGGTGAAAGTAGTAGGGCTGACATAATCTTTTATCATATTTTTGAAGTACATACAGGGTTATTCACAAGTGAAAATTCTGAGTGAATTCAAATTAAAGGTCAGCGTAGCTAAACTGAAGGTATAGCTGGCTTAGAGCATGTTTCCAATTCAGCTATTTTGATCTTGAATTTTAAATTCACCCTTTAACCCCTTAAGGACCAAACTTCTGGAATAAAAGGGAATCATGACATGTCACACATGTCATGTGTCCTTAAGGGTTTAATTCACCTGCACTTCTCACTCTAGTGTATAACTCTGATAGTGTGTATCTTCTATGCCACATTCATGTATGTTTTTCAAGTTAAGGCAAATAAGATTTTTTCAAATTTCTCTTACTGAAAATGATCTTTCCAAATCTAAATCAGTAACCATCTGTTGCTTCACTAGCTACACATGATGCCTTAATGTGGGAGTACTACTTCATTGTGTGAGGCTCTATGCTAACACTTCTAAGAAAGGTTCCTATTTGTACACAAGAACAGTGAGATAAGATTTATAAGTAGTATGTGCTTTGCCTGGAAAGTAGAAATAATTGATGTATGATTTCCATTTGTACTCCACGTCTTCTTCTTTAAAATAGGTGTTTATTTATTTGTTATTTTTTTTAAAGAAAATATACATAAAATCTAAAATATGTTAAATGAGTAAGACCACGACAGCTGGTATAGAGATGCAGTGATAATTTTTTATTCGTTGTATGATTTATGGCGCATGAAACAAAGTTATTATTAAAAGTTATTTTGATGTGTTCTCAGTAGTGGCTGGTGAAGTTTCAAGATACCAGACTGCTAGACTCAACTTTTAGAATTTGGCTGTGACCATTTCCCCATAAATTCAACCCCTGACCTAATGAGGTCATGTCCAGATCAACACCATAAGCCTATAGATACATGTATAGGTGAAATAAACACCTTAAAGGGACACTATAGTCACCAAAACAACTTTAGCTTAATGAAGCTGTTTTGGTATATAGATCATGCCCCTGCAGTCTCACTGCTCAATTATCTGCCATGTAGGAGTTAAATGACTTTGTTTATGAAGCATTAGTCATACCTCTCTGCAAGTGACTTGCACAGCCTTCTTAAATACTTCCTGCAACAGAGCTCATGTACGCTGACTAAGTACCTCAGACAAATTTGCTTCCTAGCTGCAATCAGGGGTCCTGGAGCACTTCAGACCAAGTCGCTGAAGCTTGAGTGGGGCCTCTGTGCAGCTCTGCCACTGTGGGACAGACTGCTATAGTTATAGTTCTCTGCAGTTGTTATAGCTCTTTGCAGCAATCATAGCTCTCTGTAGTGATTATAGTTCTGGAGACCCTTTCTCCCATGAGGCAGTAATAATAGATAGTTTACATCACACATTAGCCTCAACTGAATGTAGGGGAGTAGAAGGCAGCTTTATTGCAAACAACACAGATACTTATACAGAGAAATGTAAACACCAGGGGGTCCTTCATGCAATGCAATGGCTCTACCCTTGTGCCACTCTGTCTGGGGTGTGGATTGCATCGTCCCCAGTGAACATGATAGACTCTCTGCTGTGCATTCCCAGACCAAGAGGCAATATGTACAAAATTTCCCTTTTTGTAATTTCTGTCCATGTGGTAATAGGGATCCAGGACACTTCCTATAAATGGTCATCTAATGTTTATACTTCCTTTAGTGCAACTTCTGTCCAATTCAGAATTTCTTATCTCCTACTCTGTTAAAGCTTGTTATATCTTGCAGGAGCCTCCTGTATGTAATTAAAGTTGAAGTTACCGAGCAGGAGATAAAAATATTTAAAGTAAGTTTGATTGAAAATTAAACCATTTTTTTTTCATGCAGACTGTGTCAGTCACAGCCAGTGGAGGTGTGGCTAGGGATGCATAAAGAGAAACAAAAGTATTTTAACTCCTAAATGGCAGAGAATTGAGCAGTGAGACTGTAGAGGCATGATCTATATACCAAACCTACTTCACTAAGCTAGGGTTCTTTTGGTGACTATAGTGTCCCTTTAACAAGGTGTGACTCCATCCCTGACACTGTTATCAAATGACAACCATGGAAGACTGGGCAATACGCCTGCATTTTAGGGTGTACAGGATTTAATGGCCTAATGCAATGCTAATGCTTGTTGAAGGTCTTTACCAAGAAAATGGGAGATGTTTTCAAAAGTGTCACAAATTCTTAACATGATTTGTTTTTTAGCCTTTCAGCAGCATCTTAAGCCAAACATTTAGGAAGATGTCATTGCCATTGATCATGACAGACACAACAGGATTTTTCTCTAACACACACATTGGAAGGACACTTGGTCCTTTCCATTGCAGTAGATCAGATTTTTTTTTCTTTACTGTGGACTGGCCTTCACTGAGTGTGCTTTGGGTCAGTATACTGATCTAGCTTGCTGTGGTACTAACATGCCTAATGAGTTTACAATATACTTAACAAACATTCATCAGGCACTGAATTGGAGAAAGATAGTGTGAAATTTAGGTCGCTGATATTTAATGAAGAGAATTCTCAATACAGATGTTACACAAAGGCACGATGGCATTCTGCTTGGTATAAAGACGTGTAGCAGTCTAACCTCACATTACTGTAGCCTAATAAAGTACAGTGTAATATGTAACCTTTAGAAAGGTCTAAGCACCAAGAGTGTTGAATGCAGTTATCAGCTTTTGTTTGACTTTATCTGACTTTTGCTTGGAGTGTGTAAATAAAATGAATGTTGTTGGGTGCTGAATTAAAAGATTAGGTTTTTCTTAGAGATATATATATATATATCTCTAAGAAAAACCTACGGTAATCTTTTAATTCACATACTAATACTAATCTTTTAATATACATACACACACACTTATACATATATTGCGAACATGAACATAAAATGCAATATTCCCTCATTTCTCATTCTTTTTACTCTTTATTTGTCATTTGAGTAAATTCATGACTAAAAGTAAGAGCGATAAAAGCCAGCTTCATGTTAGCACTAACAATTAAGTATTGAAAGCAATGATTCATGTACTAATTACCAGTAGTGCTTCAAATTGTACATTTTGTGTTCTTTTGACACATTCATGATATGTTTTACCTACCAACCTGAGTTGTTGAACAGGGCTGTCCAATACATGGCTCCTGGGTCACAAGCAGCCTGTGGGATTTTATGTAGCCAATCTGTGGATTTGTTTATCAGGCCCAGAATGGCCATCAGGCAAACCGGATGAATGCTTGGTGGGTCGCGATGGCCTTGGTCTGAGGCCAGCAGGGGGAGATCATAGGCCCCTGAAAGCCTATGCGGAGCCGGTGCTATCCAAGCGTCGGCCTTACTATGTGCCTTCACAGGCCGGTGGGGAGATCAAAGATCTCTTTGACCGGCTCAAAGGCACTTCTCTGTGGCAGAGTGGAGAGTGGGGCGAGAGAAGACAGGGAGGATGAATGTTCCTCCCATCAGCTGGGCAATATGGAGCGTTGCCGTGTATTACCATGTCAACACTATGAGGAGCTTGCGAGAAAACTTAACTGTGCCTGCAACTGAAGGAGCTGCAGGCAGAGTTATTGAATACCACCAAAACTTGCAATGAGCTCCCTACTTGAATAAAAGTTAAGAAGAAGGGAGGGGGGACATAAGGTTTTGTTGTGGGCTGGGCTAGAGAGGGCTCTGTTTGTCATCACCTATGACAAGTATGCCCCCTCTTAAAGTGAGCATGTTGGGTCAATGCTCTTCAAGGGCAGCCCTGCTGAAGAGCTCTTGCATGGGAAAAAGGCCTGATATTTGTTCCCCGGGTTGTCTCTCTCCTCTCCCTCACTTCATTGTCTGTGGGCCGGTAAGGGAGATCTTTGATCTCCCCACTGGCCCATGAAGGCAAACAGCAGGGCCAGCACATGGATAGCACTAGTCCTGCAGGGGCCGGCAAGGGAGATCAAAGATATCCCATGCCGATCTCGGCATATGGCCATCGTGGCCCACCGGGCATTTGCCTGGTTTGCCCAATGGTGAGTCTGGGCCTGGTGTTACCCTTCATGATGAGCAATATATAGTAAAAGATAGGTCATACCCTAAGTACTAAGAAAGTAAACAAATAAAGCCATCAACACTAAAACTGACAGCACAATTGTATGGTTACGTGTACACAGACCACCGTAATTAATTGGAAGAAATTGTTCAGAAACAGAGAACGATTAAGACCCCACAGAACCTTTGGCACTTAGGCAGGTTACTGGTTTGGGGCTCCCTTTGATTCATTACATGGGAATAGTGCATTGGTGCAGGCAAATTCATGGTTCCGGGGCCTCTGTCTAACACAATGTGACACAGCTGCCTATGTCACATTGTGGACAATCCTGATCTTTTCAGGATGTGTTAACACAAATTAACTTAACTCCGGCCCATACAAAGGCATTTTTGCCAACTCCCCTTGTTCTATCTACAGTCCAACTTGGACTAAGAATTAGGAGGAAGTATAAGGAGAAGAACAACCATTACTCAAAGAGCAAGTCTACCGATATTCTGTTTCACTCTGTGTTTCTAAACGTTTTAATCCTTTTTACTTTCAATAAATTATTTATAGTTAGCACTTTTTTGCATTTTCTTTGTTGTTAAATTGCACCAGATGATAACTTGAATCAGTTGATGAAGACTTGCTGTGAACCATGGGATCACCATTATTTCAGTTATCATTACTTTGCAAACATTGATAGAAACTGTTAGACTCTTGTAGTAATATCTATTTAAACATCCTGTGTGGTTTCACAGAAACCTATTTGTGCGTGATTTAAAAATGTGTTTTTGGTAGTATGGCAAGTACGTTTTTAAATACTGCAATGGATAGTTGGCACAGATAGCAAATGTAAATTTAGAAGCTAGATGATAGGCATGTGCATGGGAAAAACTTTTGTTTCGGTTCGGCATTCCGCAATTCGGAACTTCGGCAATTCGGCACTTCGAACCTTCGGCAACTTCGGAACTTCGGCACTTCGACATTTCGGAACTTCGGCACTTCGGCACTTCGGAAATTTGACTCATAACTCTCTGATTGGTGGATTAAGTAACCAATCAGAGAGTTCTGAGTCAAATTACAGAGCGTGGGAAAATTCAAAAGAACTTTCCCATGCTGTGTAAAATGATACAGAGCACTCTGATTGGTGGATTTCAAACCAACCAATCAGAGTGCTGTGACAGGTTTAAACCCACCAATCAGAGTGCTCTGAGCCTAATTGCAGGGCGGGGCAAGGCTTTATAAGCCTTCCCCCACCTTGCAGAGCTCAGTCTGCGCGGAGCCCTCGCCGGGTGAAGAAGTATTTTTTTAATTTTTTTGCGCTTGTTTTTTTTTTTTTTTTAAGTGCATCGGTTATTATGGCTTTTTATTTGGCCTTTTTTGGGGCTGAAAAAAGAAGATTTTAGAAGAAAGAAAACATCAAATGGTAAGTTTTATTTATTTTCAGGTACTTAGTTAAATGGCCCCCCTCTTTATTTTTAGGCTGAGGGGGTAGGTAGGGGTTAATTTTTGGGGGGAAGAGGGTTGACTAGGGGTTTGGGGACCCCTAGTCACCCGGGGGGTTTACTTAGGGCCCCCATCCACCGCTCAGGGGTGGGGGCCAGGGGGGAGGACATTAGGTCCCCCCAATTAGTATTTTAGGGCCCCCACCCACCGCTCAGGGGTGAGGGCCAGGGGGGAGGACATTAGATCCCCCCCTAATTAGTATTTTAGGGCCCCCACCCACCGCTATGGGGTGGGGGCCAGGGGGGAGGACATTAGGTCCCCCCCTAATTAGTATTTTAGGGGCTCCCACCCACAGCTCAGGGGTGGGGGCCAGGGGGGAGGACATTAGGTCCCCCCTAATTTGTATTTTAGGGCCCCCACCCACCGCTCAGGGGTGGGGGCCAGGGGGGAGGACATTAGGTCCTCCCCCCTCATTCTAATTTAGGGCCCCCACCCACCGCTCAGGGGTGAGGCCAGGGGGGAGGACATTAGGTGTCCCCCCCAGTAGTATTTTAGGGCCCCCACCCACCGCTAAGGGGTGGGGGCCAGAGAGGAGGACATTAGGTCCCCCCTAATTAGTATTTTAGGGCCCCCACCCACTGCTCAGGGGTGGGGGCCTGGGAGGAGGACATTAGGTCCTCCCCCTCATTCTACTTTAGGGCCCCCACCCACCGCTCATGGGTGGGGGCCAGGGGGGAGGACATTAGGGCCCCCACCCTCCTTTCAGGGGTGGGGGCCGGGGCCGGGGGGAGCAATAGGGAGTTAGGGAGTTCTCTATTTATTCATTCCTGTCATTACACTGACTGGCTAAGTAACTTACATTTTATATGAATGTGTGTTACTTGATTGTTGTAAGTGTTGCAAATGCTTACAGGTGAATCCTGGCTATGTTTGTATACTTTTTATTTAAAAGTGTATACAATATAACATTCTTCTTCTTTCACTGGGTAAGTATATTAGTACTTGGGCAATACTGTGCTTTGGAACTTCGGCAATTCGGCACTGCGGAACTTCGGCAACTTCGGAACTTTGGCACTTTGGCACTTTGACACTTTGACACTTTGACACTTCGGAAATTCAGTAATTTTGGAACTTCGGGACCTCAGTAATTCGGCACTTCGGCAATTCGGACATTCGGAAGTACCCGAAATTTGTCCGAATTGCCCGAAATTTGTCCGAATTGCCCGAAATTTGTCCGAATTCATATTCGGCCCGAAACGAATTGCACATGTCTACTAGATGAACAACAATAGCTGAAGAATATACAATAAATAAAGAAAAGTACAAGTAAAGATATGTTTAAGGAAATCCAAAGCAAAAATATGAGCTGTTGTTTAGAACATAGCCCAATGAATTCCAGAGTCTTGTAAACATGTAAATACAAATGTACATGTAAATAAAAAAAATCTAGGTATATCTACAATATAGGGTCATTTCAGTTAGTCAGTGCTGCCTGAGAGACATGACAATCATAGATCAGTGGTATTTTTCCATGAAACTTCAAATTGTCCATAACCGGGACAATTTATAGACCAAAAAAACTACGATGAAATAATAGCTGAGATTTATGGTTTAGTTGGTAAGTGTGGGTTGGGGAAAATTTGAGCAACAAGCTGAAGGTTGAACTTGAATGGTTAAACAGAAGTCAGAATTGACAGATAATTCCGATAGGAGCATTAATATGAAATTAGGAACTTGTATGAAACGGTTAGAATTGTGCCTGTAAAGGATAAACACATTAAAATCTAGGTATATTTATAATATAGGGCCTCATGTTATTTAAACTAGCCAGTGCTGCCTGAGAGACATGACAATCATAGATCGGTGGTATTTTTCCACGCAACTTCAAATTGTCCATAACAGACCAGGGGTCTGCAAATTAAAGACCAAAATAACCACGATGGAATAATAGCTGAGATTTATGGTTTAGTTGGTAAGTGTGAGATAGGAAAACTTGAGCAACAAGCTGAAGGTTGAGCTTGGATGGTTAAACAAAAGTCAGAAATCCCACCAACAAAAATAAAGTTTGAGCAAGTAATGTTCAATCACAACTACAGAAAATATGGCCAAGTTCATTGACAGATAATTCAGATAGGAGCATAAATATGAAATTAGGAACTTGTGAAATGGTTAGAATTGTGCCTGTAGAGGATAAACCAATAGACTTACAAGCTGGGGGTTGATTGCTTCATTTACAGAGGAGAACATTTCTTTTCACTGTAGATTTGCCCGCATTGAAACCTATATCAGTAGATTAATAGTTAATGATCTAACTGCAGATTATTAAATGTTACCATTCTGTCTGCTCACAGAATAATGGTAATATCCAAGTAGTACAACTTGATATATATAAATATACACAATTTTTCATTATTCCATTTTCATATTTTCAGATAAAATTTGTTTTGAAGCTAATGAGAATTTAAGGGTATCTCTCCCGAGTCCCTTGTGTGTTTTACAACTAGGCAGCAAAAGTATCATTCAGTATATTAAAATACCTTTGCAGTTGATGCTGCCTCTTTAAATAGAAGAACAGTGAGGCTTACATACAATTCTCAGCGATATTTGAAAAGGTGACGAGTTTTTCTCTAAGTTCATTATCACTGTGTATGTCCCAGATAATACTGTATTCATTGCTAATTGGATTTTTTTTCCTGTGAGTATGTGAGAGTGATACTTTTTGCATAAAAATCCTGCAATCCAAAACAAAAAAAAGTCAGGGGTTTTCCTGGTAATAAAACAAGTGAATTATATATTTTGTCTTCTTTTTTTTTCATTGTTAGATCAAGTGTGAGTTTGTGCCTGTCACCTTTACACATTCTTTTTTGTAACTCTTTGAATTTGCATATGTTTTATAACCATTTTTTCAAATCTGATAGAAACCTCATTACACAATACAATAAGTACATTTATTTGCAGACATTGCATCCTTTAATCATTTGATTTAATTGTTTTCATATTAAAACAAGTACTGTATTACTTTATGACTTTATGTCGCCTGACAAAGTGGCACTGCAAGAGTGCTAGCCTGCTTGTCTTAAACAATAAACTTATTCCACCGTTATTAATTTCATACATTAAAGAAGCTATAGTGTAAGAATACATATCTCTGCCTCCTGCAACGTCATCATTCATACCTTGGTGAACATCCAATCCAGTGTTCATCACAGAGAAGCATTGGGGATGAAAAGTCCGTGCACAGTGAGCACCACATTACATCTGTGATGGGCCACCTGCACCCTGACCGGGTACCTTTGTCAATCGATGCTTCCTAGTACTGTTGAGTACCATAAGCACTGCACTGGAACACCATAACCACCGTAAACCCCATGAACCGCCGCAGCTTGGTTGGGGTCTCTCCGTCCTCCACCCACCCTGGACCCAAGACCAGGATCCAGCTTCCAGTGGGTAGGCCTCTCTTAGTCCCGAGAGAGTAGCAGGAACAGCTCTTACAAGAGTGATTATACTCAGGGGAGTATAGCGTTTATAGCAATCCCCAGAGTGTAGTTCTCCAATCCCCCAAACATGAGCCAAGGCTTCATGAAGGTGCAAGATGATCTGATCTTTAATGGTTCAGGTTTTTTTTTTTTTTTCAATTCTCCAGGCCAGAGGAACACCCACTGGACCTGATGGGGCACAGGAAATACAAAGGACATAAACCAATCAGAACAAACATACAGTCTGTGACACGTCCATGTACAGCACACAATACCTCCCCTCTGCTTGGGACATAATTGAGTAAAGTCCTGTAAGTAACTCTGCATGCTCATTTCCCATCCAGCAGCAGCAGGTCCTCTACTATGGCAACCCGTGGCAACGCTCTCGCGGATCGCGAGAACAGAGGACCTGCTGCTGCTGGGTGGGAAATCACGTGGATACCCTCATAAGTGGCCGGTCCCTTTACATAAGACACAGGGGTGGCGAAATGACCCCCTGTGAAAGTTCACCTCGGGCACCCCACTAGTGAGTGGCAACCGGGGCTGACCGCCTCTGCCGCCCCCCATTAGTACGCCACTGGTCACAGGGCAAGAGGCTGGCAAGCAGGCCTCTCCAAAACCCAGTGACGAAGGTGCTTTCGTCACTACGTCCAATTTAATGCTTCTCATAGGAAAGCATTTAAATCAATTCTTCACTATGAGCTACATTTGATGGTGTTCAACATCCTTATGGACGTTAAACATCACATGACCAAGGTTTTACTAGGTTGTTGCACAGGAAGACAATCACTAAAGGTGTGTTTAACCTTTTACAAAACATCACAGTTTTACAGGGTTAAAACTTCAGGGCCACTACACCCAGACCACTTCATTAAGATCCTTTAATACAGTAGACAAAATGGGGTATATTGTATAAACAGCAATTTAGAGTCATTAAGGAACCAACTTAAAAAATATAGGCCAAAATAACAGTTAAACAAAAATCTTCAGCCCAAATTAATATTTTTTTTAAAATCAATTCCTAAATCACCAAAACTCGCAGCATAAAAAATAAAGCCTCAAAGACTTTGTTCACTAAACAGTGACTTGTATTCTGTTGACTAGACATATGCAAAATGTAGCTCTGAATAATGACTCCGTTCCCACTCATCAGACATCGCTGTTGGTTGTTGCGAACAAGAGAATGGGCTTTAAATGAACACAACTTCACGATTTATCACAGTAGAGTTTATTCACTTAACTGTAAACTTAGGTGAATTAAAAACCAATCTGCAACATCCATGCCGAATTGAAAAATAGCTACAAATGAGCTATAGTCACAAATTAGCTACATTAGCCTGAATTCAGTTTGTTTCTTTCTTCTCCTCAAGTCACTGTTTGTTATTATTAGCATTTATATAGCGCCAACATATAATGTAGTGCTTTACAATAGCAGAAAAGTGGTATTTGAAAAGTGAACACAAATGACTTGCTCAAACAAGCTTACAATCTATTGGTGAATGATAATAATAGTGAATTATACCCAGTGTGTATAGGGTGTTCGTTAGGCTACTAACATTAAAATATAACTGTAGGTTTTCCTTCTTTTCAGCAGGTTATTACAGAGCAGTAGTGATTGAGACATTATAATAAAACGCTTATTTGGTAAATAAACATAAACGGAAGCTTTCACTAAAGAATAGGAACTTCAACACAAGTGCCTTACATACTGAATATGATAAATATCAGCATTAAAGGTACAGTATTATAAAATTACTCTGACTTGCCTCATAAACTATCACATGGCATTATGCATGTGAAACCACTAACACCTGTGATGCACACACACTGATTGATTGTGTACCACTTTAGTAGCCTGTGACATTGCAACATTTGTAGAACCTAGCACAGCAGTTCTCTGAACACCAGTAAAACAAGTCATAACTCAAAGCTAGCAATTCCCTGTCCGTGGTGCTGACACAGTTGATGGACATACTTGTTTCCAGATCTGTTGCCTGTCAGCCCCAAACAATAAGCAGACTTGAACCGCTGTCACACAAAGTCGCCTTCAGAAGTCATACAATTGTACACAGCAGTGACTTTGCAGAACATACAACTGAATAGCTGTAATGTATGTGCCTAGAAATGTACCTTTCTCATCTGGTTGGTACTTATTGGCTCGTGCTTGGGGTGTCTGCATTAGTTTTATTCAAATGGGATAAAACTCAATGAAATATAATTACGTGAGATTGATAGTTTTTTTCTCCATAATTGTATTGATTCTTAAAACAGTTGTAGAGATTTACAAACATTATATTTAAACATGAAAGTCAGCTTTTTACAATGGTTTAGTTGTTTGCAGTTTTGATTAAATTTACTATATTTCCTGAGCCAACTTGACAATGAAAAAAGAAGGGCATGTTGTAATAAAACTTTAGTATATATATATATATATATAGCAAACAAGTGCACAACAATTCTCCCAAAATTCTGAAATCTCTCAAGTAAAAATAAACAAGATATGACTTCAGCTTTTTAATAAACATTGTACAGAATAAACATCAACAGCTGTTTTGGCACTTGCATGCCTTCTACTAAAACAATCCAATAAATGTAGATAAAATAAAAAGGTGCTTATTTGAGAAGAATTCTCTATGGATACAAAAAACTTCAGATGCAGAGGTTTCAATAACATGAACATCAAATACAAAACACAGATATCCTTTCTTTCTTTATTTCTCTCTCTCTTTTCTTTCTTTTCTTTCTTTCTATTCTTTCTCTTTGTCCTTCCTTCTTTCTTTCTTTCTTTCTTTCTCAGCCTGTAACCTGCTTCAAGTTATACAACCTCTCGGTTTCTGAAGGTCATTTTCCTTTATTGTGCCTATCCAAAAGTAAGGAAAGCCAACAAAGTATAAAATTCTATACAAATGCCAATAGACCTCATATACACTGATCAACCACAACATTAAACCTGAGCTGTACCTGTGGCTACTATAATAGCATGTTTATTTAACTTACCTGGATTCTTGAGTCCAACTCCTGTATTGCACCACTTCAAGGAAAGATAGAAGATACCAACCCCACACTACTACCAGAAGAGTCAACTTTAGGATGAATATACAACTTACTTCTTGTGAGTGCAACTAATTAAGCACTGGAATGCATGTTTTATAAAAAATATCACACTATGGATGGTTTTATTTGTTTCTTTTAGAGTTTACCCGCTGTATTCCATATTGTTATACTGGATTTTTTATTGGATTGTTAATGGTTGCCAACTGGGAGGTAACTTTGGGAAGCTGAGTCTCTTAGGTAAAGTTTTTGTATTGTTTTTTTTCCACCTACATCTGTAGGCTAAAAGGGGATATACAAAAGGGGATATACAACATTAAACCAACTGCCTAATATCATGTAGGTCCCCCTAGAGTTGGCAAAACAGCTCTTATGTGTCGAGGAATGGACTCCACAAGACCTCTGAACATGTCCTCTAGTATCTGACACAAAGACATTAGCAACATATCCTTTAAGTCCTGCAATTTGTGAGGTGGGGCCTCCAGCACATCTCACAGATACTCAATCGGATTGAGATCTGAGGAATTTGGAGGCCATGGCAACACTTTGAACTCTTTGTCATGTTCCCTAAATCAGTTCTGAACAATCTTTGCAGTGTGGCGGTGTGCTTTTCCTGCTGAAAGAGACCACTGCAATTAGGGAACACCATTGCCATGAAGAGGTGTACATGGTCTGCAACAATCTCTAGGTAGGTGGTGCAAAGTAACAGGTTTCCCAGCAGAACATTACCAAGAGTATAACACTGCCATAGCTGGCCTGCTTTCTTCCCATAGTGCATCCTGCTTCCATCTCTTCCTCTGGTAAATGACGCACACAGATCTGGTCATCCATCTGATCCAAAAGAAAATGTGATTCATCAGACCAGGCAACCTTCTTCCATTGCTCCATGGTCCAGTTCTGATGCTCATGTTCCCACTGAAGGCACTTTCAGTGGTAAACAGGGATCATCATGGGCACTCTGACCAGTCTGTGTCTACACATATGCAGCAAACTGAGATGCACTGTATGTTCTGACACCTCTCTATGATGGCCAACATTATGTAATATCTGTGTGATCGGACCAGATGGGCTAGCCTTCGCTCCCATGTGCATCAATGAGCCTTGGGCACTCTTGACCCTGACACGAGTTCACCTGTTGTCCTTTCTTGCACCACTTTAGGTAGCTACTAAGCACTGCATACTTACCACTGTACCCCACAAGAATTGACATTTTGGAAATGCTCTGACCTAGTTGTTTAGCCATCAATATTTGGCTCTTGTCAAGATCCTTTTGCATGCCCATTTTTCCTGTGTCCAACACATGAAAGAGAAGAGGCGAAGCTGGGGGAGAGAAGAGGCAAATCTGGGGGAGAGGAGTAGGAGATGCTGGGGGGAGAGGAGTAGGAGATGCTGGGGGGAGTGGAGAAGGAGCTGCTGGGTGTAGATCCTGGGGGGAGAAAGGGAGAGGAAGATGAGAATTTGGGGGAGAGGAAGAGGAGAATCTGGAGGAGAGGAGATTCTGGGGGGAGAATGGGAGAGAAGGAGGGGGAATGCTGGGGGAGAAGAGGAGAGGAGGAGATGCTGGGGGAGAAGAGGAGAGGGAGAGGAGAATCTGGGGTAGAGAAGAGGAGAATCTGGGGGAGAGGAGGAGGAGAATCTGGGGAGAGGAGAAGGAGATGCTGGGGGGAGAAGGGGAGAGGAAGAGATGCTGGGGGAGAGGGGGATATGCTGTGGGTAGAGAAGGGAAGATGCTGGGGGGAGAGAAGAGGAGAATTAGTTCGGACAACTGTATGAGTTGTTTTTCTAAACTTAAACCTCAGTATTCAGGTTTGATTGCGTGTTGGCACTTTGAGGGAAAAAAAGTTGGCATGTATTGTGGTTTGGGCACTCGGGCTTAAAAAGGTTCGCCATCACTGGTGTATAACAATCTTTATTTCGGGACTATATGCTCCCTTCGTGCAGTGTGAACGCTGTTTAAACCCTTTGCCCTGTAAAAATTATTCTAAAGAAATATTCTTCACCTCATGTCACAACAGCGATTTAAACAGGTTGTGGCCGCTGGAAACATACTCACAAGCACCGCGACCCCTGAACTCAGATTGCGTCACATCTCCCAGGCAACGATCCTTCAACGCTGCAGGACAGCGCGGCTGGAACCTAATTAGTGTTTTAATAGCTCCCATGGCAACTCCAGTTAATGGACAACCAATGTCAAGTATGTGTGCCTTTTGTCTGGCAACCTATTTAAACCTAGAACAGCTGAGCTTTCATTGCTCAGTTGTTCTGTGCTACTTACCTGTTATTTACCTGTTTTGATTTTCTTCTGAATTCCACCTGACCTTGGACTGCCTCACCTTGGCTGAACCTCTGCTGCCTGGATAACTGGATGACCATTGGATTGCCTGACCTTGCTTCTGCCTTACCCCTACTCGATTTGTTTGCCTCAGACTTTTGTTTATTATTTTCTCTCTGCCAGTACAAGTACTGCATTTTGAGTTTCATATAATCACACGTGACACCTTGTTTCCAATGCCAGGACTCCTCCACTGTCGCCTCCAGCTCTGCATCTGGTGATGTCAGCAAGCATGCCGGTGTCACCCAAAATCTTGCCCAATCCAACACTTCTCATAAGTAAGCATTGGATTGGAGAGAGCATGTGCGGCCAAACGCTACGCTCCTCCAATCAAATGCTGCTACTTGTTTATGGAGATGGAAATGCCCGAAAGACAGCCACTAGAGGCTTGCGTAGTCCTTTAATGGCAATTTTTACAAAACCAGCAATGCTTTACAACACAGGGTTAAAATTAAAGGATCACTGAATAGCACTGAAGTGCTGTTTTTTTAATTGACAGAGAAAATATTAAAACAGAAACACTGGGCTGTGTACACTTTTAGTAGTGTTATTTTATTGTTTTGACTTTTTCCATGCATTTACTTAAAAATTTCACACACACTAAAGTTTATGTACTCTACTGCAATGTGTAATGTCTATGTATGTGTATTAAATATTGTAGGTGGAATGGCATTGAGATGGTTTATACCTACTTCAATGCTTCCCTCCAGACTCTTTAAGCAGGGGAATGGATTTCAAAGCATTTGATGCTGTCTATAATTTACTCGACAGAGCCTTTTTAAAGTGATAAACAAACATGCACTTCATTTGTTTATATTTTCATTTTTATTTTATACTATCCCAAGTGACCTTGACAAGACTGTCAGTCTCACCATTACTCTATAACTGTGGTTGTCATAAATGTTGTTTTTTCTTTTCAATCTGCCCTCCTTCTTTAGGTCACACAGGTTATTATATATAGCACATTCAGAAAACATATAAACTTAAACAGCAAAGCTTTTGAATTTAAATAATTGCAATTCAGCTGAACACATTAACACCGCAGTCAGACGAGTAGAACATAACTATTAAAGGTTATTAACATGTATACTATTAACAGCTTTGTTTAATACTTAGAAATTGGCTACATTTTGCACTGTGGTGTTGCTCACAGTAGCCACGTAAAGTTGAGCACTCAAAGGGAACAGACAAATGTGTTTTCAATTGTTACTTCTTTAATACCTTCACTCCCCAAAATTATGCATACACTTTTTTTACATTCATTTACTTTGCAAGATGAAATTTAGTCCGCAAAGCCTCACTCACCCACATTTACAATTCATAAATTACTGATTGATTACTAGAGTGTAGAGCATGGGTAGTCAACCTGGTCCCTACCGTCCACTAGTGGACGGTTTGGGATTTCAGGTGGGCGGCAGGGCCGGACTGGGGATACAAAGCAGCCCTGGGAAAAAAATCTATGCCAGCCCCATAAGTCATTGCGCCATATATTGTCGCATGTAATATGTAAGGCTATGTCTTGCCACCCCAGATGATTGAGTATATATATATATATATATATATATATATATATATATATATATTGCTTTTTCTAATATAATATATTGGTCCTTTCAGAGTAAAACATTTAATTATACAGTAAGCATACTCACATGCAGACACAGACAATCTCACTGACACACACAAGCTCATTGATACACAGCCTCATAGACAAACAATTTCACTAATATACATAAGCTCATTGACATAAAAACACAAGCTCACTCACTAGCAGACACACACACACATGCAAGCAAGCAAACTCACTAGCAGGCGCACACACACACAGCTTAATGTAGTGGTTCTGGTGTCTATAGCCTGTCCCTGCAGGCTTTTGAATGTAAACACTGACTTTTCAGAGAAAAGGCAGTGTTTACATTGCTTCCTAGTGACACCTCTAGTGACAGACACTCAGACGGTCACTAGAGGCGCTTCCTGTGTCAGTGCGGATTGGCTGAGATCATCAAGCTTGATGATCTCAGTCATAGAGGCAGAGACCAGCATGACGTTGGAAAAAAAAAGTGAGTAAAACACTATTTTTACAAACACACACACACCATGACAGACATACACACACCATGACACAGACAGACACACACACACCATGATACAGACGCACAGTGACACAGAGACACACACACACACCATGACACAGACAGACACACACACACACACACAGCATGACACACACACACACACACAGCATGACACAGAAACACACACAGCGTGACACAGACAGACACACACACAGCATGACGCAGACAGACACACTCCCACTGACATACATACTTGTTGCTACCTGTGTGGGTGGGTGGGCAGACTGATAGGTGCCCCTCCCCTTCTGTGCGCTTTTTTGCCCCCTGTCCTCCTGTGTGCTTTTTAGCCCCTTCCCCTCCTGTGCCCTTATGTAGCACCCTCCCTTCCTGTGCCCTTTGTTACCCCCCACCCACTCCCCTCCCTGTGACCTTTGTTACCCCCCACCCCCTCCCCTCCCTGTGACCTTTGTTACCCCCCACCCCTCCCTGTGACCTTTGTTACCCCCCACCCCCTCCCCTCCTGTGCTCACCTTCCAGCCCAGCCAGCCTTCCTGAAGCTCTTCTTGCGGCCGCAGGGGAAGCTCTTCTGGCGGCCGCTGGGGGAGCAGGCTGTTCTGTCTCTGCTCCCCCTCCCTCGCGCGCAGCTTAATGAGACGGTCTCTTTCTAGCGCGCGAGAGAGGGGGAGCAGAGACAGAACAGCCTGCTCCCCCAGCGGCCGCCAGAAGAGCTTCCCCAGCGGCCGCCAGAAGAGCTTCCCCTGCGGCCGCCAGGAGAGCTTCCCCTGCGGCCACCATCCAAGCTCTCCATGCGGCCCCAGGTGCCGACGGCCCACCTGGAAATTTCCCGGTATCCAGGTGGGCCAGTCCGGCCCTGGTGGGCGGTGATGGGTTCTGCCAAAAATGCCTTGTGGGCCTAGATGGCTGTGGACCAAGGCCGGCAGGGGAGATCCTTTCATTTCCCCTGCCAGCCCATGCAGAGCCAGCCTTGCTGTAAGCCCTCTCGGGCTGGTGGGGAGATCACTTAGTGTCAGCAGAGGGAAGGAAGGGCCTGGGAGGCTGTGTGTTTCTCCCGCGAGCAGGCCAGTCATACCAAAGCAAGGCTCTGATACAGTGCTCTGCTTACAGGAGGACAGGAGAGTCAGCCTGGGGCCGGAGGAGCTGCAGGCTGAAGTAAACATGCCACCACTGGACCACCAGTGCTTGCAGCATTATGTCCCCCCTTCCTGGTAAAAGATAGGAAGAAGGGAGGGGGAGACATTAAGATACATTTTCACATCTCACCCACCTACACAACGCAAGACCCTATGCACCCTTCACACACAAACAGGCACTATTTTCCTCAAAAAACACACTTGCTTTTCCCCTCAAAAAACACACACACTATCCCCCTCAAAAATCGCACACTCTATCCCCCTCAAAACACACACACACACAGACTGCCCCCTCACACACACACACACACACAGACTACCCCCCTCTCACACACACTGACTGCCTCCTCATACACACACACTCACACAGGCTGCCCCCCTCTCACATACATAGGTAAAATAAAACGGTAAAAGTAGTGAGAGCACCCCCAAAGTACAATAAGTATTATAGTTACCCCTATGTTCAGTTAAAATCCTGCAGAGATAAAATCAGGAAAAAACAGACATAGGGTGATAACGTACAAACAATTTTATATTGTGCAAATAAATGTGTAAACTCACATATTTCTGAGCCACTTCAATTAAAGCTGGCTCAGACTAAGAACGTGAAATAGATATATGATCACCACATCATCTATTTCACGTTCTTAGTCTGAGCCAGCTTTAATTGAAGTGGCTCAGAAATATGTGAGTTTACACCATGGGTCGTCAACCTGGTCCCTACCGCCCACTAGTGGGCGTTTTAGGATTTCAGGTGGGCGGTAGGGATTTCCAGGTTTTGACGACCGGGCGGACGGGCGGGCGGGTGCGAGCCGGCGGTACCCCTGCGACTGGGTACCGCCGTGACAAATTGCGGCTCCGGCCCGCGCGGCAAACCGCCGGGGCCGCATATGGAGGGGTCCATCGGGTGGCCCATGCTGTCAGGGCCACCCGATGGATGTGGATTGTAAGGGGGCCCGGTCAGCGCTGGGCGCTTTAACAGCGCGACCGGGCCCCCTGTGATGACATCGCAGAGCTGGGAGGAAGTGACTGCACATCACTCCTCCCAGCTAACCCTGAGAGCCGCGCGGGAGGAAGACCAGGGAGTCAGAGTGGGAACTCTGACTCCCATCCACCTGAGCCACCACTGGACCCCAGGGAAAGTCACCCTCCTGAATCTAAAAGGTAGGAAACAGGAGGGTGACTTAAATATAATGTGTGTGTGTGTGTGTGTGTCTTTGTATGTATGTCTTGTGTGTGTGTGTGTCTGTATATATGTGTGTCTTGTGTGTGTGTATGTATGTGTGACTGTCTGTTGGTATGTGTGTCTTGTGTGTGTCTGTATGTATGTGTCTTGTGTGTATGTGTGTCTGTGTGTTCCTGTATGTGTCGTGTGTGTTCCTGTATGTGTCGTGTGTGTCTTGTGTATGTGTATGTGTGTGTGTATGTATGTATGTGTGTGTATGTATGTGTCGTGTGTGTCTGTATGTGTTGTGTGTGTGTTTGTGTCTGTATGTGTGTTTGTGTCTGTATGTGTGTTGTGTGTGTGTGTGTGTGTATGTATGTGTCGTGTGTGTGTATGTATGTGTCGTGTGTGTATGTATGTACGTACGTGTGTGTGTGTCGTGTGTGTCTGTATGTGTTGTGTGTGTCTGTATGTGTCGTGTGTGTCTGTATGTGTCGTGTGTGTGTGTGTATGTATGTGTCGTGTGTGTCTGTATGTATGTGTGTGTGTATGTATGTGTGTCATGTGTGTGTGTATGTATGTGTGTCGTGTGTGTGTGTCGTGTGTGTCTGTATGTGTCGTGTGTGTCTGTATGTGTCGTGTATGTATGTGTCGTGTGTGTGTATGTATGTGTCGTGTGTGTGTATCTATGTGTCTGTATTTGTGTATCTATGTGTCTGTATTTGTGTCTGTATGTGTGTATGTATGTCGTGTGTGTGTGTATGTGTTGTGTGTGTGTGTGTATGTATGTGTCGTGTGTGTGTATGTATGTGTCGTGTGTGTGTGTATGTATGTGTCGTGTGTGTGTATGTATGTGTCGTGTGTGTGTGTATGTGTGTGTCGTGTGTGTGTATGTATGTGTGTTGTGTGTGTGTCTGTATGTGTGTCTGTATGTGTGTCTTGTACGTGTGTCTTGTACGTGTGTCTTGTACGTGTGTCTGTCTGTTATAGTGGACTATATAGTAAGTGGGCTACCTAGCTCAGCCTTCCTACTGGGCATTGCTACAAGGAAGGTTAAAAAATAGAAAAAAGGGGGGAAAAAAAGGTGGGGAGGGGAATTGAGGAGGGAGAGGAGATGAGCTGACGCACAAGAAAAATCATAGAGAGATAATATGAGAAATCATATTATGCGCAAACAGAGAAGTCGTCTGAATATCACTGAAAGAGACCTTCGTTTGTTCCTTACGAAAATCGAACCGGATATCAAATATTTAGTCTCGCAGCATCAACCTCAAGGATCTCATTAATCACTAGTAAAGGTAATTTCAATTTACTTTATTGTTTTCTCATTAAACTTTATAAAGTTAAAAACCTTATAAACGGGGGCGGGGCCTGACCAGCATGAGAGACAGACGTGCCACTGCAGAGCTCCTCAGACAACAGGGCAATAATCCACTTTTTTAGCCCTAAAAGCTTGACAAATGGCAACTCAAACAGTCTCATCTGACCCACGAACGGGCACTAAACTGACCTTGCAGCCTGCGAGCACTCTGAGGCCGGCTGGCAGACCGACTTGCGCCATGAGGTATGGTGACCGTGGAGCGGGAGAGGCGGCCGATCCCCCGGTCCGGCGCCACGAGATACTGACACAGCGCAAGCAGGAACCCCGTTACTCCCCCCCCTGGACCGTCGGGGGTGATCACGGTCCACATGTGAGAGACAAATCGAGACCGGAGCGGGAGTGGAGGGGAAATACACGGGGAAGTACGCAACACGACGCTGCACCCAACATGGCGGACGCCATGCGTTCCCCCGACCCTACAGACCCACAGCCTGGGACTCGGCAAAGACTGGACGCAATCTTTGACAATTTCTGGCGCAAGCTGGAGGCCAGGCTGACACCGACAGCCTCACCGAAGATAAGCGAGAGCCGTAAAAGCAACAAACTGGGCGCCACCGCGAGGGCCGCCGAGCCACAACCCAAACAGAGTATCATGGGCCTACCAACGCTAGAGCGGAAGGTAACCTGTAAACCCAAACCAACAGCCAAATCAGCATCTCCCATCAAAGGGGCATGCAAAGCTGCTGTCCCGACTGCCCGACATCCTTCTGGGCTGGGAGCCCACCAGGGGTTTACCCCATGCCATCCATATTCCCGTGGGGACACCCGGGACAGGGAAAACCCGCGGGCGCCCGAGCCGACCACAGTGTCTGGGAGGCTCCATGGACACATGGCGAGGGCTCTCGCTACGGCCCGGAGCCTGAGAGCGGGGAAGTCGAGCCACACAGAACGGCGAGATCGCACACGAACCCCTGCCAGGAGAAACAATACCAACCTGTGGTCACTACCTCTTAGCAATGCCCCAAAATGGCGCCGCAGAGGGAGAAGCCACCCGCTCACAAGACACCTCACGAAAAGACATCAAGCACGTCGACGGAGATACAAAACTCTGCATACATATAGCAACCGACCGGGACAAGTAGGTCAGCTGCGACAGACACATCGCACTTCACACGAGACGCAGACACGGCTGAACAAGCAGATCTCCACAAAGGCAACGCTACCCAGTCCCCTACTCGCAGACTCCCAACGGAGCGGAGGAGCAGACACGGCACTAGCCACCTGGAACCGGAGAGTCCTGAACGTGAAGCCAGTGGGACTTTGGCAGTTAAGCAGTGGCAGCCTCCCATCGAAAGGCATCGGCTGACCAACCCACTGGGACACACACTATACAG
Organism: Pelobates fuscus; assembly: GCF_036172605.1. Lineage (NCBI taxonomy): Eukaryota > Metazoa > Chordata > Amphibia > Anura > Pelobatidae > Pelobates > Pelobates fuscus. The sequence continues at coordinate 157,079,917 of NC_086320.1, forward strand.
GCAAGATCTGCGGCATACACAGTTTAGATTCGGACTAATTATCAATGGACTCAATCCCTGTTTACTTTCTATATTGTTGCATGTGTTAATTGTACTAACCACTTAGTTATGCCTACCTATACGCTTCCATACCGAATCTATTTCACGCACTAACAGGTTTAAATATAGTGGGTGTTGTCGCTAGCAGGAGCAGCCCAGTCATGTTACTAAAACTTCCTCTGGGCCTGGTTGGCTACGCAAAGAATAAAGCAAATGTTAGCATAGCAAATGTTAGCATATTGAGTTAAATTTTTATGCGGTTTTATACTCTGTATGCTAGAGCTCGATGAGCACAATCTTAGCTTTAATATTATAACTTACACTCAGATTAGCATGTTCCATGCATAGATATGTAACGAAACGCTAAAGATCACACTAGAATACATGTTGCACTAGTAAGCAAGTCCACCCAACCAGACCTAGACAAGCTACATCCAAAACTATTGGTACCACAGTGCCCATATCCACATTTGTGACACCAACTGACCAACAACTCCGTGGCAACACAACCCACCATGTAACATTTCTATTGCTGTGACGTAAATGCCGGTTGTTTTGCCTTTTTGTCTCTTCTCTGATCTCTTCTAACGCAGTGCTAAACACCTTCACAGGAAAAAACTTATATCGTGTACATACCAAGGTTAGAGTGTTAACAAGTACACTAGTTAATGTTAACTACCACGACTGCCTAGTTTGACCACTTTATGTTATAGCATGTTTCTTAACCACTACAAGTACCGTTGAAACTTTCATTTACCAAGAAAAGAAAAAAAAACAAAAAAGAGGCCGTTATTCTCGGGAGTACATGCAACCCTTGTATAAACCAGTCATGTGTAACGTGTATTTTTCATGCATTAACCCCTTGTTTTACTTTCTGTAATGATACATCTTTTGCCTCAATAAAAACAAAGATTGACAAAAAAAAACCTTATAAACCTGCATTAAGTAGAAATAAAAAGATAAATGTACGTACATTTATTTTTTGTCAAACACCCTCCTTTCTAAAAAATATTCCGCATTTGCGCGAAAACTGGTGGGCGGTAAGGAAATTTTTTCAACCAAAAAGTTGCATTAGTGGGCGGTAGGTAAAAAAAGGTTGACTACCACTGGTTTACACATTTATTTGCACAATTCAAAATTGTTTGTACGTTATCACCCTATGTCTGTTTTTTCCTGATTTTATCTCTGCAGGATTTTAACTGAACAGAGGGGTAACTATAATACTTATTGTACTTTGGGGGTGATCTCACTACTTTTACCGTTTTATTTTACATTACGTACAATATTGTGACTGGAAACAGGAGTATCTCATATATAACAAAGAATAAAAAAAATAAAGAAAAATAGAAAAAAAGTGTAATTCTGTGAAAATATACTAAATGGTGAATTCACTTCCAAAAGGAAGCTCACATGGAATAGAGCGTAAATACACCTGGCTCCAGATAATATAATAGATGGTGTCTTGGCAGGTACCACCACACCTACTGGATGAATAATTCAGTAGTATGGTTTCCTCAGAAATAAACACACAAAAACAGCCAATAGTGCAGGAAAACAGACATACGCTGTTTTCCGTTTTTTCTTTTTTTTCTTTTTTATTCTATGTTTTATATGTGAGTTACTCCTGTTTCCTGTCACAGTATTTATTTCAATGTAATTTTCATTCATTTTTTTCACGCGCTCCATTATTTTTGTTTTTGGTTCTACCATCTGATGTATAGAGGGAATGTCCAGTACTATTACAGACCCAAAATATCTCCCCCTATATATACAATGATGAGTGATTCTACATGCCTACTAAAGGTGCACTCTACCCACAGGCCATTCTGTGAAGCGTCAATGATAGGCTTGGCTGGGCCAAAACATCATGTTACTTTTCCTTTCTTCCTATTTCTTTTTCTGAGCCCATTTAGGATCATAGCATGTCATCTTTACAATCGTGGTTAACTTAGCACTGACTGTTCTGGTTATTTAATAAGTCCTGCAGAGTTGCTATGAAAGAAGCAATACATACCAATAGGGGAGTATAGTCGGTATGTTACAGATTAGTATAACAACATGAAAAGTCATTGATCTGTAATACGAAAATAAATAACAGTAATAAAAAACATATCATTCATTTTTTTTGGCCTTGAAGTTGCCTTTTTCACCCTGTGGCACTTGGACCCCTTGATTCTGCTTCTATCAGCATGAAATATGGTCAAGAAGAGTGATTTAGAAAAATATTCTCATGTCTCACTTACTTCTACAGGGTTTGGACTGCAAACCAATTCTTCTGTAGGGCCTAGTAAACATGGTTAAATACAAGAAACTCTTTGAACAAGGTTAAATTAGCATCGATTAGACCGGATTGTTACGTAATTGATACACATAAACAATGAAATAGAAGACCATCTTACTTTTGTAATACAATTATAATAAAAGTTGTGATGCAAATAGAATTACAAAAATAATAAAAACAGCAAAATGACTCCATCAATGCAATATGGATGATATCACTGCTCAGGATAAACCAATAACCAAATTCTGAGATGAGAATTAATAATGCCAAGATCACACTGAGAATGGGACAATTTTCAGGAGTCAATCCCAGAATGCAATTATCACTAAAACAATCCTTTGTCTGCATGATCTACACATAGGTTCATTGCATATGTCTCATTGTAAAATAAACCTAACACCTAACAATGAAAGTAAATGCTCTATTGGTAGTGACATTTAGCACTGAATTACTTAGTACTGAATTAGACCACATATCTCCGGCCAGTGAAGCGTAACAGCGTATGGTATGATGTTTTCCGTTTGCTGTATTTATTTTGTTTCCTATGCACACATAGTATTATTAAAACTATCCTAATGACATAATCACTGTAAACAAATTAAACCAAAAAGTTCAGAAAAGCATTAAAAGTTTTGTTAGATGTTTTATTTATATTAATGAGCATGCTTTAACTAGCTAAACAACAAACATCGTGTGATTATAAATGAAATGACACAGGGTGCTTTTTTATTTTCCAAGTATAGCTCATCATCACAGCCAATGCCAGCAATGCAGAAATTCTAAGAAAACAGCTGGGTGAGTTTGTGGTGCACTAAATTACAGACTTGTTCTGCTGGAAGACAAATTGTGATCGCTTGATGGAATTTCTAACTGTGCCTTGATTTCAATACATTTCTTCTGATTAACAGATACTATTTCTTTATTTTATTATTGTATTTTCTTATTTTGATATAGAACAATTGTGTAGTTTGTTATGGTAGCAAATGGTGGTAATAATTAGGGCAGGTCGGTCTAATTCAGTGCTAAAGGTCACTACCAAATGAGCATTTGTTAGTTAAAGGGACACTCCACTGCCCAAATAAAGAAATATCTCAAAATGAGTGTTTAGTAGATATAACCCATATGAAAAGGTGCATTAATTTAATTGTGCATTTTTTCAGGGGGTATACCTAAAAACCTGCAGTTATCTTCTCTGAAGCATTTGTAAACCCTCCCCTTATAAGCCCATCCAGACTTTATTTTGCTGTCCAATCACAGACTTCCTAATGCAGCTCAATGAGAGGGCAGGTGTTTTGCCTCTTGAGTTTAGCTCCACTTTGTTAACCAAACCAGGAAGTAACTGGACCTGTTGTCTGCTTAAAAGCCAAGGGGGCTTAAAAAGGTTAATTTATAAAAAATGATCATTTCTATAGAAATAAAAAATAAAACATTTCAGCCCGTTAAAGTACTTTATGAGTCCAGAGTGCCCCATTAAGTTGTTGACTGTTAGTTTCATTGAGAGCATGCAATTAGTTTACATGTAGAGCATGCAGACAAAGGTAACTCTTATAATTATTCAATCCTGAGATGAACTCCTGAAAATTGTCCCACTGGCATTACTAATATACTGATGTGGAATTATTAAAAATCTTTATTGTACTTGTATTGAATTATTGTACTAACTCCATTTTAACTTTATACTGTGACTTCATCCTCCATTTTGTCCTCCTAACCTGACTTCTTCATCCTCCATTTTGTCCTCATGACTTAACTTGTTCATTTTAAAACTACATTACGTGACTGAACTTCTCAACCCAATTAATACAGTAGACAAAGACCGTGTTTCCTTCAAGGACAAGTACCAGGAGGTGCTGGCTACTCCTTAAGACTTGCTGGCTACTCCTTAAGAGCCTGTAAGATAGTACAGTTTGAAGGCCACAGAACACAGTAGTAATGAAATGTTCTATTCATAAGAGACCTTGCACCTGGACATAAGCCTGATATCACTGACCGTGTAAAATGACGCTTAGGACCCCCTTGTCCCCCACCCGTGTCCAGAATAATCCCACCTCTGATGGGTGGGCACGGGACAAACCTCTTAATTTTACTAACCAATAGGTAAGACACTAACTCCGTCACTTAACAATTAATCCAATTGATGATGTGTATTTGCTGATATTCTAATAATCAATGATGACGCAAAATGCCTCTTAAAAGGGCCTGCGCGCCCGCTTTTACTGCACTTGCCAATAAACTTTCTCGAAGTTATTTTAACCTGAACCTCGTGTGTCAGACTTAATTACTTCAGCGTATATACGCAATTTAATTTTATTGATTTGGACAGGAACAGATAGACTTTGAACATTTTGGTTTACTTTCAAAAAGTACCATAACAACTTGGCGCCCAACGTGGGGCACCGGGCTATGTCTGGCCGGTGAGCCGTCCTAAGGAAGACAAGGGTGGACGGAGGAATCCAGGGGGAAGGAAGGGAGATTGATCACCTCCAGATACACGGTAGAGACTTCTGCAGAGCCACCGGTACGTTCCAGCCCCTTTGATTGACCCGTCCACGTGTCTGTGACTGCTTCCCGGGAGGACATCAAAGACAGGTAATATCTTGCCCGGTGCCTCGTTACTCACTTGTTTACCTGCATTTTAGTCTATCTGTTGCCTGGGTGTGTTTGAATTGTTTGCCTGTTTCCCCATTTTGAGATAAAAGGGGGGTGGACCTGCAGGGGATTTGCCTGGGGTTCTGTCTTGCTTGTTTTCCCCTTTTTGGGATAAAGGGGGGTGGACCTGAGGGAATTTGCCTGGGTCTTCGGTTTGTCTGCTTATCTGTTTGTATTTTGCCCCTTTTGGGATAAAAGGGGGGGGTGGACCTGTGGATGTGTTCCTGGGGGTCTTCTGTTGCCTGTTTTACAGTCTAGCTAGCGTTTTGGTAACCCACAGCTCCGGCTGAGGGGAGTCCGGTTTTGGTAACCCACAGCTCCGGCTGAGGGGAGTCCGGTTTTGGTAACCCACAGCTCCGGCTGAGGGGAGTCCGGTTTTGGTAACCCACAGCTCCGGCTGAGGGGAGTCCGGTTTTGGTAACCCACAGCTCCGGCTGAGGGGAGTCCGGTTTTGGTAACCCACAGCTCCGGCTGAGGGGAGTCCGGTTTTGGTAACCCACAGCTCCGGCTGAGGGGAGTCCGGTTTTTCTTTGGTAACCACAACCCTGAGCGCTGGGGCTTGTGAAATTCCAGTTTTCTGTTTTATTTGTGAGGGGGGCTCTGTTTCCTGGGGGGATTCAAGTAGGCATTGCTTGTTTTCCGTGGCCGCTGGTAGTGAGACTTACGAAAGTCGTTCTCCGAGCGGAGACACTACGGGGTTGAGGGAGGTGACTTTGGAATAAGCACACGAGTAAAGGAAAGGGATTATTGTTAATTTCAATTGAATTGTGATGCATGTACTGTATTTCAATTGTATTGTTGTCTTGTTTGTCTAATTAGGAGTCTCATGAACTCCTGTGTCTGTCTCTAAGGATTTTCCTTGTCTTTCATCTTTCCTATACTTCCTATATTATTATACTATCCACTCCCATTCCTCTTAAAAGAGAAGTGATTGGTCACACACTTCTCACCTCGCTCCAATCCGTGTCTACCACCCCGGGTAGGCGGATTCAGTGACTAGTCTACGTTTTGGGAAGACGCACCTGAGAAAATCCCACGATTCTCGGGTGGCAGTCGAGCATTGTAGACGTTCTTGTCCAGTTTTCCTTCTCTCTCTCCCTATATCTAGGACGCTGGTATAGGGGTAAAGGGATTATGGGACAGGATTTAGGCAAGCCCAGTAAGGGCTGGTTAGCATGTGATTTAGTCGAAGACAGAGAGGGTGAGGAAATGGTTAAAGGTGTTGAAAAGATTGCGAAAGTATGTAGAATTGCTGTACCGACATGTGGAAGATTGCAACCAGAAAGTTGGCGTAGGTTACTGACAGAAAAGAAAGGCAAACTTACAGATAATGGTTTATTAAAGACTGCTGAAGCATGGTATAGGGTAGCGAAGGCTATTCAACTAGAAGGTTGGGTTGAGGAAGAGATAAATCACAAAGGTGTGAAATTGTTTGTGTATCATAATAATTGTGTTGCTGGAGTTTACCCTCAGCCAGCGCCCCAAAGTGGCGCCCAGGGGACGTCTATCCCCAAGGTTCAGTCAGCAGTAGGTGATAGCCAACTGACTATGTTCCCCACTCCCAATCCTCCTAACACCCATCCCGTCACCTCCCCTGTCTGCCCAGTCCTGAATTCTGATGGATCTTTCTTTTCCCATCATCCTCATCCATCCCTACGTTACCTGCTGTACCCCCCCCTAATATTTCATCTGCCATTCCTTCCCTACACTCTCTCTCCGTTGATGATCCCCTCCCCTCTTCCTCCGCCCAACTAACCACCTCCTCCACCCTTGCCCCGGCTCCTCCCTCTACACCCACCCCTACCAATCCCTCTCCGTTCCCTCCCATCTCCACCCCAGCTCAATACCCCACCTCCTTCCCCTCCCCAGCCTGGCCCTACCCCTTCCCATATCCCATGACCCTGCCCTATCCCGGATATCCACTACCCACTCCCCAAGCCACTCCCCAGGTTCCGGTCATGCCCAGTCCGGCACAGTCTGCCCCAGACGTGCCCTCTTCCAACATGGCCGCCGCTTCTTCCCTTAACCCTAATGTAGTACCTTCTCCGGCCACCAATATGGCGGCCCCCAGTTCGGCCCTGATGCCGGTAATCCCCGGTGACTACTTATCCCCAGGTTATGACTCGCTAGCCACCCCTGCATCTGGGGCTCGTTCCCAACCACCGATCCTTTCACCTCATTCGGGCCCTGCACCACGAAAAAGAGCCAATATCATAGAATTCGATGATGACGAGATGGACAGGGTGTCCCATGTCTCATCAGAGCTTGCCGCGGGAGCCCCAACTCATCGTTCTATCGATGACCCCTTTGGCCACAAGGGTCGGGGAGAACAGGCCCCTCCTAAATATGTTGCTTTCAATCCCACTCAAGCTAGTGCTCTAATGAAATCACTCCCTGACCCAGAAAAACAGCCTATGCCCTTCTACCGAGGGGTTGTTCAAATTCAAAAGACTTATTCCGCCGCATGGCGTGATCTACTGAGTATTTGTGCTATTAAAGCAGGGGATGCATATTGGCCGAGCATGGCCCGACACCTCAGTACTAATCTACTCAACAGTGATGTTGATTACCCCTCTGGAGTAACTTTTTGCACCCAACTAAGAGAATGGGCTAAGGACAAACTTGCGGATCAGGCTGCTGGCCTTACTGATGTTATTCAAGAAAAAGGAGAATCAGTGGAAAGGTTTCATGCAAGACTGTACCAAATGTTTACAGATTTGGGGTTTGATCTCACTGACAAGATTCATTCACAAATGTTGTCCGGTGCGTTCGTCCAAGGTGTTAAAGACCCAATACGCAAGGGAATCATTGCTGCACGCCCCGAATATAAGGTTGTTCCCCTAGATACTTTACTCCTAGTTGCTAGGGGCCTAGAGTCTGCCCAGACCCTTAGAAGGCCAAGTTCTGCTCCCCTCATGGTGGCACGCACTACCCCTATTCCCAAGGGTACCAGACCAGAGGAAGGTGTTTGTTTTAATTGTAAGGTCAAAGGGCATTTTAAAAGTGACTGCCCGGAACCCAAAAGAGAGCCCAGAAAGCCACACAGGCCTGCCCCGGCCCCTAAGACTGAGAAGGAGGTTCCAATAATTGAGGAACCAGATGACTAGGAAATTGGCAAGCCTGTGTCATTAACCCCTGTTATGGCAGTGTCTACAGGGGATAAGGGGGGGCCACTTGCTACAGTAACTTTGCCCATTGAAGGCCACCCTACCACATTTCTTGTTGACACAGGTGCAGCCCGTAGTGTTCTACGAGAACGAGACTTGCCAGACCCATCTTTCCTGTCCAATATTGATGTCTCTTGTGTTGGAGTGGATGGCCAGCCGAGACATAGCCCTCTAACAACCCCGCTACGAGTTGGCTCTAGCCTGCTCGCTCGCTTTGTAGTATCCTCCACATGCCCCATTAACCTGTTAGGTGCTGATGTCCTCTCACGCCTGCAAGCATCCATCACCTTTACCCCGGATGGGCAGGTAGAAATGTTTACACCTCTGTCTGTATCAGACACTTCAGCCCTATGCTCTTTGCCTCTGATGCTGCATTTAGAAAAGCCCCGTGAGGAGACAGCAGAATTAAGGTCCAATTTCCCAGAGGAATTAAAAACACAGGTGCCCGCAAAGTTATGGTCCTCAGGCCCAGAGGACATAGGTCACCTAAATGTTCCCCCTGTGGTGGTAAAGCTTATTCCAGGAGCTAAGTTACCAAGAAAACCACAATATCCATTAAAACCAGCACAGTCAGCTGCAATTTCTGTCCACATTAAGGCACTCTTGGAGAAGGGTGCCCTTGTCAAATGTAAATCTGAATGCAACACCCCGTTATTTCCTGTGAAGAAGAAAACTCCGAAGGGTGAGCCAGAGAAGTACAGGATGGTTCAGGATCTCCGTGCTGTTAATGAAGCTACAGTCCTGGACACCCCTCTTGTACCAAATCCTCATACTCTGCTTTCTGGAGTCCCACCATCTGCAAAATTCTTCACAGTTATTGACCTAGCAAATGCTTTTTTCAGTGTCCCACTGGACCCATCCTGCCAATATCTGTTTGCTTTCACTCATGAGATGCAACAGTATACCTGGACTGTCATGCCCCAAGGGGCACAAAATTCACCAAGTCAATTTGCAAAGGCCATGGCCACCATCCTTGACCCGTGGCAAGCCGAGCACCCAGAAGTTGTTCTGCTTCAGTATGTGGATGATTTGCTGCTCTGTGGAGATGACCTACCCACTACCGAAGAGTGCTCAATTAGTCTGCTTTGTTATTTGGCAGAACAAGGATGCAAAGCTTCGCTCATCAAGCTACAGTTCTGCCAACCTTCAGTAATTTTCCTTGGACACTGCCTATCTCAAGGTACCAGACATCTTACTCGGGACCGGGTAAGAGCTGTGCTGGATATTCCGCCTCCAAGGACTTCTAAGTCTCTTCATGCCTTCCTAGGCCTCATTTCCTATTGCAGAGCATGGATCCCAGAAGCCTCTCTGCTCATGCAACCTCTCTATGACGCACTTAAGTCTGACCCTTTCTGTTTAACTAAAGAAGCTATGGACAATTTTACTGCTCTCAAACGAGCCATTGCTTCTGCTCCTGCCTTGGGCCTCCCTGACTACTCCAAAACTTTCAAATTGTTTGTCTCTGAAAGACAAGGCCACGCAACAGGAGTGCTCACCCAAACTAATGACTTAAGAGGCCGCCAGAGGCCTATTGGATATTTCTCATGTCAACTGGACATTGTGGCCAGAGGGACTCCTTCCTGTCTCAGGGCTGTTTTTGCTGCAAGAGAACTCATAGAGAAGACCTCAGACCTGGTCCTTGGCCACCCTCTGGTTGTTTTGGCCCCTCATGACATCTCTGCCATCATCAACCAAGTCCAGCTCAAGCACGTGTCTCCAGCCAGACACCTGCGCTTACAGTGTCATCTTCTTTTGCCTGACAACATTTCCATCCAAAGATGTCAGGTGCTTAATCCGTCCACTCTTCTTCCACTCCCTGAGGGGGGTATCTATTATGGATTTATCACGGATGAAACCTACATTCACCTGCTCTGTGGATGTATTAAGAAAGTCATGCATCCACATTTGACATTTTATGAAGGTGAAAAACCTCTCTGTGAAGGCCCAGATCACGCCTTCTGCACCACGTGGTATAAACCAAACATTACCCCTGAACCTTGCTATGAAGATGAGCTTTACCACCGGACCGATGTAAAGCTTACTGCACAAGACTTCTATTGTGACTCTGACGGCAATAGTATGGTCTTGATCCAGCTACCTCAACAACTTAACTACCTTTACCGCCATTGGGATACTGCTATCCCACATATTCCTGTTACCAAGTTAAAGACAAGGTCATGGAATGATCTTGGGCCCATGGCAAAACTATGGGCCACCATGACTGAAGAACAGCTACAGGAAAATGGTATTGTCAAATACCCAACAACTGACCTTCTAGAAGCATGGCCACGCCATTTCCTGGAAAAGGAATTTCAAGATCTGGTCATAAAGAATGATTATGACCCAGAAACACCTCATGACTGTTTTGAACAGATGAAAATGGAAACAGTGCACTTACCAACTGTGCATGAGAACCCATTACCAGATCCGGATTTTACCCTGTTTGTGGACGGATCGAGATATGCCGATGAAGGAGGAACATATCATACAGGATATGCCGTAACCACAACAGATGAAGTTATTAAATCATCATCCTTACCACCAGCAATGTCTGCACAAGAAGCTGAATTACAGGCTCTGACTTCAGCCTGCAAAATTTCCGAAGGAAAACGTGCCAACATCTATACAGATTCAAGATATGCTCTAGGCGTGGCACATGACTTCGGCCTAATTTGGAAGACTAGAGGATTTATTACCACCGCCGGTACACCAGTCAAACACAGCACTGCAATCAAGGAGCTAATGGATGCCCTCCTACTCCCCAAAGAAGTGGCCGTTTTGAAAGTAAAGGCCCATGGGAAATTGGATACAGATGAAGCAAAGGGCAACCATTTGGCTGATCAGGCTGCTAAGTTAGCGGCCAGGGATTTGCAGGAAGTGGATGAAGAAGTGTCCGGACAAGAAGAAGAAGTCCCTATTTTTGCCCTGCAAACTCTTCCTACTGATTTGCGAATTTTACAAGAACAGCAAGCTGCAGTCACTCCTGAAGAAGTCCAGAAATGGAAAAAGAAAGGAGCTGTCCAAAAGGACGGAATATATTACAACAACTTCAAATTTTGTCTTCCCAGAAATTTGTATCCAGCAGTTGTCCAATGGGCACATGGGCCTGCACACCTGTCAAAAGAATTGATGGCCGCCCTCATACAGAAGTATTATGAAGCACCTGGAATCACAACATTGATCAATAGCTTCTGCAAGGCCTGTGTCATTTGTGCAAAATGCAATCCAGGAAGACCGGTTAAAGTACCTGCGAAACACCTGGCAAAGCCCATGTACCCCTTCCAGCGGATTCAAATTGACCACATCCAAATGCCCAAGAGTGGGCCCCATGAATATGCACTAGTAATAGTGGACATGTTCTCAGGCTGGCCAGAAGCCTACCCAGTGGCCAATATCACTGCAAAAACAACCGCAAAGCGCCTACTTACAGATATTGTATGTAGATTCGGACTCCCAGAAGTTATTGAGAGTGATCAAGGCCCAGCCTTTACAGCAACTGTGACTAAAGAAATTTGGACTGCTCTAGGGGTGACTCTAGCCTTCCACACCCCTTACCACCCACAAAGTAGTGGTAAAGTGGAGCGCATGAATGGCACCCTAAAAACTAGAATGTTAAAAATGTCACAAGAAACAAAGATGCCCTGGCCAGAAAGCCTACCGATAGCTCTATTTAGTGTTAGGCACACACCTAGAGGGAAGCATTCACTGTCCCCATATGAGGTTCTATTTGGGACAGCACCCAGACTAGGTTGTTATTATCCGCAGCAGTTGCAACTCCAATCAGATGTTTTAGTAGACTATGTAACTGAACTTGCAAATGTCCTAAACAAAATACATGCCCAAGTTTTCTCTTCAATTCCAGATCCCGAATTGGATACAGGTTCCCATAACCTACTTCCCGGAGATTGGGTCCTGGTCAAGAAGTTTGTGCGGAAAAATACCCTGGAACCAAGATTTGACGGTCCATTCCAAGTTCTCCTGATTACCGCAACCTCCGTCAAATTGGCCGGTAGGCCAAATTGGATCCACGCTTCCCACTGCAAGAAATCTCCTGCCCCAGAGGAAGCGAATATCGCACAAACATGTACCTCTGGTACATCTTCTCCTTAATTAGCCTTATGAAGGCCCAGCAAGTAGCCATTACCAAAGACATTAGTGGGTACACCTTCTGGTATAATTCATCATGCACCCAGGTGGCTACTTATACCTTTGACTACTGTGATATTGTAGAATGCCCATTTCCCACACCACAAATCCAGAGCATCTATAGAGATATCCCTCATTCGAAAGACCCATATGTTTGTGTAGTTGACAAACAATGGGGGCACAATTGTGATCACTGGGGGGCGGCGGGATGGAATGCCGGGCCTGCCTGGGGTTACAAACCAAAAAGTGCCGTAGCTAAAGTAGATGATCATGGTAGATCGCTTCTCCAGAGAATGACTTTGAGAAAGCCTGGGGGGAGCACACCAATGAAATTAATCCTTAACATTGAGCGCCCAAGCCCAACAGATGCAGACCAGTATGTGATGGGAATGTACTGGAAAAAGGGTTCCTACCAGAAATTAGGGCATTTCTACCTCAAAGATATGTGCAACTCTTCTGAGTGGCAAGGGGCCACCCATATGGTCCCTAACCCATTAAAACCCCATATCCAGACCTTTCAGGACATGATGGCCATTGCTAACCCCACTTTTGAAGATACCATGGCCGCTGAAACAGGTTTTAATGATGTAAATTTATGGTTAGAATGGATGAAATATAATGCTAATAAGCATAATAGAACCGCATGTTATGTGTGTGGAGGTGCCCGGCCTCACCTGGGTACTGTACCTTTAATCCTACCTGTAGATATAGAAGAATGTATTTTAAGCCTTTTTGCCTATCACTATAATTTTAACAGGTCCATATGTATTGCATGGACAAAGGAGTATCCTCTTCTAGCCAAAGACGTCAAACCCCCTGATGGTATTACCGTATATAAAGGTAATTACACTTGCTATGCCATGTACGATGGTATTGGTAAATTTGTAGGTAACTTTTCCAAAGGCTATTGTGCTACATACAGAACTGTCCCTGTACGTTTGCTGCAACATCACACTAGGTCACTAGGAGACATTTATTGGTTGTGTGGGGATTTACAGCTAAGATCCAGAATGGACACAGAATGGTGGGGAGAGTGTACTTTGACTAAGGCCATTATGCCTATACATATTATTTCTGACACACACCTCAACACCCATGAGTTCAGCCACACTAAGGTTAAACGTGACGCCCCAGTGAAAGGAAGTTTTGATCCTCATGTATATATTGATGCCATTGGAGTGCCCAGGGGGGTGCCCAATGAGTTTAAAGCAAGAGATGAGGTTGCTGCAGGATTTGAATCAATTTTTACCATAGTTACCGCAAACAAGAATCTAAATTGGATAAATTACATTTATTATAATCAACAGCGTTTTGTTAATTACACCAGAGACGCCCTCCAGGGGTTGGCCGAACAGTTGCAGGCCACATCCCAAATGACTTTCCAGAATAGAATGGCCCTAGATATGATCTTAGCCGAAAAAGGAGGGGTTTGTAAGATTTTGCCCGACACTATGACATGTTGTACCTACATCCCAGAAAACACAGGCCCTAATGGTAAAGTCACACTAGCTATAGAAAAATTAAATGACCTGTCTGAAGAGTTAAAAAGGAATTCTGGGATAAAAGATCCCTGGGAAAGATGGTTTGGTTGGATGACAGGATGGCAAAAGGCTTTAATGCAGATTGGTATGGCTATACTAATTTTTCTTTTTATTTTTGCTCTTCTCTTTTGTTGTGTCCTCCCATGTCTGAGAAAATCCCTCATGAAGACTGTTGACCAAGCAGCACCCACTTTGACCCATCTCGAAGTTGATGACCAAGAATTCCAAGACATCAACTCACCCTGTCTGCCGCTGCAAACATTCCCTTTTGTTGATAAAGTGCAGGAATTCTAGGAAGGGACTAGATCAGGGACAGCATCTGTCAGTGAATGGTAAAGGCCCCATGTGGAGAAGTGGTGGGTTAGCTGCCATGGGATACCCTTGGGTGTGAAGCGTTCGAGAGCCATACTGACGGATGGTTAGCCTATTAGGGTCAGATCTAGGGACAGCCTTGCACTTTGCATTAACATCTAGCTAGCGGCCACGGGGTTTCTGTGCCTTTGGGTTAACACGTCTTCTGATACTAACATAATAAAGTTTTATCTCTTAGAATCTAACATTTCATAGGGGGGACTGATGTGGAATTATTAAAAATCTTTATTGTACTTGTATTGAATTATTGTACTAACTCCATTTTAACTTTATACTGTGACTTCATCCTCCATTTTGTCCTCCTAACCTGACTTCTTCATCCTCCATTTTGTCCTCATGACTTAACTTGTTCATTTTAAAACTACATTACGTGACTGAACTTCTCAACCCAATTAATACAGTAGACAAAGACCGTGTTTCCTTCAAGGACAAGTACCAGGAGGTGCTGGCTACTCCTTAAGACTTGCTGGCTACTCCTTAAGAGCCTGTAAGATAGTACAGTTTGAAGGCCACAGAACACAGTAGTAATGAAATGTTCTATTCATAAGAGACCTTGCACCTGGACATAAGCCTGATATCACTGACCGTGTAAAATGACGCTTAGGACCCCCTTGTCCCCCACCCGTGTCCAGAATAATCCCACCTCTGATGGGTGGGCACGGGACAAACCTCTTAATTTTACTAACCAATAGGTAAGACACTAACTCCGTCACTTAACAATTAATCCAATTGATGATGTGTATTTGCTGATATTCTAATAATCAATGATGACGCAAAATGCCTCTTAAAAGGGCCTGCGCGCCCGCTTTTACTGCACTTGCCAATAAACTTTCTCGAAGTTATTTTAACCTGAACCTCGTGTGTCAGACTTAATTACTTCAGCGTATATACGCAATTTAATTTTATTGATTTGGACAGGAACAGATAGACTTTGAACATTTTGGTTTACTTTCAAAAAGTACCATAACAATACTATTCAGTTTATATATTTTTAGCTTATTCTGAGCAGTGAC
This sequence comes from Pelobates fuscus, assembly GCF_036172605.1. Classification (NCBI taxonomy): domain Eukaryota; kingdom Metazoa; phylum Chordata; class Amphibia; order Anura; family Pelobatidae; genus Pelobates; species Pelobates fuscus. The sequence goes on from NC_086320.1 coordinate 157,095,125, forward strand.
ATCATCTATTGTGCATTACTGAAGCCATTTTGCTGTTTTATTTTATTTATTTTTTCTAGGTTTTTATTATAATAGTATTATAATGGTACAATGATTAGTACAGTCTACACTTATTACACTCTCTCTTTCTCCTACATGTCCATAATGTGGAGAAGATCCTCTATCAACTTTATTTCTTTGATGTGCCTTCAATCAATTCTGTTTTAGTGAGTGTGACATTGAAAATCACTTTTCATTAATACTTTAGATAATACACTATGAGATTTATCTCTTTCCTACTGTAGATCTTGTATTTTTTATATATTCTGAGAGGACTGGAAGGAGTCCTGTTTTCATTAGATTCTACAATGTGGGGCGTAACTATATACGTAATTTCTTTGTTTGTGTATTACCTCCCCACTTTAAGTCTTTCCCACTTGTGATTGATTGGGTGTTTTTTTCTGTAGTGGTCCTTTAATGTAATTTGTGTAGTATGCCAATGTACTTATGAAGAAAAGAATAAAGGAGGGAGTGTATATTCAACTCACATATTAAAGAGCCTGGAGATAGGCTCAAATCACAACAGCCTGTGGTATATATGGTTATACCAAACCGCCTCCAGATAGACAGCTTACAAATGTAGGGATATATGTGGAAAAAACATAAAATATCCTAGTGCAGATATGTGTGTACAGGTGAACAATCAAGAGCAGCAGTGCATGAAAGGTGCTCACCTGAATAGGAGCCTGTTGTACTAGGCTCTATGTATATGAACCTCTGTGCCTTTAAGGGAGGCACTAGCCCTCTTGTGTCAGGATCCAGGAAGCAGTAGGAGATCCACACAGATGGTATATATATAAAGTAACAATTTATTTAGATTTACAAAAAAGGATAATTAAAACCATAATAGGGATATACCAGTATAAAAATCAATGTGTAGATCTTCCTTGGTAGTCCGAGACGCGTTTCGCCGGTCAGACTTTCTCAATCGGATAAAATTGCTTCGTGGACATGTGATTTATATGATCTACTGTAATTGTGGCCTTGCCTATATAGGACGTACTACCCGTCCTCTACAAATTAGGATACAGGAACACGTGCGCAATATCAGAAATGGTTACATGAAGCACACTCTATCATTGCACTTTAAATTGAATCATAATAGCGATCCGGGACAAATGACCTTTTTAGGAATTCAAAAAGTTAATTTTAACTGGAGAGGAGATGACATTATCAAAAAAATGGGACAGACAGAAATGAAATGGATTTTTAATGTGAATAGTATGCAACCCAATGGTCTCAATAATTACTTTGAGCTCTGTCATTTTTTTTTTTTTTTTTGTAAATTCTTTATTTTTGTTGTGCTCAAATAACAATCAGACTTGCGCTGCCACAACAGCAGGAGCAAGAGCATAAACACATTTAGTATAACAGTGGCATTAGATAGTACTGCACATTTTAAATATATATGCAAAAGGTAACATTGGTAAGCGTCTACACAAGCATAAATGTTATATTCGGGTTATCAGACGGTGTGCGATTCGTTGCATATGTACTGAGGGTATATCTGTTTGATAAGAGAATAAAGCAATATAATCGTGTGGGTGTATGTCAGGAGAATAAGGCTTTTTCTCAAAATGGTAGATTATGTTAGTAAACTTGCTTTAAGTGAATGTTGAGTAACAGCAGGCCTATATATATATACATGTTAGACGATATAATATGCTGATAGGTTTAAGCACTGTGTTAACAAATTATATTCTGCTTAGTCAAACAGTTGCACATTTTATAATTATGAGATAAAACAGGCTAACAGTAATCAAATCAGCTATAAAAAGAGGTACACGTGTTGGTAATAGCAGTAGAGTGACTGGTGTGTACTTATGTAGTAACCTGTTTTGCTTTACAGTAGTAACTAGTTAATATGTGGTGCACAAACGGTTCATACTGCGTGAGCAAAGGTTAGATTACGGTGGGTAGTAGAAAATATTGCTAAATGTTGCGTATTTTGTGGGGTGTTAAGTACCCATTGCATTCCAAGCAGCAGTATTTGAAGAGGAACAATAAAAGAAACCATAAAAGGAAAGGAAACACGCAAGTTACTTATATGCAGCCAGGTTAGAGTAATGGCCTGTCTGCCCATGGGTGTTCAGGAGAGTGGCTGGTCTTCGGTGCCTTTTGTTTCATATGGAGACTAGGTAGCATATGCATATGCTTGATTATATAACAATTAAATGCGGGATGACCCGCTAGGCAGTACATGCGATTAAGCTAATATATGGTTGGCATCACGCTGTGTCTTTGAGGTAGTCGTACATTTTGTTTTAAAACATGAGGGCATGGGAGTGTGCTGCGCGTAATGTGGTTGCTTAGGCAATTGTGGGCCGCTTTATTGCAAAGTGAATTAAACGTAAATTGTAGACTCTGCTATAAGAAAAATAAGCTAAAATTAGGCTAATATATTAGGCCAATATATGGTTGGCAACACGCTGGGTCTTCGAGGTAGTCGTCCATTTTGTTTTAGAACATGAAGGCGAGGGAGTGTGCTGCGCTTAAAATGGTTGCTTAGGCATTTGTGAGACACATAAGTATAAAGTGAGTTAAACATAAATTGTAGACTCTGCTATAAGAAAAATAAAAGCAAACAAAAAGAAAAACCAAGAAGCTGCTCGGGAACATAGGCCAGACATATTTCGGACATCTATATAGCGCACAACATTCCCAGCAGTAACCTGACTAAGCAATATAACTGAGTGTTTACAAAAAGGAACGAAAAGTAAAAACAAGATAAGAAGTCAGTAGGCAATAATAGGGTCTATGGTAGGTGGTCTGCTTATCCATGTGGTAGCAGTCATTGCATCCCGGTTGGGGAAATATCTTCCAGTCATCGTTCATGTGGTAACTGTGACATAGGGGTCGGGTGTTAGTACCTGTGGCACAAAGGGGGTTATTCGAGACGGATCCCAGGAGTGGTGTGGGGGCGATGCGTTCTGCTGGTTCAACGGTGGAAGAGATTCTCGCAGTAAGCCCAAGGCCTGCAGCAGCTGTGTTGCTTCGCTTATGTCTCGGATCTGGTGGGAGTTCGTCCCCTGGTGAACAGCCAGTGTGTGGTTGGTCCGCCAGCGATATCGGAGGTCGTGTTGTCGTAGGAGTGTGGTGAGCGGTCTAAGGGAACGCCGCCACGCCAGGGTATCGCTAGAGAGGTCCGCAAAAAAGTGCAGTGACATGTCCTCAAATTGGAGCGGCGTTTTCCCCCGCAGGGCAGTGAGGGTTGCCGTCTTGTCTTGTCTGGTACGGAAGGTTACAATCACATCCCTGGTGGCTGTGTTTGGCGCTTTGGGCGGGATGGGGACCCTAAAGAGGTGCTCAGGGCTAATCTTGTCGGCTTGGGTAGGCGGCAATACACTCGTGAGTAGGCGTTTGATGAGCTGTGGTAATGCCGCATCAGGTATCGCCTCAGATATCCCCCTCAGCTTGAGGTTGTTGCGCCTCCTGGCGTCCTCCTGTTCCGCCATGCGGTGTGCCGTGTTCCTTTGTTGTAGCTGCAGGTCACTCACGGTCTTTTGGAGATCCCCAATATCTCGGGAGTTGTTTGTGGAGGCGTTTTCGAGGGTGTCTATGCGAGTTGTCAGACCCCTCAGGTCTCCTCTCAGCGCCATGATGTCTTTCTGCAGGCTAGTCTGTAGGTCTGCAAGTAGTTGTTTCAGGATTAGCGTAGTTACCGGGGAGGAGTCCGGTGCGGGTTTGTCGGGCTGTGAGGGTATTCTCGGTGCTGGAGCAGATGAGTAATCTTCTCCCGACATGTCATCGGAGAAGTCCGAGCAGCCTCCGTGGAGAGCCGCCATGTTGGACCCGCTGGCTCCACGCGCTTGCCTCCACATGTCCCCTATTGTAAGTCCGGTGGTGGGTTTTTCTGCGGTAATTTTCTTGGTTTTTCGTCCCATATCGTTGGGGACACGTAGGGGGTCTTAGTTTTGTTTTGGGGGTTATGCCTTTTTGGGTTTTTTTCTTCGTTTTTCCCTTGTGGGTCTCGGAGCTCCAGTTTGGTGCGACTGCTTCCCTCTGCGGTTAGGCTCCGCCCCCGAGCTCTGTCATTTTTTAAAGTAAATATACATAATTTTAATTAATTTTTAATTTTTTATTAATTCTATTTTTTATATACCACTCCCAAGGTGGCTATATATTCTCTAGGATCGATGTGCGTGTCTAATTATGATCTATGTTTATATACCAGCCAGGTAAAACTCTCTCTCTGTTTATGTATTATGTATTTTGTACTTTATAATATTTTTGGTACCCAAGAGTTATAATTGGGTTTCATTTGTACTTTGTACGTTTATTTTACTATATATATTGAACTATCTTTTCTGCTTGTCTCTCATTTCATGATTATGTTTCACTATTGGGACATTTTGATATATGTTCTCATTGAGAACGGACTAATGCCCACAGAAGATATGGCGAATTCTGCTTCAGGCAACCATTGGTCACAAGCATGTAGTGAAGACATGCGCATGTAGTGCCAGAAACACATGCAACGCTATTTCCGGGCTTATAGCCCACGGACTGATAAGTGAACAGCTGTGAGAGACACACCTCTGTACAACACTTGGCATGATTGGCCGCCGAACGTAAGCATACACCAATCAAGCAGACGATCCAGTAATTTAAGTGCCGCTCATCCAGGAAGCAATTTTATCCGATTGAGAAAGCCCGACCGGCGAAACGCGTCTCGGACTACCAAGGAAGATCTACACATTGATTTTTAGACTGGTATATCCCTATTATGGTTTTTAATTATCCTTTTTTGTAAATCTAAATAAATTGTTACTTTATATATATACCATCTGTGTGGATCTCCTACTGCTTCTTGGATCCTGACACAAGAAGGCTAGTGCCTCCCTTAAAGGCACAGAGGTTCATATACATAGAGCCTAGTACAACAGGCTCCTATTCAGGTGAGCACCTTTCATGCACTGCTGCTCTTGATTGTTCACCTGTACACACATATCTGCACTAGGATGTTTTATGTTTTTTCCACATATATCCCTACATTTGTGAGCTGTCTATCTGGAGGAGGTTTGGTATAACCATATATACCACAGGCTGTCGTGATTTGAGCCTATCTCCAGGCTCTTTAATATGTGAGTTGAATATACATTCCCTCCTTTATTCTTTTCTTCATAAGTGCATTGGCATACTGCACCATTATATGTTTTGATCTTTTTTATATAGACCTACTATATCTACAAATGATTTATGGTCTCCCCAATAATATTAGGGGTAAGATACTGAATTCAGTGCTCCACTGAGTGATTCTCCTTTTCTTTTTTTTGTGGCGGTATTATCCACCAAGGTCACCTTTCTTTGTATCTACTTGTATAGGATTGGGATATCTGCACGTGTGTTGAGCTGCTTTTTGTTATATATTACTGTTTAAGCGCCTTTCTGAAACACAGTTTCTGTGTTTTAATTTGTGTAGTGCATATATGAATTGACCACTTGGTAAGGATCAGATGACAGAATGGGTAGTGTGAATTGCATAGGAATGTAAAAGGGAGCAAATGGTTTACCATATGCATTGATCACTTGATTAATCAAAAGCTCTGTAAGGTGTGAGAAGTCACACAAGTGGCCTGGAAGTCTAGCTCCAATGTAAACTAGCTGACTTCAGCCATATGGCATCTACCTTTTAATTGATGAGTAAATTTCTTTGATATGTTAATGATCATTAGCTTTCTAGAAAAGAGAAAAAACAAGCCTTGTGTTTCAGTATCATATCCAAAAGAAAGAAACATTAATATTTACCCACAGAATAATAATTAAGCCTCATTTTTGTTATATTTGGAATATGACCGGCACAATCTACTAATCAAGCCCAAACATGATTTGCATATCTTAACCATAGGGGAAGATATTGTGATGTCCGCTACATTGGGTCACAAGTAGGAAGTGTGACATATCTATGGATTGGGAAAATGATAACAAATTCATAGATGTAATTATTATTTCTGTGGCAAGTAAATAAGAGGAGATAGAACCACATGTTTACATTTGTATTGATGTTGGTCTTCAACACAAGGGGGTGGTCACTTAAAGTTACTATAGGTATGCCTTATCTCCACCTCTGGGTGGGGCTTGGTAATCAACACGGTAAAGGTCTAACGATTCTGAAATGTGTCTTTGTACTTGCTTGAGGGGCCAGGATCTAATTCTAAGTGAGTCACTATCTTTCTTACCAGAGACCCCCTGGGGCAGAAGTTTTACTTTGAAAAGCTGAGTAAGTGATTAAGACTTCTGTTATTTTATCCCTTTTGTTTTTATCTGTTGTTGGTGTAAATAATTTTTTATCATCTATTTTTTGTATGCACTGTGACTATTTTTTTTAATAATAAATATTCCTTTATTAAGTTCTAGTAAAGAATCACGTTACCTGAAGAGACTAAATAGTATTTTGCATTTACGTAGATATTGTGCTAAGTTACATTTGGTGGGCTTTTATTATTGAGTTACCTGGGGGACCAAGGCACCCCATTTATAAATTGTCTTGGTGGTGGCAGCATTAAAATACTACTAGTTATATTATTATGCTTAAGTGTGGGTGGTGTTAAGGTGGATTTTATCATTATTTCCAGTCTAATGCAGACAAATAGTGAACTTTAACCCTTTCACCACCACAATTACATCACGCACACTCTTGAAGTAGGGTGCGCTCGTGACAAAGTACATCTACAGGGAGAAATATACAACGTGGCATGCAGACATTAACAGTACAGCATTGAGCAAATAAGAGAGGGACTCCTCCAAGGTTTACTTCACTACTGGCTTGATAATGATACAGAAACCTGGGAGATCTATGAGTACATCGGTGTGCCTTTATTGACAGAGGAAGCAAAGAAGCCAAAGAAGAGTAGGTAGGAAGCAGAGTCAGGCGGTTCAATGGTTAAGGCTGGCAGCAAAGGAGCAAAGTCAAGAGTCAAGCCGAAGGTCAGAAGTCAGGAGATCCACAAATAGAGAGCAGGACATCAGAAGCCAAGGGTCAGAGACAAGAAGTGTTGTCAGAGTCAAGCCAAAGGACAAGCACCAGGAATAAGGACCAGGATTAGGAACCAAGAACACCAGGAGACTGGGAACAAGCACCAGAACCAATCACTAAATGCATTGCTTGGCTATTTATAGGGAGAGGAGATGGCGTGGCCGAGCCGCTAGCGCCCAAAGACCACCTACAGGAAGCTGTGGGGAAGGTAAGTACCGGCAGCAGTGACACTATCTTAAGCACCCGCATGTAGGGGCAATAAATTTCCAAAACACTTAAAGTTATCAGCTATAATTGATTGGCCTTTGAAGCATTATTGTTTCAACTGCTCAGACATGTATAATAAGTTGCCAAATTCTAGAAGGCTACATTTTACAGTATTGTGAGCATTTATAGTGGGACACACTCAAAATAATACAAATTAATTATGTTCGGAATATTCAATGGGCAAAGGAGTCCTATCAAAATCAGCAGCCTGGATAGATAAGTAACTGACATAGAAACTTAAAGATTTTCTTGGATCTAAGTCTATGTTTATAAGTATGTGTTAAAATGTACACATACATTTTTAATATTATGTCTTACTCTTTTGAAACTTGCACTTTGCTTAAAGAAAATGTTGTTTGTTTATGTGAGTATTAAAGGAACACTATAGCGTTACAAATACAAATGTGCATTCCTAGTGCTATAGTGCCCTAGTCACCATTAAGATGACCAGGTCCCCGTTGTCCCGGTTAAAAAGGTGATTTTACCTACCTTTTCTCCCTTGCAGCAAAGTCTCCTTGGGAAAGCTCTTTAGCGGAGGTCATAAAGATTGATGATCGCAGCCAATGCAATACTTTTTCATAGTAAAACATTGGGAGGTTAGTGCCCATGTACAGCAAAACACCCAATCAGATGGTCTGTCTGAGACATAGTAATAATGGAGTTTTACTCCACTATTTAGGTGGAAGCGCCTCTAGTGATTACAATATTAAAGGATTTTGACCAGTTTATCGTGTTTGGCTGCTACAATTTCAGCTGCCAATAAATCCAGTCAAAACATGTAAAAATATTGGAAAAAAATAGTCAGCAATGTTTGACTAGGTTTGACAGATAAAATTGAATCGAAGGCAAGAGTTGCTAAATCTTGACATAAACATTATATTTTAAGTGGTCAGTGTCCTCGGTCTGTAAAACCAGTATCAGTAGCATATACCTAATTCATAATTTAAAAAAGCGCCACCCTCACTCCTCCCATTCATAGGACATTTCTCTGCTTTTACACAAAAAAGTCCCACTGTACCTAAATATTGTCCTACACTGGCACAGTCTGAGTTGGTTTGTTTGTAACGCATACCTCACATTTCCCACGGAATACAGTTCCATCAATGCAGCAAATGCCCATTGGCTTTGTAGATGGTGAATTGATGTGACTTTTTAGTGATCTTCTTTGTCAGCACACCGCAAGCTCATCTGGATAAGTGGCATGAAAACATACCTGACATCAGAATAACGGCCACAGGATATTGCTCTCTAGCAATCAAACTTGTAGAATGTGATATTTGAGAATGAGATATACAAAAGGTGGTGCATGTTTTTTGGACAGAAAAAAAAAGATCAAACTGTGTAATAAATATTTATATTAAGTATAGAGTGAGTGTTAGGATAAAGGGTATGCATGGGATATAATGGGTATACATATATATGTATAAGTGAAATCTGTACTTATGCATATGTAAATAGGCTCCAGAGTTGTACAAAATTAGTTTCCTATAATCTATGCCTTTAGTTCTTTCTGAAGAAATATTCTAAAGACAGTTAAAGCATCAGACTGTATCGTCAGATGTTAGCAGTGGTGGAACTACCGCTTGTGTAGAAAGTGCAGCTGCACCAGGGCCTGCCCAACGAGAAGGCCCTTCAGGTAGCCCTTGCACTCATGGCCACCAAATGGACATGTGTCCTCAAGCTGCACTGTTAAAATAACACACCTGGGCACTCTCATACCGGTATTCAGTGCTGGAAGGAAGTGAGAGCCTATCCCTTCATCCCAGATAACACACTGTGAGCTGCACAGGCTGGGGAGGAAGGGGAAGAACTTGGGGAGCCAGACTCTATCTGCCAACAGCCCCAGCTACCAGAAGTCACCATGCTGCACCAAAAAGGTAGGAAACAGAAGAGTTCATACAAAATTATCAGTTTGTGTATCACTGTGTGTTTCTGTGTGTCTGTATATCTGTATGCATATTAGTGTTTGTGTCTGTACATGTGTAATTGTGTTATCTGTGTGTCTTTGCATCTGCATGTGAGTCGTTGTGTATTGGTGTGTGTATGTGTATCAATGTGTGTGTGTGTGTTATAGTATCTGTAAATGTGCATACAACTCAGTATTCAAACACTAACACTACACATGAACACACCTGTATAGCTAATTGTATGGATACATATATTGATCATCGCTTTCTAAAGCTGATTAGTTAAAAACCACAGTGTCCTATGATGTTGCAATATTCATGCTATCCAGAGTTCCATAACCTTCCAAACAAAGTGCAGGTATCGTATCACATGACTCAGGGCACTCTTGGCGTCTAGTCAGTGCTCCAGAGTGTCTTGTAAGCTGCATTCTTGCATGCATGAAATGTGCATGTCACTTTATGAACTAGTTAGGTAAACCCGTTTTTATTCAGTTATAAAAGCTGGGACTTACAGTGGTTTTGTCAGAAGCTTCATCCTGTGAGCAGACATGCTGTGCAGGAAATTGCCGGATTCATTTGCTCCTTGCCAAGGCTGACTGGAGCTTACCAGCCTATAAAGTGGACCTCGATGTTGCATAATAATCAGTGATTTATTCTTCCTTAACTTTTGTAAATGATACGATTGATCTATGTAATAAAACCTATTTGATTCATAATGGTGTATTTTTTTTGCATCCCAATACATAGCAAAACATTACCCCTGCTTAAAACGTCAACACCACATATGTGGTTAGCTTGTAAAAACTGCACTATACCTGTTGTGTGTCTTAACCAAGACAGAGTTTATTTTTTTGTGGTTCGCTTGTAAAAACTGCTTGCAGCTAGGCTGTTAGTATATCATTTGGAAATCACTTTGAATTTACATAGAATTCACAATTCTCATTTTTGTATAATAGCCTTGCAGTCTCCAGGGTTTGCTAGAAGAAGGTGAGGTGAAGTGTGGCTTTTCTGCCAATCATCCTAGACTAAAAGATGATTGAAGAGTTAGTGATTACCTACAATCTGAGCACGAGAGCTATGTTGGTCATCAATTCCTGATGAAAATAGCAGATTTGGTGACCAAGCTGAAAGGTATGCTTAATGTGTGTAACAGTCTCCAGGCAGTTGTCTACAAGACACTTGTTCGTACAGTAGAATGAAAATATATGCAATAAAAGAAAAAAATAAACATAGCTTTATCGCCCAGGATTCATTTTGACAAGTCATAGAAGAGAGGATATGAAGCACAGATTATCTAACATTATACAGTCTATAGCATTAACAGGTTTAATCACTAAATTCTGAATGGCCCCATACTGAATCGGGTAAAGTGCTGAATGTGGCCATTCGGAATGCAAAATCCAGCCATTGTTAATTTCGAATAAGTAATGTGGTCTGGATTTTTAACCGGCAGAATTCTGCTAGGCAGCTGAGAACCGGACCCCGTATTGTTAATGCCCAGTGACGGCATAGACCACCATGCAGTAAAAGTATTAGCAGAAGCATCAAGAACATTGAGAATAAGTTTTTATTTTTCTATTATGTACATATTGTAATACATTCTCTATTAGGCAATGGAGGGCTCACTTCAAGTTATAGAGTGTCTCTTTAAAGCAGTCATGCAGTCAACATTACAACTGCTCTGTCTCAGATTAAAGGGACATCCTGCACACCGATATAACCTTAATGCATTTGATTTTATTTTTTTGTGTGCTGAAATCTTTATAGTTATTGCACAAAAAAAATTGCGGAATGTTGCAACAATAAGCCAGCCTCCTTAGCCACGGCCAATCACTCCAGAAAGATTTCCTTTTATCAAAAGTATCCACACAGTTCAGCCCCTGAGTGAGCTGCTTTTTATAGAAACAATATAGTGTTAGGAATACAAAAATATATTCCTAACAATATAGTGTCCTAGTGCCTGATACTTATCTGTTCTACAGTGCAGAGACTCCTTTGGTGCTGCCACCAGCCCCTCCTCTTGTAACTGCAGAGTTCTCATAAAGGAGCATTTTGGATAAGATGCGCATAAGTGGCATGTGCCATGTATGTATACAAGCAAGTGCTTCTCATGGGAAAATATTGAAATTAATGTTTCCTTATAAGCTGCATTTGATTATGTTCAGCATCCTAAAGTCGAATGTCATATGACCAACTTTTGAGATTAAGTGGTCTAGGTATCTTTAGTGGTCATTTAATTCACAATGCTGTATTCACGCCAGACTCTTGTCTCGAGGGAGGTACACTTCTCATGACTGTGGAATCCACCGGCTTTGGTCCCGAATTCTCAGTACCTAACTCCTTGGGGACTGGCTGAAGGTGCCTTCTATTGCAGCAGGCAACAGTTCAACCTTCTGTGGGAACCAGATAGAACCTTCGCTTGGGGGAAGGTGGAAAGCCGGGGTCTTCCTCCTCGTTTCATCATCCAACTTGACTCAGACACTTTGGCCAGGGTACAGCTTAGGCAATGGGCATGCAGAGTGTCTTCTTTTGTAAACGAATCTCTAATTCTGCTTTGCCTCCTTACCTCTAGTCTGAATGTCCTCTAGAAGAATAGGGAAGGCAGGCTGGAATGCTTCCACAGAAGGCAAAATGGTACAAATCTGCCACCCTATCATCAGCCGTGCATGGCTACATCCTGTGGCTTTAATTGAGGTCACCCTGTAGGCTAGCAGTGCCAAGTAAGGTTCTGGTTGCTTCAAATTAAACTTGGTGTTTTGAACTGTTCGCTCAGCCACTCCATTGGCCTGCGGGTAATGTGGACTGGAAGTAGGGTGAAGGAAATCATACTCTCTACTGAAAAATCTGATCTCCATGGAAGTGATCTGAATCCCGTTGCCACTCACCAACTCCAGTGGTACCAGTGATATACTCCACCTGGCAAACATGCTTTTAAGATGGTTGATGGTAGTCATGCTGGTTGCCTCACCTAAGGGTGCAATTTCGAGATACCTGGAGTAGTAGTTCACACAAGTTTGCAACTATCTTCTGCCAGGGGGCTGCAGGCTGTGGGATAGATATTAGAGGCTCTCTTCCCTGTGTAGGCCAACATTCGTGGCATAAGGCACATCTTGATATCTATTCTGCAACGTTAGTGCTGATTCCAGGCCACCACGCCAGGCCACCACAACTCAGTGAATGCTCTTTTTCTACACTTGGAAATCCCAAATGGCCATCATGACTTTGACTTAAAAAATGTTGCCACATACAGGCAAGTATGACAATACGGTCTTGAAATAGCACTATGTAGCATCAAATTCTGTGAGATGCACTCTCTCTGACTGGAAAGCATTCAGCTGCATCCACACTGCTCAGCTCTCAGGCCAGCCACTTTTTAGGTAACTAATAACTTCTTGGAGATCAGTATCCAGATGTGTCTCTCTCTTAATCTGCTCCAATTTCCCAGACGAGATGGACTTGGATGCCAATATTGAATCCACGTACACCATAACATCTGATTCTGATGACAACTCTTCAGCATCAGCCAGCAGGAGCCTGAAAAGTGTATCTGCCATCACCAGTTGCTTATCTGGCATATGCATTGCCCGAACATTGAATCCAGTAGTCTCATCAAAAGTCTCTGGCATCTCAGAGGTGCCTTGTCAAAGTCTCAAAGTAATTTGTGTTTATCAATGGAACCTGTGGTTTGTGGTCAGTCTCCAGAGTGAACCCTTCTAAGCCCACCAGCTGGAAGTACTCACAGCCCCAAACTCCAGCCAGACACTCCTTTTGAATCTGGGTGTATCTTGTTTCTGCCTCTATCAGTGTACAAGAGCAGTAGGCAATGGACTGTAGTTTACCTTCATTTAGATGCAACAGGACTGCTCTTAGGCCATAACTGCTAGGATCAACCTAGTTATCAGTTATGGCCCTTTTTAGAAGGGTCATAAAATGTCAGCACAAGGGCAGACCCCAATATTAACTTGACCAGTGCAAAGACCTCCTCCAGTAGAGGTCCCTAGGACCAAGCAACATCCTTCTCTAACAATTCTATAATATGATGTAACACTGAGGATAATTCTGGTAGAAATTTGTCCAAATAATTCACAAGGACCAGTATTTGTTTAAGCTTAGTTACGTCAAAAGGGCTTTTTATTTTCTCAATAGAGAGAACTTTGCTGGCATCTTGCTTAATGTCATCTCCACTAATATTATGACCAAGCACAGTTCCATTTTCCCAAAGTTAAATTTATCTTTGTTCAGCTTCAGTCTCATACTGTCTGCAGTACACAATGCAGTTACTCTTCTTGAGTGGATCCATACACTAGGACAGAGGTAGTCAACCTTTTAATACCTATCGCCCACTTTTTTATCTTTGTTGATGGTGCAATTGTTTTACTTTTTTTTTAAATATGTACTTAAATGTATCTTTTTTTTCTATTTTCTATTCTACTTTTTTTCTTTGTGTGTCTGTAAGGTGCTGTGTGTGTGTGAAGGGTGTGAAGGGTGTAGTGTGTGTGTGAGGGGCAGTGCATGTGTGAGGGGGCAGTGTGTGTGTGTGAGGGTGCCGTGGGTGTGTTTGTGTGAGGGGGCAGTCTGTGTGTGTGTGTGAGGGGGGCAGTCTCTGGGTTTGTACGGGGGGCAGTCTGTGTGTGTGTGAGGGGGCCAGTCTGTGTGTGTGTATGTGTGAGAGGGGAGCAGCCTGTGTGAGTGTGTGTGTATGAGGGGGCAGTCTGTGTGTGTGTGTGTGTGTGTGTGTGTGTGTGTGTGTGTGTTTGAGGGGGTAGTCTGTGTGTGTGTGTGTGTGTGTGAGAGGAGGCAGTCTGTGTGTGTGTGTTTTTTGAGGGGGATAGAATGTGCAAGTTTTCATCTAGGCCCACAGGGCATTTTTGGCAGAACCCATCACTGCCCACCTGAAATCCCAAACTGCCCACTAGTGGACGGTAGGGACCAGGTTGACTACCCATGCACTAGGATGTCGTCCATGACTACTACAGTGCCCTCATAGTTACTCAGGGGGGAACTTATCTTCCTTTGGGGTAGAAAATATCCCAAAGGGGAGTCTGTGGATACAAAGCTGACCTGCAGGTGTAATAAAGGTAGTCAACTTGCGGCTCCCAGAGTCTAGGGTATTTGCCAAAATCCACTGGTAGTATCAAGTGTGGAAAAGAATTTAGCCCCTAACAACCTTGGAGCTATATCTTCCAATGTCGACAACATATATCTCTTCCTTTTCACAGTTTCATTCAGGCGTTTTGATTCCACACAAATGCATAGCGACAGGCACAATGGTAGCACACCAGTCAGTTGCTTCAGTGACTTCCTCAATAACACCCATACGCTTCATACTCATAAGTTCCGCTTCAACCTGTGGCAAAAGTGGAAATGGGATTCTACAAGGTGTAGTAATACTCTATGGAACTGCATCAGTCTTAAGCTCTATTTGGACCAGCTCACAATTCAACAGGCCAAGATCTCCAGACATATCCTCTGTGATCTCATGCACTCTTGCAACGAGGCCCAGACTGCAGACCATGTTCCTGCTCAAGGTTATTAGCACATTGTCTCCTGATTACATACACCCACAAAGTAAATATTTCTTTGCTTGTATTCACTGATTGCAAGAAATAAGCCGACACAATCAATGTGACCTCCAGGGCTGTAAACCTTTATTGTAACATCCTCAAGCTGAGGTCGTCATGGCAGTTTCATGAACGTTGCATGAGGAATGACGGTAATGTCCGCTTACATATCAATCTTTAAGGCAATCCTTGCATCCCTGTGAGAGCTACTTGACACTCTTCATCAGAACCTGGTTATTCAATCACAGACCTCTTGTGTCTCTTAGTCACTGTCCAGATACATTCCCCTAACGAACTCTGATTTGCAAACCACCTGAAAATGGCTAATTCGGTTGCCCTTCCTGCACCGCTTGTCTTTAAGAGGGCATAACAGCTTTGCTCCATGAGTGCGGTTTCATCCCATGCAACGAGTCTGTTGTAACCAACCGCCTCTGAGCCTGTCTGCTGCCTGCAGTCTGCTACTCACACTCTGTCATTCTGGTGGGCTATTTGTATAACCTCATCGAGTGTCCACTCAGACTCCAGCTGCAGCTTCAGTGAGAATTCTGGGTCTGCAATTCCTATGGCAATTCTGTCTCTGATCTGCTCCTCTTTGGCAGCACTAAAGTCACAGAGGCCAATTCATAAAGGCTGCGCACAAATGATTTTACTGATTTGCCGACATGCTGGACACGCTTGTAAAAACAGGCCCTCTCCTAAACTACATTCCTCCTGGGCACAAAATGGGCACTGAGCTTATTCATCTCAAAGTCAAATTCTTCCCTCACGGAATGTAAATGTATTGTAGACAGGCTGCGCATCTTTCCTCATATAATATAAAAGAGAATTAACTTGTACTTCTCCACTCCTTATCCAGCAATCCTGGAGCGTGCAAACCGCTGACGCAAGGTAGGGCTTGCCGCAGGCTGACAACAATAAAATGTCTCAGGTGGAGTAAACTTAGATATCTTCACAGATGAACAAACAGATGGGCGGGTAATACTTCTGACCGCATGCAATGAAATAGATATGACACTGTGAGGTGACACACTATGTTCAGCAGCAACATTACATTTAAAAAATGACAGTTATTTCCCCAGCCACATCCGGCCACACCCCCTTTCTGTGATGTCACTCAGGCTCTCGTCACAGCTGTCACTGACGGAACAGTGTGTATACATTCGATACTAAGTCTTTTTTTTTTGTGGCGAGGGGACAGGCATAAGTTACAGCATTCTGGAAAACAGTTATTTTGTGTGCAAAATTGTAAAGTTTTAAGCATGGAAAAATATATTGCATCAAATTTGTAATGGGGCTTGGAGTGTCCCTTTAAGTATATGAATTTCTAATGGAAAGCCCTGGAAGATCCTTTTTTTCCAATACTCCTAACAAACTCATATTACCACTTCCAGTACATAGTGATGTAAATATGGGATGCTTGGCATGTTTCCTTTAACTAAATGTGACAACTGAGAAAATGCAGTGCACCTTTAAAACACACAGTTCGGCAGATTTACAGCTGGAATTCATGCAATTAAGATGTCTTAATGATTCCTAGTTACACTGTAGGAGAACTTGAAAAGCTATAATGATTATACAGCAAGCCAAATAAACATGTAGCCACCTAAGCTTTAGGGATCAATTTGTCTTCTTCAGCATGATTTACTCACATTGTAGCTGACAAGGTAGCCAATTTAGTGCATTTCATTTTAGGCTCAGAAAAAAGGCTTTATAACTTACATTTAAGAGCAAACAGTATTCCCTACTGTCAGTAAGTATTGTTTAACAGAGGTATCTGTTCATATGTCTAAGTCAAAATACAAGTTACCCTAGTAGCAATGTTATCAACATACAAGATGTGTTTTAAGCCCAAACTGTCTATTCATGCAAAACATCTTAAAATAATGTATTTGTAACTGGTGATCAATCATGGTTGTTATATTGTAAAGATGTCATGATTTATATAAAATATTGCATACATCTTTTCTTAAAGGGACACTATACTCAATGTAGTTGTTCTGGTGTCTACAGTCTGTCCCCGCAGGCATTTTAATGTAAAAGCAATACACATTGGGGTGGAGTAATAGTGTATTGTTTGGGGTTTTTTTTGGTGTATCTAAAGGTGTGGGTTAAGGGGATCCCCCACAGGAATGTTGAACACACACACCACTACCACTGTATGTTTTGTGTTTTGCATTTTAATGTAAGCACTACCTTTTCAAAGAAAAGGAAGTGTTTAAATTACTGACCAGGGGTACCTCTAGTGGCAGTCACTCAGAAGGCCACTAGAGCTGCTTCCTGTGTCAGTGCTGCACAACGTGACACTATAGTGTTCCTTTAAGGTCAAAATAAATGGCAATGTTGTCTCATATGTCTTGGCATATACAGGACTTTTGGCAGGACAATCCTGATTTCAGGGTCCTGTTCGATTATCCTGCTTTAGTTCCCTGGTGTCCTGTATCGATTGTTAGGAGGTATCCATATACTTGCTGCTAGGGTGTCATACTTAAAGGGAATTGCATCCTACAAAATGCTAGTTATCCAAAGTTTATCATATATGAAGCGACCCATGTATAGGTTTTCCACTTTTATGATTTTAGTGAGATTCCGTGATTACTTAATAAGTTATTTATGTCTGAAATATAAATGTAAGTTGTTTATTTAAAATTTTAAGGAACTACCTTTCTTGCAATGCACTAAGTTAATAAAATAAATACATGTTAGCTCCTGAGCAGATCTGTCTGTAGACCAAATTTTCAAGTACAGAATCAATATAATTATGTCCATTTGTGTCAGTATCGCTAATCATCTGGTTGTATAGAGTAATACATCTGATGGACTTTAAAAGAGGAAAGTAATTTGATTGAAACTGGTGAATTAACTTAAAAGCATTCAAAGTCCGCATCGATGGCAGTTTGTTGATGCAATCAATAATTTCAAGTTAACTAGTTAAAAATTAACACAGGTGGCAATTGTAGGTAATGTCCATATGCCAATGCCAATTGCTATCTTTGTATTTCGTTGATGAATGCCATTCATAGTTTGTTTGTTTTTGTATATTGAGAGCATCTAGTGGCTAGTTCTGTTCAACTTTTTTCATCATTTGATGCATTTTTATAGACAATTATTGACTAAACTATTCATCCCAGGTATACATTCTTTTATTTTTTTTATTTTTTTGGGGGGGTGGGGGGAGGGGTTTGTGGAGGTATAAAGAGTTTATTTTCTGGAACAAAAAAAATTGATGGCGCTATTAAGAAAAACAAAATTGCAAAAGAGACTAGTGTATTAAAACCCCCAAATAAGCTCAAAACAGGGTCAATCTATGATTTTGATTCACGATATATGCTTATCTGTACTTTATCCAAGCCGCACAATAAATAAACAGGGTCAATATGATTTTCAACCTTCAGGCCTTACTGCTCCAAAAGAGTCTAGAAAAACATGTGAAGATTATTATGTGCAAATTACCATGTTTTTAAGCATTTACTTTTAGAGAAGTTGCATCTTAGCTTATCATAAAGAACTAGTGTGTTATAACCGATTTGGACATTTTGAAGAACATGTTCCATAATCCAGAAATATTTCTTTCATATTTCAGATTCATATCTGGCATTTTATTACTATTAAAAATGAAACTTCATACGCTTATGGATCTTCGTTTTGTAAGCCTCTAAAAGATTTTATCTTTCATTGGCATGTCAAAATGTAATTCTACACTTTTTAGCTATGTATTAGAAACCTGTCTCACCACTTTGTTTCACCTTTTTTGTTTTCTTTGATATATATATATATATTATTTTTTTTTACAGCATTTTTATACTTCTAATTTCCAAGTTTCTTATTAAAATAGAATGTTACAAAAATGCAATCTTGCTTATATGTAATAATGCTTATATGGAATTAAGCTGGATTTGTTTTGTATATCTTCTCCAAGGCTCAAAACATGGATACACAGCAGAAAAAACAAAACAATTTGCGTCTTATGATAAAAAATTACTGTAATTAACCAAATGGTACAAACAATAAAAAATATATTTAAGTACAATCCTGTGTATACTTTTATCTTATTTGGGAGAGAAATGGACAATGCGGCCTATCATGTTACAATCTTGCCCGATACTTCCCAGTACTAGCTTCGGTTCATCTTATTACAGGGCCCTCCTACCTTCCCCCTAGCCTACACTTCATAAGGACCCTTTTCGTTTCTATTTACGTCACATAACATGACGCCGCAAGTTGCGTCACGGCCTCAATTTGTAAACTTCTAGTTTTTCCCTTTATGACTTTCTAGCTCTCTTCAATAAAACCTTCCTTTCGTGAATGAATCTATTTTATTACCAATAGCCAAACACTTTATTAGTCTTAGTTTTTAGTTTTAACACAGTCATGTGATATCAATCACGTGACTATGATGTAATTTCTTACCGCGATTTTCAAATTTTTTATTGTTTGTTACCCTACAAGAACCAGAATACCAGGTAATTGTGTAATTCCACTTGATAAAGCCTATTGCTATATTATAGCAATAAAGTATTCCTTTGGCTTATACCTTTGGTTTTGCCATATATTTGATAAAGAATCAAAGAATAAAAAAACCCTCTCTTCACTACTTATATATATATTATTGATTTTGTACTTGTAAGTGAAGTGAGGTACAAATAAAAAATTATAAAAAAATTGGGGGGTATATTTTATCTGATCACAATCTGCTAACATGCAGTTTTAATATGCCCGTTGTCCAGTCAGAAGTATCCTAGAGACCTTCACTATATCAGTTGGACTAGTAGAAGTCTTCATTGTCTCGATCTGCAAAATTCTCTTCTTGACAAACTTTGATCCACATTTGCATTCTCCAATAATCTTGTGGCTTACTTTTATATCCTCCCAGCTAGCCTGGACAAAGTAGCGCCACGTACAAGTGCCATTTGCATTGACCAAAACGCCAACGCTGGACTCAAAACTAATCTATTACCTGTTGTTTTCAAGAAAAGAAAATCATAGCTGTAGATAATCACACATTATATAGATTTTCCTACTTTAACAATTTATGTCATGCTGTGTAATGTCTTGATAGAGGATGGAACTGCTTGGAGATACATAGAAGGCAACTGCTCTGGTACAGGACTGTTTTTCAGCCTTTTGCATTGATTGCAGTCCAAGTCTACCTGCTGGATAACAAGCAGCAACAAATACAGACCAATGCACATGTAACAGAAACACATTTCCTTTATTGAATATTATCTATTATTGTGTCACAATAGAGATCGGATAACAATTTTCAGCTCTTTCCTTGGTCTTTAGCCTGCGTAGTGTTGTGGCACAATAAAAAACCACCATGCAATGAAGGAGATTTTGCAGTTTTGTTTCTGTGAAGTGCAACAAAAAATTGGATTAGTACGTAAGATGCACTCATTGTTTCTGAGATACATCTTTAAACACTATGGGATTTCATTGCCTGGAAGGAGAAATAACCTAATCTGCGACATGGTGGTGCCATTGAAAGAGCCAGTAGAGCCACCTCCAATTGGAAGGGAACTGGTATGGGTCCCACTTATATGAACAGATTCTTGCCTTATTAGTGCAATGCGTGGGCGTGATCACCATATATGAGACATTCTGCCTATTTTGCTGCATTCTCACCAGCAGGTGGTTGATAAACCAATGCCAATGACAAAATATTTTGTAGGATAACTGTACATGATTAGTGTGGCGGAACCAACTTCGCCACTGGGCATTGGAGAAGCCTGTTTGCCCGCCTCCTGCCTTCTAACTCTGGCCCCTGGGAGACTTTATGAATACCAATCACAGGTTACCTCTTTTTACGGAGGAATGTGTGTAACAAAATGCTTAAAGATGAAAATGATTTACAGGCAGCTCTATACACTTGTATGGAAATATCCTCAATTCCACTAAACGAATATGTAGATTATAGGGCGGTGTAAGTGACAGAGACCTACACCTATAAGTGGAGCGCTCAAACACATATACAGCTTACCAAACGTTATTCCGTTCAATGATGCAGTGTAAAGTACATGTAAAAAAAATACAAAAAGATACAATATAGTGCAGATGGTATATAAAGTGGCAGTGCAATAATAATAGTAATATCGTAGTGAACTGTACACTCACATTTCAAGGAGCCTGCATATAGAAACACTGGCTCCGTATTGAGGCTGGTGTGCTTATTATGGTAGCACCACCCTTCTACTTCGACTCGGAGTAATTCTCAAAGACATAAAAGAGAATAGACCAATTTGTAGATTTTGGTAATAAAAGAACACAGGTATGTGTTAATAAATGTGGTGCTCACCTGGTCCTGAACCTATGGATCCCGGCTCTAGGTATATAGGTTTAATGCCAATTCAAATGGGGATGGCACTACCCCTATGAAGATTCATTGGAGGCTCCAAAAAAGGACTTAGATAGGATTGAAAAAAGTAACACATTTATTGAATTATAATAAATTAAAATAAATGTGTCTTTAAAAAGTCCTCAATAAAGAATGAACCATAAACTTCATCTATAATATGTGTAGTGAACTAGATTTTTTCTAAATGTAAGTGTAGAAATCATAGAACTTTTCCAATTTTTGGCACTATGGAATTTCATTGCCTGGAAGGAGAAGGAACCTAATCTGCGACATGGTGGTGCCATTGAAAGAGCCAGTAGAGCCACCTCCAATTGGAAGGGAACTGGTATGGGTCCCACTTATATAAACAGATTGCCTTATTAGTGCAATGCTTGGGCGTGATCACCATATATGAGACATTCTGCCTATTTTGCTGCATTCTCACCAGCAGGTGGTTGATACACCAATGCCAATGACAAAATATTTTGTAGGATAACTGTACATGATTAGTGTGGCGGAACCAACCTCGCCACTGGGCATTGGAGAAGCCTGTTTGCCCGCCTACTGCCTTCTGACTATGGCCCCTGGGAGACTTTGCCCTGTGTAAGCATTATTTGGGCTTATAGGGTTTTGAAACACTTTTTCTGCCCCTTCGAATACATGAGAAGGTGTGCCTCTCCCCCAGGGGTCAAGTCCTGGGGAAAAAAGTGTGGGAACTCACCCAAGATTCCCGCCCCCCCTTAAAAAAAAAAATACACTACTATGCATATAGTGCAGTGCAGAGTGTGTATAGTGAATGTAGTGTGTTTGTAGTGAGTGCAGAGTGTGTATAATGAATGTAGTGTTTGTAGTGAGTGCAGTGTGTGTATAATACATGTAGTGTTTGTAGTGAATGCAGAGTGTGTATAATGAATGTAGTGTGTGTGTAGTGAGTGCAGAGTGTGTATAATGAATGTAGTGTGTTTGTAGTGAGTGCACTGTGTATAATAAATGTAGTGTGTGTAGTGAGTGCAGAATGTGTATAATGAATGTAGTGAGTGCAGTGTGTATAGTGAGTGCAGAATGTGTATAATGAATGTAGTGAGTGCGGTGTGTATAATAAATGTAGTGTTTGTAGTAAGTGCAGAGTGTGTATAATGAATGTAGTGTGTTTGTAGTAAGTGCAGAGTGTGTATAATGAATGTAGTGTGTTTGTAGTGAGTGCAGAGTGCGTATAATGAATGTAGTGTGTTTGTAATGAGTGCAGAGTGTGTATAATAAATGTAGTGTGTTTGTAGTGAGTGCAGTGTGTATAATGAATGTAGTGTGTTTGTAATGAGTGCAGTGTGTATAATAAATGTAGTGTGTTTGTAGTGAGTGCAGTGTGTATAATAAATGTAGTGTGTGTAGTGAGTGCAGAGTGTGTATGATGAATGCAGTGTGTGTAGTGAGTGCAGTGTGTATAATGAATGTAGTGTGTTTGTAGTGAGTGCAGAGTGTGTATATTGAATGTAGTGTGATTGTAGTGAGTGCAGAGTGTGTATAGTGAATGTAGTGTGATTGTAGTGAGTGCAGAGTGTGTATAGTGAATGTAGTGTGATTGTAGTGAGTGAAGAGTGTGTATAGTAAATGTAGTGTGTTTGTAGTGAGTGCAGAGTGTGTATAATGAATGCAGTATGTGTATAGTGAATGTAATGTGTTTGTAGTTAGTGCAGAGTATGTATAGTGAATGTAGTGTGTTTGTAGTGAGTGCTGAGTGTGTATAATGAATGTAGTGTGTTTGTAGTGAGTGCAGTGTGTATAATAAATTTAGTGTGTGTAGTGAGTGCAGAATGTGTATAATGAATGTAGTGAGTGCAGTGTGTATAAAAATGTAGTGTGTGTAGTGTGTGCAGTGTGTATAATGAATGTAGTGTGTTTGTAGTAAGTGCAGAGTGTGTATAATGAATGTAGTGTGTTTGTAGTGAGTGCATGGTGTGTATAATGAATGTAGTGTGTTTGTAGTGAGTGCAGGGTGTGTATAATGAATGTAGTGTGTTTGTAGTAAGTGCAGAGTGTGTATAATGAATGTTGTGTGTTTGTAGTGAGTGCAGAGTGTGTATAATGAATGAGTGCAGAATGTGTATAATGAATGTAGTGTGTGTAGTGAGTGCAGTGTGTAAAATGAATGTAGTGTGTTTGTAGTGAGCGCAGAGTGTGTATAATGAATGCAGTGTGTTTGTAGTGAGTGCAGAGTGTGTATAATGAATGCAGTCTGTTTGTAGTGAGTGCAGAGTGTGTATAGTGAATGTAGTGTGTAGTGAGTGCAGTGTGTATAGTGAATGTAGTGTGTTTGTAGTGAGTGCAGAGTATGTATAATGTATGCAGAGTGTGTATAGTGAATGTAGTGTGTTTGTAGTAAGTGCAGATTGTGTATAATGAATGCAGTGCGTGCGCTGGATGAAGTGTGCGTGCGCTGGATGAAGTGTGTGTGTGCGTGCGTGCGCTGGATGATGTGTGTGTGTGCGCGTGCGCTGGATGATGTGTGTGCGTGCGCTGGATGATGTGAGTGTGCGTGCGCTGGATGATGTGTGTGCGTGCGCTGGATGATGTGTGTGTGCGTGCGCTGGATGATGTGTGTGTGTGTGTGCGCTGGATGATGTGTGTTGGTTGGTGTGTGTGTGTGCTGGATGATGTGTGTTGGTTGGTGTGTGTGTGTGCTGGATGATGTGTATTGGTTGGTGTGTGTGTGTGTGCTGGATAATGTGTGTTGGTTGGTGTGTGTGTGTGTGCTGGATGATGTGTATTGGTTGGTGTGTGTGTGTGCGTGCTGGATGATGTGTGTTGGGGTGTGTGTGTGTGTGCTGGATGATGTGTTTTGGGGTGTGTGTGTGTGTGTGCTGGATGATGTGTGTTGGGGTGTGTGTGTGTGTGTGTGTTGGATGATGTGTGTTGGGGTGTGTGTGTGTGTGTGTGTGTGCTGGATGATGTGTGTTGGGGTGTGTGTGTGTGTGTGCTGGATGATGTGTGTTGGGGTGTGTGTGTGTGTGTGTGTGTGCTGGATGATGTGTGTTGGGGTGTGTGTGTGTGTGTGTGTGTGTGTGTGTGTGTGCTGGATGATGTGTGTTGGGGGGTGGGTGTGTGTGTGTGTGTGCTGGATGATGTATGTTGGGGTGAATGTGTGTGTGTGTGCGTGCTGGATGATGTGTGTTGGGGTGTGTGTTGGATGATAGGGGAGAAGCATTTTTTTTTTATTTATGTGTGTGTATATTTGTTTAGTTTATTCCCCCCTCCCTGCTTCTTACCTTGTCAGGGAGGGGGAAGATCGCCTGGTGGTCCGGTGGGGGAGCCAGCCGCTGCACACAGGGCCCAACACACGCTGTGTTTCCTCTCCAGCTCTAACTCTCGCGAGACTCGCCTGTGCGGAGCGTTGCCATGGTAACCTGTGGCAACGCTCTGACAGCCGCGGGTCTCGCGACAGTTAGAACTGGAGAGGAAACACTGCGTGTGTTGGGCCCTGATTGCAGGTAGCAGGGCAGGTCCTGCAGGACTGGGAACGGGAACGGCGTTCCTGCTTTGGAAAAAGTGCAGGAACGCCGTTCCCATGCGTTCCTGCAGGACTCGAGCCCTGCCCTCCCCCATTTCCTGTCTATTGTTCTCCAGCAGGGCGTTGTACAAGGGACACTGCCAGACCAGTTGGAACTTGTTGCTAAACTTTAACCCCATGGCGATTTGACTGTGTTTGTGGGATATGAGCGCTGTTCGGATATAGTGAGAGCTCAGATCCAAGCTATCTGGGGATAGGTTGAATGTGGGGGTTCTGTTCAGTATGATAGAAATTATGTATTTTTGTGTGTTTTTGCTGTTGTTGTAAATGGAGATATTTTCTGTATGCTGGAGATAATTGGCTTACCACACCCAAGCCATGCTTGCAGTCGGTCAAATAGGTCTTCCATCTATCTTTTGAACCACTGGACCAATTTGTATTTTGACACATGTTTGTATTTGGAGTATGCTGATTCTGAAAATGTAAGTTTTATGCAAATGTGATGTATACTTTTAAAGTTATGAATATTGTGTAAAACTGTGTATTTTCCTGCCTTTGATAATTATGTTAGCCCATTGTGTTCAGTAATTGTATCACAGGCAGAGGGGAGGATTTCTGCTGGTATGAATGGGAGTGTTTACCTGGTTGTAATGTATTGATTGGTTTGTTCTTCAAAACCCTGTGGGCGGTACTATGTTTGTAATTAAAAGCTTGAGTTCTACTTCACCCTCAATTTGGAGTTCTGTCTCTTATTGGGGGAATCTGCTACAAGGGATTTCTATGCTCTGCATATTCCCTTGCTATAATCACTCCTAAGCTCTTTTAAGAGCTTGTTCCTGTTTTGCTCTCTGAAGAAGTCTACGGTGGTTATGGTGTCTGCTGGAGTGCTGGAAACCCTCAGGAAGCGCTAGGAGCATACTTCAATGGAGGTACCCAGTCAGGGTGCCCGTCAATCTGTAACAATAAGTGCACCGTGATATAGATGCATTCACCTGCAGAAGGTGTTTCCATTCCTCATCAGAGAACTCCTTTCCGATGAGGTAAGGAGCTTGATATTCCATGCATGTAGGGGTATTCAACCTTTGTCACTCCAGTTACTGTAGACTACATAACCTCTTGTGCTTTGTCAACATTATGACTGTAAGAGCATTATGAAGGTGTAATCCACAATATCTGGAAAGCCAAAGGTTGCCTACCCCTGACTTAGGGTAATTGTTAGGGAGTATTAAGAATAAAGGGACATTATAGCGTTAGGAAAATCAATCTATATTCATAATACTATTGTATAATTGTCTTTTTCCTGTGCACTCATGTGCACTGGAAAATAATAAAAGTAACTTTACTTACCTTTTCTCCAGTGCCAAGTATCTATCAGTGATGCCACAAGCCCATTGTAACGTAATGTCATCCTGGAAGCATGCCTCCAGGATGACAGTCCAATCCAATCTTGCTCATAGGGGGTTGTAAGCGCATGTGTCACACTCACCACGATCCATGAATCTATATATTGTCATAGAGAATCATTGAATGTAATGTAATCATTAAATATGCTGGCACTGCACATGGGTACTTTATGTACGCCTGGGTATGGGAGTCGGTAAATGACAGTCCCGGCTTTTCTGTCCAGAGGGCTTGGAGGTGTGGCTTGTAGCTGCAATTAAAAGCCATTTATCTATTAACATAATTTAAAGGGACTTACTGAAGGCACTATCCTCAATTAGGTAAAGTTATTATAGTTAGTACAATTCTCCTTTAAGGAGGACTTAGGTTTACCTGCCATCAAGAGGCTGTGGGTTATAAGTTCTCTAATTTTTATCAGGTTTTCACATCCCCCAATTTTAATTCCTAATTTGTACTAAAAATAAAGACATCCTAACCTCCCCTATCACCATCATTATAAAAATATACTTTGCATTATTTTAAACACAATAAGAATTCAGCTGCATTATAACAAGGGTAACCACTTAAAGGGATCCTATAGTGCCAGGAAAACAAAGTTCCTGCGGTGCCCCCCTCCCTTTTACCCACCCTCCCGTGTAGCTGAAGGGGTTAAAACCGCTTCAGTCACTAACATGAATTGGGCTCCGCCCATGCTCCTCAGCCGGCGGGGAGACCTAATGCACATGCATGGCAATGGCCATGCTCACATGAGGATTTCCCCATAGGAAAACATTAATTAATGCTTTCCTATGGGAAAAAAATCTGACGCTTGAGGTGACGCCCAGCATCAGATACTGGACCAAAGGTCTGTTTCGATTCCTGAAGGCCTCTAGCGGCTGTCCGGTAGACAGCCACTGAGGGCAGACTTAGAGCGGCAATGTTTTACATTGCAGCACTAAGGGCAAAAGGGACACAGCACCCAGGCCATTTCAAAGAGCTGAAGTGGTCTGGGTGCCTACAGTGTCCCTTTAAATGCACCTGTACAAGGAAAATGCCTGCTGTTTTTCCATTATGGCACAGGTGTCTGAACCTTTCTAGAGCAGATATACTAATGGGGCTGAAACGCTGAGTGTGTGAGTAATAAGCATCAGCGCTCCTGAGATAGAGTCCATGTTTAGCATTGAGTCACTTTGATTGGTTCACATTTAGTAATCCCAGTGATAAAATTTGTCTGGGGCACCCAGTAAATCTGGAAAATCCATCTTTGGAACTACCACGTAGTGTAATCCTAGAGGGTGCAATGCCAACCCAAATTATACATGAGTGTGCACTGACTGCCTATATTCTAGAACTTCATCATTCAGTTAAGAACAACAAAAAGCACAACCTAAAAATGCAAAGGAAGACCAAATAGTGCAGATAGAATTTTTTATTTTTTTTTAAACATAAAAAGGAGACTAAAATGCACTCACAAACATAGAAATAAAAAGGCAGGGTATAACCAGTCATCTTCAAGTGCTTCTTTTCTTCTCTTATATAAAGATGAATGCTTAAAGTAAAGCACAAAAGAAGAACATAGTGTATAGCTGTATTTAAAAATAGCTTTATTGTATGCACTTACAAAATAACAGTGGTAAAAGGGCTCATCAAATCAAACTCAGTGTCTTCCCACCAGGAACAGATATGACCATCAGGGTATGGAGAAAGGTAGTTGGTTTATGTGTATTAACTATTTATGATTATTTCTGCTTTAATATTATCACTATTTTTGTCTTAATATGATTGTTTTATAGTTATGTTTTTAAAATGCTTTTTCTTTTTTTCTTTTTTATGATCAATCTGTTTTTATATAATGGACTTTCTCCACCTTGGAGAGTATGTGCGTTCCAATATAGATTTAGAAGTTCTGGCTACAATTTACGACGTCCGAGCAGAAAGAAGAAATGGAACGCATTTGCGTTCCAATACAGACTCGTTACCGGGTCCGGAGGAAGTGGAGCGCATTTGCGTTCCAGTACAGACTCTTTGCCACTTCCGGTTGTTACCCGAGAATGAGGCTTGGGACCAAGCGCGAAATTGAAGCGGGAAAAGAAAACGAAGTCTGATGGACGGGATTACTCTCAGGTGG
This sequence comes from Pelobates fuscus, assembly GCF_036172605.1. NCBI lineage: Eukaryota > Metazoa > Chordata > Amphibia > Anura > Pelobatidae > Pelobates > Pelobates fuscus. The sequence continues at coordinate 157,123,219 of NC_086320.1, forward strand.
ATCGATTTGAAAGACTCTTTTAGGATTGGTTACATGTTCATTCAAGTTTTTTCTGGCCTGGTATTTAAAGTGTATGTGTGTGTATTATATTTGTATTGTTGCCACAAGCCCCTGACGAAGTCATTCAGACGAAACGCGTAGGGTGGCAAGCTTTATTCCATTACTGAATTTTTTAATTGTGGACTTTCTGAATCTACCTTGTCTCCATACCCTGATGGTCATATCTGTTCCTGGTGGAAAGACACTGAGTTTGATTTGATGAGCCCTTTTACCACTGTTGTTTTGCAAGTGCATACAATAAAGCTATTGTTTAATACCATACAGCTTTACACTATGTTCTTCTTTTTTGCTTTATTTTAAGCATTCATCTTTATATAAGAGAAGAAAAGAAGCACTTGAAGAGGACTGGTTATACCCTACCTTTTTATTCCTATGTTTGTGAGTGCATTTTAGTCTCCTTTTTATGTTTTTTTTTTTTTTTAATTCTATCTGCACTATTTGGTCTTCCTTTGCATTTTTAGGTTGTGCTTTTTGTTGTTCTATATTTATGATATTGAAGACATCGAGGAGTCTTCGCACTTCCTAATTTGGGGTATTTATATATTTGTATATTTTTCCCCTTTTGATAGCCACAAGGGTTTTTTTTTTTGCAGTTTGTGCAAATTATTTATTTTCATCATTCAGTTAAAGCTGCTGCCTGAAGTCAAATACGGAAAAAGGAAGGGATTAAGTTATGTAACAAGACATAATATAATGACAAATGGTTTATTTTTTGGAACTGGTAGGGCAGAGTAATGACTTTAAATGGGAGCAAAATATACTTTCATTCTAACAATATTTGTAATTTGGACACCACTAGTATAAAAGATGAATTTAGAAACCACTAGTATAAAAGACGAATGTGTAGACATGCATTACCTCATTTTCTTAACCATAATTTAAATTTATTCACTTGGACACGAAAGAAAAAATTTATTCTGTGGCATTCAAGCTTCTGATGAAAACTCTGTAGCTTGTGTCATATAGAACATAAAATAACTAGAAAGGGTCCATCAAAGCTCCAGGATTGCTCCAGGATTAAAAAAATCTACTTTATTCATAATTCAGTTTAAAGAAAAACATCATGAATTGAAAAATAATGAGCACAATGTCTCCCTAGGACAATAAAAATGTGTAAGAAATGCACCACACTCAAATCTTTTACCTTATGCATTTTATGCTTGGGTAAGGCATTATTCATTGGCATACATACACTAACACAGATGTTTAACTATATAGGGAGAGTACCACATTGAAGTCAAAAGATCGTAACTCCTTCGTTCACATGAGATTAAAAATTAAGAACTCTTCATTTATAAACCTCCTATACAAAAAACATATATTTATATATAAAAATCCTTTTACACGAAAACACAAAAATATAAAGTAATGTAAAAATAATTAAAGAAGTATTTACAAAATTACAAAAAAAACCTTTTCCCAACTAAAGCCAAGAGAAATATTAGTACATACCTCTAGCAAATATCCTGTAAATCTAAGTAAAGCTACACATGAAGAAACTCACAACCTTTCATGTATCAAAACAAGATGCATGAAAGACAGAATTAAGACCTTGTGGGACCCATCTTTTCATGTAGAGAAAAAAATTAATTAAAAAAAATTCACTAGCTTAACTACATCCCCTTCACAGTTGTTTATTTATTTTAATTTCTATATAACATGGATCTTAATAAAGGAATGTCACCACCTGTGGACTTTTCAGAATTAAAAAAACAAAAACAATGGTGTTATCGCTGTTGTGGGTCCAGGGTGGGAAGGCAGGTAAAGGTGAGCTTAACTTACCTGAACCTGGCCCTTGTGGGTGCCACCATCTTCCTCCATCTGCTCCTCTTCAGCTCCTGGTGCTTCAGTGCAAGGAGCTGATGTCACTACTGTACTCTCGTGAATGCATGAAAGTACAGCATTGAGGTCTATGGAGGATTCCGCAAGACCACGCACAAGAAACTCGTTCCTATGCTTAGGCCATCCTTTGGCACTGGCGATTTCCCTCTTATTTACTCACAAATGATTCCTTGGGGCAATGCTAGATACGACTTGGACTAATTCTGTTGATGATAACCGGGATCTATCCCATACTGTATTGAAAGTATTGAAACTCTCCCATACTGTTCTGGCAGACTTTGAAGGAGGTCATGAGAGGACATGTATTCTCCTTTAAAAAATGTAAGCCCAGAGAAACAAATGAGTCCCTTCATTTCACTCTTATGACAGCATAGCAGACATATCTTGCTTCTACTTCAGAGAACATACATATGCAGAGACCAAGGGCTTTAAGGAGTCACTTTTGTTGGAAAAAGCCAAGACACAACTAAACTAAATGAAAAAAACTTGTTATAGATGGGCTAACAAATCTGAAATTCTCACCACTAGATGAACTCCCTTTTTAGGGACTACGTTCAAACACTTTATACAGCTGATTTGGATTATGATACACAGGGTGTAGAGCTTTTGCAGAGGGCGTGATTATGTAGATTAACCAGCGCCCAGCAAGACATCCTGAATTGCCCAATCACACCAGTTGAAATTAAGGCCTCAATTTAATAAGCATTCCAAATGATTCAATACTGGTAGAAAAACGTTACAAATTATTTATCAACAGAAGTTACCATTAAAGTTTATGGGAATTTTTGAAAATAAATCAATTGAGAAGTTTTTTTCTAACAGTATTGAATCATTTATTAAATCGACGGATAAGTCTGTTCCCTCCTAGCCCTGATGGTTTCAGCTTTAAATACTTCAAGGTTTTTTTAAGGGGCACCTATTGAACACATCAACTACATCATATAATGAAATCTACATCAACTGACATGACAGAAGCTAGAACCATTCTGGTCCTGAAAGCAGACAAACCCCAAGATCAAATGGATTCTTAGAGACCAATAACTTTACTGAACCGGGACCTAAAAATCTTTTACAACTTTTACCAAACTTACTTCAACCTCAACAACTGGGTTTTGTTCAGACAAAGGTAATCAACCAAAAGGATCGGGATGTCTATAATGTTTATAGTTTCTGCTCACATGAGGATGTCTACAATGTTTATAGTTTCTGCTCCTGGATCTCCTTTTCAGCCTCGATGTATGCAAAAAGCCAAGTGTAAAACTGTATAACAACACAAGTGTAAATACACAGGTGAAAATACAGTGCAGGGTGCCACAGGCACAATATATATAGTGGTTATAGTTACCAACAATGTTGAGTTGGAAATCACATGTAAGAGATAAACAAAAAGATCACTGTGCAAAACTTTAATATAAACAGATTATTAAAAGAAATTTGGGAACACTTACAAATGTAGTGGCACAATTGAAATGAATCAATATGTGCACAAGCGCTTGTAGCCTCAAAATAGGTTTAATCCCCAGGATCAACAGTCAGCTGGTAAAGTAGCACTTCCTTCTCAAATAGTCAGGAAGCAAAGAGCCCAGGTCTCAGGTACTGCTGGGCAAGAGTCCTTCTGGGGTAATGCTCAACACGTTTCGTCTAGTTGTAGACTTCCTCAGAACAGTACTTTTTCTGTTTCAAGCAAGCCCAATTTTGATTCCAAAGTCATTCTTTAAATGGGTTAAACAGTTGATTATTAGATATATTTGGGAAAGAAATCACCTCGCCTTGCTTATAATTATTTAGTGAGGCCAAAGAGTAGTGGAGGACTTGCTGTCCCAGTTATATATCAATACTATCAAGCATCCCACTTAATATATAGATATTAGAAGCGTATATTAGATTGGTCTCAATGTAACACCCTACTATATACCTCATTTGGAATAAGATCGCTAAGGTAGGGAAACTTAGTAAATTCCCAAGTCTCCTCTTCCCGATCTCACACAATCCAGATTTTCCACCCGGGAGGAAAAATCAACTCCAATTAAATTTTGTTAGCGATGACAAAAAGTATGTTAAATTGAGTAAAATTATAAATATAATCTCGGGTGATCTACTATCAATGGATAGTTTGTTTTTATTAAAGTGGGAGGACACCCTTCCCTTATTTACAATTGTAGCATTTTTACCAGTCACTTAGGAAGAAATACGAGATCCTGTATAATTTTACTAGTTTTAAGTTATAACGTGAGAAGAAGGAACGTATACCACATTTATTATTATTATTATTATTGCAATTTATATAGCGCCAACAGATTCCGTAGCGCTTTACAATATTATGAGAGGGGATTTAACTATAAATAGGACAATTACAAATAAACTTACAGGAAAAATAGGTTGAAGAGGACCCTGTTTGATCGAGCTTACATTCTATAGGAGGTGGGGTGTAAAACACATTAGGACAGGAATTTGCAATCAAATAAGGTGGACTGCCCTTTAGGAGAGGGCAAGAGACAGGTATGTGAGGTATTGGTTAGTCTTGGAGGCCATAAGCTTTCCTAAAGAGATGGGTTTTAAGGCACTTCTTAAAAGATGCAAGACTAGGGGAGAGTCTGATGGCGGTAGGCAGGCTATTCCATAGGAAGGGAGCCGCCCGCGAGAAGTCCTGCAAGTGTGAGTTGGCCGTACGAGTGCGGACAACGGACAGGAGGTGGTCACGGGCAGAGCGGAGAGACCGAGAAGGGACATACCTATGGATCTGTGAGGAGATATAAGAGGGGCTAGAGTTGTTCAGTGCTGTATAGGTGTGAGTTAGTACCTTGAACTGACTCCTATAGCATACAGGAAGCCAATGTAAGGACTGGCAGAGGGGTGAGGTGTGATAGAAACGAATAGAGAGGAAAATCAGTCTAGCAGCAGCGTTCATTACGGACTGTAGCGGTGCAGTACGGCTTTTGGGAAGACCAATCAGGAGAGGGTTACAGTAATCCATGCGGGAAATTACTAGAGCATGGACAAGCTCCTTGGTAGTATCTGGTGCAAGAAAGGGGCGGATGCGGGCTATGTTTTTAAGATGGAATCTACAGGATTTGGCAACATGCTGGATGTGAGGCTCAAAGGTGAGACCAGAGTCAAGTATGACGCCAAGACAGCGCGCTTGCAAGGATGGACTGATGTTGGTACCACAAACTTGAAGGGAGAGCGAAAGAGGAGGATCAGTATTAGGAGGAGGAAAGACAAGGAGCTCAGTTTTTGAGAGATTGAGTTTCAGAAAGCGGGAGGACATCCAGTCAGAGATGGAAGAAAGGCAAGCAGTGACACGTTGCAGGACGGCAGGGGAGAGGTCCGGGGAGGAGAGATATAGCTGGGTGTCATCAGCGTACAGGTGGTAGTGGAATCCAAAAGAGGTAATAAGTTTGCCAAGAGAGGCAGTATAAAGAGAAAATAGAAGGGGACCAAGGACGGAGCCTTGGGGGACTCCAACCGAGACAGGGCGAGGGGAGGAGGTATCATTAGAAAATGAGACACTGAATGAGCATTGGGAGAGATAAGAGGAAAACCACGAGAGGACAGAGTCACAGAGTCCAAGCGATTGAAGAGTTTGAAGAAGGAGAGCATGATCAACGGTGTCAAAGGCCGCTGAGAGGTCAAGAAGAATTAGTATGGAGTAGTGGCCTTTGGATTTAGCTGCGATTAGGTCGTTAGTGACTTTGATAAGGGCAGTCTCTGTAGAGTGGAGAGGGCGGAAGCCAGATTGAAGGGGGTCAAGGAGAGAGTTGGAATTGAGGAAATGAGACACACGGGTAAAGACAAGTCTTTCCAGAAGCTTTGAGGAAAAAGGGAGCAGGGATATGGGACGGTAGTTAGAGAGGGTGGATGGGTCGAGGGATGGTTTTTTTAGTATAGTTACTACAGTGGCATGTTTAAGGTCAGCAGGGACGATGCCAGAAGAGAGCGAGCAGTTGAAGATGTGTGTTAGAGAAGGCACAAGACAAGTGGAGAGAGATCTGATAAGGTGAGATGGGACAGGATCGAGCGGGCAAGTGGTGGGGCGAGAGGAGCAAAGAAGAGCAGCCACCTCTTGGTCAGTAGCTGGGGAGGATGTCTGAAGGGTAGGAAAGGCATGATCTATGTGTGACTGAGAAACAGAAAGGCAAGGAGGGGAGAATTCTTTCCTTAGCTGTTCAATCTTGTCAGTGAAGTAACATGCAAAGTTATCAGAAGTAAGGTTAGTTTTGGGGTGGCCACAGCAGGGCGAAGAAGAGAATTAAAGGTGTCAAAGAGACGCCTGGGGTTGCGGGAACATGAACTAATGAGAGAGGAAAAATAGGACTGTTTGGCAAGGGCAAGGGCTGCACTGTATGAACACAATATGAATCTATAATGGAGAAAGTCTGATTGGGTACGAGACTTCCTCCAGGAGCGTTCAGCACAACGGGAGCATCTTTGCAGGTAGCGCGTTGATTTAGTATGCCATGGTTGGGGGCGGGTCCTCCTTGAGGTGCTTGTTTGGAGTGGCGCTGCAGTGTTCAAGGCAGATGTAAGAGTAGAGTTATATATGGAGATGGCCAGTGAAGGACAGGAGAGGGAAGGGATGGACAGCAGTTGTGAATCAATGTCAGCTGACAACTGTTGGAGATCAAGAGAATTAAGGTCCCTCCTGAGTTGAGGGGGGTGAGGCTGAGGTTGTTGGGTGAGGGGGTACGCAAGAGCAAATGATAAGAGGTGGTGATCAGAGAGTGGATATGGAGTGTTGCAGATATTAGTTACTGTACATGCATAAGTGAAGATTAGTTCAAGGGTATTGCCAGCTACATGGGTGGGAGAATTTGCCCACTGCGATAGCCCGAGGGAGGAAGTCATTGAAAGTAGTTTAGTGGCTGCAGAGATCAAAGGTGGGTTTATAGGAATATTGAAGTCCCCGAGAATTAGGGATGGAATGTTAGAAGAGAGGAAATAGGGTAGCCAGACAGCAAAGTGGTCAAGGAAGAGAAGAGGGGAACCAGGGGGATGGTAAATAACAGCAATGTTAGCAGAGAAGGGTTTGAAAAGGCGAATTGAGTGTATTTCAAATGACGGGAAAGAGAGGGAAGGAGAAACCCAACACCACCACCTTTACATTCAGAGTTTCTTGGGTTGTGGGTAAATTGGAGACCACCGAAGGACAAAGATGCAGGGGTGGCAGTGTCAGAGGGGGAGAGCCAGGTTTCTGTTAAGGCTAGTAAATCTATTGAACGAGAGATAAAGAAGTCATGGACAGCAGTGGATTTAGTTATATTGCAAACAGAGCGTGCGTTCCAGAGGGCAGTATTGAAGGAGGATCTCTAGAGGAACATGAGATGGGTATGAGATTAGTGTGGGTCCTTGGGTTAGTATGTGCTGTGTTTGTTGAGAGGGGACCGGGGTTTGGAGAGACATCACCAGCTGCTAGGAGCAGAAGGATAGAAAGGAAGTGAAGGTGGGAGTAGGATTTGAAAGTTTTGTAGGAGGGTATGTATGTAGAGGATTTGGGAGGAGTGATCAGAGAAGTTAGTGTTAAAGTGAAAAATAGAAGGGAGAACATTAGAGAAAATGTGTATTATATAGATAGGTAGATCATATATACAAACACACACAATTATCTAAATTATATAAATTGCTCGGGGAACAGATGGAGGGAGATCTCCCATATTTTATAAGGCTATGGGAAAAAGACCTGGGAATTACCATATCCCATTAGGACTGGAGTAGATGTTTTAAGTTAAATAAAAAAAATTCTATCGCAAGTAAATATCAAGAGCTCAAACATAAAATTACATCTAGATGGTATAGAATCCCCGCTGACATACATAGGTATTTCTCAGTAATCTAAAAAAAAAATGCTTGTGGTGTTTAAATTCAGTGGAAGACCTGCTACATTTATGGTGACTATGCCCAAAAATGCAATCTTTCTGGAAAAAGGTAGAAAATATATGAAAGGTGATAGACCCCCAATTTCAGATAACGTCGGAGTTGGACTTGTTGTGGCATATAAATAAAGAAATACATGGGGCTAGGATTTCTTTGGGAATCTTATTACTAAATGCAGCGAAAGAACTTATCCCACTTCATTGGAAACAGAAAATACCACAGTTAAAGAATGGTACGGTAAATATATGGTTAATAAGATTAAAAAAATAGAAAACTTAATTTACAGGGGGACAATAAGGGAAGAAGAACACAGGAAGAGATGGGAACCTTGGGAAAAGTGTTATAATAGTTCCCATAGTAGGAATTGTTTGGGTACTAAGGGAGGTTTTGTGAAATTTTGCAACTACGGTGGTGGAAAAAGCTCTGTTTCGACAGGGGAAGGGAGAGAATGTAAACCCTTTTTTTTCCTTTTCCTCACTGTAGGTGGGGAATGCTCCCTTCGCTCTCCTTGCCATCCTTCCCTTTTTTTTCAGGGATGGGCTGGCAGTAAGTAGAAATGTCGAAGTGTGTCCCACAAAGGGACTATTGGTGTTTACAAGTGAACCTAAACAGGGGGTAACCCTAAGTTTAACAGTAAAGAAGAAATACATAGATGTCCATAAGAAGAAGTCAAATGGACACAAAAAGGTTCCTTGGAGAATATAGAGTGATATAATATTAAAGATTACATACAATAAGATGAATTTTATTAAATCTTTGGAAAGGAGACATATAACATGAACCCATTAAAAAGAGCTATAGACAAATAAAGGCTCTATGTTATGACCAAGAAGGGGGAGAGGGGGACTCTATGGTGGACTGGATGGGATGTTGATAAGTGATTACAGGGGTGGAAGTAAATGAGCCTAAATGGATTTTGTGTATCAGCTACAGTTAACTCCTTGTGGCTATAATAAAAGGCAATATAGAGTCCTATAAATTCATGCCACTATTATGGGTAAACTGCATTAAGTACAATATATCTAAAGAAGCAGTATAATATCCTTAACAACTACAAAGAAAATGATTTTTTTTTTTGTTATAAGAGCAGTTAACCTCTTGTGGCTATGATTAGAAGCAATATATAACCCTAAAGACCTATGACACTATTATAAGTGAACTGTGTTGAATACAATGTATGTTATGAAGTAGTATAACATCATCAACTGCTACATATAAAATGATTTTTTGTATCAGGTGCGGTTAACCTCCTGTGGCTATAATTAGAGGCAATGTAAAGCCCTATAAAACATGCCACTATTATAGTGCACACTGCTGTACATAAATTACAAAAAGTGGGTTATAAATGGCACATTGAGAACATCAGACAGGAGCCTTGCATAAACTGGCTAAATAGAGATTCAACTAAAAATAATTGGAAAAGTGGAAGGCTTGATGCTGCCAAAAACCCAGATTGAGTCGGCTTAAAATCCCTTTGAACCCCCAATCAACCAAACAGGATCCCTCCAATTTCATCCATATACTGATTACTGAGAGTCCATAATAATAACCATAGTGAATTAAAGCTTGATGTGCTAAAATAAAAACAAAGAAAAGTGATCTGATGCACGTTTCGGTGCTACTAAAGCGCCTTCGTCCGGGGCAAATGGCGAAGATAAGGTATTCAGCGGGAGGGGAATAATGATTGTAGGTGGTGACTGCCATTTTCACCCTCCCCGCTGGCTGCTCTCACCCCTTAGGGGAGAGGTTGGCGGCTGTCTTTTAATTTTACTGTGTTGTTAAAAATGAAAACATTCATTGGCCAATTGTAAATTGTGAAAAAAAAGATAATTAAAAAAAATGTTTTAAAAGAAACCTTAGTAACTTAGGCCCATGATCATTTTTGTGAATCTGTACTCTGCCCCTACTTCTCAATTAGTTGTTTGTATTCAAGGATTGGGGCATCCAAGTTTTATAGCATGCCTAAAACCATAGAGAACCTTATCAACTAATAACTGCAAGCCTTCCCAACATCATACCATATGTATATATGATAGGGGGTATAGAATACCTCTAGTATTATGCTGTTAGTTCTGTTGATTTTCTGATTGACTGTATCACATATTTTTTTAAATATGGTAACATTAATGGTACACTATAGTGTTAGAAATGCAAGCATATATTCCTAACACTATAGTCTCCTACTAACAGTTTTAGATGTCCGTCCTCCCACGTGTCTTAATTTAAAAACAACTTACTTACCTTTCAGGCCTTGCCACGCTGCTCTCCTCGATGCCAGTCAGGTCTGCCACTATGGCTGAAATAGAAGAAGAAGAAAAATAAGTTAAAGTTATGTCCAAAATATTCATATATCTTGATGATCTGAATTCAGAGATTCTATAAAAGGTAGGAATCAACCATTTGCTCACCCTTGCTGTAATGCTCACAGCAATTTAAAAATAAAAGTGATCAGCAATAATTACAAGATCCCTATGAAAGGTACACATATGTACAGAATAAGTGATATCTACTCTTGAGTGTGTCCAGAGTAGTACTTTCTATGGCTTGTGAAACCACAAATCCACTAGATAAGGACATTTAACAGGGACACTATGCGCCGACTTTCCCATTATCATTTAGAACCAACACTTACGTGGTCCAGCACATTATTTTCCCACCTTTTCCCTGTAAGCTTTACCAGAGCAATGACTGACAAAGTTATTTACTAAAGTAAACTTTTGAATTTAAGGTGAAAAAAGTCAGCTATACTTTCAGTTCAGGTAAACTGGCCTTAAATTTTAAATCAACTCTAAATTCTAACTTTAGTAAATAACCCTTTGAAAAAAACACTTACCATTGTAAAAGTGTTCACCAGCAGTGGTATTAACTCCAATACTGTTGTATTCTATAACCAAACATTGGGGATCTAGGAATTGTGGGGATATTTATGGGATAATAATAGTAAACAGTTGAGAATTGCCCACTATTTCAATTCTCAGATCCCAAAGATCGTCATTGTGTAAGTGAAATGTATTCCATATAAATAAAATCACAATTTGTTATAAAAATAGACACAATTTATTGTGACAAATTAAATAATAATAATATGTAACATGCGTGATAATAATCAATGAATATTCAGTATAACATGAGTATGCAATACAAATGGCAATACATTCCAATGGCTAACACAGTAATTGCCAAGAAAATTTATGATGGGCTTCACAGAGACAAAGAAAAACTTTCTTTCACGGAGCTTGCAGCTTAAGGCCATAAAACTTAGCTAACAGTTGGGGGGGCGGAGCCAACGCTTGAGCCGAGCAGTCGCCATTCCTGATCGCTCCTCGCTTACCGCGTGAATTACGCCTGATAATCGCAAGAAAAACCCGTCAAAGCGCAAAATAAATCGTGGCACTGCAAGCCGGGCGACAAGCTGCATCCACCGATGCCTTTCACGTTCACCCCAAGGCAAACAAAGCCAAAATGCAAAGCTGGGGCCTACCACGCTCCACAAACCCGAGGCCTAGAAACGTTCCTCGACAGCTTTCTGGAGGCACAAGACGTAGGGGAACCAGAGTCTCAACTGTCAACCCCGCAACCACAAAACCTCCACATGGGACGCAGATCACAAAAACCCGACAGGGACATCGGGGCCATGCTCCAACGGCCTGCGGCACCTAAAACTCCGCAGGCGGAGAACCCACAGCCTGAAATACCGCAGAATGCCCCACGGGACACGCCACCTCCAAACCAACCAACGAGCCTCCACACCACCGATAGCTCAGCCCTGACGACCAAAGGGGATCTTAAGATACTCCTGGCTGATTTGCACCAAATGATGGCGGCGGACCGAGCACTACTGCAGACGGGAATACAGGCCAACGCAGACCGCATTAAGGCCACTGAGGGTGATATTCAAGACACTCGAACCGCAGTGTCCAACTTCAACGGCTCAATACAGCAGCTACATACCCAGCAGTGCAACCTCTCACATCGGGTGGCTAACTTGGAGGACCAACAACGCCGCAATAATGTCAAGATCAGGGGCATCCCAGCCGAAATAACTGTGGAGGAACTACCGCATTACACCCGGAGGCTGCTAGCCACTATCATGCCACCCGCGGTGACCAAAAGACTCATCCTAGAAGGGTTATTCCGTATCCCAGGCTCAGGTACTGCCACCACAGCGCGGGATGTCATAATCCACTGCATATCTGCCACCGACAAGGCCCACATCATGGCTGCCGTCCGTGGAAAGACACCCCTACAGTTTGAGGACTCTCAGCTCACCTTTTTTCAAGACCTCTCCAAGGCAACACTTCAGTGGCGAAGATCGCTGGGAACGGTCACTACTCACCTACGGTCCTCAGGGGTGCAGTATCGCTGGGGTCCGGCGGGCTCCCTCATGGCAACGAGCAACAGAGTTACACACACGCTCCGCACGCATGCTGACACAACCGCATTTATGGAAGCGATAGGTCTGCCACTACCTACCACACAGGCACCCACCGATGCCCCCGACAAATCTGACAGATCCTGGGACCTAGACAACATAGAATCCTTCGTCCCCAGAAGCTCTGCAACACAAGGGACTTGACTGCTCAGTACCCAAACAGGACTCATGCGACCAAGACGGTCCAAAGAGCACAGCTATGTGCAGAAGTTAAAATGGCTCAATGTTATGCCTTAACCTCCTGTTTTAATTAGTTATGCCTTAATATTAAGTTTCTTTATTCAACCCTGACAACCCAGTCGATCCTTTTGACCAAATACTACAAACATGAACATGGACTGGGACAACACACTGTCACAACACAACTACGCTACCACACCGACACGCCTAACCAGGCGGGACATTCACACCCAACAACGAAAGACGTCGACTGCTTGTACAGGACTCTCCACACGGCAGCTGATGCCTATATTAAGCATTTCTTGAATAGTGTTTCCCTGATACCCTGTTTAGTCTAATAGCCGATCCACTTCAGCAGTCTTATGCATGTAATGCTATTTTATTTTGTTTTAATTATTACTTGTTGCTCCTTCCTGGCAAGGTGATTGTGCTTACATCAAGTCTGTTAAGCCCTCTACTTCCATTACTATACTAGTCTAGCCTTTCTAAGGGTCATCTCACCTAGATACCGCTATACTGCAAACCGTGATTACGCATTAGGACAGCAACAGCATAGAAAAACTAAAGCAGATGACTAAATGCCAGTTTATATGTTGGATACTCTCACTATAAAAATCTGCCTTAGGAAAGCATAGACACTAGCTACAACCAAAGATATGGCTAACCACCTAACATAGCACACCCTGCAGTGTTAAGCAATACCTGTATTATTTCACCAATCCCTTTACCAGCAGATAGAGAGGGACTCACCTCGAGTAAATACCGATATAATATGCATACACATTTCGAAGTACTCACCTTGGCTGATCACTCCCATGATCCACCTGTTGTTTCATTATCTACTGGCAAAAGCCTATTGTGTTTAGCCTAGCCGTTATTATTTCTTGTTCTTCTTCCTTTTTTTTTCTTTCCTTTTTTTTCTTCTTTCTTTCACTGTCAACTACACAGTTAATCTTTACTAAAGAACGAAAAACGTGCCAGTCTAACTAATGCCATACATTGTAATGCAAATGTAAATGTTGAACACCTGACATATGGCTCGCTCTGTTACTATGTGAGGTTTACTCCTTTTGTTGTTCTTCTCACTGCACTCTTGCAATTGACCAAAACATTAGCCAGATCTCCGATAATCCAGTACTTACTCTACAGTTAAGCAAAGAAGTTTCTTATATATTTCACTAATTTTAGGATGTATCCGCTGATTGTTAGCAACTAACAATTTAAAATGTGCCTGATTAATCTATGTCTCAACATGTAATGCAAATTGAAATTACTCCAACCTTGACACCGCTGTTGTGGCGAACCAAGGCTGCTTGTCAATCTTTGTGCACAAGAAAAATAAAGAATTAAAAAAAAAAACTTAGCTAACAGTTAGAATAACCCTTTCAATGCTGGTTAGACCTCCTAGGTAATTAAGATCTATTCTCATGAAATTTTAAATAAAATAACATTTAAACCAGCTCATTAGTCATTTCCCGGAACCACCCAATAAGAGTAATCTACCATGTTCTATAAGCAGAATTTTAACTTGCCTAACAGATATTTAATCTTATTTTAGAGCAAATCAATACACCTGGATAAATATCACGATATGCTAACATGTGATAAATCACATAAATACATAATTATTATTTTCCCATCTGCAGAATGGTATGGTTATAACTATATACTTCTTAGTTAACTAAGATTTCTAAATATCGAAATCTGATCGTGATTTATCCAGTCATTTTTCATGCTATTAGAAAATTTTAATTAATTTAGATTTTATTAAAGACATGGAGGCTCCTATTATGCTTCTCTTTCTTTAATTCTCCCTCAGCAGCGAAGAGAGATATATGCAAAATAGAGAAAAAAGAACAAATAACATTAGCATATTAACAGTGCTATCATGGGTATCCACCACCTTAGTATATAAGGTGTAGCACTTCCTGCTTCTTCCTCTTTCTTCGCTGCTCCCTCAGATAAGTACACTTTATTTCTATGGTGTGCTCTGGTGGGATTATATTATAGTATATTATTCTGTATATTATATTGCATTTAACTATTTTTCTCTGCTGATGGGATACTCTTTACTGTTATCCCCTTTGTTCCATCTAATTTTACTATTATCTGTCTTTCTTGCTGTGCCTTTTTTTTTTTCTATTTCCCTGTGTGACCGTGGTACCCTCAGTTCACCCTCTGGGTTTGGCTGTTTCCCTCCCCCTCGCCCCCCCTCCGGTTGGGGCTCCCCCCCGGTAACACTCTACCAGTTTTCGCCAGCGGGGCTCGTCTGACACCCCCGCGGCGCTTCCCGGCACTATTTTCGTCACCGCCGGCCGGAACTACTTTCGTCCGCGCGGCGATTTAATTTCACTTTAGTTCTCGCCGCTCGCGAGCGGCGCGCATGCGCGGTAGCTCGCGGCGGCCATTTTTTTGTTTTCTAGTCGCCGGTTAAGGCGGCGCCCATTTTATGAACCGTGTTTTGCGGATTTTGTTCCTCTCACACGCTGGATATCGATCCTTTCACCTCTCCAGACGGGTACAGTCTATTTCTACCCTTTATACCTTGGAATTACCCTCCATCTCACTGTACCTTCCCATCCTGTACCTAGGTTAATCAATCCTGGTACTGCCTTTTCACTTTATTATTTCATTTATTGTTTTCTCACTTGCACTCATTATCTACCATGCAATCTGGTGATAAATTCCCTGGCAAGCTTAGCCCCCTTATGACCAATACTAATCCTGACCCCCAGGTTGACCCTGGGCTCATGGGCTCGGAAGAATTCCAATGCCTTCTGGACACCACCATGTCCAACTCTATTTCTAAGGCCATATCATCAGCCATGGGCGCTATGTCCTCTACGATCTCGGACTCCATTGCACTCGCGCCCAGACAGGTCCAACCTCACACTACTCCTGCCTTGACGCATACCCCTCCTGAAGGGACATTACCAGGACGCAAAGCGCTAGGCAAACGCAAGCACTCACAGGACCCCCCACGCAGGTTGAACCTGCTCTGATTGACATGCCTCAGGCTGTCCATGATGGCGCGCAACAACCGCGCAGTAGAGCTTCTGGGCGAGCTACGGCTACCAGAGACTGGAAACGGGCAAGAGCCCAAGATATACTGTCTGACACAGACAAGGAGGGGGATGAGGGGTCTGACGTCCCATACTCTGACCCGTACGAGGACGAGCTCTCAGAGGGCAAAAGCCTCCAGGGAAAACAATTCCCCTTAGCACCAACACGTACCTTGGCACATTCAGGGGCGCCCGGGGCAGATGCAGACCGCGACCCTAAAGAGGTTCCGCTTTTTGACCCTGACAACCTGAGACACGCACACTCTGCTGAGTGGGAACCCTCCGAACACATCGCCCGATACCTGGCCCTCAGGGTACGTAAGTCCCTTTCTCAAGAGGGCCGTAATAAGTTGAGAGCGGAATGCCCCCGACCCATAATACCTGATGCTGTGGCAAAAACCCCAGAAGTGGACCCTCAGATAGCCCAGTTTCTAGCCCAAACCGTCTGGAAACCTAAGAGGGGACTGGACTATTCCCTCCGTAACTGTCAGGACAAATTCCTAGACACCCTAGGTCCCGTTACTAAACTTTATGAACTGCTGGAAGCAGCTCAGTCGGGCGAGGCACCATTAGACTTTGAAGTGGCATTTGGCTGGCTCCAACGCCTGGTCTGCATGATCGGCAACGCCAATACTGCCATGTCTACGGAACGCAGGAAGGCTATCCTGCTGAAAATTGAGCCCAAACTGGCTAGCATGGCCTCCTCTGAACCAGGGGCCGCGGCTAAGGGTCTGTTATTCGGCGAATCCTTCGTCAAAGATCTGGGCTCCTATGTCAAAACCTTCACGGCTCTTGATAAAGCCCAATCATCCATTAAAAGGGTCTTCCACCAAAAGGTTTTCGGTGGGGCCGGTAGAGGTAGGAGCCGTCTACCCGGCCGCAATCCCTGAGGTTTCTCCAGACCGGGCAGAGGCTCCTTCAATACACAGAGGCAAAGCCAGGAACGTTCCTACACACCATTCTTCCCCTCTCGAGGAAGATCTTGGAATGCCCGCGGCGGCAGAGGAACAACCCCAGGAAAACGCCCTTATGGTGAGTAAGATTTTTCCCCATTTTTCCCATATAAATGTGAGGGGCAGATTGGCTTTGTTCCCTCAGACTTGGGCCACAATCACATCCGACAGCTGGGTGTTACAGACTGTAGAGGGTTACCACCTAGAACTGACAGGTCTTCCCTTTCAGGATTCCCCTCCACGTGTGCCACACATGCCACAGTCTCACCGCGACCTCATCTCCGCAGAGATAGAGGTCCTTCACAACAAAAATGCCATAGAGGAAATCCCTCTAGATACCCCAGGTTTTATAAGCAACCTGTTTTTGGTACCGAAGAAAGGTGGGGGTGTCCGCCCGGTTATCAACCTAAGACCCCTCAATGCCTTTATCCAATATCGACATTTCAAAATGGAGGGCATACACTGCCTCCGAGACCTCCTTCTCCCAGGAGACTGGATGGTGAAACTCGATCTGCAAGATGCGTATCTCACGATCCTGATAACACCAACACACAGGAATCTACTACAATTCCAATGGGGCACAAAGAAATGGCGCTTCCGCTGCCTTCCTTTCGGTCTATCCTCCGCCCCCTGGTGCTTTATGAAAGTATTGAAACCAGTGGTTGCATTCCTCAGATTACACGGGATTCGTCTCATTATCTACCTAGACAATAACCTCATACTATCTGGGACACGATCCCTTCTGCTGTCACACCTGTCGTGGACCCTTCACCTCCTACAGAACCTCAGTTTCCTAGTGAACTGGGAGAAATCGGTGCTACAACCCTCTCAACAGATGGAATTCCTGGTATTCCAAGTCGACTCTGTACAGCAAATTCTGTGCCTCCCTTCGGACAAGATGTCCAGCATCAAGAAGGAGATCAGGGGGGCGTGGCTTGGAGGCCGAGAGGAATGGCAGCTAACCTGAGAGCTCCCCGCAGGCTTATCTCGAATCCTCGTCCATCCACTCCCTACAAATACAAAATGGGCAAAACACAACGCTCATCACACGCTGGTAAGCCCGCAGACACAACCAAGGGCACCCCGGCGTCCACACTGCACAAATACCTGAAAACCCCGGCGGACTTGGCTTCACAGGCCTCGACGGATTCCGGGACCTCGTGGGCCTCGCGCCCTCACTCCCCGAACACAGAGCCCTGCACGGAATTTCCCGACATCAACCCCCACCCGGAGAACACACCGGACTGGGTGACTTTAATCCGGGCACTTCCCACCAAGGCAGACCTCAAGGAGGCGAACTCTGAGCTCCGAAACTCCATCACGGCAGAGCTCCACTCCCTCCGAGAAGAACTGCAGGGCCTGCACCAAAAGGTATCCCAGCTGGAAGCGGACAGTGACCATCTGTCTGCCACACAAAACGCCACTACGAATACCCTGAAGGTACATGAGGCACAACTACGCCAGATGGCCCTGCACCTCGAAGACCTGGACAATAGGGGACGCAGACAAAATATCCGGGTTAGGGGGATTCCGGAAGACTTGGATCAGAACACTCCGATCCGCGCAACGCTCACGGGACTATTTAACAGGCTCCTCGGACGGCCTGAAACCACGCACATCGAATTTGTGCGGGCACATAGGGCCCTGAGACCCAGGGGCCCCCCGGAGTCCCCTCCCAGAGACACAATCTGCTGCCTAGCGAGTTACCAATTAAAGGAGGACATCCTAAGACAGGCCCGAGACACAGACCTGGTCCTGTTGAACGGCACGCCCCTACAACTGTACCCCGACCTGTCGCCAGCAACATTGGCCTACAGAAGGACACTTAAACCCCTGACTCGTGTCCTACAATCTAACAAAATACGTTACCGATGGACTTATCCCTCAGGACTACAAGCTTCCACTCCCAGCGGCCTATTTGTGGTGAGAACCCCAGAGGACCTAGCAGACCTGACTACTGAACTGCAACTACCGCCTATTCAGCTCACATGGCCAGACCCGATGGCATTCTACTCCTTCCACCCCGGAACGGTCTCACAACCCCGCAGACAATGGAGATCCAGAGCCCAGACCATACGCCAATCAGGAGCAACCTCTTAAGCCGAGAGACATTTCTACCTCTGATTCCAACCGCAAGTATTTAATACGCTTCATGAACTCAGAGACTGTGATCACCCATGCATCACACACAAGACTTTTTCCTTTTGTTTCACTAGACTCCACTCGACTCATTACAACAAGTAACGGGGGGGGAAGGGGGGGGATGAGGGGGGGGATGGGGGGGGGAAGGGGGGGATGGGTGGGGGAAGGGGGGGATGGGGGGGGATGGGGGGGGATGGGGGGGAGGTGAGCTAAATGCCTTGAGGCAACCTGGGACCCCGCCAGAGGTACAACTCCGTGAGAGACAGGTAGCTCACATCCGAGCAAATTCTAATCGGCCCACCATCACTACCCCCTAGACCAGACCCACGACCTAAGTCGACCTTTGAGAACCCCCCTGGCGGAGGGGCGAGGGGGGCGTTCCTGGCTGGACCGTACCGCTGAGGTCATACCGCCCTGTAAGGAACCGGTGGGGGAGCAGTGGCGGAGGCCGATGCCGGTGCGGTTCACCTGGGGCACGACCCCCCTCCTAGATAGCAATAGGGAAGATAACTCAGCACTAAAACCAGAGGGTGGAGGACGAATATAGGGCCTACCTCAACCTAGGGATGGGTGCAAGAAATAAAGGAAAGCAAACTTGGAATCTGAACCCACCCCCGACAACCGCTAATATCACGGACGGGGTACCCCCTCCCACCCACACCATGAGAGTCGCATAATGTCCTAACCTCCACACAGGATCAGGGAAAGTAAAGGAACTTATAACCGTAAAGTAGCATGGGAAGGTCGAGACCAATCCTGAGGAATGGGGAAGCGGGACTTTTTCTCTGGTAGACAAATTGCTCAAAATACTTGTTTAATATGTTCATTTAAACTGTTATTATGTGTTGTTGCTCACCGACTTGCCCACCGGGCTACACACCACACCAAAACCAAACGCCCAACGAAACAAACCCTACCCACTAAGAGCCTCCGGCCAGTACGAGTTTAGGACGAGGATGAAACAATCACCCACCCACCGCCCACACTTGAAGCCGCAGGGGAGTCGGAGGTTCCAGACGAGGCCCGGCGCACGAGAGCCCAGGGTGTGAGGGCACGGGAGGCCACACAACCCCGGGAGTCCCGGGCGGGACTCGTACGGAGACCCTCGACCTCCTCCGCTTTCCCCAATAGGAATAGAGCGCCCACAGATAGGTGGACGGGACTTGGTGGACCACTGGTGGACCCCACCACTCCTTGTCCCCCGACGCTCGACCCTTAAACAGCCACCACCGAGTGGCTGATTGGTTCATTGTACATAGTTTCCCCACCTAGATTCCCATCCCCTTCCTGCCCCGTACCTGTCCCCCCCCCTTCCCCCTCCCTCCTTTCCCTCCCCTACCGGACGACCCGACTGACCCACGACACGCACTGACTGGACCCAACACAGACAAGTGTACACGCTCCACGATGACCGACGGATCACTACTACCGTGCGACCTCACTGTCCTCTCCATAAATGCCAAAGGGCTTAACAAACCGGAGAAAAGGTCAGGGGCACTGAGGGACTTTCACTCGCAGAAAGCATCCGTAGTAATGATACAGGAGACCCACTTTAGAGACGGGGACAGGCCCAAGCTGACCAACCATCACTTCCCAACAGGGTACTACAGTGACTTCCACGAGGGGAAATCCAGGGGGGTGGCTATACTGTTTAATAAGAAAATACCGTTTGTTGAGAAGGCAAGCATGACCGACCGGGAAGGGAGATACCTCTTTGTAAAAGGCACAGTGTCCGACCACCTTTACACCTTTGCCACTTTGTACGCACCGAACAACAAACACCACCGCTACCTTAAAAGCACTTTGCGGAAACTTCACGCTTTCACAGAGGGGGTCCTCATAATAGGGTGCGACTTGAACGTTGCCATGGACCCAACCTGGGATAGCTCCACGGGCACCTCCCACCTCCCCAGACAACACCTTAGAGCAATAACCTCCCTACTGAATAGACACAGACTAATTGACTGCTGGAGAGCACACCACCCGGACGAACGGGACTACACATTCTACTCCCATCCCCACCGGACGTACACTCGCATAGACTACTTTCTCACCACACACTATCACCTCTCCTTAATACGAGACACGAAGATAGGAGTAGCGACCTGGTCGGACCACGCCCCAGTCCTTATCACCCTCCGATCCCCGCTTCTTAGACCCGCAATAACCAAATGGAGACTAAACGAATACCTGCTATCACGCCAAGACATGACCGCACACTATAGTAAAGTTTTGACCGAATACTTTCAGGACAACGCACCAGAGGACACCTCACCGACAATCAGATGGGAAGCACACAAAAGCGTCATACGGGGACACTTCATACAAAAGGGTGCAGAACTCAAGAAACAACGGGAAGCCCGAATCACAGAACTCATAGCGGACATACACAAACACGACACGCTTCACAAACAAAAACAATCCCCAGCCCACCACACACAACTCCTACAACTGCGACGAGACCTGACCTCCCTGATCCAGTCCAAACATCATAGAGAAGCCCTCAGGCATAGGGCCTTTTTTTCCCTACACGGCAATAAGAGTGGCAAGCTCTTAGCCAGGATGCTGGCGAAACGACGCCAAATGACATACATCAATAAAATAAGAGACAAACAGGGAGTGACGCGCCGCCTACCGTCCGAAATCATGCAAACGATAAGAACCTACTACTCAGAACTCTACTCGCTTCCCCGACCGACGTCGGAGACAGCGGCCGCCCACCTAAAAGACTCCATCCGACAATATCTACTGACCCATAAACTACCCACACTAGATCAACAGGTGGCAGACCAGCTTGATGAACCCTTCTCAATTGAGGAGCTGTCGGGGGCGATTAAAGGAACTAAACCTGGCAAGAGTCCGGGTCCCGACGGCCTGCCTCTCTGCTACTACAAGCATTTCGCAGATAAATTGTACCAACCTATGCTGGCCTCCTTTAACGCGATTAGAGAAGGTCACCATTTCCCCAAACAGGCGTTGACAGCACACATTACTATCATTCCAAAGGAGGGCAAGGACGCAGAGCACTGCGGGAACTACAGGCCCATCTCCCTCATCAACTGCGACATTAAGTTGATGGCGAAGATGCTTGCCGGACGCCTGCAACCGCACATCCCCTCACTGGTACACCCCGACCAAGTCGGATTTGTCACAGACCGTGAAGCGAGAGACAATACCATTCGAACCCTTGCCCTTATGCATAACAAGACCTGCGATGCCGGAGGCCTTCTCCTTCTGTCCACGGACGCGGAGAAGGCCTTCGACAGAGTGGGATGGGAGTACCTATTCCAGATCCTGGGTCAAATAGGACTGGGACCCCACATGCAGGACTGGATCACAGCCATGTATGACGGGCCCACGGCTCATGTCATAGTAAACGGGGCACTGACGGACGAATTTCCGATACACAACGGCACCCGTCAGGGTTGCCCACTTTCCCCACTGCTCTTCGTCCTTGCCCTTGAACCCTTTATGATAGCCATCGGGGAACACCACGACATAACGGGCATACACACAGGGGACACACATCACAAGGTGGCCGCCTACGCGGATGACCTCCTCTTTTACGTCACGAAACCGGAGACCTCTCTCCCCAATATTCTGCAAGCCTTCAAGACATTCGGACACATTTCCAACCTCAAAATAAACTACTCCAAATCCCATATACTGAATGTAGACCTACCCGACAACAGAACTTCCCCCATCCGCCCTAGCTTCCCATTCCAATGGGCAGAACACAAAATACGTTACCTAGGTACATGGCTAACCAGACAGAAAGAAGACATATACAGAGAAAACTTCACCCCTATGTTGAACACTTTCAAGAGAGAACTAGCCGAGTGGTCCCACCCACATATTTCGTGGCTGGGAAGGGTTCAGGTAATTAAAATGAACCTTCTCCCACGATTACTTTACTTATTCCAGACACTCCCTATAACAATCCCTAAAAGATTTTCCACTGCCTTACGCACGCTGACTAGTGCCTATATATGGAACGGGAAAAGACCACGTCTCAAGTACCAGACCCTCACTCTACCTAAGGAGAGGGGGGGGTTGGCCATCCCCGACTTCTATCTATATTACACAGCAGGACACCTACGGAGAGTCTTAGACTGGACCAAGACTAACGTCCTCAAACAATGGAAAACGGTGGAAGAGACTGAGACAGCAGGGCCGGTATCGACCCTACCATGGTGCTCCGGAGGCGGCCTGGGCCGGGGATGCTCCTCTTTGGCACAACATACCCTACGGGTATGGCATAGAGCGTCCCGGGTACATGGCCTCACCCGACACCCCTCACCCTTACTGCCACTCATCCATGACCGGGACTTCCCACCAGGGCTGGATCCGAAGGCCTTCAGGGACCTCATCCACAAACCAATCCCCAGACTACACCACATATACACGCATAGTGGACGGAAGACACTCACGCAACTGACGGAATGTACACACCCCACATTCATGCAAACCTTCAAATACAAACAACTTTCGAACTACATTGACTCACTGCCCGGAGGACAGAACCACGCTAGGGAACCGACCACCTTCGAGGATTACTGTATCCAACCAGACCCCCTTCCCCACAGCATATCTATCCTGTACTTACTGCTACAGAGAGAGACCCCCACAGAGACTCCTGCCTTTAAGGGAACATGGGAAACGATCCTGGGGAGGACATTTACAGAGACGGAATGGGACAAAATTTGCTATCTAACACACCACTGCTCCACCTTTTCAAAGACGCAAGAGACGGCATTTAAACTATTGCGCCACTGGTACCGCACCCCACACAGACTACATGCCATAGACCCCTCACACTCCGACCTGTGTTGGAGATGTGGAGAGGCTACAGGCACCACACTACATCTATGGTGGGACTGTCGCAAGATTACACCATTCTGGAAGTCTATTCACGATATCTTGTCGAGGCTGTCAGATGCACCACCACCGCTGGATCCAGCGGCGATGCTGTTACACCACACGACAATACCCAGATCTAGATATAAAAAATCCCTGACCATCAGGATCCTCAATGTAGCAAAGCAGATCATCCCTCAATATTGGAGACAGGACAGACCCCCTCCCCTAAGAGCCTGGTTCAACCAAATGGAGGACCTCAGGGCTATAGAAGAACTCCACTCAGGGCAGGGGCGGGCTGGGCCGGGGGGCAGGGAGGCAATTGCCCCCCAGGCCGCCCGAAATTCTTTTAGGACCGGCCGCGGCGGGCCGGCCCTTTAAATGCTGCAGCCGCCGAGCGCTCTGTAAAGAGCGCTCAGACGGCTGCAGCAGCTTTTCCCTCCCTCCCCTCCCCTGTAGGTGGCCGAGCTGCACTCCGGTCCGCGGTCCCGGCCGGAGTGATGGGAAGGTGCACACTGAGTGTGCACTTCCTGTCAGTCCGGCCGGGTACAGGAAACAGAAACTCCTGTTCCGCGCGGAACAGGAGTTTCTGTTTCCTGTACCCGGCCGGACTGACAGGAAGGTGCACACTGAGCACCTTCCTATCACTCCGGCCGGGACCGCGGACCGGAGTGCAGCTCGGCCACCTACAGGGGAGGGGGTAAGAAGGGGGGGGGGGGGGAGAGTAAAAAGAGGGGAGGGGGGAGAGTAAAAAGAGGGGAGGGGGGGAGAGTAAAAAGAGGGGAGGGGAGGGAGGGGGAGAGTAAGAAGAGGGGAGGGGGGGGAGAGTAAGAAGAGGGGAGGGAGGGGGGGAGAGTAAGAAGAGGGGGAGAGTAAGAAGAGGGGAGGGAGGGGGGAGAGTAAGAAGAGGGGAGGGAGGGGGAGAGTATGAAGAGGGGAGGGAGGGGGGGAGAGTAAGAAGAGGGGAGGGGGGGAGAGTAAGAAGAGGGGAGGGAGGGGGAGAGTAAGAAGAGGGGAGGGAGGGGGGGAGAGTAAGAAGAGGGGAGGGAGGGGGGAGAGTAAGAAGAGGGGAGGGAGGGGGGAGAGTAAGAAGAGGGGAGGGAGGGGGGGAGAGTAAGAAGAGGGAGGGAGGGGGGAGAGTAAGAAGAGGGGAGGGAGGGGGGAGTAAGAAGAGGGGAGGGAGGGGGGGGAGAGTAAGAAGAGGGGAGGGAGGGGGGAGAGTAAGAAGAGGGGAGGGAGGGGGGAGAGTAAGAAGAGGGGAGGGAGGGGGGGAGAGTAAGAAGAGGGGAGGGGAAGGAGGGGGGGAGAGTAAGAAGAAGGGGGGAGTAAGAAGAGGGGAGGGGAGTAAGAAGAGGGGAGGGGGGAGTAAGAAGAGGGGAGGGGGGAGTAAGAGGGGCGGGGGGAGTAAGAAGAGGGAAGAGAGGGAGTAAGAAGAGGGAAGAGAGGGAGTAAGAAGAGGGGGGAGTAAGAAGAGGGGGGAGTAAGAAGAAGGGGAGATAAGAAAAAGAGGGGGGTAAGAAGAAGAAGGGGGGAGTAAGAACAAGAGTGGGGAGTAATTAGAAGAGGGGGTAAGAAGAAGAAGGGGGAGTAAGAAGAAGAGGGGGGAGTAAAAAGAAGAAGGGGGTAAGAAGAAGAAGGGGGGTAAGAAGAAGAAGGAAGGGGTAAGAAGAAGAAGAAGGGAGTAATAAGAAGAAGGGGGTAAGAAGAACAAGGGGGGGAGTAAGAAGAACACAGGGAGGAGGGATGGTAAGAAGAACACAGGGGGGGGGTGAAAACACACAGAGGGAGGAGTGAGAAGAACACAGGGAGGGTGGAGGGGGGATGAGAAGAGCACAGGGAGGGTGGGTGAGTGTGAGAAGAGACCGCTAGGGGAGGGTGGGGGAGAGGAGAGACCACTAAGGGGCAGGGGAGAGCTCTAAGGGACAGAAGGGACAGCTCTATAGGACAGGGGGCAAGACAGGGAGCTCTTTAACACTACGCGCACACACACACACACACAATGCATCCCTATACATACACAGAAACACACAATGCATCCCGATACATACACAGAAACACACAATGCATCCCTATACATACACAGAAACAGAACAGGCTTCCCTTACACACAGAGAAACACACAATGCATCCATTACACACACACACAATGCAACCCTTACACACAAAGACAATGCATCATTTGCACACATACACAGAAACATACACTGCAAACCCTTACACACACATGCAAACACACACACTGTTTTTCTTACATACACACAGAAACACAATGCATCTCTTACACTCAATGCACACACATACAGACACACACCTTGCATCCCTTATGCATACAAACACAGATTCACACAATGCATCCCTCACACACAACCAGAAACACATAATACATCCCTTATACACAAATACACACTGTTCCACTACACACAAACACACTGCATCACCTGCACAAACTGGTATCCCTATACACTACATACCATAAGCACACATATTAGATAACACATAACACATCCCCTACACACTCCACTCCCTGTGAGCGAGCTCATGGGTGGGTGGAACATATAAGTGGACTTATGAGTGGGCCTTATGGGCATACTCACCGTCAGGCACTGGAGCCCAGACCTTGAGCTGTGTAAGAGGCCCCCAAAAAATGGAGCTGCTTCCAATTCTCCTAGAACGTTGAATTTTGTGACCACAGTTGCAAACAGCCTCCAGAGGTCCTGTTCTACACCAGACCAGTGGAGCCAAACTGCAGCCCATCATCATCCTCATCCAATTGTAAGTAGGCAATCTAGTATATTATTAGTGACACTAATCTATAATTTACCTCACATTAAAGGGACACTATAGCTTAATGAAGTGGTTCTGGTGTCTATAGCTGGTCCCTGCAGGCTTTTTAATGTAAACACACACTGTGTGCAGCACTGGCGTTAGTTCATATGGCAGATCATATGGGTGGGGCATTGTGATGTCACATGGGGGGGTGGCGCAATGGGCCACTTGACTGGTTTTGCCCCCCAGGCCTAAGGCTGCCAGCCCTCCCCTGACTCAGGGGCTACTAATACCACTGTGAAATACATGGAGACCTGGACTCACTGGATTGTATCCACCATGCAGACAGACTTCACCACTCACCTGGAAGCAGGAGACTCACACGACGGGACGGACTGACCCCACCACCCCACCTACCCAACCTACCATAGTGCTCATACCCCCTCCCCCTTCAGGATCCCCCCCTACCCCCCCATTTCCCCCCCCCTCTAGCATCTCCCACATCCCCCATTAAGGTCGCAGGCAAATGCCCCAACAGCACGGAGACACGTATGATTACTGTACGAAGGCTCAGGCAGTCACATAGACGCATAATGCTCACCTACGGTGACTTAGAGATGTTTGGCACACTTGGTTACCCAACCCCGTCATCCAATGAACCGCAGCTACACGCATATTGAATCTAAGCACCATGACAATTGCCAGTGGCAACCTCATACGTAGTTAAACCCAGAGGGACACACGAATGTTTTATTAAAAGCATAACCAAGGTTCACATGTCCTAGGACCTGCGTGTCCACCACTGTTGGGGGCCTGCGTGCTCCAATTCCAACCTATATTTTATAGCACACGTTGTGCTTCGTTTCTGCCAATCTTAAAGAGACCTGCGAGTCTCGACTTGAATGTTGAATATGTTACAGCTATAGAGACCTGAGAGTCTCACAATGAATATAAAAATGACAATAAAAATATATTTACAAAAAAAAAAGAAGGAGATCAGGAAGATAATGAACCGTCCAGAAATTTCTCTGAGACAACTGGCGCGAGTAATCGGCTTGCTAGCGGCCTCCATACAGGCGATCTTCCCGGGACCACTCCACTATTGGGCGTTACAACGCCTGAAAGCATCTTGCCTAAGGAACGGGCAGTCGTACGAGTCCAACGTCACTCTGGACGAAGAATCCAAGGAAGAGCTGGACTGGTGGTTAACCCACATGGAAGCATAGAACGGACGGGCGATTTTCGGTTCCACTCCAGATATAATAATAGAGTCGGATGCGAGCTTACATGGCTGGGGCGCGCGCTGCGGCTCCATTTCCACAGGAGGCAGATGGTCAGTAAACAAATCATTCCTACACATAAACTCACTGGAACTACTGGCAGCCTCATTTGCCATCCACAGCCTCACACCCAGGGGCGTCTCTTGCTCAATCCTCCTCAAGTTGGACAACATCTCGGCGGTCAGATACATAAACCATCTAGGTGGTACCAAATCACGCATCCTGGCGGTTTTGGCTCGAGACTTCTGTCGGTGACCGCGGAACACATACCAGGCCTAGACAATTACACCGCGGACTGGAACTCCAGATACCTGAGGGATCTAGGGGATTGGAGACTCCAACCGAAGGTCTTCTCCAAGATCGCGCGACTATGGGGTCCCTTGAGTGTGGATCTCTTTGCGTCCAGACTGAACACACAACTTCCTCAATTTTTCAGCTGGCGACCGGACCCGGAAGCCTTGGCAACAGATGCTTTTCTTCAGGACTGGACCGGGGGACGAGCATACGCCTTTCCCCCGTTCAACCTGATTGCTCGGACTCTGGCGTACATTCGACGGTACAGAACCACGTTGGTCTTGATAACACCATGCTGGCGATCTCAACCCTGGTTCCCTCACCTTCTGGAAATGGCGATCGATTTCCCACAATTACTACCGGATCAAACGTCCCTGTTAACCAATCCGGATGGGGAGTACCACGACCTGATAGAACGGGGAACCCTCCGTCTCATGGCATGGCTCCTTTCCGGGGACCCTGGGAAATCACGGAAGTTTTGAGAACAACTACCCAAATCTTGGCGAACGCCTGGGCACCGGGAACACGGTGCACACATATGCTACAGCATGGAGAGCTTGGTCCGATTGGTGCCTGGAAAAATCAGTGGATCCCATATCAGCTTCTATAAAAACGGTACTAGACTTCCTCACTCAATTGTTCGAATCGGGCAAGGCGTTCCGTACAGTAAACATCTACAGATCTGCTATCTCGGCAGGTCGTGATACTGTGGACGGAATTCCTCTCGGACAGAACCCCCTGATCTGTCGCCTACTTAAAGGTATACGTTTCTCACGTCTGCCAAAATCCAGATACGGATCCTTTTGGGATGTCAACATAGTGTTCACATTCTTAGAGGAATGGCCCGACAACACGGCACTGTCACATAAACAATTGTCTGCAAAATTGCTCATGATTTTATGCTTACTATCCTGTAAACGAGTGTCAGATGTAAGGGCCTTGGACTGGCAAGCCCGCACGTTCACTCCGGAAGGAGTGTCATTTGATATTTCACGAAGAACAAAATCAGCAACTAAACAAGTCTTCTATCCACGCCCAGGGCTGCCATCAGAAATTTTGGGGCCCCTGACACAGCTCAAGGTCTGGGCCCCCCCGGCGCCTGCACCCGAGTCCCCCCCCCCCCGAGTCCGCCCACAGGGATGCAGTGTCTGCAGGGCCGGTGCAAGGATTTTTGCCGCCCTAGGCAAAAGTAAAGTTTGCCGCCCCCCATGTGACATCACAGTGCCCCACCCATATGATCTGCCATGTTAACTAACACAGTGCTGCAGTGCCGCCGTGTTTACAATAAAAGGCCTGCAGGGACAGGCTATAGACACCCGAACCACTACATTAAGCTGCAGTGTTCTGGGGACTATAGTGTCCCTTTAATGTGAGGTAAATTAGAGATTAGTGCCACGAATAATATACTAGATTGCCTACTTACAACCAGATGAGGATGATGATGGGCTTCAGCTGCCGTCTGGCTCCACTGGTCTGGTGTAGAACAGGCTCTCTGGAGGCGGATTGTAACTGTGGTCACAAAAATCGATGTTCTGGGAGAACGGGAAGCATCTCCATTTTTTGAGGGCCCTTTACACAGCTCAAGGTCTGGGTCCCAGGGTCCACCTTCATGTTCCACCAACGAGTTTGTTCACAGGGGGGTGTGTGTGGGGGGGGATGTCCTGATGTGTGTAAGGAATGCATTGTGTGAATCTGTGTTTGTATGTGTAAGGGCTGCAAGGTGAGTTTGTGTATGTATGGGATGCAGTGTGTGTGTCTGTAAGGGATGCACTGAGTGTGTGGAAGGGGTGCATTGTGTGTTGCTGTGTGTAAGGGATGCATTGCTTGTGTATGTGTGTCTGTGTGTAATGCATTGTGTGTTTTTCTGTGTGCAAGGGGTGCATTGTGTGTGTGTGATGGATGTCAATCTCTGCCCCTACCCCCGTCAATTTCCTTCTTCCCCCCTCTCCAATTTCCTTCTTCTCCCCCTCCCTCTCATTGCCTTCTCCCCCCTCCAATTTCCTTCTTCTCCCCCTCCCTCTCATTTCCTTCCTTCTCCCCCCTCCAATTTCCTTCCTTCTCCCCCCCCAAATTTCCTTCCTCTCTCCCGCTTCAAATTTCCTCCCTTCCTCTCCCCCCCCAATTTCCTCCCTCCCTCCCCCCCTCACTCCCTCAAATTTCCTCCCTCCCTCTCCCCCCTCACTCCCTCAAATTTCCTCCCTCCCTCTCCCCCCTCAAATTTCCTCCCTTCCCTCCCTCTCCCCCCTCAAATGTCCTCCCTTCCCTCCCTCTCCCCCCCACTCATTCAAATTTCCTCGCTCCCTCTCCCGCCCCCCACCCCCACTCACTCAAATTTACTCCCTCTCCCCCCCACCCCCACTCACTCAAATTTCCTCCCTCTCCCCCCCACCCCCACTCTCTCAAATTTCCAACCTCTCCCCCCCCCACCCCCACCCACTCAAATTTCCTCCCTCCCCCCCACCCCCACCCACTCAAATTTCCTCCCTCCCCCCCCTCAAATTTCCTCCCTCTCCCCCCCACCCACTCAAATTTCCTCCCTCTCCCCCCCACCCCCACCCACTCAAATTTCCTCCCTCTCCCCCCCCCACCCACTCAAATTTCCTCCCTCTCCCCCCCATCCCCACCCACTCAAATTTCCTCCCTCTCCCCCCCACCCCCACCCACTTAAATTTCCTCCCTCTCCCCCCCCACTCAAATTTCCTCCCTCTCCCCCCCACCCCCACCCACTCAAATTTACTCCCTCTTCCCCACACCCCCACCCACTCAAATTTCTTCCCTCTCCCTCTCCCCCCCACTCAAATTTCTCCCTCCCTCTCCCACACCCCCACTCCCTGAAATTTCTCCCTCCCTCTCCCCCACCCCCACTCACTCAAATTTCTCCCTCCCTCTCCCCCACCCCCACTCACTCAAATTTCTCCCTGACACCCGGCGGGCGCACGAGGGAGCACTCTCCCTGGCTGAGTGCTTCCTCTTCAGCTCCCTCGCGCGCCGCATACTGATGCCGGAGCCGGAAGATAACGTCATCTTCCGGCTCCGGCATCAGTACGGTGCGCGAGGGAGCTGAAGAGGAAGCACTCAGAGGATAGTGCTCCCTCGCACGCCCGCCGGTTGTCAGCAGGGCCAGCCTCTGGGGGGCCCTGAGGTGACCGGCTACTGGGCCCCCCAGGAGAAGAGGCCGGCCCAGTGGGTACATACCGGGGTCGCAGGGCCCCCTGCAACCCGGTATGTACCCACTGAATGTGGGGCCCGGACGACTTGAGCAGTCCGGGCCCCCCAGGACCGCCGGGCCCATGACAACCGTTGCGGTTGTCATGCCCTGATGGCGGCCCTGTCCACGCCTTCCAAACCAACCGAATCTGTGCCCAATACTGTGCTTAAAAGAATACGAATCCCGTACTTCTTCCCTACGACCATCAAACGACGGCCCTTTGTTTATTTCACTAAAGAAACCGCACCTCCCAGTATCTACACCTACTCTCGCCCGTTGGGCCAAGTGGTTATTAGCTTCAGCCGGGATAGACATAACAGTTTTTTCGGCCCACTCGGTGAGAGGCGCTATGGCTTCTAAAGCATCGACAATAGGGTGTCGATTAGAGGATAGAGGTGATAGACCAATAGAAAACTGGAGGTCTGGTTACCTTCCAGATAGCAATTTAAGTATTTGGTCTATAGAGGGCAGTCTCGTCCCACTAAACATTCCTATCCAGGAAAGAGTTAACTTTTCCTGGTGGCTATTTTGACGTAATTTAGCTTATCTTTATGGTTATTTATAATTTAAGTTTTCTGTCAGTTCAAATAGTTTCTTTGGGCTTTCTTCAGACTATGTGTCTGGCAATTCTGCTATAATTTCTAATATGACAGTTCGTAAACTAAGTATGACCTCTAAATTACAATGGCATCTTATTCAATATCGAAAGTAAAATTACATTATTTAATCTTCTCTGTCATAAATGTCCGGGTTTAGAATTAATTATATTCCATTAGCATTTAGACAGTCTGTCCATTCTCCCTGTTCTCATTTCTTATCAATTTGGTTTCTATATACTAAGCATTCCTTAGCTTCTGGCAAAGTGGTTAGTTTTACAGAAGGGATAGAAATCGTGTGTCTTTTGTTAGCTTGAATATAACAAAATGGAGTCTGCTCTGTTCAGAGTGACTCTGACAATATACATTTTAATTTCTATCATAGCACAAAATGTCTGCCGATATACCGTATTTATCGGCGTATAACACGCACTTTTTTCCTCTGAAAATAGGGGGGAAATCGTGGGTGCGTGTTATACGCCGATATCCCATAATTACTTACCTGTCCTGAAGCGTGGGCCGGCTTCACAGCTTGCACCGCGGTACAGGAACTTTAATTTCATGTTCCGGTTTCCGGCGGGACTGAAAGGAAGTGTGCACGTGCACACTTCCTTTCAGTCCCGCCGGAAACCGGAACATGAAATTAAAGTTCCTGTACCGCGGTGCAAGCTGTGAAGGCGGCCCATGCTTCAGGACAGGTAAGTAATTATGGGAGGGGAAGTACACTATGGGAGGGGGAAGTACACTATGGGAGGGGAAGTACACTATGGGAGGGGAAGTACACTATGGGAGGGGAGGGGGGGGAAGTACACTATGGGAGGGGAGGGGGGGGAAGTACACTATGGGAGGGGGGAAGTACACTATGGGAGGGGAGGGGGGGAAGTACACTATGGGAGGGGAGGGGAGGGGGGAAGTACACTATGGGAGGGGAGGGGGGGAGAATACTATGGGAGGGGGGGAGAATGGGAGGGGAGGGGGAGAATACTATGGGAGGGGAAGGGGAAAATACTATGGGAGGGGAGGGGGGAGAATACTATGGGAGGGGAGGGGGAGAATACTATGGGAGGGGAGGGGGAGAATACTATGGGAGGGGAGGGGGAGAATACTATGGGAGGGGAGGGGGGAGAATACTATGGGAGGGGAGGGGAGAATACTATGGGAGGGGAGGGGAGAATACTATGGGAGGGGAGAATACTATGGGAGGGGAGGGGGGGAGAATACTATGGGAGGGGAGGGGGGAGAATACTATGGGAGGGGAGGGGGGGAGAATACTATGGGAGGGGAGGGGGGGAGAATACTATGGGAGGGGAGGGGGAGAATACTATGGGAGGGGGGGGCACTATGGGATGAGGGGGGGGGGATACTATGGGAGGGGGGGAAATTTCTTTCTAAAAATGAGGTGCGTGTTATACGCCGGTGCGTGTTATACGCCGATAAATACGGTAAATACCCTGACAGAATTGTGTGTCACCACATTGTTTACTGAGTTCCAGACTTCATATAGTCTACTGCCAGTGGGCTTAGTGGACGACTCATGCTGCCTATAAGTCTAGATATTTAATGTAAAATCACATCTCGTCCTGAATAGTAATGGCAGAACTAGACAGGAACCTTCACATACAGACAGACTGGCAGCACTTGACATCGAAACATACCTAGGTACAAATACACACGAGGATTTATTCACTAAATATCGAATTGTACTGAATTGAAATAGGAGTGATGGGGACAGGGGTCTAGACCATGAGATGATCAGATAAAAAAATTTGTGATGCCAGATTTAGTTTGCATCAGTCACTAGTAAAATGAACTGTTGTTATCCATAGTGGGAGAGCTACTTCCTATAATAATTTTATTTTTATTAACATGGATATTCACTAAATTAGGAATTTCCAGGAATTCAAATTGAATCAAAGTGAATTTCAAACTAAA
Source organism: Pelobates fuscus (assembly GCF_036172605.1). Lineage (NCBI taxonomy): Eukaryota > Metazoa > Chordata > Amphibia > Anura > Pelobatidae > Pelobates > Pelobates fuscus. The sequence continues at coordinate 157,156,694 of NC_086320.1, forward strand.
AACAGTATCGACTTGAAAAATCTTTCTAATTATGCTATTTTGGCCTACATTTTGAAATTACTAGCAATTCATACCTCAGTGAAAAACCCTATTAAGAATATAATTTAATTTAAATTAAAGAAAGCGAGACAAAATGGTATGCCTCATATCCAAAGTTCAAAAATACATCACATTAATTTTAACTAAAGTGGTGAAAAACACAAAACATGAGCATTTTTTTTAGAACAGCATTAAGTAGTAAAGTGAGAATTACCAGGAATTCAACACGGATGTCAAATTTTAGATCAAATAGTTGAATTGAAAGCATAGTTAACTTGAAGAATATTTTCAATTCAGCTACTGTGGCCTTCAATTTGAATTCACTTTGAATTTACTTTAATTCTCCAAAATTGTTATTTAAATTATTCTCAAGTAAATAACACCATAAGACACGGTTTTCAGATCTATGCCTGTAAATTATGTATATAATTGTTTAACTACTGCTGGTCACATAAAGCCAAACTGTATTCAACTGTAAATGAATATCTCAATTCTACAGGGTTATGCACTAAAGTTAAAATTATATCCAATTGACTGTGTAATTTCACTTTTAAAGGACTACTCCACACACATAAAGCACTTTAGCTTTATGAGCAAAGAGTGTGTCGTCTTTTTTCATTTTACAAAAGTTCAGATTTCTTTAGAAATTGGTGCTCTGAACTCCTCCAATCATTTGATTCCAGGATCAAGTTTCAGTTCTGGAAGAGGAAGTGCCTCTAGCGGCTGCAAGGAAGAAAAGTAATAATTTCTACTAAACTACAATATTTTACATTGCACGGTTAGACGGACAGGACCACTTCACTCAGACCACTGTATGGTGGTGAAGTGGTCTGGGTGACATGTTTTATAGATTTCAGATACATGTGGGGTACATTCACTACACTTGATAAAGGCATCCAGGAGGTGCCGAAACGTTGGGGGGTTCTTTGTATTCGTGTTTCTGCCCTATCAGGTTGTGGAATTGTGGTAAATATTTACTGTGGATTTTTTGTCTAGCCTGTATATCACTTCATTTGTATTATATTTATATCATACTTGTAAATCCGATATTGGCTTATTAAACCAAGATATTAATTTGGTATGTTTTTTTGGTGTGCATTCTCTGTTTATGTATGTACTGATTGGTTTGGTATTTGAGGGAGTACCATTTGTGAATAGCACCCAAGTTTTTATTGTTTACATTATAATATAGTCTCTCCATACTTCGCATACTATCTGTCTACTGACATCATCAGAAGTAGTGGTCTGAGCCAACAGACCACCACTGAGCCAACAGTGCTTCGCCATATGATTGGCTGAGACTGTCCAGGAGGCAGGTCGGGGGCAGAGCCAGCACAATTCAAACACAGCACTGGCCAATCAGCATCTCCTCATAGAGATGAAGTGAATCAATGAATCTCTTTGAGGAAAGTTCAGTGTCTGCATGCAGAGGGAGGAGATGCTGAATGTGTGGATGCATTTTAGGCAGCCATGACCCAGGAAGGATCTCTAACAACCATCTGAGGAGTGGCCAGTGGGGTTATCACTAGGCTGTAATATAAACACTGCATTTTGTCTGAAAATACAGTGTTTACAGCAAAAAGCATGAAGGTAATGATTCTACTCACCAGAACAAATTCAATACGCTGTAGTTGTTCTGGTGACTATAGTGTCCCTGTAACCCCTTAGTGACCAGGCCATTTTTCAATTGTATTACCGTTAAGGACCAGGGCTCTTTTTACATTTCTGCAGTGGTTGTGTTTAGATGTAATTTGCCTCTTACACATTTACTGTACCCATACATATTATATACCATTTTTCTCGCTATTAAATGTTCATTCTAAAGATACCATCATTTTCATCATATCATATAATGTACTAGAATAAAAAAAGTAAAATATGATAAAAAAACAAACAAAAAAAAAAACACAGCTGGCCATCATGCACCCATGTCCCAGTTGGAACATGTCTGAAGCCGACCAATGTAATTCACCTCAGTCAAACTGTATGTTTTTGAAAAGTACACACCCTAGGGCATTTCACATGGTGGCATTTGAACACTTTACATGCACTAATTCTACCACCAGTCTCTGTCAAACGTTTTTGTGGTGTTATTTTTCACTCACACATTCTACTTTGTGCATAGATTCTAAGCTCCTGTTAGGTGTTACTGCCAAAGGACACCACAATATGTACTTGGCATCATCTCCCGAGTACATCGATAACACTCATGCATACGTTTGTCGGGTTCACTGGGGGGGTGCAAAGCAAAATGTCTGATATGCGTTTTTCAAATTTTATATATCTTGTTTGCCTATCTTGTTTTGAGGGCCTTATCAGATATCCCAATGTATTTTCTTGCCATGAGCGTGCATATATTTGAAAAGTTTACACCCCACAGTAGTTGAAGAACGTGTGTGGAGGTAACTGTTCAATCCTCAATTTTACACACGCACACCGCTATTTGACTGTGATTTAGGAGAGCCCGCTGTTGGTTATTGCAAGAACACACCCCGGGTTGTTTTCTGCGAGGCCTCCTAAGGACACCCATGCCCCCCCCCATGCATAGGTCTGCCAGGATTTGGGGAAGGTACGGTAACAATTGAATGACTTGCCATTTGAGTTGAAATTGAGAGTATGTCTTCTGATAGGCCTATCTTTAGCTTGGGGCTTAACACATACCCCAGTTTTATATATCGCCACAAAAGGGTACATACTTGAAACGTAGACACCCCGAGGTATTGCATGTATGTGGAGTGCTTTGATGCAACTTTTTTTTAGCCAGAAAAAAGATAAAACAAGTTGAAGAACGTGTGTGGAGGTAACTGTTCAATCCTCAATTTTACACACGCACACCGCTATTTGACTGTGATTTAGGAGAGCCCGCTGTTGGTTATTGCAAGAACACACCCCGGGTTGTTTTCTGCGAGGCCTCCTAAGGACACCCATGCCCCCCCATGCATAGGTCTGCCAGGATTTGGGGAAGGTACGGTAACAATTGAATGACTTGCCATTTGAGTTGAAATTGAGAGTATGTCTTCTGATAGGCCTATCTTTAGCTTGGGGCTTAACACATACCCCAGTTTTATATATCGCCACAAAAGGGTACATACTTGAAACGTAGACACGCACACCGCTTTTTGACTGTGGAACACACCCCGGGTTTATCACGATTCCGGGAACCTAACACGCTAACAGACACACACACACACAGTGCCGTATCGGACCTTAGAGTGGCCGGGCTAAGCACACACAGAATAGTCAGGAGACAAGCCGAGTCAGGGGAACCAGAAAACAGAATAACGAGAAACAAGCCGAGGTCAAAGGGTAGGAGAAAGTCACAAAGTCAGCTTAACAAGCCAGAGAGTACGTAACCACAAATCACAAGTTCAGAATCAATACTATACAGCAAAGACCACAACAGGGCAGGGAGGAACAGGAAAGGTGAGTATAAATACCCTAGGTTAAATTCTGATTGGATAACTTCCAATCAGAATTAACAATCACATGTGGGAGATATCTAAGCCTCCCACTGTGATTGTGGTACTGTTGCTTTAACGCCGGGTCACTCACGTGACCCCGGCGTTTGCATAAATCAACGACCTTTCAGCGTGCAGCGTTATACATGCTGCCGCTGGGAGGCGTGACGGATGCGAGCGGCGGAGAGGAGACGCCGCTCGCCGACAGGTAGGAGGAGGGGAGACCGCGGGCGGCGATGGACTGAGGGTGAGTGCTGCGAGTTGCGAGCAGCCTCCCCTACTAGCCGCCCGCGGACCCCTTACAGGGTTGTTTTCTGTGAGGCCTCCTATGGACACCCATAACCCCCATGCACGGGGTAAATGTAACAACCCCCCCAAAGAAAAAGACACCAAAAAAAAAATAACTGAACGGCAAAAAATAAATTAAAAATGGGCCAGCGTGTGGTATCGTTTGAAACAGTCTCCAATGCAGAGTCCAGGCTGCCCAGGGCAATCAGGACAGTAATATACACTGTCTTTTCTCTGCCCCCTCTTAGAACAGACCCTGCATCTTTTTTGGGGACTCTGTTTTGCCGCAGTAGGGGGGATTTTAAAAATAAAATGTGTAGCCCCAACTCTGCTCTCTCCCATCACCGCCCGGGGAGCAGGTGCATCACGGTACAAAATCCCCGAAATGATCTGGAGCTGAAACTGTAAAAATCTCAGTTGCGTCCCGGGGTTTGCTTTTTTGAACAACAAGAAAGCGTTGTGGGTTGCAATCTGCATTAGGTAGATTGCAACCTTTTTGTACCAGGCCCTTGTCTTTCGTATAACTAGGTAGGGCTGCAGCAGCTGATCTGCCAGATCAACCCCACCCATATGACGGTTATAGGCCTTGATGCACACTGGCTTCCTCGTTCTCTCAGCTCTGCCACGTACAGGGACCTCCACAGTCCCCTCAGTGTGGATGGTGGTAAGAAGGTAGACATCCTTCTTGTCTCTGTACTTAACTGCCAACAGCTCCTCTTGGCGCAGAGCTGAGGTCTCCCCCCTCCGTAGCCGGGTGCGTGCAAGTTGTCCTGGGAAACCTGTGCTGTTCTTTTTAATTGTGCCGCAAGCTACTGTATCAAAACAGTACAGTAGCTTGAACAAAGGGACACTTGTATAAAAATTGTCAGTATACAAGTGGTACCCTTTGTTCATCAGGGGGAATATCAGGTCCCAGACAATCTTGCCACTGGTTCCCATATGTTCTGGGCAACCTGGAGGGTCAAGGTGGCTATCCTTTCCCTCGTACACCCGGAAGGCCTGAGTATACCCAGTCTCGCTATCACAGAGCTTATACATCTTTACACCATACCTAGAGCGCTTGGAAGGAACATACTGCTTGAATCCCAGCCTTCCCTTATACTTCATCAGGGATTCATCCACGCATATATTCCTTCCAGGTGTATAAGCCTCTGCAAACCTGGCAGCAAAGTGGGTAATCAGGGGGCGGATTTTATACAGCCTGTCAAACTGGGGATGCTCCCTAGGGGGACACAGGCTGTTGTCGCTGAAGTGCATGAAATGCAGAATCATTTCATACCTCTTCCTCGACATACATTGGGAGTAAATGGGGGTAGAGCAGATGGGGCTACTGCTCCAGTAGGAGCGGATGGAGGGCTTCTTTATGATGCCCATCAGCATAGTCAATGCCCAGAATCTTTTAAATTCTGGCACATCGATGGGGGCCCATTGCTGCTTTGCCAAAAAAGAGTCCGGTTTTTAGCTCGGAATTGATGGGCATATAAATTAGTTTGGGCGACAATGTTCCCCAATACATCATCGCCCAGAAACACCTCCATAAACTGCTGAGGGCTAAATCCTGTGACATCCAAATTAATGCCAGGATTTGCAGTAAAGGATGGGATGTCTGGCCTCTGGTTATGAGGCACTACCTTCCTTCTGGCAGGGGGACTAGCAGGCACAGATACAACATCACCAGATACATCACTAGCAGTAGACACTGTATCGAGTGATGATGTATCTGAGCACCTGGCAGGGTCAAAATCAGGGTCAGAGTCTGACATAGACGCGTCAGACTCTAGCGCAAGGGTGGCATATGACTGCTCAGCGCGGGTTGTCTTCCGTGACCCGTGTGCCATGATCACAATTGCTTTACTTAGTGACCTGTCACAAAAAAAAAAAAAAAATAACCCCTGAAAAAATGAACAGACAGCAAAATAAGTGATGCTGTGCAAGAGCCTGTGATCTGTATAGTGATCACTGGCAGGGCAGGGGTTAATCGTTCTGAAAAGAGCTTTTAGGTCTCAAAAAAGATCACAAAAAAAATGAACCCCTAAAAAAAAAGGCACAAACAGCAGAAAAGATCTGCTGTGCAAGAGCCAGTGATTATAGTGATCACTGGCAAGACAGGGGTTAATGGCTCTGAAAAGAGCCTTTGGGTCTCAAGATTTTACAAATCCCTACCTATAAATACCTAAATCTCTCTAGCTAAACCACAGATCTCTCTCTCTCTCTCTCTCACACTAAAACACAAGTGAAGAGAGGGAGGCAGATCCACACTAATCAGAGAAATGGGGAACACACTTGGGATGAAATTGCTAATGGGGCAAGCTGTGATTGTATGACTCCAGCCTGCCCCTTATGATGCGGCATGCTAGGGACGCCCCCAGAAGCCCCATGATTCACTGCCTTTCGGAAAAAAAAGGGGGGGGGGGAGTTAATATTGATCATTTTCTTTATTTTATATTTATTTTTTTATATATATTATTTTATATGCACGGAGTGCCAGGACCCCTCAAGGCACTCATCACATGCAGTACATCACTGCTATACTATCAGAGCTTCCAGAGCTCAAAATAGGTGCAGACGTACCAGGTACGTCCAAGGTCATTATGGACTGTTTTCTGCCAGACGTACCTGATACGTCCGCAGTCGGGAAGGGGTTAAAGGAACATAGACCCAAAAGGTGTACATCACAAATAATAGCACTCAAATAGTTAATGGACATCCCCAGAGAGTGTGTTGTCCTTGTAAACAATAACAGCATTCACAAGCACCAGCGTCAGGTCACACCCAGCTTCAGGTAGTTTAGTACAAATCTACACATTACTCTGTGCTGTCAGGGCTCAGCTGTGCTATTGCTCCTCCTTTACTCTTACATTGTAGTATTATTGCAGGGTTTCAGCTTTTAAAGCTGCAGATTCCATTTAATAATTTACCTACGGAGAAGCATAAGGAAGGAATTTAAATAGCTTGCAATATGAATCAACTAACTGTGAGTCGTGTTTTGCTTGCTTGTAATTTGCATTAATAGATGTCATTTCATAGGTTTTTATGTATATATATTAGTAAAGTAAATAATTTCTACAAAGCAAATGGTTCATTAGAATTATAAATTAAACAGAAATTAAATGGGATTCATGGAGTAAAAACAAGCAGCGGCATATGCAGGTAATGCATTAAAAAGATGAAAAAAACGAATAACCTTTATAGCTTTCTAATGCCGTATCAGGCAGATCCCTTCCTTGGCAGGAAGAACCCAGTCAGGGGTCTTTCATCCTGGCATGTAGTGTCGGAACTTATCCCAATATGGGTTTATGGGGTGAGAAGTCCATCAACCATTATACACAAGGTGTTCTCTAAACGTTGCATTCTAGTGAATAAAATCCAAATCGGAAAAAATTTATGTCAAAATAGCTGACCTGGAAAAAGGCTCAGCTCAGATGTAGTCACAATTTGGCTACATTTTGCCATTCGGATATTCAGTTGCTGCAATTTGGAGTTTACAGCTTAACATGAATGGAACTGCCCTTTAAATTGACAGTAATACCGTGGCTGCTATAATGTCATACTTGTACTTGCATCACTGTTTTGTGAACTAAGCTGTGTGCAATGATTAGCAGAGCTGTGTGCAAATTTTATTAAAGACCCGGAGGCTCCTATTATGCTGCACTCTTTCTTTATTTCCCTCAGCAGCAAAGAAACATTATTGAAAAAAACATTAAAACAGGTCTGCCTTCCAACAGGCAATGTCCGCCTAGCAACATGATCATCCAATCAGCGACATCCTTTCCCTATAGCTGGCTGAGTGTTGATGACCATTTCCTCTTTCTTTGCTGCTTTCCCTCAGATAAGTACAACTCTCAGCTTCTGGCTGTGGAATTCTGTATTTGTTTAATGATTGCATGCTAATTATATATGTTGAATGCTTCTCATATTGATTGCTAATATACATGGAAAATGTATATTTTACATACTTGTTCATGTTCCTTTAATTGTTCCTTTAATTGTTGTGCCTTACTTGAAGTGTGCTGTGATAGGCACATATTACTTTAATTTGACAGACATTATTCTGTCCTTTTCGCTATCCACACATAGTTTTTCTGGGATATTTGTTGCTCCCTAGGATTCATCAAATCCTAGGGAGGTTTTTCTGTCAAACCGCGGATCCCGGCACTATTCTGATCAGCCGAGCATGCGCACCCCGTCAGGGACGCCTCCGGCGGCCATCTTGCGGCTCGGCTGCTGTGTCCGCGCTCGGTTTTTCGTTAACTAGTTTTTCGTTTTTCGTCATCTAGCTGAGCTACATATTCTTCTGCCGCCTCGCGGCTAACGTTTAAGCGCAATATAAGCCTCCATTCAGCCGGAATTTCACCTGCGGCCATTTTAAACGGCGCTTTCGCACCCTTTTTTCCTGTGACACGCCCACTCCGTCCCCTGAATCGGAGTTGGTGACCAGAGTTGTGGCGGACGGTCCCCCCTTTCTCCTGCTCCCAAACCTGTCATTAATAATCTAGTGAGTGGGGGCGGAGCCGAACCAGCTAACTGAACAGTCGCACGCGGTGTGAGCTCCTGCGGGGAAAGTCTGAAAACTGGGTTCAACCTCACCCTAACAGATGGAAATTAACCACAACCGGGCTCAATACACAGAGGAAGTGCCCACGAACCTGTCGGTACCATTTCTGGCGCCGTACCTGCACGAGAACCGCTGCATCAACATGAGGCCTAGCGGAGGCATGGGGGTCGGACGGCCGCCTTCCCGCCATACGCCGACCGCACCGAGTGTAAAAAACCAACTCAACCCCCCCCCTATGGACCGACGGGGGATATCTCGGTCCCCACCAGCCTGGGTGCTCCAACCTCCGCACCAAGCCCCTGGCACCCCGATCTCTCTACACAAAATGGAGACGGGGGACCCCGGGACGGTGGACCATCCTGACACACGAGTGTCGGCTAAGCGATGGCACCAAATCACCACAGCAGCAACTACAAACTACAAGGGAAACTCTATCGAAAGAATCTTCGAGCGTTTTTGGGCACAACTGGAGGCATGCATGCAGCCAGAAACCCCAAGCCACGAAAAGGCCACAAAGGCCGGAGCCAAAGGCAGACATTGGACTGGGGACACTCACCAGGGCGACTCTCTGACCCACGCTCCATCCCCTCACATCCAGAGCCCTCCTGGGCTGAGAGCAAAGAAGGGCATATCCCTGAGGTGCCGGCCACACTGGCGGAGAGCAGCACAGCGATCAAACCAACGACTGGATAAAAGTCCCCGCACCACCCCGCAAAGGGCGACCCTGGGCCTTGTCGGCTCCCAGGCTCGTGGCCTACGAACACCAGCTCTCCAACAGCTTCGGGGCAAGGGAGGGTTCCCACCCTCAAACTGCCGAGGCTCCGACATCCCACCCTCAAACTGCCGAGGCTCCGACATAAGATCCCTGCGGCCCTCAAGGCAAGCAACGACACGTCGTCCAAACGCAACCTCCCACTGGCAGCTCCGCAACAGCAAGGCCCCCTCACAAGCGACACTTGCGAAGCACTCACCAACCCAGCCTCTCAGTGTCTGGCGCAGCACGATGCGACCTCCCGCCACCAGCGCTGCTGATCGGGGGTCTGAACGACAGCGAACCTCACAAGACGCCATCAAAGCGGAATCCGGATATGAAGGCACAGCACCTAGAATCTCCAAGAAGGCACTGGGCATCGGCTGAAAAGCCCACCTCTATGCCTCTCAAGTGCACAAGCCACACTTGCTTCTAGAGGACATATTCCCAGCCGGCAACAACCATTGAAATATGGACTACCCATACCTCGTAACTATAACCCCAACTACATGGACTAAGATCTCTTTTTTTTATTATTATTTCAGCAGGCAATGCTAGCAACTGTATAACATAGCTACATAGTATAACATATGTCATAGGCTACCTCTCGTTCTTATTATTTGTTTAGCACAGATTCAGTTAGCTTAAGCGCTCCTCTGCGATTCATAATCTATGTCCACCTATAGTTAAATATTATAGCCTGTAAGATTTACCTTTAACTCAATTAGAGTATATCGTGTTAAGTATCGCCTATGACGTAACCTGTTTTATGCCTGTTTATTCCTTTACAAATGTGTTTATTAGTTGATTACATTTTGGCTGATTTTGTGTTTTATGTGGGGCAGAGGGGTGCCAGGCTCAGGGGGAACATAGCGCATTCTTTAGCTGATGCCCTGCTTACTCCCTATATAAGAGTTTCCATATCAGGAATGCCTAATACATATTCATTATGTGTGTACCTGCCGGCTGCCGTTTAGAAGCGGCTGCTAGGCCAGACCATGCTACATTGCTAACCTACACGCATGTCCAGAATGTCTAAATGCCTTAACAGTAGGGGGTAATCCAAGCTGCATGTTTTCTACTCACTATCATCTACTGACGACTCCATGTTACAACGTGAATATTACCTACACACCACTCTAAGTTACATCGTAGTTAATACACCATGTTATGCATGCTGATGGGGCTGTGTGTCACCCTGGTGACTCACCACCAAACGTATGTTCTAAGCTTGTTTATTCTCATATATAACAACATTGTTTACGCACCTGTTATTATACCATTATAAAAATTAGTGCAAGACTAACTTAATGCCATATGCCATGTAAGCTATGTATCCTGACTTTCTTGTTAAAAGCTATTGTGGCATGACAAGCTGTATGTAATCACCTGCACTACAAAAATAAAGAATTAAAAAAAAAAAAAAATAATCTAGTGAGTACTATTCAACTGCCTGCTTTGCTAGATATACTGTGTTCTAAGGTCCTTGCTGGGTTACTTAACCTTGCCATACCACTTGTAATAAATTGCCTATATCATTTTGCTCTTTGTTAACAATATGCAGTCCTCTAATGAATTGCCTGGTCCCTCAGGGACACAAGCTAATCCTCACACTGTTTTGGGTATTCCCCTTGTAACTCCTGGGGATGAGGCGGATTTCCCAGCATCAGAGGAAATCCAAGCCATCATGGATACTACTGTTTCCAATTCTGTATCCAGAGCCTTGGCATCTGCCATGGACATTATGTCCTCTTCTATCTCCAAATCTTTTACCCAAGCGTTACTACAGGCCCAACTCATGGTCCCTCCGTCTGCTACGTCAGTCGCGATACCATCCGTTTCTCAAACCCCACGCCCCGGCCGCAAAGCCTCGGCAAAAGTTAAGCACTCCTCCAAACTAATGATGGTCAGCATAACACCTGTCATGGATGCCGCGAATATTGAACCACCGCGCAAGAGAGCCTCTAGCCGGGCAAAAACGGCTAGACACTGGAAGTGGGCTAAAGCCCAACCTGATAATACTGAGTCAGAGCTCAGTTCAGATGAGGAGAGTGCACCCACCCTAGACTCAGATCAGTCTAATGATTGTATTCCTTAAAGCTACAGGAACTCGTCTCAACGAACTACCTTCACATTATATTCCTTAGAGCTACAGGAACTCGTCTCATCGAACTATCTTCATATTGCAATCCTTAAAGCAACAGGGACTCTCCTCATCACCTTTTCTGCATGTTGTGTTCCTTAAAGCTACATGAACTCTTCTCATCAAACTATCTCTATATTGTGTTCCTTAAGTCTACAGGAACCTCCTTATCGACCTATACTCTCATCACTTCCTCAGACACTATTCTGCAGTTGAGTTCCACTCCAAATCCATAGGATGCATAACAGAACTCATGCAGCGTAAGTTCAGATCCCCATTGGAAAGCATTGAGTAATGCTTGCATTCGGCTCCACTCGGGAGCTGATGTCGACAGGGGGGATCCAATAAGTGTGGATGCACCTAATATGAAAGAGGTGTATTATTGTTAAAACAGACATAAAGTGCAAATTCCAGGTTTTGTTTACGTTTTGTTTTGATCTGAACTTGTACAACTGCCTCAGTCCTTAGAGGGTTAGTAGATTATTATGCTAGTGCTATGTTATATTTAGTAATTAAGGAAGGAGGAGAAGGAAGTGTTTATTATAGCCTTTTATCATATATTCACATTAAGCATAAGTAGCTATGGAAATGTGCTGCAAAATACTATATGGGCCTGACTAATAAGAGTGAAACTCCAGCTGATGCCATAGAAAACATATCGGATGTTATAAATGTTGGCTGTAGTTACATATAATATGTTAAAACAATAATAGGTTTGTCCAATGAGTAAGTTGTAATTTCACTACCTGTGAAATTTAGGCCAGAATGCTAATTTTCCTTTGCATAACATGAAGGTATACTTTTCATAATTTAACCCCTTAACGCTGTTACGGCGTTCTATGCCGTCCCCATTTAAATGGGCTTTAAAGCTGTTGCAGCTGCATAGAACGACGTAGCGGCTTGCAGCCCCAGGAGGTAAAATGTACTTACCTCCACCGCGATTCTCTTCGGGAGGACTGCCTGACAGCCCAGGCAGGCTCTCCCCGGCAAATCAGGCCCCTGGGGGCCATGTGATTTGACTCAAAGAGCGACCACATGGCCCCCTATAGCTGGCTGTGGATCAAAAGGGTTGGATTTGTCATATATATATATATATATATATATATATATATATATATATATATATATATATATACGTATAATTTCAAGAATAAATACAATAATAAAATAAATAAATGTAAATTTAAAAAAATTATATATACATATGTAATTTCATTCTAACTGTATTTTGTTATTAATATATATATATACATTCTATATATATCTATCTATATATAAAATACAAATAACCGCATATATATATATATATATATATATATATATATATATATATATATATATATATATAGATAGATAGATATATATAATTACATAAATGATTACATAAGTATACACGTAGAAATTAAATACATATATATTAAAATTCTACGTGTATATTTAAGTAATCTTTAAACATAATTATGTGATTTCATTAATTAAAAAATTTGATTGACGTGCCTGACAACCCAGGCAGAAAGTGCAGAGAATGTAATTTGCAAGCACTATATTTAACCCTGTAACTTTCCAAGACACCATAAAACCTGTACATTGGGGGGTACTGTTTTACTCGGAAGCCTTCGCTGAACATAAATATTAGTGTTTCAAAATGACAAATTGTATTACACCATAAAACCTGTAAATGGGGGGGGGGGGGGAGGGAGGGACTGTTATACTTGGGAGACTTCACTGAACACAAACATAAGTGTTTAAAAACAGTAAAACATGTTACAACGATGATATTTTCAGTAAAAGTGAAGTTTTTTTGCATTTTTCACACACGAACGGCACTTTTACTGACAATATTATTGTTGTAACATGTTTTACTGTTTTTAAACACTTATGTTTGTGTTCAGTGAAGTCTCCCAAGTATAACAGTCCCTCCCTCCCCCCCTCCTCCCCCCTCATTTACAGGTTTTATGGTGTTTTGGAAAGTAAGAGAGTCAAATATAAGGCTGAAAACAAATTATCTTCAAACAAAAATCCCCTATATGATCTCGACAAATAATTGTAAATTATTTAACCCAAAAGATATTGTAGCTGAATTAGCAAGTTATTATAGGAAACATTATAATTTAACGGAAGACTCAAATATATTACAGCCTTCTAGCTCTGAAATAGAGAAAATTTTGGAGCAAATAGATCTTCCTAAAATTTCAGTGAGTCAACAACAGATGTTGGTGGAGCCATTTATAGAAGACGAAATAAGCAAAGCTATATTGGCTCTTCCCAAACATAAAGCACCAGGGCCAGATGGTTTTTCTAACTATTATTATATCAAAATGGAACCGATCTTGACACCATTTCTTACGAAGCTTTTTAATAGCTTTAAAACACCAAATGCGATACCGCCGGAAATGTTAGAGGCATTTATAGTAACCCTTCCTAAGCCTGGTAAATCACCAACAGAATATGCTAACCTCAGGCCCATTTCACTCCTAAATGTAGATATAAAAATATATGCTAAAGTATTGGCATCTCAAATAAAACCAATCCTATTGGGGCTTATTTCAGAGGAGCAAGCTGGTTTTGTTTCAGGTAGACAAGTAGAGGATAATACAAGACATTATATTAATCTTATAGAATGGGCAAACATTAATAATCACCAAGGGATTTTGCTTGCTTTGGACGCTGAAAAGGCGTTTGATCGTTTGAATTGGGGTTATATGGAGCATGTCCTTCAGAAATACAATTTTCCACAATCCTTTGTGAACAATATTATGGCATTATACTCAAAACCATCAGCGAAGGTTATGAATACTGGTTTTATATCCTCTAAATTTGAGATCTCAAATGGAACACGCCAGGGGTGCCCACTTTCCCCATTAATGTTTATAATAACCTTAGAGCCCTTGATTAGACACATAAAACAACATGCTGGTATATGTGGGTAAAATACCCCGATTGGGGAACAAAAATTAGCTCTTTTTGCTGATGATGCACTTTTATTTGTATCAAAACCTAAAGAATCATTGCCATATTTAGTAAAACTGTTGGAAAGATTTAGCATGATCTCCTATTATAAAAATAATGTTAAAAAAACCCAGGCGTTACCGTTGGGTGTACCTAAAGTGGAGATAAATCAATTAGCAGGAACTTACGCGTTCGATTGGCGCAAAGATTTTCTAACATACCTGGGGATAAAACTTACTAAAACAAGCTCTCTTTTAATTAAGCACAATCATATTCCTGTATTACATAAATTAAAAGATCAGCTAGAAAGCTGGGGGGCTTTGGGGACATCTTGGTTAGGGCGTGTACATACAATTAACCCCTTAAGGACCAAACCTCTGGAATAAAAGGGAATCATGACATGTCACACATGTCATGTGTCCTTAAGGGGTTAAAATGATGGCCTTACCCCATATATTGTATCTTTTTCGAACTATTCCTATGGCTGTGCCAAAAAATGTATTAAAAAAATTTCAACATATGTTTAACTCATATATATGAAAAAAAAAAAACGCCAAGGGTGGCAGCTAGGCTTACAGAGCTTCCATATCTACAAGGCGGATTGGGCATTCCTAATATTATTAAATATTATCAGGCATCTATGTTGTCCTATGCTTTGGCAGTAATTTTCCGTTTAAATTCACCAGTATGGTTAAAACTGGAACAAGCTTGCGCTAAACCCTATTTAATAGAAAAGCTTTTATGGAAGACCTTAATGAATGGGTCAATAGGCAAAAACATGCTTTCTACAACAAAATTAATGCTCTATCATTGGTCAAAATTGACTCTTAAATTGCTAAAAGGTGTAAAGCTATTAGTCTTAGCACCATTATATGTAATAAAGTACTTTATACAAGATTTAAATTTGAATATTTGGGAAACTAATGGCATTAGTAAAGTGCATATGTTATATAATGAGGTAGGGCTCAAATCGTATTCTAGTTTGCAGGCAGAGTTTGCCCTTCCGAATAAAGAGGTATTTTCGTATTTAAGGATCAAGAATTTTTTGTTAGAAAATAAGCTGTTAAAATTAGATATGGCCTTAGTGAACCCGAATATGGAGAGTAAACCTCTTTCAATATGCTATAAAAGCCTTTTATATGTAAATGGGGAAGAAAAGTTGCCTTATTTGATATTATGGGAACGAGACCTATTAAAAACCTTTGATCTATTCCATTGGTATCAAACTATAAAAAGTACTAAACAAATATCTCACAGCCTTATATATTGGGAAGCTTATAGCAAAATATTAATGCGTTGGTACTTAGTTCCCACAAAAGTGTCTCGAATGTATGAAGCTGCCTCTGACAGGTGCTGGAGGTGTCAAAGGGAGAAGGGAACTTTATTACATATTTTTGGGGGATGCTCTCGTCTTGTACAGTTTTGGAACGATATTAAATTATTCATTCAAATTTTAATGGATACAGTGATACCAAATTTCACTGAGTTCTATCTTTTACATATATACCAAGAGTGGAGTCGAATAAAAAATAATGTAGTTATTATTCATATATTAATCGCTGCAAAAATAAGCATTGCTCAAAATTGGAAAAAAACAATCCCACCAAATATCTTGGAAGTGCAGGAAAGAGTAGACAAGACGTATCAATATGAGAGAATAGTAAATAAAATAGAAGGAAGAGAAGGTGGCCATGAAAAAGCATGGCAAGATTGGTTAGCATATAGGTGTAAGGTATAAATAGAGGATTTAGCAAAAGGAGGAATAGACTAAAACAGATATGAGGTTAAAGCGTGTACATTATTGCATATTAATGAATCATTGATAGGGTATGACCAGTGGTGTATCCTGGTTTTGTGCTGCCCTAGGCAGGACAAAACTCAGGCGCCCCCCTCCCGCCCGTGCCACCCCCCCGCCCGCGCCACCCCCACCCAAACCTTCCCCCGTCCCGCCTTCTAAATACACACACACACATTCACTGACAAATACGCATACACTAGGTAACAGAAACACACACACAGACACAGACACACACACAATAACACACACACACACACACACTGACATACACACACACAATAACACACACAGACACACACAGACACACACACACACACACAGACACACACAGACACACACACACTAACAGACACACACACACTTACAGACATACACACACACACACTAACAGACACACACACACACAGACACACTAACAGACATACACACACACTAACAGACATACACACACACTGACATACACACACACACTAACAGACCCACACAGACACACTAACAGACATACACACACACACACACTAACACACAGACACTAACAGACATACACACACACTAACAGACACACACTTACAGACATACACACACACACACACACACTAACAGACACACAGACATACAAACACACTCACTCACTCACATATTTAATATTTTTTTTTTAAATTTAACCCCCCCAGCCTCCTTACCTTTGGGAATGCTGGGGGGGGGAGGTACCTGTCTCCCTGGTGGTCCAGTGGCTGCTGGGCAGTGCGGGTAGGTGGGCGGTCGGCGAGGGAGCACTTCCTCTGAGCGGTCTGCTCAGCTCCCTCGCGCGCCGCAGAGTGATGCTGGGAGGCGGAGCCGGAATATGACGTCATATTCCGGCTCCGCCTCCCAGCATCACTCTGCGGCGCGCGAGGGAGCTGAGCAGACCGCTCAGAGGAAGTGCTCCCTCGCCGCCCGCCCACCTATCCGCACCTCCCAGCAGCCCAGCATGCCTTGTTAGCCGCAAGGCTAACAAGGCATTTGCCCTGGGCATTTGGGGGCGGCTTTTTTTGGCGCCCCCTGAAAAATGCCGCCCAAGGCAAATGCCTTGTTTGCCTCGCGGCTAATACGCCCCTGGGTATGACTGCAAAGCTGAAAGATTTAAGTAAAAAATTGTTAAAACTGTTAAAACAGGACGAATATGCTGAGCATTCTGCTTGTGAGTAAGAACTAATTGTCAATGTCAATTATTTATACTTTGCACACTTGTATAAGTTGAATATAAGGATTATAAATGAAATTAAGGCAATAGCAAAAGCAAAATTGAATTTATTTTATTTATGTATTTTTATTTTATTTAATTTCATGTTATTGTGTTTTATTATACTTATGTTGTTTTTTCTGTGTATGTAAGAAATGAAAATAAAAAAAATTAACAATGAAAAAAAAAAAGGCTTGCATTTCATATTTTTCACACTGAAATTTGCCAGTTTTGTAATGTTACCTTTGATACTGTATGGTAGCCCCGGAATGAGAATTATCTGCATGATTGCATACCATTTGCAAAAGTAGGCAACCCAAAGTATTGCAAATGGGTTATGTCCAGTAATTTTTAGTAGCCACTTAGTCACAAACACTGGCCAAATATTAGTTTTTTGCTTTTTTCACACAAAAATAAATATGAACGCTAACTTTGGCCAGTGTTTGTGACTAAGTGGCTACTAAAAAAGACTGGACATACCCCACTTGCAATGCCTTGGGTTGTGCACTTTTGCAAATGGTATGCCATCATGGGGGTCATTCTCATTCCTGGGCTATCACACGGTCTCAAACGTAACATCTAACTAATCTGGCAAATTTTTATGTGAAAAAAAAGCAAAATGGAATGTGCTATATTTGACCTTGTAACTTTCCAAAACACCATAAAACCTGCTAATGGGGGGCACTGTTTTACTTGTGAGACATATGTGCATTTTATTGCAGTGAAAGCGAACAGTATCATGACATTTACAGCTAAAATGTCAGGCGGAACAACATTTTTCTTTCAAATTTTCATTTCTCACCGTTTTTTTAAATTTTATTAATAATAAGTTATGTTTCATTTTTGAATATTTCATGAGAAATTAAAGACCTGTTTCTCCTGAACAAAATGATATATAATAACCCCCTTCAGGACCGGCATGTTTTTGCGATGTTGTACGTTAAGGACCAGAGCTCTTTTAACACTTTTGTGGTGTTTAGCTGTAATTTTTCTCTCTCTCATTTACTGTTCCCATACAAGTTATTGTTGTTATTGTTTTTTTTCAGGACAAAAAGGGCTTTCTTTGCATACCATTATTTGTATCATGTCATATAACTTTCAAATTTACTTTAAAAAAAATAATAAAGTATGGTGAGAAATTGAAAAAACTAATTTTTTTTGACTTTTGCTTGAAAAATCTTTTACTTACTGTAACGGATCGACGGGCACCGCGACTGGGTACCTCCGTTAAAGGATGCTCCTAGCGTTTCCTGAGGACTCCAAGCACTCTGGCAGAAACCACAATCACTGTATCGGAGAAGCATATAAATCCTCTCAAGCCTCTGAATGCTGTAGACAGTTGAATAGGAACCTTACAAATAGGTTTGCACTCCTAGCAGTCAAACTGGAACAGCATACAATAAATCCTCCCCCAATAATGAGACAACACTTCACTTTGAGGGTTAAGCAGGAACTCCGGTGCTGGGACACCCAGCCTGGTTTTTATTACAGTTGTTGCAAATACAGGACCGCCCACAGGGAGGGATAAAACAACCAATCATATCACAGTTACATCCCACATATTCCCTCCCCTCAGATAAACAGTTAACACAATTAATATACACACATTTTTACACAAGTTTTGGATGTACCCCAAATACTTGGGGTATTTTGGCACGAATTCCCATTGTTATGGAGGTCTCAGCGGTGTTTGCCTACTCGAGTGTCCGATTTTAGTTCCAGACACTCGACGGCAAATCACCGCTGTTCGGGAATGAAGATGGCCGCGAACACGTGTCGAAGTCCCGAAATGGCGGCCACTTCGACGACTTCGGCACTTCGACGACTTCGAAGTGCCAATTTAAAAGTACAAACACTGCTCCAGGGTATTTAAAGGGCCAGGGACAGCATTAAAATCCATTATGCCCAAATGTAGTTCTTTAAAGGGTCCCATCTTCCCGGGACCATAATCACTGGGCAGGAAGCGAGCAAGCAGTCCTCTCCAGTAAACTGGGGCAGACTCTGGGGCAGGGTCCAGTCCGCTACAGTTGGCAAGCCGTTCTGGACTTTTATTACACGAACCGAGACCGACCGCAAGGCCAAAACTTATGGAACTGTTTTCGGCTATTTTGCCTGTGCGGTCGGTCAAAACTTCAAAGTCCCATAACTCCCGAACCCTTTATCCGAATGGGCTAATTTTTACATATGTTGTTCCCCCAGATCATGGCTATCTGGGGATACTGAATTTATGGATGTACCCCAAGTATTTGGGGTACATCCAAAACTTGTGTAAAAATGTGTGTATCTTAATTGTGTTAACTGTTTATCTGAGGGGAGGGAATATGTGGGATGTAACTGTAATATGATTGGTTGTTTTATCCCTCCCTGTGGGCGGTCCTGTATTTGCAACAACTGTAATAAAAACCAGGCTGGGTGTCCCAGCACCGGAGTTCCTGTTTTAACCCTCAAAGTGAAGTGTCGTCTCATTCTTGGGGGAGGATTTATTGTATGCTGTTCCAGTTTGACTGCTAGGAGTGTAAACCTATTCGTATGGTTTCCTATTCAACTGTCTACAGCATTCATATGCTTGAGAGGATTTATATGCTTCTTCGGTTCGGTGTTTGTGGTGTCTGCCAGAGTGCTTGGAGTCCTCAGGAAATGCTAGGAGCATCCTTTAACGGAGGCACGAAAAAACTGCCAAATAGATTAAAAATGTTGTCCTGAGTTTAAAAACACCCAGTGTTTACGTGCTTTTTTGCTTTTTTTTTGCAAGTTATATGGCTATAAGTACAAATAGGAAATTGCTATTTCAAAATATACATTTTTAAAATGTATCAATAGTGACATTGTAACACTATTATCTGTCATAAATCTCTGAATCACACCCCACATGCACATATTTATTTTTTTTAAGTAAACATCCCAGGGTATTCAATATGGGGTATGTCCAGTCTTTTTTAGTAGCCACTTAGTCATAAACACTGGCCAAAGTTAGCGTTCATATTTGTTTGTGTGTGAAAAAAGTAAAAAAAACTAAATTGAACGCTAATTTAGGCCAGTGTTTGTGACTAAGTGGCTACTAAAAAAGACTGGACATACCCCATTTGCAATACCTTGGGTTGTCTTCTTTTGCAATTGGTATGCCATTGTGGGGGTAATTCTCATTCCTGAGCTACCATACGTTCTCAAAGGCAAAGTAACCAACCTGGCAATTTTTAATGTAAAAATATTTGACCCTTATATTTGACCCTGGAACTTTCAAAAACGCTATAAAACCTGTACATGGGGGGTACTGTTATACTCGGGAGACTTTGCTGAACACAAATATTAGCGTTTCAAAACAGTAAAACGTATCACAACAATTATATCATCAGTAAAAGTGCTGTTTGTGTGTGAAAAATGCAGAAAACTTCACTTTCACTGACAATATCATCGCTGTGATATGTTTTACTGTTTTGAGTAACTAATATTTGTGTTCAGCGAAGTCTCCCGAGTAAAACAGTACCTCCCATGTACAGGTTTTAGGGTGTCATAGAAAGTTACAGGGTAAAATACAGTGCTAGCAAATTACATTCTCTGGACTTTCGGCCTGGGTTGTCAGGCAGGTCCCTCAAATTGCAATCAATAAAATTTCTTAATTATGTAAAAATATTACATAAATACACACGTAGAATTTAAATATATATGCATATTTATATATTTTAAGTCTACGTGTTTATTTATATAACTATTTATGTAATTTTGTATATGGACATATGTATATTTCGTATTATTTTTTTATTTATTTATATATACATAGATATATATACAATTTCATTCTAAGTGTATTTTGATATCAATATATATATTAATTTCAAAATACAGTTAGAATAAAATTTCATATAGATATATAATTTTATTTTTAATTTTTATTATTATTTTTAAATTTTTAAATTTAATTTAATTATTGTTTGTATTTTATAATATATATATGGTTATTATATATATTATATATATACGTGTGTAATTTAATTATAAGTGTATTTTTATATTAATATAAGTAAATATTAATATAAAAATACACTTAGTATGACACCATATACATGATATATAGACATATATTATATAGATACACATATATAATTAGATTTTTTTATTAACATTAACATTTTAGTTTTTTTTAATGTTACACTTGCAGGGAGACTACATGTCAGCACAGACAGTCCCCCTGCAGGCAGACACTAGGACACCTATTGTGACCATGTGACCACTCGATTGAGCGATCACATTGCCCCCAGGGTCCTAATTCGCCGCGGGGAGACTGCCAGGGCTACAGGCAGTCTCCCCACACCGGGAGCACCGCCGATCGCCACTGAGGGAACGACGGCGATCGGGTAAGTACATATTACCGTTGTGACGGTTCAGGACCATCAGCGGTCCTCAACGGTAAAATACCGATGACGGTCCTGAACCGTCACCGGTCGCGAAGGGCTTAATATGAAAGAGGTGAATTACGGTTGAACAGACATTTAGCGCAAATTCCAGGTTTTGTTTACATTTTGTTTTAATCATTTCCGATGACTTAAAGGTAGGCAGACAATGTAATAGAGCAGCTGGAAATGCTAGCAGAATGCTTGGTTGTATAGGGAGAGGTATTAGCAGTAGAAAGAGGGAAGTGCTCATGCCATTGTACAGAACACTGGTGAGACCTCACTTGGAGTATTGTACGCAGTACTGGAGACCGTATCTTCAGAAGGATATTTATACTTTAGAGAGAGTTCAGAGAAGGGCTACCAAACTGGTTCATGGATTGCAGGATAAAACTTACAAGGAAAGGTTAAAGGAACTTAACAGGTATAGCTCGGAGGAAAGACGAGACGGGGGGGGTATGATAGAAACATTTAAATACATAAAGGGAATCAACAGAGTAAAAGAGGAGACTATATTTAAAAGAAGGAGAACTACCACAACAAGAGGACATAGTCTTAAATTAGAGGGGCAACGGTTTAAAAAATAATTTCAGGAAGTATTACTTTACTGAGAGGGTAGTGGATGCATGGAATAGCCTTCCAGCTGAAGTGGTAGAGGTTAACACAGTGAGGGAGTTTAAGCATGTGTAGGATAGGCATAAGGCTATCCTAGACTTAAGATAAGGCCAGGGACTAATTAAAAGTATTTTGAAATATTGGGCAGACTAGATGGGCCGAATGGTTCTTATCTGCCGTCACATTCTATGTTTCTATTTTTCTATGAACAGAACGTGTACATTTGACTCCGTCCTGAAGGGGTTAATAACCTCCTAAAATGCTTAAATAATATTGTTATCTATTTCTGTCTATCTGTTTCTCGTCTGTGTTTAGCCTCTTTAAAAATCCCCCCTCTGAGTTTGCTAGTGGGAAGTGAAAATATTTTTCTGGAGATTCTCTGGCTTGAAATTGTATATTTCTGTTTGTGAAAGGTAATTCCTCATACAAAAAAGGGGAGCTATTTACTAAACAGTGAATTGGAAACGATAAACTGCGCAAACTAGTCATCGACACTCAAATTGGGGATGTGCTAAACTATAGAATTTCTCCAGCTTAGGTAATTTCACCTAAATTTTGCAGTTCAATTTTCAGTATGCCACGATTCACTGTTAAGTGAATAAACCCTACAAAGGATAGGCAACCTTTGGCACTCCAGATGTTGTGGACTACATCCCCCATAATACTCTTACACCCGTAATGCTGGCAAAGCATCATGGGAGGTGTAGTCCAAAACATCTGGAGTGCCGAAGGTTGCCTGTGCCTGACTAGACAATCAAATTGTAGTGAATGAAAAATAAAATGGAAAAATTTGGTGTTTGGAAGAATTCTAGTATTCGGCCATAATAATAGGTTGATGATAAATGTAGCAGTTTTATATTCTGTTCATTACAGTTCACTGTTTCCAAATAAATCCCAGACTGCTTTATCAAATTCTACAATCCCAGTGCTTTCTTTCTTACACTCCTGCAGGCTAACTCCAGGATGACAGATCCTCCAGTCCTCGTTTTTCTTTTATCTGCTGCCTGAGAAACGTTCATGTGACAGGGAGACAGCTGATAAAACCCTGGCCTGGATCTCTGTCAGGTTTGAGCTGTAGTACTTGGCATGTGTTCTCTTGTCACTGTCACTGCTGCATACGGTATAGCTGAAGTGGGATTGACTCTTTAGGTGCCAGATATGCAAGGAATGCACTGCTCAGCAATCCGGTTTGGCGTAGTTTTCATTTTCAGTCTATGTGTTACGTGCTAGTAGTTGTGTTGTTTTTTTTCTGCTGCCAAGCTGAGGTTTATAGATGATCTATTGCCACATAATGCAAATAAGGAAGCAACGTAAACCAAAAACCAGTGACTGGGTTCTCTGAAAATGTTTACCCAGTTGGCCTTGCAGTATATGAGTGAAAAAAATATCCAGTCACTAGAGATAAACTTATCACTGTTCACAGAGTTTAGCCCCTTTATTTTAGAAATCCAGAGGTCCATTGTATATGTAGTTTACCCCTCTGTGGGTGTTTGAGTTAGACAGCTACAATTTAGCAACACAATCACAAGAGAGAAAAAAAAATCCAAAGAATGCTTCAACTATATGCAGGCCAGGATCAATGTTTACCAGGACATAGTACATAAATTTCAGTGTATTCACCCTCCATGATTACGAAGAAATCCTATGTTGCAGTGTATTGCAAATCAATAGACAAACAATAGGTGTTGAACCAAATCCGATTTTACGAGAGGCGCCAATGTGCATCCTTGATAAACAGAGTCCTAATAGTCCCTGTGACTAATAATATATATAATTATGTTTCAGCAATTCTCACAGAATTATCAGCTTCGCGTGCAAATGAGCACAGGCAGGCACAGTGTTTCAGACTTCATCTTGCATAAATGCAATCACCCTTAGCAATGGAACAATGTCAAACAAAAACTTTCTAAAAAGGACAAAAAAAAAGAGCTATGGATTGTCTAGTTTCTGGGAGTTTTATGGAAACATGATTTCTTGGAATTACTGCGTGTCCAAAGCATACTTTTCCTAAGGTCTTTCAGCTACTACGTAGATGATGCACAACAGTAATTGTGTAATTTGCATAAATCTGTGATGTTTTCTCTCAACCTATGTCTGTGTGTGTGTGTGTGTGTGTGTGTGCATGTATGTGTATATATAATGTTCTATAATTTTTCATTCTGATTTTTTTTTTTCTTACAAGAATCTTCTTCAGTTTAACAAACTTCCAGGCAGCCTCAAAGAACAGTACCATTCTTGTAAACTTGGCACAGTGCAGGCGTTTAAATACCCATGAAGCTAACAATTATAGTAGGCGTTATCAGAGCTGCAAGAATGGGTCTCTTACATAACTGTGTCTCCAGAAGGCAGCTATACCTTTAAATAATGTGTTGTGTGAACCAATGCTAGTTTGTGTTGAGTTTGAAGCATTGCCCACCGGTAGTAGAGGGGGTTAAACAGGCTGCTATTTCCTAAATGACGTTGACACGCAAGTCTGCGTTTTTCATCCCTGTGGACATTGAGCTTGGCTTTGCCTCGCAGCTTCTACTCTATGCCTCTCCTCCACCCCTTTTCTCTTTCCAGCAGAGGCACACACCCTACTGGAGTCAAATGCAATGCACGTAACAAAGTTACACTACATTACAACTGCTTCTCACTCCCCTTCTTCACTCGTTTTCTCATGTACGGGGAAAAAAGAAAAAAAAAATGAAAAACAACAAACAAAACAGGAAACAATGTCTTCCTTTTCTATTGTTAGAAATGATCAATGCGACTTCGACAAAGGAGAGGCAGATAAATAAAACAAAATGCTTCCCAGACTAGTTATGAGTACTGACAAAAGGGTTAAGTCAGACCGCCCCATCTCTGTTGTGCGTATGCAATAATCTGTGTGGCTGCCTTGGCTGTCTGCCAGAGTATTGCCTTGCCTCCACACACACACTCTCTCCCCCCCCCCCCCCTCTTCCTCCCTTTTGCATGAAGTAGGATCCTTGAGCTGTTGCAGGGGCAGCCAACTGCTCCATATTTGGCTTCTATTACACATTTACATACTGGAGAGAGAGAGCTGTACTGCAGACATCATTTCTACTACAGTACAGAAGACATACAAGACCTGTCTTACTGCAGGGGGGAGGGGGGGGGCAGACTAAAAGGAAAAAAAAAAATACACCGGAAAAAAAAAAAACGCAACAGTTCAGACAACCTCCTCAGCCAGCAAGCCCTTATACTGCACTTTACAGTAAGTCCATTTCGATTTATCTATATTTCTTCTCATTGCTGATCGTGGAATTAATGTTGCAAGTAAGACGTATGCATGTCGCATATTATGATATATGTATCTATACATCTCTCTCTATATATGTATATATGTATATATATCTATACATTACACTACTAAGCGAAAGATCAGGCTGGGCTTTCCCTTCCTGCTTCTCAAGCTGCAGCTCAAACTGAAATCATTCGGAGGTTCAGACATGTTTTCGTTCTTTTTTTTTTTTTTTTAAACCTCTGAATCTTATAGAATGATCAGTTTTTGTCCCTAACCGGACCGAATGTTGGGACAGACCTTACTGGCTGGGGCTGGCGTGTATTTTGTTGGTGGATGTGATGGGCCCTGTTGGTGTGATTTAACCCTCTCGTGGCTGGACGTCCCTGGATTGCTGCTGAGCATAGAGTGGTTCAGTTATGATCGGTAAAAGGGGACGGATTTGTGCAGTAATAGCTTCCCCCATGGGGTGCTGAATAGAGTCTGCACAGGGAGAGCCTACGTGTGTATGTGTACGAGAGAGGAGACTGCACGTTTATGTCACCTCTGTCAATCCCCTCCTCCTGCCGTCTGATCTATCAGTCTGCTTCTTCTCTACGAGACCACCTGGTGCCAGCTCAATGGCACAGGCTCATACAACCTTCATTGTATTTTAAATGGAAGATATTTTTGTTTTGTTTTCTTTTCCTATCGTCCTTAATAAAATCAGGACTATTTTACACAAACATCTTCGGTATGTAGTATAGTACAAATAAACTGTATACTAGAAAGTCATCCAAGTATACTTTTTTTTTTGGAGGGAGGAGGGCATTTGTATATTGAATAATGTCCACGTAAATATGCTTCTTGGGAAACAAGCCCACTTCGTGATACCTGATCTAGAGAGAAACCTTGACTCTGGATCATCAGGGACAGATTTAGTCAAGTCCTCGTTCTTTTATGTTGTATAATAGTGTCAGCCACTTGTTTTCCAATAACCAGTAACATTTTATAGATTGTTCGAGTCAGTGAACTAGGCCACAGTTACCATTGTGTGTGATGGCTATTTATTGTGTAATTTGCAGACATATCCAGTACGATTTTGGATGTGTGCTGCGTAGGGAATGCTAATACCAGCATGAATGAGCTCCATTTGGCCTGGAAAGTGAGAAGTTGAGAGGGGTGTCTCTTTATTTACACCGCAGGCCTTCTGCCTCTGGTTGGTTAAAAGGCAGGCCGTGAGCATTTTTCAGACATGCTGCTCCACCCCACATTGCTGGGCTCCCAAGTTACTGCTTTCACCCAAACCTCCCGGTAGCACCAAACAATCTGTTCGTTTTCTAGTTCTCAAGTGACTCTCTGGGTTAATGCAATAGTCCACAGTGTAGTAATAATATGGCTTTCTTTGGCTTGCTGAATTGTTCATCAGTCATATCACAAGTGGACAACTTTCACCCTAAATATTACTTGCTTTACCTGGTGCCAAATTGTTAATCAGAGTAGAAAATGTGACTGAAAATGTAAGAACTTGGCTCCCCTCTTAATTAATGTATACCCCATCTAATCCCCGTATATATATATTTGTTTGCAAGCTAGTTTAGATAACATCTATAATTAAGCTGCTGATTTGGGTGATTCCGAGAATGTACCTACGTGATTTCAGTCAACTTGGGGGTTGGAGGGAACCCACTGTATAAAAAAAATGATGGTTATCAAGATTATTACATTATGCAATACTTAGAATAGCTTAGAAATATACCAGTTCTTAGAATAGTTGAGATTAACTGAGATTTTTTTTTATTTTTTTTTTATTGTTTTTCGTTTGTCTCACAGACCCCCTAAGGCAGCTATAAAAAAAAATATATATATACGTAATTTAAAAACCATCAAAATGAACAACGAAAACTGCATGCATAACTAGGTCTAGGGAAAAAGAATAATGGCTGTTTCCTCATTAGCCTGTTTTTACAACTCTCTATAGTATGTATGTGAAGCTCAGTGAGTAAGCAGAGATGTGTGTAGTGTAGTGTAAAGGTTCACTCCTCCCAGTGGGTGAATACAGTGAGTCAGGCATAGCTGGGAGGAGGATGCTGTGTGTGTGTGAGTGTGTGTGTGAAAGGAGACAGGGCCTCGGGGAAGCTCAGATAGGGGAAATGCAGCCTGGTTCTACAAGGACAGACGTGTAAGAAACCAAGCAGATTCTGTAAAATTAGCGTGTGGATGAAGTTGTGAAGCCCATTATGAATCCCAAGGAGCTTACGTCGGTCACGGATTAAAAGCCCCTATGCACGAACATCTGACTTTGACTGTAAATGTATTTGCAGAAGAATTTTCTGTCTTTTCCTCTGTTACATAACTGTGCTTAAGCACCTTAACCCTCAGAGTACCAATTATGTTACTCAGTGCTTTTGCACTCAATGACCGGCAGACAGAGCATTTCACCCCAACAGATATAAAACTGAACTAAATGCATCGCAGAACAGTAATTATTGTTATTAGATTGCAGCATATTCTGCAGTACTGTGTAATTGCCTGTTAATAGGGATTCATTTATACTGCTTATAGTTTAGCAGTATATCAGGGTAATGGATACAACGGTTGTACAAAGCAGTACAACCCCAGACCTGCAAATCTCATCTATCGATCTATCTATCCATCCCCCCCCCCCCCCATATTGTTAGTGACACATTCTATACTGCTGTTCATAAGGTTTTAGATGTAATATCACCCCAAACATACTTTTAAGAAATCGCATATAAATGCTGATCTTGTTCTCTTCATCATTGTTAGGTCTGACATTTTGTTTGCATACCTGAAATATGCACTTTTGGGCTTGTATCCTGTTTTTTTTGGATGCTACTGCAATTAACTGTTTCTCTCCCACTGAGTCAGACTTTGATAGTAAAACTAGTACATGGCCAATTGTGCTTGTATATCTTGCATACAGTAAAGGCAACCCTACAGTATATATTGATCGGGTGATTAAACCTTTACAAGCCTTTAAAAAACAGAATGACTTAACCTCTGTTTGTTAGAGAACACTAAAGGGGTTAATGTAATAACGAAGTAAATGTTGCATATCCATTAAGGCAGTCTAAATGATTGAGGGGGAAGCAGTGCACAATATGGACATCTTCTAGTTATAATATTTATTACTTAATATTTCTATATTTTCATCAGATGATACACTGAAAGATGCATTGATGTGATGTTAACTTCATTGTATCAATGACTGCATGGCTATCAACCTACCCACGCTTTCAACAGTACTATTGTATGACATCACCACATTCTAGAATGAACCAGTTAGCACTTCTTAGACTTTGTGTGTTCTAATGCCAAAGGAACTATTCAGTTTTCATTGAAGAGTGTGCATATTAACTCTTTCAATTATTGTTTTTTTCCCCCGAAAACATTCTGTTTGGTCTGAGCAGAATATAAAAGTTATTATAATGACTGCTGGGGTTACTAAACTGAGCACCGCAAATAACCAATATTGATTTTTAAAGCGCAGATGAAATTATCTTATAGGATAGCTTTTGACAGTTAAAACTAAAGGTACCTATTGTACTAATTTTGTAGAATATTGTACAAGCTAGATTTCAATTTATTTTGTATTTTTAGAGCTGTAGGATATTCCAAATAAAATATATTCGGATTATATGCTGGTATACAGGATTGGTAAATCGTAACAGAAAATAAATAAGTGATTGTGCAGGTTACATGAAAAGATTATAGTTCTTCGGCCCCTACAGTTTACTAATAACTAAGATTGTATATGGGTTTGAGTCCCACAAACATTGTGTGATTTCTACAGCAAGGCTCAGCAGCTTTAGCCAATCCAAAATCTATTTACTGCAATTCCTGTGTTGCGCTGGTTGGCAAAGCCTCATTGGAGAATTAGATCCACATTTGCAATGGCAGAGGTTTCTTATTCTTGTACTGCAATGTCAATGTATGGCAGATATTTCAATTTCATATTATGTCTATGACATACATATATTCCTTTTTATTGCATGGGTTGGTTAAAGGGGCATTATAGTCACCAGAACAACTACAGTTTAATGCAGTTGTTCTGGTATGCATAGTCAGTTCCTTCAGGTATAAACATGTGAACAATGCCTTTTCAGAAAGTTGCTGCCTAGAGACTCAGACCGCCACTAGAGGTGCTTCCTGGGTTGTGCAGTACTGACGTTCATCGTCTCCATGTTCTGCATGGAGTCACTGATTTTTTTCCCATAGAGATGCATTAATTCAATACATCTCTATAAGGATATGGTGATTGGCGCAGAGCGCCGTACTGCCGTGTGTGAGCATTATCATTGGATTGGCTGAGATTATCAGTTCTGATGATCTCAGCCAGGGAGGCTGAGGGGAGGCGAAGGTCAGACACGTAAATAGTGTTTTTAACACTATAGTGTCAGGACTACATGTTTGTATTTCTGAACCTATAGTGTTCCTTTAAGAAACAGATCTGTAATTTATTTTAGTAAAGGCCATTCACCCTTGGCCTTTCTATGTATGTCTTGACTGGAATCTTTTTGCTAGCAACTTATGTAAAACTGTTCTTGCATTGTTCTATTCTAATTTGTACATAATTTTATTTGTATTCTTTTATTTTCTAAATAAGCACTCTAGAGACCATGTGCTACATTACCCATGATGCCCAGCTGTCCACAACCACTCAAAGGTAGCCATCAAACACCCATCCCCTCCAAAATGAGTATTTCATAAAGATAAAACCTTTATGAAATACTCACATTGACTGTACTGGAATTTGACTGAAAGATATAGTACAAAACAAAGTAGGGACTACGTTGAGAAACTGACAAAAGTTGGCGCTACCACCACCAAGTTTTGCCATTTTTCTCAACTGCCACTAATGAGAGGTGTAGGGGAAAAAAGTAGTGGAGTATAGACAATCCTGCAATCTAGTGGGATCCTCAGTGTTGTACATTTGTGCATGCATTAGATTATGGCACTATGGTGGTCTCCTGGCAGAAGAAGCATGAGGAGCTGAAGAGGACTGGCAGAAAGTCCATCGTGGTGGCTGCAAGGGATAGGTTCAGATCATTAAATATCACCTTCTCCTGCATCACACAGCCACCAGACACCAATCGAAACAGGCACTGTCGAGAATCTTTTAAAAATATGCAAAGATCCCAGACAGTAAAAGAGCCGCTTTAAAGGAGAAATATAAAGACAGTTACACAATCTTTATTTTTGTCACTGTGTATAAAAAAAGTTTTTGTACTGCACACAAATGTAACCATTCAATACTAAATCTTTTTGAATTAGGTTGCACAATCCAGTACAGGTTTCTATTTTATTTGTGGTTTTGGCTTTACAGTATGTTGCAAATGAATGCATTGTTCATCGTTTTGGTATTTAAAGTGTTGTAGGAATTGTTTTGCTGACCTGTATTCAATTTTGTTTTGTTTATAATGACACCTTTTTGTATGTGTGCAAGGAAACTGCAAAACAGACATGTGTAATAATAGAGAGGTGAACAGTCCTCTTGGCTTGTAAACGGTAGTTGATTGGCTTTGGCTGTGTTGTTGTCGTGTTTTGTATCACTATGAGGGTATAACACTCCCCCAGCTACCTTAAAAGACTGTCTGCCAAAAAAAAACCACCCAAAAACCAATGTATTTGTTTTATTAACAGTGAATAACCAATAAAGTGTGCTCAGCAATCAGAAACTGAAAAGCAATGCAGAGATAAAATATAAGAGGTTATGACATGCTTTTCAAGGTTAGGATAATGTTATGCTTTCTGTGAAAACCTGACCTTTTCTTGTTACATGCTAGAAATTCTCTTGTGTCAATGTTTTACACCCGAGAAATACAACATTGACTGTGTTATTTACCTAAGTGAGAATTTAAATGAACTTCAAATTTAAAGTCAAAATAGCCAAACTGGAAAACTTCTCCAAGACAGCTATGCAATTTTCAATTTGGCTACTGCAGCTTTAATGCGGCACTGTCATCGTCTGGAGACTTTGCAGAATTTGCAATCCCCTTGCCGGTGACATCAATCCTGGGTGTTTGGTGGCTAGGGGTAGGAGGGCAGGCAATGGTAAGTCCTACTTACCTGAAACTGTCCCTCTCGGGCGCTGCCAACTTCTCCCAGCTGGTCCTCTTTAGCTCCCGACGCTTCAGATTTGTGCGCGAGAGAACAGAATTGACGTTTACGGAGGATCTCTGTCTCTTGACTGGGTAGGGTAGAAATTCTAACACAGTCAATATGAGTATTTCATAAAGATTTCATCTTCATGAAATTCACATTTTTCAGGGGAGAGTGACAGTGCCTATGTAAATGTAAAATTCTTAAATATGAATTTACACTTTAGTAAATAACTCTGTAAATACACCATTTGCAGTTGACAAATAATTTGGGGAAAGGCCTCCAGTCACCCAAACATACAGGAATCTGACTTAATACAGGGGCTGGCAACCTCCAACACTTCAGATGTTGTTGACTACATCTCTCATAATGCTCTCACAGCCATAATGCTGGAATATCATCGGGGAGATGTAGTCCACATCATCTGGAGTACCGTAGGTTGCCTACCCTTGCTGTAATATATTAATTAAAAAAACATCTAATTGCTCTGCCTGTACAGCTCTTCAAAACACCTTAAACGTGATTATTTCTGTAATTAAGGGGGAGAGAGTTATCGAGGAAAGGAAATCCACACAGATGTATATTTGCTGGCACACGCATACATAGCTGTCCAGGAATGTTCACCCAGTACTCCCCACATTCCTGCCCAACCAGTGTCAGCCCTATGAAGTGCACATTAAAATCTGTGGGAAGTAAGGGCAGGTTGGAACCAACTGAATAACTCAAGTGGCCAACTTTTTTTGTTTTTTAATAGCATAGGTTGCATAACTTAGAAATATAGACTGTCACATGATTATTTATATTGCACTCATAATATAGCATGTTTATGCAGGGTGTTTTATGCAGACAAGTAATCATACATTCAGCAGATAGCATATTAAGCAATAAACCGTGGAGTCAGGCAGGGATAAAAATGGAATCTCATTAAAGGAAAAGTAGTTGCCAGGGCGATGGGTGCACTAATGGAGATGGAGGACTAAAGAAAGGAAATAATTAAGTCATGTGATCTGGAGTGCGTGGGATTGGTTGTTGCAGTCAAGTTGTGAAAGAGTTTTATACAACTATGAGGAATTCAATAGTGCTGATAAAGTGGGAGTCAGAGTTTATTTTACATCAAAAGAGCACCTTGCCAATCATGGTTTGGGAAAATCAGTTTTAAAAATTGAGTTTTGGAGGAAGTCAGAAAGTAAAGGAGTTTAGCCATCAGCCTGGTAAAGGAGATTCACAAGTGAATTTATATATATATATTTTTGTAGGGCAAAGGGGGGAACCAACCTCTTGTGGCTGTCTTCCTGACAGCCGCTAGAGGCACTTCTGTGATGCTGGATGTGAAATTTGCATCCAGCGCGCAGAACATCCATAAGAAAGCATTGAGAATGCTCATTCCACTCCACTCAGGAGCTGACCTCGGCAGGGGAGGAGAGGTCACCAGCGCTGAGGGAACCTGGCGCTGGATTAAGGTAACTAAAGGGGTTTTAACCCCTTCAGCGCCAAGGGGGGAGGTGGAGGGGAGACCTGAGGGTGGGGGGGACCTAAGGATGATATTGTGTTAGGATAACGAGTTTGTTTTCCTGACACTATAGTGATCCTTTAAGATAGTGGTTCTCAAACCAATACCTGCTGAATTAAAAGGAGGCAGCATGGGAGGAGTGCACTACCGTACCTTAGCACAGAGGTTAGAAAAGTATAGCTTTAAAACACAAGGCACCTATTTTCCAGCATTTTGCTTGTATGGCTTCAGTTTTGACATATACAAAGTTTATTTAAAGAAAAAATAAAGCGGAGTGTGTGTTTGTGCTTTAGGGTGCACACGCCTATGCCCAACACGTACACACATTCACTTAGACTGTGGAGTGGTCATCTCTGACACAGGGTTACATGAAAATAAAATTTCCCATTTCATCAAATCATAACCCAGTCCATTATTGCAGAATGTTGTATATTGTTGACAGGAAGGTTTTTGGTCTGGGACGGCCTAGATTTTCATTCCAGGGAATGAAATGGTACTAACAGACTGATGATGGATTAGTACCTAGTAACTTGCTGCTAGGAACTATATGTTTAGTTTTGCATGCCTGGTTAGTATTATTTATAGTAAATGTATACAGCAAATGGGGTATGTATATATATATATATATATTTATTTTTCCCATATCTGAACTGTAGTAAAATGATAACACTTTCAAACTCGGAAGAAAATATCTCTTTAAGAATAAATAGTAAAAAAATAAATAAACCATTACCAATATGCTGCATAGGTCTGTTAGAATT
This sequence comes from Pelobates fuscus, assembly GCF_036172605.1. Lineage (NCBI taxonomy): Eukaryota > Metazoa > Chordata > Amphibia > Anura > Pelobatidae > Pelobates > Pelobates fuscus. Next base: position 157,190,520 of record NC_086320.1, read on the forward strand.
TCACAGCTGGATTTATAGCGTAACAGTCTGCATGGTCAATTGATGATGTTTTATGAAAGCTGTGTTTAGTCACAGATATTGCAATGTGAACACAAGAAGCTATGGCTGTCAACCTTTAAAAAAACAACAAAAAAACAGACATTATACTGAATCTAAACCTTGACCCATTCTGCTACCAGTTAACTAACCTCCCCCCAACCCCTCCCACCCCCCTCCCCCCCCCATCCCAAGAAAAAAAAAAAAAAAACAACGACATATATTACAAATACATATTTATCTTTGATTCTTTTTCTGTTATATTTACGTGCTTTATAGATAGTTTGTTTCTGGTTCTGAACCATGTTCTCCTATATTTGGTATATAAGCTTACTTGGAGAACAAACACACTAAAAATAAGGTGCCAGAGAAAATTGAGAATGGACAACAGTTTATATAGCTTGCCTTTTTTCTTCAGTTCTGAAGATTGATATAATTTATCTTGTGCCATTATAGAATAAATTTAAACTATTAGCATATCAGACTGATCCCACCTAAAAGGACATTTCTGAACCTGAAATGTAGGTTAGCTCCCTGTACACAGGAGATACAGGAACCCCAGGCATCCATTTTAGCCATGTTAGGACTGGACAGTAAGATATAGTTGATACCCCTAGGTCACATTGAGCTCGGGGTTCATGTCTGGATTACCCTTTTTTTTTTTTTTTTTGTTTTTTTTTTTAATTCTTTGTTTTATTGAAGCATTGTGAGGTTGTTACAGAAAGGAAGAAAAGGAAGAATAATATATCAGTGATTTTACATACATATGCAATAGTCATTAACATTGATATACATTCTCAGGTGTGTCTGCTTCATTTTATTTTTGTTAGGGTATCGCTGTGTCTGGAAAGTTAGGCACAAGTGGTTGTGGTAATGAAGTACTAGGCATAGAATTTCTACATAACAGAGTATTTGAACTGGCACAGTGTGTCATATAACGCAGAACTAGGGCTTCATGTGGGGACTGCTTTTTTCTACGCTGCACGACCCGTTGAATTACAACAACTTGGAAAGATGCTGCCACTGAAGCTTATTCTAAAGATTTTTGTTTTTTCTCCTTTGCATGTGTGTGTAATCAGCTCATAGAGCAAGATTTAGACATTACAGGAGTTAAGAGCATAGTCCCTCTTGTCTAAACAAGGGGCAAGACGTAAGCTATTATGCACATCTGTGTATTTGGACATGTATATAAGCACACTTTTATAGTAGCTTGACATTTGTGGGAGCATGCACAATTTCAAGGTTTGGAGGGTGAGTTGCAGGTTATAACGCTTAAATAAGCAAAAACATGAATATAGATTGATCTAAGCTTGTCATCCTTCAGGCTTGGTCTAAGCAGGCTACACTTACTCTTAGAAGCTACTGTAGTCTGGAGTTGCAGTGTGTTAGCGTTATTACATCGATATTAAATAAGCAGTGCTAAAGCGTTATTAATACTTGGTAAAACAGCTCCCAAGTATATCATGTCAGGCGTAGTCGATAAAACAGAATATGAGTTTAGACAATATGGATTTTAAAGAAAAACATAAGGGAAGAAAACAAACATAAGAGAGAGTACCACTGGTGAAAAGGAACTGAAGAGCATATATAGCCCTAGTCCATGTGGCTGACAGGCTGCAGAGTCAGTTCAGCCTATACCCGACAGGTAATGTCCCAATAGCCAGGGAGAGTGACTTGCGCTTCCAGGCTTCAGAGGGGGTTGTAGGGCAAGGCCATTCACCGGGGTCGATGTCACCTCTGTTACCTCATTTGTGGTAGCTGGCTTACTCGTCGACAGTGACCACTCGCTTGGCGCCCGCAGCTGGTGTGATGTATGTCGCTTTACGTGCCGCCATGTTGGGGCCTTCTTCATTGCCATAGGCTGCTGCTGCAAAGTTGTAATCCGCCCGGGAGCGAAGCGTTTTGTCAGCTGTTGTGGGGCCTTTTGTTGCGGCTTTTGTGGCTTTGGGCTGAGTTCTCTGTTGGCTTTCTGCCCAGGTGAGCTGCGTGCGTGTGGTTTGGATGCTGGGTGGGCTGTTGTGCCCGACATGGCTTCATGCACCCCTTCTCCCGCTCGCCTTCGTCCGCTTCTCCATCCCTCAGCCACCTCTGCTGCACGTGTGTCTAATTGCACCCAGAATCGGGCGAAGATCTCATCGAGGTGTAGCAGCATGCGATCAATTGCGGCGCACCCGTCTAGCGTGGCCTGCCTCGTGTCGTTTGCAGAGGGTATTCTCGCCATTTTGAGGAGGATTGCCTTGTATCAGTTTCTCGCTGTCTCCGTTATCCGCTTTCCACAAGGTAAGTGCCTGTGCTCGATGCGGACCGGGATGACCCCCACCGGTCCGGGGGGGAGGTGAGAAGGGTTCACAGGGTGCCCACCTTCTGCTTGAGGTCCCGGAGAGCGGCCGCCTCTCCTGGACTCAGCTCTTTGTAGGCCGCAGACTTCGATTGGTCGATCCACTTATCGTAGAGATTCGGGAGCGGTACCGTCTGGTGCAGCAGCCTCTCCCGGATTCAATTAGTAGAAGCTGCGGTCTGATAGTGTCTATTTCTGGGTGAAACACCCCGTTTTACTTCCCTAGACGTGGGAGCTCGTGCTAAACACGTCTGGGCTGCTTGGCTGCCAGGCTCCCTGGATTACCCTTTTACCTCAGGGAGAGCAAACAAACGCAAATTATGAAGTAGGGCAATACTAAAAACATACAACAATTGATCAGTTTTCATGCTGGTTTTAGCTCATTTTTTATTACTACACAGAGAACCTAAACCATTTGCATATCAGACTGATCTCACTCAAACGCCTGGTCCGGTCCTGAAATGCAGGCCGTCTCTCTCAGCACGAGATACAGCATCACCAGACAATTTTTTCAGCCTTCTTAGGCCTCGTCAGTGAGGTATAGCTGATAGCCTGTAAGCCCTCTAGGCATCAGCTATAATCTTTCTTCTTGGTGATCCCTCGTGATACTTTTTTAAGAGCATGCCTATTTGCCCTGCATTATTTCTCATGTATACTTTCCACACTTTACTGCTTATTATATACTTGCAATGACATGCTTGTTTTTTAAGATAATGACCTTCTAAATGCTTTGAATAGAAAATATGTATTCAACTTAAAGGTGAATTCTTTTGGAATAATATAATAATCTTCATAAAGCAATGATTGCTTTTGAACCAGTGCCGTGTCATTAGGTGGTAAAATCAATAGATAAGACATGTAATGGCAACATCAGAGTGAAATATGGATTTGATTCACTTTCTCTCGTATGGCTTTTGTACTATACTACAATGTGTTTTCCGAAAGCATTTTAATTCATCCTTGTGATGAGTAGGTTCAGTAACAAACAGAGTGATTATGCTGATAGTGTACAGGAAACAACCCTTATGGGTGTTCTTACGGAACATGAGATTTATCTTGAATCGTTGGAACATTTCGGCTCATTCAGAATGTTTCTTTGACCCAGGTCAGCAGAACATGATGAATTGGCCTTACTGTCTCACTTAATTATTAAACGGCATGATCGTAGCAGTTCCTGGAATATCTTAATACTAAACAATATACTATTCTTGATCATACTGCGGTGTCCTATGGTTGTGCTCAGTTTCAATGTACTGAATGCAATATGTAGTTGTGATTTGTATGAATAGAATTGTTAATACCGTACAGTTCTTTTTGCATAGTTAGTCCTAGACTTTGAGGATCCTTCTTGGTGCATATTATTTTGTCCTGTAGGTTAGTTCCGTTCTTCCCAGCATTGAGTATACAAGCATTAATGCATATTGGCATTTCCTTTGCTTGCTGTTTGTTAGTCACTGGTTTTTACAGTGAGTTTCAGTGAAGTTTGTATTACCGTAATTAAGCAGATAATTCACAGGATCTAGTGTTGCATTTGAGCATTTTTAAAGAAAACATTTATGGAAATAGTTATGAATATATAAATCCTGCCCCACCTAATATATATTTTATTCGCTGTTCCAAAAAAATTAAAGATAATGAAAGTTGCGCAATCAAAATGCATATTTCCCTTTCCCTTAGATATTTGAAAGTTATTTTTTTTTCATTTCTGAAAGTAGTTTTAGACAAATAGTTTTGTGAATAATTTGCATTTGTTTTATATTCTACCAACATTTTAAACTCAACCATTCATGGAATTCTGTTGAAATATTGTGGAACTGTCAGACCTTCCAATTGGAATCACAGCGAAATGTTCTATATCGTGTTTAAATGAAAATCATGTATATACCGGTATTTGTTATTATATTTTTAAACCTATTCTCGAAAAGAACATGTTAGTGATTGTCACTTTTATAGATTGTTTTTGACACATTATTTGTATATATATATGTGGTAAAGCAACAGTTCAAATAAGGGCTGATGGGCTTTTAAAGCTTATTTAAAAAGAAAAGTTATCACTAGGCCCCAACAAGGTATTTTAAGTCTGTCTGTAGTTATGACTAATATCTTTATTACTATGTTTGGTTTCTATTTATACTGCTAAGGAAACAATGTATATGAAGCATGCAGGCCTTAACATTAGTTTTGCACTGCCCTACATAATATAGTAAAAAAAAATAATAATAATCCAACAGTAAACATTTTGTTGGTTTAGTGAAATATATGCTCCCACCTAGATTTGTTTTCTTCTCATGTTGTAATAATAATAAAAAAATTAATTATATTTTTCCATACGTTCAAACACGTATATTCATACTAGAAATCTATCTCAAAAATGTAAATATATGTCCTAGACAAACTAAATGTCAAAAAAATGTCAAGTTAGACGTTTTGAATATATGTTGAAGGATGTGCTTGAAACTTTCAACTCAATGAACTGGATCTCCACATGCCTCCCAACTGTCCCACTTTTGGCTGGACAGTCCTGATTTTGGAGTGCTGTCCCGCTTGAGTTCCCTGGTGTCCTGCATATGAGGACACCAGGGAATCTTCCCCGGGCATCACAACACGAGCACATCGTTAGACGTGCGAACCCTGTGCAGCGTGCACTAGGACCGTGCAGGGACCGCTTCAGCAGGACTTCCTGTTTGGTCCAGAGGGTTGGGGGCTGGCCAGGCAGACTAACAGTTAGCGAACTTGGAATTGTTTTTAGGCTGGCCCCCCTTTCAGGCAAAGCTCCCACCTTTCCACACAGCACTGGCAACAACACCCGCTCTGGACTCCACTCACCCATCCCGAGTTACAGAGACAATATGTTGGGAGGTATGCATCCATAGTTGTAACTTTGAGGCAGGAGTGACCAAAGACATTACACTGCCCCCAACTGCTCATAAAAACTGTACATCAGGAACAGACTCAAAATGGAAAGAGATATAGCTCTGCCTCCATCCATCTTCATGTTTACTTTCTGCTGCCACTTTGCAGTTGGCATACCCCATACCTAATTATTTTCACCTTCCACTGACCCAAAGCTGATATATAGAAAATAGTTTCCCTCTTTTATCTTTTTTTTTTTTTTTTTTTTATTGCTTTATTTTTGAGGTGCAATGTTACATAATGAATATGAGCACATGGGCAGCATCAATAAGAAGCAAAAAAATAATACTCAGTGTGTGGCAAACGGATATCGGGATGCACATTTGTAGGTATGGACATCAGGAACATAGCTCCGTCATGTTAAACAGAGGATATGTGAGAAAGGTCGTTGTGTATAACTGCAGGTAAGATCAAGAGGTAAGTACCAGTGAGCATTCAGAAGAAGCAAATGTAGTTGAGCAATTAGAGCTCAGCATCATAATAAAACAACATTATTGTGGCTAACATTGTGCACTATGGGATCAGTATTAGTAAATCAGGTGAGCTGTAGGTAGTGGACGTGGATCACTCAACCGATACCCAGGGAGGAAGAATGTCAGCCTCCACACATACTCAGCTTACTGACATTCTGACATGGTTTTCTCCAACGTGTCTTCTCGGTCATCTGCCGAAGTTTGTGTCTGCGGAACCGCTGCCCTTATAAACCGGCAGACCTCCGGATCTGGGAGGTCATATTGGGGATGAAATGGTTTGGCATGTTGCAGTCAGAGAGAGCAGGTGTATACAGTTCCCTTTAAAGCAGAAAATCTAGGTTAAAGCAAAACATATTTTTAATGCAACCCAACAAGAAAATTGTTAAAATAAAAGATTTTTCAAAATTATTTAAGTCCTTAAAGGACCACTATAGTGCCAGGAAAACATACCCGTTTTCCTGGCACTATAGTTCCCTGAGGGTGCCCCCACCGCCGGGCTCTGGAGAGAGGAAGGAGTTAAACACTTACCTTTCTCCAGCGCCGGGCGGGGAGCTTTCCTCCTCCTTTCCTCCTTCCTCCCGACGTCATCGGCTGAATGCGCATGCGCGGCAGGAGCCACGCGCGCATTCAGCCGGTCAATGAGACAGCCACTAGAGGCTCTGGAGGCTGGATTAACCCTCAGTATAAACATACCAGTTTCTCTGAAATTGGTATGTTTATAAAAAAAAGGGTTAATCCTAGAGGGACCAGGCACCCAGACCACTTAATTAAGCTGAAATGGTCTGGGTGCCTAGAGTGGTCCTTTAAACTCTTACTCCTTCTGCAAGTTTTGCAGATGATCTGACCCATCCACTTTTTACATAACAGTGCATGGTGGAGAATCCAGAGCACCTTGTAGGGAAGCATTGCGGGCACACTAAGCACATTGGAAGCTATAAAAACATAGAAAAAACAAACATTGAAAAAAAACAAACATTGAAATAGATACTATTTAAAAAATTACTTTATTATTATAACTGTATTAAATAACGAAATGCCAGATTGTTTTACAAATTATATGAGTAAAATAAAATACTAAAACTGTGCTGGAATAGGTCCCAAAATATGTTCTCTCATGTCTGCAGCTTTCAAAAGAATTATTGTTTCTTTCTTTGAAGTTTTTAATTCGTCTTTCTTTATCTAACTTTATTAAACTCACACAGAAGGCTACTTTGCACAAGAAGGTATTTGGAGGAGGTAAGAGCTTCTAAATAAAACACACTTTCCTAAGATAGGTTTTAAAATAAAACCTTTTTTCCGGACATGTGTAGGGACATTCTCTGAATCATTACCAGGGGTGAATTGACTAGGACTGAAGAAATAAAGTGTTTTAAACACCAAAACCACTACATCTCTATGTAGCGGTGTTGGTGCACACAATGTGCCTTTTTTTTTGTATGACCATATTACACATTGCTATTTCTGTGAAACAGTTATATTTACATTTGGCCGTAAACACATTTATAGCGACTGTCAACCCATTGCTGTAAGTTACTGTACTTACTGAAACACAGTGATGGTGTCAATGAGCAATCATTTAATTAGATCTTTCCTGATTTGTAAAGCTCTGCTCTAAGACTTTTTAGATCAGTGTTTGATTAGGGGCTGAATAGGTGTGAAGCTAAAATTACCATGGGCCTGAATTTTAAATTCTGTCATCCTGTGACTTAAAGATCATGAGCTGGACCTCTGTCTGCAGTTAGACATTGCAGCCATGTATAAAACCATACCCACATGCGTTTATAAACAGGAAATTTTAAGCATAGAATGTCAATCTTCATAAGCAGGCTAAGGCACAGAAACAATTTGCTGGGAGAGCAATGGGTACATGGGGTCACTGGGCGCATGGAATCTGTTGTATTGGTTATGTTACACAGAGGGACTGTGTGCAGATAAGTCCCTCTTATTTCAGATACAGATTTGCATATACAGTACCAAATCTACCTTTCACACTTCATATTTTATAGTATAGGTGACACATGTTACTCTGCTACAGCCCTGCCAACTGACCAGCTTTTGGCAGGATAGCCACTATTTTAGGGTCCTGTCACGGTGTCCCACATCCAGGGACACCAGGGAACTGTCCTCCAACAGAACAGCGCAAGCACATCATTAGATGCTTTTGTGTGTGGAGTGCTCATGACCATGCAGAGAGCGCTTCAGGTCCTGTATATCAGGGACTGGCTGGGAGGCTGACGGTCAGAGTAGCGCACTTGACACCAGGATGACACACCCCTCAGTGATGCAAATTGTGTCATTGGCAACACCCATGAAGGCTCGCCCACCTCATCTCGATTCCATACCTCCTAATGTTGAGAGGTATTCAGCCAGGTCAGGGAAGTTAGCTCCCTGGCCAAACACTATAAGAAGCTGTACACTGCAGAAAAGCAGGTGATCACAAAAATAATTGAATAAAACATTTTAAAAACTGAGGGAGCTTGAGTCTATTGTAATGTGTGGGCCTACAGCCATAGCTCCATAAGCCACAACAATAACTTGGCCCTGGCAGTTCTAGAACTTAACCCCTTAAGGACGCAAGACGGTTCAGGACCGTCATCGGCATTTTTCCCTTGCCGACCGACGACGGTCCTGAACGGTCCTAAATTTAAAATGTACTTACCCGATCGCCGTCGTTCCCCCGGCGGCGATCGGCGTTGCTCCCGGTGTGGGGAGACTGCCTGCAGCCCAGACAGTCTCCCCATGGCGGATTAGGACCCCTGGGGCCATGTGATCGCCCAACAGGGCGACCACATGGTCACAATAGGTGTCCTAGTCTCTGCCTGCAGGGGGACTGTCTGTGCTGACAGGCAGTCTCCCTGCCAGTGTAAAATCATAAAAAAATTTAAAGTGAAAGTTAATAAAAAAATATATATTATTATATATGTGTATATATATGATATATAGACATATATTATACCTATATAATATATGTCTATATATCATATATATAATGTCATGCTAAGTGTATTTTTATATTAATATGTACATATATTAATATAAAAATACACTTATAATTAATTTACACACGTATATATATAATATATATAATAACTATATATATATTGTATATATATATATTATTATAAAATACGAATAATAAATAATTTTAATTAAATTTAAAAAATTTAAAATAATAATAAAAATTTAAAAAAAATTATATATCTATACGAAATGTTATTCTAACTGTATTTTGATATTAATATATATATATTTATATCAAAATACACTTAGAATGAAATTGTATATATATCTATGTATATATAAATAAATAAAAAGAATACGAACTATTCATATGTCCATATACAAAATTACATAAATAATTATATAAATATACACGTAGACTTCAAATATATAAATATGCACATATATTTAAATTCTACGTGCGTATTTATGTAATATTTTTACATAATTAAGTTATTTTATTGATTGCAATTTAAGGGACCTGCGTGCCAACCCAGGCCGAAAGTCCAGAGAATTTAATTTGCTAGCACTGTATTTTACCCTGTAACGTTCTACGACACCCTAAAACCTGTACATGGGGGGTACTGTTTTACTCGGGAGACTTTGCTGAACACAAATATTAGTGATTCAAAACAGTAAAACATATCACAGCGATGATATTGTCAGTGAAAGTGACTTTTTTTGCATTTTTCACACATAAACAGCACGTTTACTGATGATATAATTGTTGTGATACATTTTCCAGTTTTGAAACACTAATATTTGTGTTCAGCAAAGTCTCCTGAGTATAACAGTACCCCCCATGTACAGGTTTTATAGCGTTTTTGAAAGTTACAGGGTCAAATATATGGGTCAAATATTTTTACATTGAAAATGGCCAGGTTGGTTACGTTGCCTTTGAGAGCGTATGGTAGCCCAGGAATGAGAATTACCCCCATGATGGCATACCATTTGCGAAAGAAGACAACCCAAGGTATTGCAAATGGGGTATGTCCAGTCTTTTTTAGTAACCACTTGGTCACAAACACTGGCCAAAATTAGCGTTCAATTTAGTTTTTTACTTTTTTCACACACAAACAAATATGAACGCTAACTTTGGCCAGTGTTTGCGACTAAGTGGCTACTAAAAAAGTCTGGACATACCCCATATTGAATACCCTGGGTTGTCTACTTTAAAAAAAATATGTACATGTGGGGTGTTATTCAGCGATTTATGACAGATAATAGTGTTACAATGTCACTATTGATACATTTTAAAAATATATGTTTTGAAACCGCAATATCCTACTTGTACTTATAGCCCTATAACATGCAAAAAAATAGCAAAAAGCATGTAAACACTGGGTATTTTTAAACTCAGGACAAAATGTTGAATCTATTTAGCAGTTTTTTTCATTCGCTTTTGTAGATGAATAAAAGATTTTTCACATAAAAGTCAAAAAACATGTATTTTTTTCAATTTTTCATCATATTTTTTCATTTTTTAAAAATTAAATTACATGAGGTTATATAAATAATGGCATGTAAAGAAAGCCCCTTTTGTCCTGAAAAAAACAATATATAATTTGTATAGGAACAGTAAATGAGAGAGCGGAAAATTACAGCTAAACACAAACACCACAAAAGTGTAAAAAGATGCCTGGTCGCAAATGTACAACATCGCAAAAAAAGTCCAGTCCTTAAGGGGTTAACATTAGGCGGTAGCTAACCCTAACCCTAATTGTCCTGTTAATCCCAACCCTAACTCGATTCCTATCCTAACCGTAACTGTCATATATATCTTATATGCAGAACTACAAAATAAAAGTGACCTAGCATTGTCAACAAGAACCTACCACACAACACAATCCTCTTTGCACACAGCAGTGCTTTATGTGTTTTTTTTATTTTTTTATTTAAGACTGCTTGCTTTCTGATATGAAATATGTATTTATGTAAACAGATTAACATTTGCAGTGAGATGAAAAGTTATTATAAGTCACCATCCATTTTCTTATGGAATTCAGCCTTTTATCAGTGGACTGTATAATAGAAAAAACACAATGTATAAATATATATACATATGGTAAAAAATAAATAAAAATAATACTGCTGTATGGTGAGCGAACTCTGACCATGTTGCTTTCAGATTTTAATACATGCTTAATATGTTGAACATTTTTGTTTGCCGCAGAGTCTGTTATCTCAGACTCAATAGAGTCCTGTAAAGCAGACGCAGTTCTCCTGTTCATGGCATATGCTATAGATACATGTCAACTGCGTAGGCTTGTAGTGTGCTCACCCTCTTCTTAATCAATTAGCAAGCTGCCATGGCAACAGACAGCATTCATCTGCCATTCAGGTGTGTTTTGTCTTGCTTTTCAGCAACAACTCGCATCTAGTTTTGGCTTTGTATTGTACACAGTACTTCAGAATTCCCACAGTAATTACTGTCCATCTCTTTTCAGTGAATAAAATTTGATGAAGAAGTTGATGAATTTGTGTTGCTCGTCCAGGAAGCTGGGGGTTCATAGCCAGCAAAATTTGCTATCACTTTTCTATTATGGTTTATTTTTAACAAATCGTGCTTGGCAATCTGTGAGCTCTTGGCTTTTATGCCAAATGGTAATGGGAGTTTATTTTGCTGCACAATCCCTGTTTGGTCTTTCATTTAAATGGCATTTTCTCATATGAGCATCTTGAGACTAGCGTGCACAGAAACTTGGCCACTGTGTATCAATGCAGAATCGTATGACAGAATGCAGGACAAGGTCAGTGGTACTAGTCAATGTGTGTGTTGTATGAAACAGCAGACAATCTACTACGCGCTGTAAAGCTTAACCACAGCTTATAACGGGGTGGCCAAAATTGATTACCAATTGATTACCAGCTGCGTGCAGAACTACAACTCCTACAATGCCTTTGACAACTTTAAAGGAACACTCTGTCAGAAAAATATTTATTTGTTTGTTCTAAACCAATTGGATGCTGCCGATACTGAAGCATCCAATAACATTAAAAAACATGCTTTTCTGTGACAAGCTTTCATATGGTTCAGCATCATCATGCTGTGCGTGAAGACTTTAAATTATTTGAAGTCTCCACTGGGAAGTACTTGCATTTACCAAAGTGCTGGGACCGCATCTGGGCACCAAGATCATTGCATTAAGCTGTAGTAGTTTTGGTGCTTAGAATTCAAAGGGACAGTCAAAGCACAAAAATCACTTCATCTTAATTAAGTGATTTGGAGGCAAAAATGAAGTTTCTGCAACCTAGAAAATGAAAACTGTGCTTTTACTGAAAATTGCCACAGTTTGTATTTTGGCATACCCTTAATTGCCACTAGGGACTTTATACTATTGCTGTGCATGCGCTGTATGTCCTCCGTACTTCTCAAGAAGAAGCACCATAAGGGAGAAAAGGCATCAGAATTGATTATATCACCAGAGGAGGATTGGGCTGCTTTGCAGAGTTTATCTAGGCACTGCAATAAAGATACGTTTTATAGCAATATATATAATTTAAAAATATATATTTTTTTTAAACAAGGGGGGAGCAGTGATCTAAAATACATTAGAAACACAACTAATGGTAAAAAAAAGAAAAATGATTACTGTCAAAAGTGAAGAGGATATTCCTGTTTGGTGTTCCACCCTAAGTACCATAGCCACAACAGCTCAGTGTAGTAGTTTTTGGTTCCAGTAGGCTACTGGCACTATCCTATGTTTTTTGGAAAAAAATTGGGAGCAATTTTATTGGGCTCTCCTCTGCACTCATAGCTCACTCCCTCTGTCCTGCCTTATTGATAATGTGAAATGTACACATTATCCATATCATTGAAACTTTCTCAGTATGTTCATGGATTTACTGACCATTAGCAACATAACGAAAGATGTTTTCTGTTTTTTCAGAAAGTCTTGACTAATAGTCTAAAAAAAGTATTTATGACAGCTTTTATTTGTAATATTGGTATACTATAAAAACATTGCTAAAATGCTAATCAAAACTGAAAAGGAGTAACCGTTAATGTTTTTATTTATTTCCCAGTCAATGTGCACCTTTAGTCCAGCAACATTTTATTTAAAGGATTGATCCAAGCATCATAATTCCAGGCACCCAGACCACTTTTGCCCATTGGAGTGGTCTGGGTGCCAACTCCCATCACCCTTTTTCCTGCAAGTGTAATTATTGCAGTTTTTATAAAGGTCATTAATTCTAGAAAACCAGAGCTGAAGAGGTGGTGGGTTTGGCTTTAGCCAGAGTAGTGGTATGAAATACTTAGCCGTGTTCAATATTTTTTTTTTTTAATTAATTTTGTTGTATGTAGATGTCACCACTGAGGTATGGTGGAGTACAATGGTGGAACTAGTGTAGTGAGTGCTCTGGCGCAAGAATGTTTTTTGAGCCCCTTCGGTAGCACAAGGGTGGCCAAAAGGTAAATCCCCATCTTTAGTACAAGTCCTCCAAAACTTTGCCAGCTGGGGGATCTACCATTTGTCTATCTTTGCATTGTTGTATTTGTGAGCAGTGCTTGTGCGTTTGAATGTAATCAAGTTTTTGTATGAAGTATGTGTGTGCATGTAGGAGTGTATTTGTATGTACTGTTGCCATTGGCATGCAGGAGTGCCCTTCTTCTGTAAAGTTTGCGTTTGAATTAAGGGGTGTGTTTGTATCTAGTGTTGGCAATTGATTGCTGGGATGTATGCACATATACACATACACATACACACACTGCCACATACATACTTATACATATTTTCTCAGATACACATTGACACACGCACACACAGATACACACACTGACAAACACATAGATAAACACACTGACACATGCACACCCACACACTGACAAATTCACACATTGATACAAAGATAGGTCACAATTCTTATATTTATTGCCCCTCTCCCATTAACATTCCTTTTATGTGCAGGAGGGTATCTTCCCTGGGGACCTTCTGCTGGTTGAGGCTGAAGGGATGTATCTGGGAGGAAGTGACCCACTCTCACAACATCAGCAGTAATACAGGGGCCCAGTAGCACTGTTAAATGGTCACAGGGCACCGTTCAGCGATGCCCATCGGCTGGCACTAAGTGCATGGGCCACCCCAGCGTGCAGGTCCAAGTTCAGCTGCACCAGTGGTGGTTTTGCTGCTGGTGGAGTAGCAATGATGGCTGGAACGGTGGAGGGTGATCTGTAAACCTCAAAAGTTGCTCTGTTTTTTTTATTTGCAAGATGGATTTGTGTATTGCATTATTACAGCATTCATACAAGTAACATTTTCATGGAAGTCTTGATTCTTTGGGAAAAAAATGCTTCCTAAATATTTTGCATTCAAGTTATTTTACATTATTGATATAAATTCCTGTCATAAGTATGTCTACCTGGTATCTCACCATTTCAACTATTTTCCCATACTTTCATGTGCTCCAGTGACTCCTGAAATAAGTCAAATGAGAGCAGCCAATCAGTGATTAGCATAATTTCCAATTTACATAAGTGATGAGAACAGCTGATCTCTCTGTCTCTGTAATGGGGAACCAACGCATCACCACAGAGAATCCACATTTTTATATTAGTGCTGCAGAATTCCAAGAGAAAACTTAAACAGGTTCCAAAATGTTATTTAGGTTTTCAAACCGTGTAGAATGGCATCAGCAGAACTTACGTTATGAGACATGAATCAGCGACCTACACGGAATATCTGTCAATTATTTTTACGCAGATAGAATAACTTGGGTAAGATGGATATTATTTAAAAAAAAATAAAGTATATATAGTTTCTCAGATACTTCTTTGTCTGAAGTGGTTGTTGATGAGCTGTTTCTATATCTGACCTTGCACAACTGGCTTTCTTTTGTATAACACACAAAGCTAGGTGGTGAGGGGAGAATCTGGTTTACGCAGTTTCGAGAAACTCTTACATGGACACCCTGAATGAGTGCCTCGTTCCCTTTAAAGTAGAGCCTGCCCTACTTCCTAACACATGGTGAGATGGCTACAATGGAAACAAAGGGAAAGAGAAAAACACAGTTATAGCCACTCTAACTCATCTACTTGATATGTGTGTGTATGCTAAAGGGAATTATACAACTTTTCTTCCAAATTCATGATGTTCTATGTATCTTCCGCATGTGATTATAATATAATAAATATATACATTGTGATATAGAAATAATTGTATTCATTATATAAAGTGGTTTATAAGAAAATAGTAAAGCATTCTTTCAATTGTCTACGTGGTTGGTTATTGTTGCTGGCTACGGTATTCTGACCAGATGTGTGCCCAACCAGTCATGACCATCTTTTCTTTTCTTTTTATTTTCTCTCAGTTTTCCTTTTCTTGTTCCCTCTATACATTGGTTCTTGCCACTTGCCCTCTATACATTGGTCCTTGCCACTTGCCATTTTGTTCTCCTTTGCCCATGATATCTGCAGTTTGCCCTTCTGTTGGGCTTTGTTGACTGATGGATTGTGGGTATATTAGCTTAGCAACAGAAATCGATTTTTGCTTAAGCTCCACCCAACTCTTTGGAAGCAGCAGTGCCTCTTTAATCATTCAGCAGCTAAACCGTCTTTTGTATGATTGTTTCAAGTGGAGAAATACCATAGATAGGTTATAGCTCGTGGAAGTCGGATAATGATACAATATCCAAATCATCTTCAATAGAATGCTGATGAAGAGTGCGCACATTATCATCTTCTGGTTTTACATTGCAATTTATTTTCTAAAAACAATACATATTGATTTGACTAATTGCTTTACATTTCACTTGTTGGGATAGTTGTATATTTGTCATCATACTATTGAGCTATAGATTATAAAATTATAAAAAAGGCAAAATGCAGAATTTGCAGCTACCATTTTAAACTTTAAACTCAACCATTCATGGAATTCTGTTGAAAGATTGTGAAACTGTCAGACCTTCCAATTGGAATCACAGCTAAATGTACTATAGCGTGTTTAAATGAAAATCATGGAAATACCGGTACCGGTAAATACCGATAATTACATATTAACGCTTGCTTAAAGACCTATATCCCACAGAGTAGACATTACAACAACAGAAAAATAATCCATTTTTGGGGATGGCATGTATACCATGCAGTTTTATATGCAGTTTATGAAAAATTACTATCTGAATGTAAAAATGAGGAATGTATGTGGTACCAATGTGCAACACATAGACATTGAAAAATCCCTGTAATATACTCAATGTGCTGAAAGCCCCATCTCTAGCTGCTGGAATGAAGCCATGAAGTTTACTAGCAAAGCCTGCTGCAGTGTGGAACAATGAATAGGGTTTCCGTTGACATAAGGACAGAATGGAACCACACCGTATCACTGGAACAAGAAGGAGGAAAATAGGGTTTAAAATCCATTTCTTTTTTTTATAAACAAAAAGTAATTCAGCACACACGATTTATTATGGTATATGGAGTATTCTTTATTGACATTATAAAGAAGCAATGAAACTAAAGTTCTTCTGTAGCATCTCTGTGGAATGCTAGAACTCATGTTGCATGTAATTTACACAGATTTTACAAAAATTTTCCCTTAAAAGACATGCTAGTATTTCTTTGATGCTTTGTAATTTATGTTTAGTTGTGTTTCACTTTCTAGATTAACATGCGGTTAAATTCCCATTTTCACTAATCTTGTTTGCAACAGAGTATTTACGTTAAGCCGTGCATAACCTATGTTCTATTTATATATTGAATGCAAGTTTTTAGCTTGAAGAGCAGTGAAAAGTGGTGTACATACGATCCATGGGGCCCCAGTGCGAAAATTGATCCATGCCCCCCCCCCCCAACACATGGTGGCGGGCACATGGTCGCAGGGCTGCGACCCCGGTATGTACACCACTGCATGCAGATATATACACTTAAAGGACCACTATAGGCACTCCGATCACTTCAGCTCAATGAAGTGGTCTGGGTGCCAGGTCCCTCTAGTTTTAACCCTGAAGCTGAAAACATAGCTGCTATGTTTCACTGAGGGTTAATCCAGCCTCTAGTAGCAGTCTCACTGGCAGTGAGAAGACGCTGGACGTCCATAGGAAAGCATTGCGTAATGCTTTCCTATGGGCAGTTTGAATGCGTGCGCGGCACTTGCCGCGCATGCGCATTCGGAGCTGAGAGGCGGAGAGATCCCCAGCGCCAAAGGAGCCCGGTGCTCGAGAAAGGTAAGTGCTGAAGGGGTTTTAACCACACACACACACTCTCACGAACAGACGCATACACACTAGCTAACAGACACACATTTACTGACAGACACACACTCACTGACAGACAGACATACACACTCACTTACAAAGCATACACCCTTACTGACAAACACGCACTCACTAACAGACACACACAAACTAACATGCTCAGTAACAGATACACACAGTAACACACTCACTGACACACACACTAACACACACACTGACCCTCACTAGCAGACACACACTCAATAACAGACACACACAAACGAACACACAACTAACACACACAGTAACACACACAAAAACTAACACACTCACTGACACTAGCAGACACACACTCAATAACAGACACACACAAACACACAACGAACACACTCAATAACACACATACACACACACACACACTGACACACAAAAATTAACACACACATATACACACGCACTCATATTTTTTTTTTTTTATCTCCCAGCCTCCCTACCGTTTCCTGGGGTCCAGTGGGGCTGCCCGGCGGCCGGTCCTGCAGGCGGCGAGGGAGCACTGATCCTCCTGTTCAACTCCCTCGCGCGGCGCTTACTGATGCCGGAGCCGGAATGACGTCATATTCCGGCTCCGGCATCACTGTGGTGCGCACGAGGGAGCTGGGCAGAGAGCGCTCAGGGGAGAATGCTCCCTCGCGCGCGCACCCGTCATGTAACGCCACTGCCAGCCTCGGGGGGCCCTGAGGTGGCCAGCTCCTGGGCTCCCTAGGAGAAGAGGCTGGCAAACTGGCGTACATACCCAGTATGTACGCCAGTGGTGAAAAAGGCATTGCCGAACAATCAATAATCCTTGCTTATGCACCACAAACATATTCCGTATTCCGCTTTCTAGAAACTGGATATGTTCGGGACCTGGGTATGAACTGGTCCTCCAGCTGTTGTTAAAACAATTTCTGTGACTGCCCACCTGGCTCAATGTATTAAGGAAGTATTATTGAGGTAATATCATATATTGAAGAGAACCTTCATTTGGAACTGCCATTGTCTACCAAAACTAAATGCTCAACCTGGATGGTAAAATCTCAATAGATTGTTTGAAGACATTCCAAGAAAAACACTGGTTCCTACAGTTTCCAGAAAACACCCCCCCGCGTGCACACACGCCTCGGCAGAACAGCAGGCACCTGACATATCCACAACAAAGGATAGATTAGTAACATTTTACAAGCACACCAGTGTAAGTACACACTTGTCGTAAAACCTGTTAATCTAGCTTCCTACACTAATTGTCAGCAGATTGACAGTCTATGTACAAATTCAATCACTGGATCATGGGGGAAAAAAAGTATCTGCTTGTCACACTGCCCGGCCTGTCTTGTCCTGCAAACTTACGTACTCTGAGAGAATGCTGAGTAAGTGGTACTGTGTGTACCAATGTGCTGTAAGAGAGAGTACTGCCAAGTTCAGCTGACTGGGGCTTGGGAGATAAGAGCTTTTAATGTTTTTGGCTAAAGCTCTCAAACAAGCCAAGGTCTTGTCTATTATCAGAGCCATAAAGTGCAGCAGAAACTCAAGGAAATTCCTATTGACAACATTCAGAGGAGTGATAAAGGCCAGGGAAGATAAGAAAATGTTGCTTCATCTTTGTCTTGACAATATGTAACAGACGTGTTTAGAAATGTTTAAGGTGAGGATACCCGAGGTACTCTCCATTGCCGGCACAAAAATGATTAGTCTAAATTTTGTGTTATCATGTTTTCCATTATTTAGATTTGCTTTGTGTAAGGTTACCATTTTGATTTTTCTGAAAATAGTTAGATCTTTGTGAATTATTCTGGTTTAATGGCCTGCTAAGTTTCATCTTCAGAATGTATTTATGTACTGTCCTTCAGCATAAAATCAGGTTACGTAGAAGTTGTTTTCAAGCAACAGACCATTGTTTGTATAGCATTATTAAAATATTTAAATTAATCAGAAACCGGGTACAAGGAAAATAATACAGTGTCATTATAATACTTAACATGCCCTTTGACCTTGTACAGCCTAATGTCTGCATGAAGCACTGATAAGCTAATCAGACTTTGTAACACGCATACAGCTAAAATTACTTCCATAGAGAAGCCGTGCGAGTTGAATGGGAGGCGTTAACTAGAGACTTTTTCTAGTCATGTGTGGACATGTCTAGGAAATGTCACGGCTCAGTATTAAAGAGTATTAATGACTAATTAAGACATGGAGATCTATTCAACACAAGAATGCAAAGAAATGTAGAACTGATATAATAGATGGACTGAACTGCACCATTATTATATTAGAATTCATGGCATTACAGTTATAAATGAGAGACATGTGAACATATAGACTTCCCTTTAATAGAATTTCTTGGTGGTTAGAGGTCCTTAATAGTGACACATATTAGTGTTATTTGAATGCTTGGTAGTTAGCCACACCACCAAAGCCTCATCTCACTTAGCATTCTAATGGATTACTCAAAATAATCTTACATATGAAATAAGGATTACATTGTAGAGTTAAGTGATATTGAAGCCTACTCCACAAAATTAATGGTTAATTGTTTCACCCGTATTAATTCAAATAGCCTTGATACTTCTAAATGGAGAAAATTATGTTTTTTTTTTTTTTTTGGGGGGGGGGGGGGGGTCAAAAGTGTTTCTTTTAGATAATATATTAATCTACTTACATAGATAGAAGACTGAGTTTATAACAAAGATGCTGAACTATAACCATGACCAGTATATATCTGGCTTTTAGTTAATCACCCTTGCATAAAATATCTAAGGAAATTAAATCATATTACACTACATCATGTAATAGCTGAATTCACAAATCTCAGCATTTGGTGATTGTATAACATTCCCAGGTTAAATGATGCTTTTTGCAATTTCAGGCATCTTTTTAAATTTAAGGCTCAGCATTCTTCATTATAAAATAACAATAAGATTAAATAAGCGGTTATAATGTTACTATAACACTATGCCATGGGACCAGTCATAAAATGTGAACACAGACTCTTAACAAACCGATAAATCATTGGTTTATATTCCACCCAGGTGATTATACCAAAAGTTGAAAAATTATTGTACGGTGTATTAGACTAATTAAGGGCGCAATTATGGTTTTAGATGTGCCTCTGAATTTATAGTTTAAACCGGAACAATTGGTATAATCTACTGCTAAAAAAATAAGCCACAAGATATCAAAATTTAAGTACAGGAATTGTATTTTTTGTCAGGCATTCAAATTTATGTAAAATTTGTTTAGGGCAACTTGGGGATTACTAAATAATGAATCCCTCTGGCTGATATTAAGGGTCCTATCTCAATGGCCAAGACGTGGGTTATTTACTCACAGGCACTTAGTGACTTCCCCTGAATTGCACTGAATGAGTATCCCTGAATTTGTTACAAATCTAGAGCTTAGTGAATTGATCCAACATGGTACCTTTCTAATTATAGAATGCACACAGAAACATGTATAAATGGCTGATCACTGCATGTTGGAAGCTTGGAAACTAGACTACATACCTCCCACTTCTGTGGCAGAGTAGTCTCGATTTGTGACCCTTTTCCACTACCTTAGGTTGTTTCTCCTGTGTTCCGCTCTGCTCATAGGTGCATAAAACCATCATCAACATGTCAGAGTGATTTTGTACTGCTGATATAGTTTAACATCCAAATTAGTAATAGGTGAAAAGGCACTGGGTCACAGATGCCTCAGGGAGATCTGGTTTTGCCCAAACCATGAGAAAATTGTTTGACCCTGCAGCAACAACATATAGTGGTTATGGTGCTTAGGCTATTTATTTTTTAAATGCAGGCTTCAGAACATGATAAGTATTTAATTTACTTTTTAGGGCCTGGTGGGAGATATATATTTGAAAAATGATCCAAGTATGTTGGACTAGTTATTTAGGTTCCTGGCTACCCTCAGAATGGAGTAAAAAGTTAATTAAATGACCTTTTCACCATTGCTGCACATCTCTTACCGTGACTGGTGACTCCATGGCTGTGATCAGCAGTCTTGATGAGCTCAGCCAATCCAATGCTTCCCATTGCACATGCGCGGCAGTCAGCATATCCTCATAGAGATTCATTGAATCAATGAATCTCTATGGGGAACGTTCACCATATCCATGTTTTTATTGCTCTTTTTATTTAATACATCAGCAAATTAAGATTAAAATCTACTTGAAATGTTCTTAAAGGAACCGTCTTTGTAAAAAAAAAAAAAAAAAAGAATATGCTTTTCCCCCTGCTGTGTGTATCCATCTATTTGTAGTTATTGGCCCCTTTTTGTTAAACAAAAAACCCACTATTACACTTGCCTTTATTTCAGCGCCAAGAAAGCAACTTCTTAGCAGTGTGATCTGCACGCTCTGAAGTTATCAATTTACTTCCCTGTGATGACTATTGTCCAATCAAATGTTTATCATAGAGAAACACAGAGGAAATAGCTGGTGTAACATAATGTGTATTCAAGAGCCACAAGCTCACATGCTGACACTAGATGTGGTAGAAACCCACAGCAAGAGAACAGGTTTCTACAATATGTTCGGAGGCAAAAAAGAAAACCGTGCTGTATCTCAGAAACGCCACTGTGTTTCATCATGTAGCCTGATTGCTTTTGGTGCTTAGACTGTCCCTTTAATATTTCTGCGTCATAATTTCTCAATGAAGACAGCAACAGGCAAGGATTGGCACAGGATTGCACTTCCCATTATGCTCTATCTGATGGCTGGCTGAGTGTGACGGAAGTTATATTTCACAGCGCCAGAAGTGTCGGAGGGCTGATGTCTCTTTTGGAATAGTGAGTGTCCATTTCTGAAAGGTGTGAAAGGAGATTTCATGCTTGCCTGTTTGAAGTTCAATGCTGTTCACTGTGTCTTGGCCAGGGAGATAAGTGGGGGGGATGCAAAGCAGTCTTTCATTCCTAATGCAAACAGTGTAGTTTATTTACCCAACAGGAAAACAAATCACTCTGTTTGTGTCTTCTTTTTTTATGAGCACACTATTAAAAAGGGATGTGTGCCTTCTTTCCAAAGTGGGTTTCAACATGTTTCTATTTATATATGTAACTGCCGTTATTGATTTATATTATTGAAAGGACATATCTTATATTTCCTTTGTGCTTCTCTCTCACTATTTTTAGAGGAGGATATGTTACAAATTGAATGACTGACCAGTCTCCAGGGTCAAGCTGAGGGGTGAGAATATTTGGGCAGGACAAAGTTGCACTGCTGCTGCTCCTTCTTCCTTTCCCTTGTTTCAAAACAAATGACATACGTGTATGTGGAATTGTTTACATTAGAATTTTTTTTTTTTTGTCCAGTTTTAGTTGCAGCTTAGGTCCTGGCCTGTTGTTCTTCTTTAGTTTTTATTTCTTTACTTAAAAAAAAAAAAAAAAAGCAAAAACCTCTGTCAACATCAAAGCCATGTTGTGTGTCTCTGTGTTTTGTTTTTTTCCCAGTGGAAAACCCTGCACCACGTATACCTCCTCCCCTCAGCCTGCTTTGTCATAGTGAGGAAATCACACTTCCTCATTATCAGTCAAAGTTCTTGTACAGCTTGTGGAATGCATTAACAGGCTCGGAATGCTGGGGTAAAGGAAGCATTGGTGATACTCAATCGCTGCATCCTTTTCTGCTTTTCCAAATCATGTTTAGATTTTGCATGGGTGAAAACGTCAGAAGTGATTCTGCTGGATTGATGAAGATATTTCCTCATTATTACATGGCAAATGGAGGGGTGGACTTTGAGTACAAAAATGCTTCCATTTGTATTTTATTTATTTTTTTGCTGAAGTGGAAACCGGTTTGACAATATTTGGAGAAATGTCACCCATAGCACATTAACCATTATAGTAAGCTGTACATATTATGATGTTAGGAGAGTCCATTTAAAAGCAATGGAGTGTTGCTTTAACAGCAATAAAATAAATTAATGAGATACTATAGCTTATCAATTAACTCACTTTGAAGCGGATCCTCAATTTTGGGCGTCATTTGATATTTCTCAAAGACCCCAGAAAAACAAAGATCTAGTGTGGGTTTGGTGGTTGCAGGGGAGGAGAGTTTTACTTTCCTCAGCCTGTTCCTCATGTCCACTGCCATCTTCACACTGCAGATTCCCTTTGGTTCCTGGCACTTCAGTTGCCACATGGGCGGTATAATCTTGCACATGTGCGAGAGTGTCACATTAAGGTCTATAGAGGATCCCACGCTTTTACGGGATACTCCATGGACTGAGCCCGAATCCCATAGCCGTCACGTGTGCTGGCTGCTGGGAGTGGACAAAAGTTGACCCTGCAGCTCTGCCTTTTGTCATTATTTGTCAACCTCAGGCTTTACCATAAGACAATGTAGTCCCTACTTTGCCTTATCGTATATTTTGGTTGACTTGGAATTTCAATGAAATTCTAACGCAGTCTTAATCAATGTTTTATAAATATATTATGAAATACTAAAAAGTGAAACAGAGAAATGGAAATGTCCTATCAAACCCATGCTTTGTTTGCTAAGCATAGCACTGTAGAGGCTGTGGATTACTTTCCCATGATCATCTGCCAGACTAATGACTTAGATGGTTGAAGTGCATTGTGAGAAATGAAGTCCACAAACATCTTGAGAGCCAAGGATAGCTATCTGATCTTGGAATACTAGAGACGTGCATGTCTCATACAGTGGTAGGAAAGAAATCAGTGAAAACTTCATACTCCCAACACTACTGCAACGGAAGCAGACATTTGATTTGGGTCGAGGAAGCCCTTTGGACCCCATATTCGAGTGCAAATGTCCCCCACATGGCAGTTTACTGTTACCTCTGTTGAGACTTGGCTGCAATAACTGCTCACCAGTAGCTCTAGCCTCCTGCCAAATATTTAACCCTCACGCTGCAAAGTTTTATTGCTAGTGCTAACAGTCACAGGATTTTTATAATTAGCTTGCCAAAAGTGAATTACGTTTACCGAATTGGCATCCTGCAGGGTGCATTAAGTGCTGAATGTGTTTAAAATCAGTACATTGTAAATATTTTAAACCTATACTTTATACTGGATTCAAATAGGAAAAACAACAATTTTAATGTTGACAGCAAAGATGGTACCGATTTTTTCAGCATGGCTGAATTTCAACTTAATATGTTATTTAGTAAATAACGACAAGGTGTGCCGACTACCACTTCACTGCTGTACCCTGGTATTTTCCAGCACCTTTTATAGGAGGCTAAACTGCATTGTACATACACCATCAACACCTCTGTTTATAAATGGCACCATCTTTGTAATTGCACTGAACATTTTTTCCATTTAAATTTCATTTTTAGAACAGAGGGAAACAAATGAATCAATTATTATTTTTTTTAATTAATCATTCTTGTTGTACCTTCAAACACACACTGTTTACATACCAGCAGAAAACCTAAGAGCATTCACAACACACAAGTAATGGGTTTCACAGAATTCAAAAGTAGAATGACCCACTGGTTCCAACATATACTGCTCCCAAGCACAATCTGGGTACAATGAGCATTTAGAAGAACATATGCATGATGCAAGCTGCATGTCAAGGCTGTCCTAATCTTATGTAAACACCACCAGTGCTAAATCATAGCAGCTTAGTTTTATCAAACAGGCTGTGTATATGTACATGAAGGTATCTCTGACACATACACACACACTAGTTAC
Organism: Pelobates fuscus; assembly: GCF_036172605.1. Taxonomy (NCBI): domain Eukaryota; kingdom Metazoa; phylum Chordata; class Amphibia; order Anura; family Pelobatidae; genus Pelobates; species Pelobates fuscus. Next base: position 157,215,147 of record NC_086320.1, read on the forward strand.
ATATTTACTTATGCTAAGAGTAGAAGGCTGCTGACTTCAGATTCCTAGAGGGCTTTTCACCTTGGATATATGTTTTGCATCACAAAACCATTATGGAAATGTAACTTACTTAGCCCTTGCTTTCTTTCTCTTAAAGGAGAACTTTCGCTGTACTCTGTGGGGGTTATGTATACAAATTGTCGCACTAACTTTCACTTTTGTCCCGGTTTTGGGCAAATGTGCCAGTCACGTAAATATTTTAAAACTGTAACTTCACCTTTTCTATATTAGAAACTTTTTATTGCACCAGTTACTTTAAGAATTTTGTCAAACAACAAGGGACTCTCTTTTATGTACCTCTACAGCACAGGACTAATCTGTCGGGAATGGGGCAAGCAAGAAAAATGTGGTGCAGTTACATAGTTACATAGTTAGATAGCTGAAAAGAGACTTGCGTCCATCAAGTTCAGCCTTCCTCACACCTGTTTTTTGCTGTTGATCCAAAAGAAAAGAAAAAAAAAAAAAAAAAAAAAAGAAAAAAACCCAGTTTGAAGCACAATTTTGCAACAAGCTAGGACAAAAAATTCCTTCTTGACCCCAGAATGGCAGTCAGATTTATCCTTGAATCAAGCAGTTATTACCCTACATTGAAAGATTATATCCTTGAATATTCTGTCTTTGCAAGTATGCATCTAGTAGCTGTTTGAACATCTGTATGGACTCTGATAAAACCACTTCTTCAGGCAGAGAATTCCACATCCTGATTGTTCTTACAGTAAAAAAACCTTTCCTTTGCCTTAGACGAAATCTTCTTTCTTCCAGTCTAAACGCATGGCCTCGTGTCCTATGTAAAGTCCGGTTTGTGAATAGATTTCCACACAATGGTTTGTATTGGCCCCGAATATATTTGTATAATGTTATCATATCCCCTCTCAGGCGACGTTTTTCTAAACTAAATAGGTTTAAATTTGTTAACCTTTCTTCATAGCTGATATGTTCCATTCCTTTTATTAATTTTGTAGCCCGCCTCTGCACTTTTTCTAGTGCCATGATATCCTTCTTTAGAACAGGTGCCCAAAATTGCACAGCATATTCAATATGTGGTCTTACCAGTGATTTATAGAGAGGCAAAATGATATTCTCGTCCCGAGAATGAATGCCCTTTTTCATGCATGACAATACCTTACTGGCCTTGGCCACTGCTGATTGACATTGCACATTGTTGCATAGTTTGTGGTCTATAACAATTCCCAAGTCCTTTTCGTGTGTTGTTATCCCTAATTCGCTTCCATTAAGGGTATACGTTGCTTGTGTATTCTTTACGCCGAAGTGCATAACTTTGCATTTTTCAACATTAAATTTCATCTGCCATTTGAGTGCCCAGTCCCCCAGTCTATCTAAATCCTTCTGCAGCAAAGTAATATCTTGCTCACATTGTATTATTTTACAAAGTTTTGTGTCATCTGCAAACACTGAAACATGACTTTCAATGCTGTCTTCAAGATCATTTATAAAAATGTTAAATAGAAGGGGTCCCAGAACAGACCCCTGAGGGACACCACTTGCCACCTCTGTCCAGCTTGAAAATTTACCATTAACAACAACTCTTTGTATTCTGTTTTTAAGCCAATGTTCTACCCAAGAACAAGCATTTTCATCGAGACCGATTTCCTTGAGTTTGAACACTAATCTTTTGTGTGGAACTGTATCAAATGCCTTGGCAAAATCCAAATAGATCACATCCACTGCAACACCCTGATCTATACTTCTACTTACTTCTTCGTAGAAAGCAATCAAGTTAGTTTGACACGACCTGTGCTTCATAAAACCGTGCTGATTTTTGCTAGTTGAAGGAATATATTGACGCAACCAAAAGTTTGGTGTGAAAACAGATATGCCATTTTTGATAAGTCCCCCTTTTTTTATTCCTTGGCACTTCTGGCACTGTGCAGGTCAATCACTAATTGTGGGACACGAGCTAAAAAAAAAAAAAAAAAAATCGACACTCCACTGACCAAATACAAAATAAATAAAAATCACCAATTTGCCCCAAAATGAAAGCATGCTTGCCTTTAATTCTTCATTTTTTTTTTTTTATTGGAGTTATATCTAAAAAAAACAGCTTTTAGAAGTTGCAGATCTTATATCTGCTACCTTTGAAAGACCTCCCCTTCTATGCCCCGCCCATACTTTATGTGGCTGTCCAATCACAGACTTCCCAATCCAGCTCAATGAGATGTATTTACAAGGCAGGTTACTCAGTGCAAAAGCCTTAGTCTTGAGTTTATGTCCATTGAGCTAACCAAACCAGGAAGCAATGGGACCAGTTGTCTAATTGAAAGCCAGGGTCTGTAACCAAGTTAATTTATAAAATTGCCTGTTTCTATTGAAATGAAATAAAAAGAGGAAACATTCTTCACACATAAATCTTTTCAGCAAGCTAAAGTGCTTTTTAGGTCTGGAGTATCTCTTTAACTCTTTCATCCCCAGAGGAGATAGGACAAGCCATTCAATGCTGAGACTTAAAGCAGTTAAAAGTAATTGAAATAAAAATATCTCACAGTTTTATATATACATCTCTCTCTCTATAACCACTCTCCCCCTCACCCCTCTCGGGTCACCACAAATGCATTATTTTAAGGTCTCATAAGACCCATATTTTCCATAGTTTGTAACTTATGTGGTCTTGTCTTTCTTGTGGCTTGACTTACCCACCTTTCATTGTCACTGTTTCTTGGTTACTTATTACGTTCTCTTGATTTGTTACCTGTATCTTTGTAATGTACTCAGTGACATTGAAATTTAAGCACATATACAGTTGCAATTCTTCATGCTCATTCGTGTTCTTCGTGATGTCATGATCTATGAGTTGCCATAGTAGTCCATTAATGTTGATGCAAAATAAATAAAGTATCTTTTATCACTGTCTTATTAGACTTCCAGAACCTAACTTGTAGTGATGAGCTTTGAGGAGTTCCTATCTTTTTGACAACCAGTCTGTCTGTTTATATATCTATTTGTTTGACTGTCTATATGTGCGTCTCTCTCTAGATATGTCTATTTGACTGCTGTCTACGTCTGTCTCAGTTATCTGTCTGTCTCTCTCTTACATTGGAATATGTATTGAGTTGAATGTTACAAATCAATTTATACATTAGTTATTTGTTATTATGAATGAGCTCCTCTAGGTTGACATTTGAAACGAGGTGTGAAATAATTGGGTTTATATGCAGAATGTGCAAAGAGACCAATGTTTAAGTAAAGGATGGTAAAGTAAATAACGACTCAGTAAACTGTCAATTAAAACCCATGCACTAGACGTATACTCCAGCCATTTACCAAGAATTTAAGAGTGACTGGATTAATCCTGTTAGTGGCAGGAAATGAATGAGTTAAAACTCTGTACGTTTTGAGGAACGTTATACTCATGGCATGTGTCTTTATAGCAAACTGCTGGAGGCTCTCTACAGTCCACGTCTTTAGAATGTCATCTCAGGCAGTTACACAGAGTCACTCAATCCTTCTGACATATCCACCTGTGCTAAATGAAGAGCAGCCTAACTTCGGGTTATATATATATATTATTATTATTATTATCGCCATTTATATAGCGCCATCAGATTCTGTAGCACTTTATATAATATATAAAGGAAACCCAGGGTTGGTTTGGGCCCTCAATACAAGACTGGGGAAACATTAGAACTTAAAGGGACACTCCGGACCCTAGAGCAGGTATAGGCAACTTTCGACACTCCAGATGTTTTGGACTATACCTCCCATGCCAGCATTACAGGTGTAAGAGCATTATGGGGGATGTAGTCCAAAACATCTGGAGTGCCAAAGGTTGCCTATCCCTGCCCTGAGTACTTTAGCTCTCTAAAGTGTTTTATGTGTGAAGAGTGTGTCCTCTCTTTTTTTATTTGTATTTATTTTACATTTTACAAAAAGTGCTGATTTCTATAGTACCCAATCTGAAGGGACAAAATCAATTGAAAATGACAAATTTTAATCACATTGGCAATTTGTAGAATTACTAAAGTCAAATGCAGTCAGGATTCAGTTGGTCTGACCAATTCTATATCATTTGTTCAGAAGCGTTCAGAGAATCAGTCATGTTCGCATGTAAATCAATATGTAACCTAGAAATCGGACATTTATCAATGACTGCATGGTAGCCGAATATGAACTGAACGCATTCCCCAACATGTGTATTGACATAATATCATTCACTTCCTTTTCGCAAGATAATTAATTATTTCAAGAAATGGTTAAAAACTAGAAATAAATAAAAAAAAAACCTTGGCAACGTGAGGGTTAATTACTTGGCCAACTCTCGCAAGCCAGCCGCCACATTAAAAAAGTAAAATAAAATAATACATAAAAACCTTACTGTAAGAGAGGTTTTAAACTTCCTTATGCCCTCACCTAAACATTTGCGTTCTAGATTGGCATAAAATGAAGTGCTCGCAGTTTAGGGAATAAGATCCATGAACTTGTGGCAATAATGGCAACTGATAGTGTAGATTTAGTCGCTGTTACTGAGACATGGTATAATGAGAAAAATGACTGGGACATAGCAATACCAGGGTACTCTTTATATAGAAAAGACAGGGAAGGCAAGAAAGGGGGAGGGGTGGCCCTGTATGTAAAGAATAGCATAAAATCTAGCCTAATAAAGGTTAGTGAGGCGAACATAGAGTCAGTTTGGGTTACGTTAGAATTTGGTAATCACACAGTAACTCGTGTAGGTGTGATTTATAGGCCCCCAGGACAAATTGAAGAGTTAGATAATCTACTAGTTGAAGAAATAGCTAAAATGACAATGAAGGGGGAAGTTATCATCATGGGTGACTTTAATCTTCCTGATATAAATTGGAAAACAAAAATAGCTACTTGTGCCAGGAGCACACATATTCTAAACTCCCTACTGGGATTGTCTCTAAAACAAGTCGTTGAGGAGCCAACTCGTAAAGAGGCCATACTAGATTTAGTGTTAACAAATGGAGATTTGGTATCAGATATTACTGTAGGTGAAAGTTTAGGATCCAGTGATCATCAGTCAGTGTGGTTTAATATAAGAACAGTGACTGAGTCACACCACACAAAAACAAAAGTTTTAGACTTTAGAAAAACAGACTTTTCCAAAATTAGAATATGTGTAAAGGAGTCATTATCAGACTGGAGCAATTTAAATGGAGTCCAAAAGAAATGGGATTATTTAAAAGTTGCACTACTGAAGGCAACAGAAAATTGCATTAGGCTTGTCAGTAAAAGCAAAAAATTCAAGAAACCACTGTGGTACTCCACAGATGTAGCCAAAATAGTAAAAAACAAAAAGTTAGCATTTAGTAATTATAAAAAAACCCAGAGTGAGGAAGACAGAATGACCTATAAGATTAGGCAGAAAGAGGCTAAGCAAGTTATAAGAGCTTCCAAATCACACACAGAAGAGAAAATAGCACAGTCAGTAAAAAAGGGGGACAAAACCTTTTTTAGATACATAAATGAGAAAAGAAAAGTAAAACAAGGATTAGTTAGATTAAAAACAAAAGAAGGAAGGTATGTAGATGAGGATAAAGGTCTAGCTGACTGCCTCAATGAATATTTTTGTTCGGTATTTACAGATGAAAATGAAGGAAAGGGACCTCAGTTAAGAAAAAGGATAAATGAGTCATTTATTACACGTGAGTTTACAGAGGAAGAGGTTCTATTTCAACTGTCAAAAGTAAAGACAAATAAGTCAATGGGACCTGATGGAATACACCCAAAGCTATTAAAAGAGCTTAGTGGTGTACTAGCAAAACCATTAACAGATTTATTTAACCAATCATTGATAACAGGAGTAGTCCCAGAAGATTGGAAGTTAGCGAATGTTGTGCCCATTCACAAGAAAGGTAATAGGGAGGAGTCGGGCAACTATAGGCCAGTAAGCCTAACTTCAGTAGTGGGGAAAGTGATGGAAACCATGTTAAAGGATAGGATTGTTGAACATCTAAAAACACATGGATTTCAAGATCAGAGACAACATGGGTTTACTTCAGGGAGATCATGCCAAACTAATCTTATTGATTTTTTTGATTGGGTAACTAAAATTATAGATCAGGGTGGTGCAGTAGACATTGCTTACCTCGATTTCAGTAAGGCTTTTGACACTGTTGCACATAGAAGGCTTATCAACAAACTACAATCTTTGAGTTTGGATTCCAATATTGTTGAATGGGTAAGGCAGTGGCTGAGTGACAGGCAACAGAGGGTTGTAGTCAATGGAGTATATTCGAAGCTTGGGCTTGTCACCAGTGGGGTACCTCAGGGATCTGTACTTGGACCCATTCTCTTTAATATTTTTATTAGTGATATTGCAGAAGGTCTTGATGGTAAGGTGTGTCTTTTTGCGGATGATACTAAGATATGTAACAGGGTTGATGTTCCAGGAGGGATAAGCCAAATGGAAAATGATTTAGGTAGACTAGAAAAATGGTCAGAGTTGTGGCAACTGACATTTAATGTGGATAAGTGCAAGATAATGCATCTTGGACGTAAAAACCCAAGGGCAAAGTACAGAATATTTGATAGAGTCCTAACCTCAACATCTGAGGAAAGGGATTTAGGGGTGATTATTTCTGATGACTTAAAGGTAGGCAGACAATGTAATAGAGCAGCAGGAAATGCTAGCAGAATGCTTGGTTGTATAGGGAGAGGTATTAGCAGTAGAAAGAGGGAAGTGCTCATGCCATTGTACAGAACACTGGTGAGACCTCACTTGGAGTACTGTACACAGTACTGGAGACCCTATCTTCAGAAGGATATTGATACCTTAGAGAGAGTTCAAAGAAGGGCTACTAAACTGGTTCATGGATTGCAGGATAAAACTTACCAGGAAAGGTTAAAGGATCTTAACATGTATAGCATGGAGGAAAGACGAGACAGGGGAGATATGATAGAAACATTTAAATACATAAAGGGAATCAACACAGTAAAGGAGGAGACTATATTTAAAAGAAGAAAAACTACCACAACAAGAGGACCTAGTCTTAAATTAGAGGGACAAAGGTTTAAAAATAATATCAGGAAGTATTACTTTACTGAGAGGGTAGTGGATGCATGGAATAGCCTTCCAGCTGAAGTGGTAGAGGTTAACACAGTAAAGGAGTTTAAGCATGCGTGGGATAGGCATAAGGCTATCCTAACTATAAGATAAGGCCAGGGACTAATGAAAGTATTTAGAAAACTGGGCAGACTAGATGGGCCGAATGGTTCTTATCTGCCGTCACATTCTATGTTTCTATGTTTCTATGTTTGTGATTATTATAACCTCAAAGCTTATTCACTAAATTGTGAATCACTAGGAATTAAAGGGACACTATAGTCACCTGAACAACTTTTGCTTAATGAAGCAGTTTTGGTGTATAGAACATGCCCCTGCAGCCTCACTGCTCAATCCTCTGCCATTTAGGAGTTAAATCCCTTTGTTTATGAACCCTAGTCACACCTCCCTGCATGTGACTTGCACAGCCTTCCATAAACACTTCCTGTAAAAAGAGCCCTATTTAGGCTTTCTTTATTGCAAGTTCTGTTTAATTAATATTTTCTTATCCCCTGCTATGTTAATAGCTTGCTAGACCCTGCAAGAGCCTCCTGTATGTGATTAAAGTTCAATTTAGAGATCGAGATAAAATTATTTAAGGTAAATTACATCTGTTTGAAAGTGAAACCAGTTTTTTTTTTTCATGCAGACTCTGTCAATCATAGCCAGGGGAGGTGTGGCTAGGGCTGCATAAACAGAAACAAAGTGATTTAACTCCTAAATAACAGTGAATTGAGCAGGGGAATGATCTATACACTAAAACTGCTTTATTTAGCTAAAGTAATTTATGTGACTATAGTGTTCCTTTAAGTAAATTCCCCATTTTAAGCCAAAATAAACAGATTGGCACCAATATATTAAGGAACACTCCAAACACCATAACCACTACTGTGTGATGAAGGGGCTTTGGTGCCAGGAGGGCTCTAGAGCCCCCTACTGTAAGTAGTCAAACCATTTTAGAATGTTTTGACTTCTTATTTGAGGTCCGCTGGTGGTTGCTCCTGACTTTTCTGCCTTCTGCTTAGGAGCTTACATTAGGTCTACTGAGCAGCTGTGCAAAGCAAGTTCGTGGCTAAGAGTCAACTGACCACTTTCAACCATTGAGCACTGCCTGGAGGCTGCAGTAGAGGAATGGAGTGGTGTACGTGTGCGCTGCAATGGTTACGGTGCTTGAAGTGTTCCATTAAGCTGTAATAGCTAATTAAGAAAATAGTTTTTTATTTTATCTACTGTTGCATTGCTGTATACAACAAACTTACAATAAAAAGGAAACTTTTCTCTAATGTATATTTAGGATATAGCTACATTTGAAGTATTGGCGTACATTTACCTCTCTTGTATTGCATATGTCTTTTGAATCTACTGGTATACATAGTCGTGAAAGTGTTGTTATGTTAAGCACGTATAATAAATATCAGCTTGTCCCTCCTAAGATTGTCCTTAAAATAAAAGGCAGTAGGGCAATTTAATGGATTCCTTCGACACTGCAGGGGAAATGAGTTCATACCAAGTTAGCTTGTATTATTGCAAATTCTGATGGGTCCCAAAAGGCGGTTGAGCCACTGTCAGTGATGTCTCTACCTTTCATAACGTCTGCCGATGAAGAAAATCACCCAAAACATTCTATGGGAAATTCTAGAATGATAAATGATCAGCCAGGTCCGTTTTGCATAAAAATGTAGCTACATTGCCAGTATGGAATTAGTTAAAGAAGAGAGGCATTGCTCTGTAGAGCAATATATCCAAACATATCTTAATCCAGTGATGTAGTATTGGCACTCCAGATGTTACAGTCTATACTTTCAAAAGGCATGTTGAGTATGATAGGGAAACATAGCCCTCAACAGCTGTAGTGCCAAAAGCTAACCGTAACTCTCCTAAGCTTTATTCATCACTGCAAGCTTTATTGAGCACGTTATAATAGCAACATAAATCTTTTGCAAATTTATGAAAGTCAATTTCTGAAAATATTAAAAGAAACTTAAAGAAATAAAATGGGTGGCATCCAGCCTTTAGATAAATCAGCTGTGTATGTAACTCGTGTCACTTTGAATACCTCCCTTCCTTTGTGACAGATTGTTCCTTGGTACTTGCTGTTCTGTTGTCTCTGTCTTGTAGTCCTTGTTTCCACAAGAGGGCCACAGACCGCAGCATTGCATTCAGGATTTCTAGCAGTAGAGCTGCAGCTGACATCATTCAGATTACAGGTTGGGAATCCCAGAACATTAGAAATGTTCCAGCTTGAAGGGACTTTTCCATCAAGAATGCTCTCCTGGTATTTTCAACACATGTTAAGTTAGCAGTGCTAACAAATAATGAATTACACCTCTGCACATTATGTCAATAAGAAATTTTGTATTGATTGTGCTACAGATGTTCCATTCCTTGCTTAAATTTGTTATTGCAATGTACTGGCCTTTTGGATTTAACCTGTCAGCATTACATTGCCAGACTAGACCTATTAGTGTCATTAAATCATATGACTGGTATCGTTTTGTCTGGTACAATAAAGTTGTTGCCCCTTGTCTTCCGCTGTTGTGTGTAGAGCAGTAAAACACTAAACACATGTGTGGTGTTTTTCCTCCATTATTGTGTGCACTTATTACCCTAGCCCCACCATGCTGATTGCAAAAGGTTTTGGGCCCAGAATGACTACTGGGAACTGATGAAGCAGGCTGTGTTTTGACAGAGTAGAGAAGAACGAGTTATGGGTGGCAAAGTTCTCTGTTGATAAAATTTAAGGTACCATCCTGAATGAACCGGCTAATACTGATGATCAGGAAACAGATACACGTAAGTTTGAGGACCCATATGTGCTGAGTAAATTTAGTTCTCAAAAGATCAGAGTCTGTGTTTAATAATGAGGGAAAGTAGATGAAAGATCCAGGCACTCAAATATCTTGGTTTGTGCCGGCTGTACAACGTTTCGGCCAAACAGGCTTTTGTCAAGTTATGACTTGCCAAAGTGTGATGGCTTGACAAAGGCCTGTTTGGCTGAAATTTAATTTTAAAGCCGGTGGTTCCTAATAAAGTCTGCAGAAACCAAGATACTTTGAGTGCCTGAATCTTTCATCTAGTATTGCAATTGTAATTCTACCTACAGGTCTGGAGCACCTTTCACTACTAGTATAGTAGGAGAATTAGGAGTGCAGTCCTCTTTGTTAAATTTGTTAAAAGGCAACTGATGATGGATGAAAATCACTTTGAGTACTGAGATATTATTATGAAGGTACGAGAAAGCCCAGAACAGTAAGTTTATATACTTAGTTAAAGGACCACTCTAGTGCCAGTAAAACATACTCGTTTTCCTGGCACTAGAGTGCCCTGAGGGTGCCCCCACCCTCAGGGACCCCCTCCCGCCCGGCTCTGGAAAGGGGTAAGGGGTTAAAACTTACCTTTTTCCAGCGGTGGGCGGGGAGCTCTCCTCCTCGAATCCTCCTCTTCTCCTCCCCGTCGGCTGAATGCGCACGCGCGGCAAGAGCTGCGCGCGCATTCAGCCGGTCACATAGGAAAGCATTCATAATGCTTTCCTATGGACGCTTGCGTGCTCTCACTGTGATTTTCACAGTGAGAATCACGCAAGCGCCTCTAGCGGCTGTCAGTGAGACAGCCACTAGAGGATTAGGGGGAAGGCTTAACCCATTCACAAACATAGCAGTTTCTCTGAAACTGCTATGTTTATGAAAAAATGGGTTAACCCTAGAAGGACCTGGCACCCAGACCACTTAATTAAGCTGAAGTGGTCTGGGTGCCTAGAGTGGTCCTTTAAATGGACACTGTAGGCACACAGCTCATTTAAGTGGTCTGGGTGCAGTGTCCCAGGTCCCTTAACTCTGCAGCGGTAATTATTGCAGTTTTTAACAAACTGCAATCATAACCACTGCAGAGGTTAACTCCAACTCTAGTGGCTGTCTACCAGACAGCCACTAGAGGGACATCTGGGTCCTTAGGCGACTTTTGGTCTCGTAACTGACGCTGGATGTCCTCACGCCTGAAACCCTATAGGAAAGCATTATACAATGTTTTCCTATGGAGGAAATACTAATGCAAACGCCGCATATGCGCATTAGGTCCCCTTAAATGATCATAGAGTACTAAAAGTTAGTAATGTGACTCCTAGATTCAAAATCAAGGACAATTTTAATATTGTTTTGTTACAATTGTGGCCAAAGAGGGCACAGGGCCTTCAGGACCCCAGCAGTCAAAATGGCAGCAAGTCACTGTAAAGTATCTACTGTAAGGGCCCAATGCACAGAGATGCAGGCTGTAGGCACCAGAAAAGTTCTCAAACACAGGTTTCTGACATTTATTACAAAGAAAGCTATTGAAAAACAAACTCATACTGATCTTTTGAATGATGACTAGAGAGCAATATAACATCTGTACCAAACACAAACAATGTAGCGCATTCAGACTAGATCCAAACTTTAGAGAGTGGGGAGAATGGTCAAAGAATGACCATGCTACACATTACCTTAAAAATAAATAGAACAATTCCCCAGTATGAGGAAGACTATAGTTCAAATTTCAAAACTACTAACCATGTATTAACAAACATTAATTATTGGTACATGGTGTTCTGTTTAACGTACCACAAACATTTGAAGATGCCACAAACTCATCTCAATCACAATTCTGACTTAATGCTATGAAAGAGGAAATTGATTCGCTAAGAGAGCATGACACAGTCAATTTGACAGTTTTCTAGAAGGAAAAACTTTCAGTGGAGGGGTCGATGGGTGTATGCAATAAAGAACAAAACAGATGGATCAGAAACATTTAAGGACAGATGTGTTGCTAAAGGCTATAATCAAGTAAAGGAAGTTGATTATAAAGAAATATGGTCTCCAACAGCAAACTTTGCATGCGTACGAATTTCAATCCAACTAGCAACACAACATGACTTAGTTATTTATCAAATGGATATGATATGAAAACAGCTTATTTACATGCTCAAATTTATTGTGAAATATATGTAGAGCAGCCTGAAGGGTTTGAGGTCAAGTCTAGACAGAATGCAGAACTAGTTTTCAGGTTGAACAAGTCATTATATGGTGTGAATCAGTCAGGTAAAAAATAGAACAATGTACTACATGACCAATTAAGTGAAAATGAGTTTGAACAGAATCATGCAGACTACTGTGTGCATCAAATAGTATGAAAATGTGATAGTGATAATATGGGTAGATGGTCTCATTATAGGTGCCAATAGTGAAATGATATTCAAGGATGTAAAAAGAAATGCTTCAAGCCAAATTTAAGAAATAAAGGTCTAGAAAGAATTAAACATTTTCTAGGTATTGACTTTGAACAAAATGTTGGTCTAATAAAGATGAGCCCAAAAGAGATACGTATCAAATATTCTGGAGAAGTTCAGTATGACAGATTGTAAACCCAGACCAATAGCATGTTAACAAAGGCTCGATAACGCTGATCACACAAATCCTGCGGATACAAAGAAGTATCGAAAAATAAGAGGCAGTTTACTATATGCAATAACCTACACAGCAGATTTAAGTTGGGTAATCAGTGAACTAGAACTACACTTGACTGAACCAACAGAAAAAATAAACATTTGGTCACAGCTAAATGTGATGAGATAATTGAAGCATGCTGTTAACTATGAATTATGCTACAAGAAGTGTATATAAGACTTTAAGGTAGAGGCATACAGTGATGCTGACTGGGCCTCTTATGTGAATGATAGAAGAAGCATTGCCCAATACAATGCATCCCCACTGACGAACTCGCTTCCTGGCTGTCACTCGTGGGGACAACCCCTCCAATTATGTTGGTTTATTGACACATGTTTGCATGTATAGAACGGCATAGCATGCTGCTATGGAACCTGCAAAAAATACCTGTACTGTGTTTTGAATTCTCCCACAATCCTCTTCATTTTCCTGCTAGAATTTAGCCGTGAAGTTTACACTACAAAATTGGCTTCATTTTGTGGTAGGGGATGGAGTGCGATTTACAGTTCCTCTTGAAAGATGCAGGTGAACAGAATTAAGCTCTGGCAGAGAAATGGGAAAACCAGTACTTGTGGAAAAAATACTTAAAGTAGGATTTTATATATTAAATTTCATTTTGACGCACAAAAATAAGCTCTTCCCTCAAAGTCTTACTAGTCTTTTGAGGTAGCATTGCCTAAAGTATTCATCAGCCCAAATATATATACAAAAACTAGTTACCAGTACACTATCCCATTACCACTCTAGTGTTTCCTCAATGGCCATTAAACTACTATAAGCCAAGGTTAGGGCAAATCTCTTTGAGTGATGGGTCATTACACTTTAATGATCACAAAAAAAGACACATTGTTGTGAGTATTATTGCTGTGGAGCCATGTTATAAACTCAGACATGCTTATGATAGAAAATACAGACAGAGCGATCTGGGCTCAAAACGTGGGACTTTCCCTCCTAAATAGGGACACTTTGGGATCCATCCAATAAGAATTTTCCAGACCAATTTTCTTCTACAGCTATGTATTACAAGAGCAATTAGTTGATCATGCCTTATCTATTCTATATAACGCATAATACAAACATATTGTGCAATCTAAAAAAAATTTGAGTGAGTGTAGTAGCTTTTCAAAATATTGTATATATATATATATATATATAAACTGATAAGCAGCGTTCCACCCACTACCACTTCTATTGTGAAACATTTGTAAGTTTCTATTGCTTAAGAACTATTAAAAAAAAATGAGTGCATTATGGTTTGCTCTGGCTTATGTAAAGCAACCTTGTGTTTTAGTTCATATTAACTTATTCCATTTTTGTATATTTTTTCATTAACCATTTTAATTTTTTGTTGGACAAGGTATTTATATCAGGATACAGTTATCATAACCCTTAATTCCACAGACATGTTAATGCTTTTCTTTTGATAACTGTGTTTCTACACTATATTCCGGACAAGTAAATTCTCTTAACCCACTTTTTAAAATGGATATTCCAGACCCTGTAAAGCACCTGAACTTGCTGAAGTGTTTTATGTGTGAAGAATATGTCCTCTTTTTTTTTCATTTTACAAAAGGTGCATGATTTAAATAGAAATTGACAATGTTATACATTAACATGGTTACATCTCTCTTACTGTCAAGACAATCCTGCTACTTCCTGGTTTGGTTAGCTCAATGGAGCTAAACCCAAAAGGCACTCAATTGCCCAGAGCACCTGCCTTGCAAAGAATTTTCATTGAGCTGCATTATGAAGTCTGGACAGACTAAAATCCGGGCTAGGGAAGAAGGGGAGGGCTTGCAAAGCTTTTAGAAAAGTCATATGCAACTTTTGAAAGCCAATAATTAAATGAATGCATGTTTTTATTTGGGGTATATGTACTAAACGTGTAACAGTGTGACATTCTTAATGTCACTCTCCATATCTCTCTATAACATTGCTGTATTGCAGTGGTTTCCAAAGCAGTCCTCAAGGCACACCTACGAGTCCATGATTTAGGGATTACCCATTGTGTCTAAGGTGTTTTTAGAAAGAAAAAAACACCATGGTAAAACTGGGTAATCTCTAAATCCTGGACTGGTAGGCGTTGAGGACTGCTTTGGAAACCACTGCTGTATTGTATCAAACTACATCTTGTCTGAGAAAAGCTATTCCTACCTAACCACATTCAACCCTGGTGAGCACATGTTACTGTCTCATCAATTGAAGTGCAAATAACTAACACGTCTTAGAAGAAACATGTTAACAATTAAACAAAATATAGAACTGTAAATTATAAATTTATATTTTAATAACGAGAAATACAGTTAGAACCTTGTAACTGAATAAATCATGTTTTCAGCCATGAAAGAAAATCCCATATGTAGTAGATTATTTACACATTGGTTGTGTTACAGCTGTAGGGTGGGGTGTTACCATTTGTACACAAGGATGCAGGGCAAGTTGATACATGCTTCTTGTGGACTTCAATAGGCTCAAACAGCTCCTTTTGGGATACATTTGGAACTTGGAAGTATAACATTCTTTGGAAGAAAAGCACATTTTAAGCTTAATATTAAAGGGAGGATTTTATAAATGTGACAGCTATGCTTTACACATTAACTTCTGTCTTGATGTGAGGTTGGAAGAGATTTAACACTGTTTATAATGTATAAATTGGGGTTCATATACTACCTGTTGCGAGGGAGCTTCATATATTATTAATCTCCAGCCTTTACGTTCTGGTTACCTTTTGTTAGGAAACCAAAAAGATGTTTGGTTTCTTGCAGGTTTATTCACCAAGGTGTAAATTATCGGGAAATTCAAAACACATTTCATACTTTAACCCCTTAACGCCGTTACGGCGTTCTATGCCGTCGCGGCTTTAAAGGGCTTTAAAGCCGTTGCGGCGGCATAGAACTCCGTAATGGCTTAAGCCCCCAGGACCTCGGCGGTACTTACCTCCACCGCGATCCTCTTCTGGAGGGCTGCCTGACAGCCCAGGCAGCCCTCCTCCGGCAAGTGAGGCCCCCGTGGGCCATGTGATCGCTCTCAAAGAGCGATCACATGGCCCCCTATAGCTGGCTGTGGATCTGCCAGCAGGGGGGCTGTCTGAAATATCAGACAGTCCCCCTGCTGGTGGGATCTATAACAAAAAAATATATATTACACATGTTAAAAAAGAAAATAAAAATAATTGTATATATATATAATATATGTATATATATTATATATAATATATATACATATTATATATATATGTAACATCATACGTAATGTATTTTAATATTCATATAAGAATATATATTAGTATTAAAATACACTTAGAATGACGTTACATATATATAATATGTATATATATTATATATATAATAGATATATACACATATATTATATATATATATATATACGTATAATTACAATACTAAATAAATAAAATAATAAAATAAATAAATAAAATATTGAAACAATATTCAAAATAAATTATATATTCATATGTAATTTCATTCTAACTGTATTTTGTTATTAATATATATATATATATATATAAATACAAATAACCGCAAATAAATATATAAATACAAAATAAATACATATAATTACATAAAAGATTACATTAGTATACACATAGAATTTAAATACCTATAAATGCATATATATTAAAATTCTACATGTATATATAAGTAATCTTTTAACATAATTATGTGATTTGATTAATTAAAATTTGATTGACATGCCTGACAACACAGGGAGAAGGTGCAGAGAATTTAATTCGCAAGCACTATATTTGACCCTGTAACTCTCCAAGACACCATAAAACCTGTACATAGAGGGTACTGTTTTACTCGGGAGACATCGCTGAACTCAAATATTAGTGTTTAAAACTGGTAAATTGTATTACATCGATGATATTTTAAGTAAAAGTTACGTTTTTTGCATTTTTTACAAACAAACTGCACTTTTATGGACTATATTAGTTTTTTGCTTTTTTCACACAAAAACAAATATGAACGCTAACTTTGGCCAGTGTTTGTGACTAAGTGGCTACTAAAAAAGACTAAACATACCTCACGTTCAATACCTTGAGTTGTCTACTTTTTCAAATGGTATGCCATTATGGGGGTAATTCTCATTCCTGGGCTACCACACCGTCTCAAAGGTAACATTACTAACCTGGCAAATTTCAATTTGAAAATGGAACGTTCTATATTTGACCCTGTAACTTTCCAAAACACCATAAAACCTGTTAATGGGGGTACTGTTGTACTCGTGAGACATCTCTGATTACAAATATGTGCATTTTCTTGCACTAAAACTGAACAGTATTATGACATTTACAGCTAAAATGTGAGGCGAAACAAATTTTTATTTTTTTTTTACATTTCACAGTTTTTTTAAATTTTATTCATAATAAATTATGTTTCATATATAAATATTTGATATGAAATGAAAGCCCTGTTTCTCCTGAACAAAATGATATATAATAAGTGTGGGTGCATTTAATATGAAAGAGGTGAATTACGGTTGAACAGACATATAGTGCAAATTCCAGTTTTTGTTTACGTTTTGTTTTGATCAGAACGTGCACTATTGACTCTGTCCTGAAAGGGGTTAAGGAAGAATAGCGGAGCTTAAAACAAAACTCTTTTTCAGATTTTTTTTCCCCAGTTAAGTTTCTTTGACTGAAAATGTTTAACTCTTTTGTGAATGGCCTTGTCGGTAATACCTGTGGGAAAAAATAATTCAAAAAGTATAAAAGAACAGGCTGTAGCGGAGCTCTCTGTACCCCGGCTTAGTACCTTCACCAGAGGGGTTGCTTCCTAGCTGGAAACAGGTAGGGGAACTAGCTCTTTTAGTCCTTACAAGGGCTTCCCCCGTTGCCTCTTTCTGCAAGCTGGAACAGAAGACACTGGGTTTTAATCTTCCTTCACTCCAGTAACCCGATGACACACAGTTCTGGAGGCTAAAACACTGACTGACTTTATTTTGCACAGACCCCCACAGGGGGTCTCCACTGAGTACAACACAATCCCAGGCACTAGAGTTGCAGATCATAAAACATAAACTATTAAATATACATCCCAAACATATAAGAACCCTAAAAATAAACCTGGAAAAAAATCACACAAAATGCGTAACCAATACATGGGGAAACACAGAATGCAATGGAAAAACAAACAATACAATAGAAAAACATACAAGGAAGCAGTGGGCATGGTACGTAGTCACGGTGGTTCGTCACACAGGCCCAAAAAGCTAAATTGTAATGTATTTTCAAGTATATCTTGTAATCATTCTCTTGATATATATTTATACCCGTGGTTTTTTTTTTGGTTTCTTTTCTTAACATAGCAGTTAAACATTAAAGGGAAACTCCAGTGCCAGAAAAACGATCCGTTTTTCTGGCACTGGAGGGTCCCTCTCCCTCCCACCCACCAATCCCCGGTTACTGAAGGGGTGAAAACCCCTTCAGTCACTTACCTGGGACAGCGGCGATGTCCCTCGCCGCTGTCTCCGCTTCCGCGACGCTCCTCCTAGTCATTACGTCGGCCGGTGGGCGAGACTAATCTCGCTCACCGGCCGAGGAGACCTAATGCGCATGCGCGGAAATGCCGCGCATGCGCATTACGTCTCCCCATAGGAAAGCATTGAAAAATCATTTCAATGCTTTCCTATGGGGTTTTGAGCGACGCTGGAGGTCCTCACACAGCGTGAGGACGTCCAGCGACGCTCTAGCACAGGAAACCTGTGCTAGAACCCAGGAAGTGACCTCTAGTGGCTGTCTAATAGACAGCCACTAGAGGTGGAGTTAACCCTGCAATGTAAATATTGCAGTTTATGAAAAACTGCAATAATTACAGTTGCAGGGTTAAGGGTAGTGGGAGTTGGCACCCAGACCACTCCAATGAGCAGAAGTGGTCTGGGTGCCTGGAGTGTCCCTTTAATTGAAATAAGATAGTTCTAATTATGCAGATCAGCAATCATCCCTCCTACGGAAACCTGATATAGAGGAAAATGTCCAAAGTGTACCTAAATCATTAAATTAAGATGTTTATTTTTAAATATATTTATACTCTTGGTAGAAGTGTACACCTTGCCCGTATAACACGGGGAGGCATATTGGGGTATAAGAGGTTTTTTTTTTCACTCTGCAGGCTGGCCCCATTACCTCACTTATGCTGTACTTTTCACCAGTTTCAAGGCTTTTAAATGTATATGTAAACACTTCAGTAGTCTCCAATGTTTTGGAAGCTTTGATTGGCTGCTCTGTCAAGCAACCTGTCATCCTGGTGTGTCAGGCTTTTTGTGACACTAGTTGCATTACAGACGCTCACTTCCATTTTCCCTGCCTATCCCCTCCATTTCCCAGTAACAGATCTGCCACAGTTTACAGACATGGGATGAATGATTTTTCAATATGAATACTGTGAGAAAACATTAAGTTCTAAGTTCTGGAGAAATAATCAATTAAAGAGCTTGTCAAGCTAACAGAGTTATTAACTAAAGTGATATATCAAAGTGATTTTCAAATTTAAGGCCAAAGTAGCTGAAATGGAAAAAAAAAAATCTCTTAATCAGCTATGATTTTCGTTTGGCAACTTTGGACTGAAATTTAAAATTTACTTTCAATTCTCACTTTAGTGAATAACCCTGTAAGAGGAGTTGCGTGTAAAAATTCTTCCTCCTCGTTTCCTCCCTTGGCACATTATGATTGCAGGGGATTGAATTGAAATAATGGCAGTGCAAATAACTCAGTGTAGCTTACACTACAGATGTGCTACCATTAGATCAGTGGTCTCCGCACTGTACATTGTTGGTCAGACCTGAATAAAGCAGAAATTGCATTAAAGGGTTACTCCAACCACCATGACCAGAGGTTGTAAGTGGTCATGGTGGTAGCAGTTAGTGTTTCAGCTTAAAACACGGCACCTTCAGAGGTTTTTTTGAATTGCCTGTTGGGGGCTAGTTTCATCCCCAGCACAAGTGACTTAGGTAGCACAGAACTCTGCTATATATGTGTGAATATCTTCAAGAGAAATCTAGTGTCACAACTGTAAATATATATTTATATATATATACGTGCGTGTGTGTGTGTATGTGTATGTGTGTGTATGTGTGTGTGTGTGTGTGTGTGTGTGTGTGTGTGTGTGTGTGTGTGTGTGTGTGTGTGTGTGTGTGTGTGTGTGTGTGTGTGTGTGTATTTAATTTTTTTTTTTTTTTTAATAAATAGAATTCATGTATATCTGTTTTCAGAATCCGATGAGAAGAACTACTATTAACTGAAAAGGTTCATTAGCTTTCAGTGAAATGTGTCGAATCCTAAGCAGGAGTGATGATTTCAAGTGCAGAGTAATTCTCTGGTGGTATAATTAATTGCTACACAGACCAATTAAGTGTTTGCAACACTAATCCATACATGAAGCAATTTTTGTGCAGTACTTACTTGAGACTACTGTCTATAATGAGGAATTAGAACAATACACTCCTCCTGAATATATTTATTGAAGGCATATATTAGAAGATTATTTTAAACTTAAGTAAAAGTAAATATGAGCCGTTGAGTTGAGAAATGTTACAAAATTAGAAGTTTGTGTATAAATTATGTAAATTCTAATTGCTAATTATATAATTATAATTCTATGTGTGTATAATGTATTCTATTAACTTTGTTGCTTCCATTATTTCTTTATATGTCATATAATATTGGAAATATAAAGAATAGTGAATAGACATGTGTTTTTCACTGTTGATATATTCAAACTTTTTGGACCTTGGAGCTAAAGCCGAGCTGTCTGCTGAAGGTCAAGGGGGGCTGTTACTATGGGCTGAGAATTCAGCGAATTATTACCCATTTTGTGATGCCTTAGCACATTTATAAGCAGTCACAAGAGCCATGATCATCCCAATAAAATTACTAGCACTAACAAAAATTATCCTAGTCTGTGCGTCAGTAAAAAAATTGCCTACTGTTTTGTCTAGATGTATTTTTTATTTTTTTTAATGAATCGTTTATAAATAATTTGAATGTGTGTATGGATTGGCTTGTTTATATGTGAATACGTACATTATCACTTACATTAAACTGAAAAAAGCAAAAAAGTCCATTAAGCTTAACCTTTTCCCAACCCCTGTTGGAAACCCTCAAGTATTACTTGAAGATCTGCTAGTTATACCCTTCTAGACAAAAATAAAATAAAAAACTAAAAAGCTCAGTAGAAAATAAATCTAGTAAATTGCTAATGGAGGTGCACTTACTATGATTTGCAATGACGCAGATTCTCTTCAGCAGTTTTCTGGCATTGTGGCTGAATTGTTCCAGCTAGTAAACAGCATTTTGGGATAACTTTGCTACAATGCCAATTTTTGTTGGCAACAGGCTCTAGTCTAGTACATTGACCCCATGGTCTTTTAAAGGACTCTCCCAATTACTTGAATAAAAGTATCTGAGGGAAACACACCTAGCAAGGGACCAATTTCTTACTGGCTATTATGAGTGGCTGGCATTGTGAACTGAGATTATTAAAGGCATCTAGTAAAAAACTGGATGCTAATTCAAAAATCGGTTTTATACCCTTCAGACTACAAACTATAAATAATAATTAATTTTCATCAATTAAACAAACATTATTTTTATTTTATATTAAAAGAAGACTAACTTTAAATATATATATATATTCATGTGTACTCTGTTAGGCACCTTCACTAATACAATGTTTATTGTGTAGATAGGTTTTAACTGCAAGGGCATTGCTTTTATATTCTAATGTTTCTCAATAAAATTTTCATTTGGTTTGTGAATGCTGTCTATGACTTATTGTGTTATCTATGCCTTTTCTCTGTCTAAAAGGCATGGCACATTGTATGTTTTGTACTTGCTTATTGTAAATAGGTTACAAAAATAAAGAAATTGAAAAATAAATATATTAATTTATGTTAATTTGTTCCTTCCTAATTTTAGATTTAGTAACCCCTCTTTATAAATTAAAAAAAAAGTTAAAAAAGAAAAACGAATAAACTTACCTTTAATCCAGAACTGAGACAGTATTTTCCCAGTTCCCAGTGATGATCTTTGGTCCAGTCACATGCTTCTCATAGGGAGTTGCATACCTATGGCGTATGCACAGCAATTGGCACACTCTGCCAATTCAATGTTCTGTGAGAGGCATTAGCCTCATTAGGCACTCTCCTTACTATGCAGAGTAAGGAAAAAGTGTATCTGGTGGCTTGCTGGCTAGTGTAGTAAGAGAAGTTAATTGATATGTTGAACTGGCTCCTAAATTTGAGGATTTTTATACGTCTTTTGTGATTAAACAAGCTTTTAGAAAAAAAAATTAAATGAAACCGCATCTATCATTGGTAACTAGCTTGGCACTTAATTATCACTAAGAAGCTATGATATCTGTTTCTGTTTAATGCCTGCATTGTGTGAAAGTCTAAACACCGCATAAGTCACACATAGCGCAACTGTGAATAACCAGCGTTATATTATATTATTGGAGAACAAATACAGAATTGACTGGACCTCACAAACTCAGCTAACTTCAGTTGGTGAAAATTAAATTATTTAAAAAAACAAAACAAAAAAAACCAAAACTTTTATATGGATCCAGATCAAAAGTGACTTCTTATACTGTACATTATTCTAGCTTGCTTGCCATGTTGACCTGCGGAATTTACAAATACTTTGGAGCTATATGTTGTTGTTTTTGAATTTTTTGTCTATAAAGTCTATAGATTCCTTCGTTAAACACTCAGGAAATTCTTGGATGTAGGAATTTATTTGTTTTACTTCCTCAATTAGCGCAAACAGCAAGATGGGCTGTAACAGTAACTTCATGCAAGTAAATACTAGTGGAACTTCCTGCCTTTCAGACTTCTCAATCTTGTAAATTTTTCAGTACCAAAGAGGTTTGAAATGCTCTTTATTTTTGTGCCATCGAGTGATGTAATTCCTTTTCAAATTATCTTTTGTACTTGATCACATATTTTTAATTTTCACAACACATTCAAAAGGTATACACACATGTCAGTTGAGGTTAAGTAACTGATAATCAGTTTGAGATGCACAATGTTTAAACAAACGTAATAAATATGCATTACCACCAAATAATTCTGAAGTTAGTTTTGTAGTTTGTGAGTGTTGAGTTTTGTATAGCTTGGAGGAAAGACGAGACAGGGGGGATATGATAGAAACATTTAAATACATAAAGGGAATCAACACAGTAAAGGAGGAGACTATATTTAAAATAAGACAAACTACCACAACAAGAGGACACAGTCTTAAATTAGAGGGGCAAAGGTTTAAAAATAATATCAGGAAGTATTACTTTACTGAGAGGGTAGTGGATGCATGGAATAGACTTCCAGCTGAAGTGGTAGAGGTTAACACAGTAAAGGAGTTTAAGCATGCGTGGGATAGACATAAGGCTATCCTAACTATAAGATAAGGCCAGGGACTAATGAAAGTATTTAGAAAATTGGGCCGACTAGATGGGCCGAATGGTTCTTATATGCCGTCATGCTATATGTTTCTATGCATGTTACTCTGAATTAGTGTTAATTTTGTTGACTAACAATTTCAGTCAAATTTTGCTCGACTAAAATTTTGAGATTTAGCCAACTAAAAAAAACAATTCAGGTGACTAATATATGACTAAAACTAAAATGGCTTTTTAGTCAAAAGACTATGACTAAAACTAAATTGAAATTTGCCTCCAAAATTAACACTGAGCAGCACAGAGTCTAATGCTGAGGACTGAGTGACAGGAAAAGTGTTTATCATGGCTGCACGGGGAAGTGTAGAATGTTCTGATTGTGTTGTGCTGGCAGTGTGTTGATGTCATCAGTAAGGATTGCCATGCTTGAGGAAGTTTCCCCAAGGAGGGCCTATCCTTCCAGGGTAGCAGTGGAGGGGGAAATAGATTATATATTTAGTTGGCATCTCTTATAACTAATGTTGAAATTAGAATGACAGGTCCACTTTAAATCATTGAGTAGTGGTTACTTAGTGCTGTATCAGCCCAGTGTTAGTTACAAGTGCTGAGTTACAGAGCAGGCAACGTGACGAAATGCCTGATAGTTTGTACAAAACAAACCCACACATCACCAGCTCTACAGGCTATTTCATGGCACACATACAGGGCTGGACTGGCCCACCGGGATACCGGGAAATTTACCGGTGGGCCGCATTAAGCTGGGACAGCCCTGATGATCATTATGATTAATCCTCCCCTCGGACTGTGCCAGCCTGTCAGTCCGAGGGGAGGGAGGAGCTGGGGGCTGGTGTGGCTGCCAGTGGCTGCAGGGAGCACAATCTGAAACCATTTTGGCCGCATGCCCCTGCCCCAAATCGGAAGCTCCGCCTCCTGCCCACAAGCTCCACCCCCACACAAGGTGCTGGAAAGCTGCCCACCGGACCAACTGGAAACTAAAGGTATTTACTTTTTTACAGCCCCCCTACCCACTATACTGCCCCCTTCTCATATCACAGCCCCCCTACCCACTATACTGCCCCCTTCCCATACCACAGCCCCCTACCCACTTTACTGCCCCCTTCCCATACCACAGCCCCCCTACCCACTATACTGCCCCCCCTACCCATACCACAACCCCCTACCCACTATACTGCCCCCTACCCATACCACAGCCCCCCTACCCACTATACTGCCCCCTACCCACCTCACAGCCCCCCTACCCACTATACAGCCCCCTACCCACTATACAGCCCCCTACTTACTATACAGCCCCCTACCCACCTCACAGCCCCCTACCCACCTCACAGCCCCCCTACCCACTATACAACCCCCTACTCACTATACAGCCCCCTACTCACTATACAGCCTCCCTACTCACTATACGGCCCCCCTACCCACTATACAAACCCCTACTCACTATACAGCCCCCTACTCACTATACAGCCTCCCTACTCACTATACGGCCCCCCTACCCACTATACGGCCTCCCCTACCAACTATACAGCCCCCCTACCCACCTCACAGCCCCTCTACCCACTATACAGCCCCTTACTCACTATACATCCCCCTACCCACCTCACAGCCCCCCTACCCACTATACAGCCCCTTACTCACTATACAGCCCCCTACCCACCTCACAGCCCCCCTGCCCACTATACAACCCCCTACTCACTATACAGCCCCCTACTCACTATACAGCCCCCTACCCACTATACGGCCCCCCTACCCACTATACGGCCCCCCTACCCACTATACGGCCAACCTACCCACTATGCGGCTTCCCCTATCCACTATATAGCTCCCCTACCCACTATACAGCCCCCCTCCCCACCTCACAGCCCCCCTACCCTCTATACAGCATCCCTACCCACTATACAGCCCCGTACCCTCTATACAGCACCGCTACCCACCTCACAGTCCCCCTACCCTTTATACAGCCCCTCTACCCACTCACAGTTCCCCTACCCACCTCACAGTCGCCCCACCCAGCTTACAGAACCCCTATCCACCTCACAGTCCCCCTACCCACCATACAGCCCCTCTACCCACCTCACAGTTCCCCTACCCACCTCACAGTCCCCCAACCCAGCTTACAGGACACCTACCCACCTCACAGTCCCCCCATCCACCTCACAGTCCCCATCTCCACCATATTAGATATTCCAAACACACACACACACCAATAATATGTAAGGCATATATGTATATGTATGCATGTCTTGCCACCCCAGAAGATTGAGTAATATACACACATAATATATATATATATATATATATATATATATATATATATATATATATATATATATAGTGTTTATATATATTACTCAATCATTTCTGCTGGCAACACATAGCCATACGTATTACATGTGACAGTACATGGCGTAGTTACTTATGGGGCTGGCATTGATTTTTTTTCCAGGGCTGCTTTGTATTCCCAGTCCGGCCCTGCACACATAGCAGGTTTACCCATTGTGAATGTGTAAAGGAGGAACATACTAATTAACAAGCAAGATCACCTTTGAAAGATATTTTAAAGAAATGGCATAAATATGAAATAAAAATATTTTTTATGATAAGATATGTATTATATTTAAGGGGTTGTTCATTTCTGCTTCTTAAAGTTAGGATAAAATAACATGGACTTTTTAAAATACACAAAATGTTATTCTATGCCTGGAGCTATCACGTATAACCCTTGTGCCTTTTGGGCTGCTGTTGCTGTTGATTGTCACTCACTATTTGCCGTAATTAAAAGCTGTGATATTCACATGGTGTAGATACCACATGTAGATTCTAGTATTATTTTAAAGCAAGGGCCTATGGGAGTCTCACCCCACCGCCAGTAACTGTTTAATTTGCTTACATTCAGATGTGGACCACACGCGCTACCATTTCAATTAGCTGTTAGGCTATGGTGAACATGCTTACTGTTAAACAACATGGTATATACACACACACCTTCAAAATAAAATTCTTAAGGATTTTACAGTATTTTGTGAAGCGCTGCAGAATTAGTTGGCGCTATACAAATACCAATAATAATATTAATAATAATTCAGTGCATGCTGCTTGCGTCTTTGCTATTGGTCTCCTGGGCTTGCATTTTACGTATCAAAATAAATATTATAATCATTTACATCCACTTATCTGTGTTTGTCTCACCGTCGTCTATAACAACAAAAATGACACTTCTCAGAATTCTAATTCTTTACCTTGTATGCATTTGTCTTAATGTCTAAATATTTCCCATGCAAACATTGACAAAATATTTCACATCATATTTAAAACAGTGTCTCATTATGATGAACAACAACCAGTTGTTTTTTCAAATGTGTGCTTAACCTATCCATAAAATCTCTCCTGTTACTAGTACTCAAGAGATTACGTTCATATAATAACCAGAGCTAGCACCGGAAACTGATACAAAATAGTTTGCTTAAACTACATTCATGTTGCCTTATCGACAATTAGGGCCATGGGCCTTAAGGCAAATCTTAGTCACCCAGGTGTCATACTTAAGAAATTTTAGATCATACTGAATTTACAATGGCAGTTCTTTAATTATGCCTATCTTGACCATATTTAAAAGTAATTTGTTGCTGCAGACTTTATGTCTCCAAAAGCATATAATGTCTGTGTAGGAGAGTGGGTGGGGAATGACTGCTTTAAAAAAGTGCTTGTGGGAATAGATTCAAAACACTTGACACATATAAGTTTAAAATGATAGTATTCAGATGTATTTTCCTGATTCTGATCCTTATTCAGAATGTATATGACGACTCACAAGTATGTCTTTAATGTACAATGGGTGAATTTTGCTTCACACACTTTCCAAAATGAGGTGGATCTATTACATTTTTGTTTTTCTCATGGAACATGTGTTAGTGGCTGCTCCATCCACAGACAACAATAGAAAGCCACGGAACCATAGGAAGGAAACCTTGTCAAGTACACTCTATCAAGCCTCTGGTTATATCCAGCAAGAGAAACTTCAACATTAAAAAAAATATATTTTTCATATTGCCTCCATATCAGAATTGTGAATTATTTGATGGCGCAAAACGAGAGTCTGAGCAAATTACCGGTGTGAAAATAACCCAACATATCATGTATCATACCGGTTCCCTGCATATCCCTGCATATCCCTGCAGCCTTTCTCATGTAAACACTGTATTTTCTAAGAAAATACAGTGTTTACATTGAAAGCTAGGAACACCTCCAGTTGCAGTCACTCAGAGTGAACCAGAGGGACTTCGGAGTTGACGGAGGCATAATATGATCTGCTGTCAGCAGAGCACAGGGCAGCACTGTGCACAGCATCCTGTGGTTCAGTGTTTCCTCCCTCTGCATGCAGACACTGAACTTTCCTCATAGAGATTCATTAAATCAATTCATCTGTATGAGGAGATGCTGATTGGCCAGGGCTGGGTTTGAATCATGCTGGCTCTGCCCCTGATCTGCCTCTTTGTCAGTCTCAGCCAATCCTATGGGACAGCACTGTGATTGGATCAGGCTACCACATGGCAGCAGACTGCTTGCTTTTCCGAGTCTTACAGCATGCAGATTTACAGCTTCTGGCTTGAATACAGTAAGATTTTTACTATATTTATGGAGGCATGAGGGGCCCAGGGGGGCTAGATGGTGGTGTTAGCACTATAAGGTCAGGAATACATGTTTGTGTTCCTGACCCTATAGTGATCCTTTAACCCCTTAAGGACACATGACATGTGTGACATGTCATGATTCCCTTTTATTCCAGAAGTTTGGTCATTAAGGGGTTAATGTAGTACAAAGGTGGGATGGCAGGTATCTATGACAGAGTTTATTGATAGTATTGTTTGAACAGGTTTCTAAAATGAAAATGATATTTTACACTTTTTTTTAGAAACCCATGCTTACATTGAAATGGTAAGCCAAATGTTATTTCCAAAATAAATGATATTTAGAATGCATTCAGTGACCCTACATTTATTGACAAGCAAGGCAAACCTTCACAAATATTTTGGAGCTCACGGTCCCTCTCTGTGCGCAAATGTTGGGCATATTTAGAGTGGGTCTTCAATGCACACAATCCTCTCTGCAGCCTGATCCTCCCACAGCGAAATCACCAACTTGTAGAGAAGTATTGGTCTGACACCGCATATGTGGCAATTGCAGCATCCATATTGATATGAATACTTTGTGTGATGAAGACCAACATCATATCCTTTGAAAATGCAGGGATGCAAAGGAGGAAATGGCTCTAGTCGCTGTCTGGCAGTGATAAAGAGGAGTGTTTGGGGCAAAATGTAAACTGCTGTTTTTCAGAAACTTTTTCAGACAAAATAGGCAGTATCTATGATCCCAAACCGCTACGTTATGATGTAGTGGTTTTAGTGTTAAGCATACCCCCTTTAATGATGTTTTAAATTGTAAAAAAGTTCAAAAAGCATAAAAGACTCTAGCATACTATATAGCATTTTCTCAATAGTTGTATTTACGAGCATTTAATAGGTATAGAGATTTAAGCCTTTCTGAAGTGCACAGCAGTACTTTATATAGAATCCTGCTAATACCCTTTATTGAGTTAATAATTACAGCTTGGCTGTAAAACACATTTTAAAGTAAGTCCATAAGTGGTCCATTCAAAGGTATTCACTTGTAAGTAAATTAAATTACATTATGGGGAAAAAAGTAATTCAGGAGAATTATTTGTCTTTTTATATTATGTGCCACAGGCCATTAGACTACATTGGGCTATTTTTTTATTTGAATAATTGCCAAGATTTAGAATATATTTTATAGTTATTGTTTAGTATCCAAGTCACTATTAAGCAACATAGATTTTGTGTCTGTATTACAGTACCTTATTATTATTATTATTATTACTTGAATTTTTTACCTATTCCGCAGAACTGTTCATTTGGGAAAAACGCCAATGTAATATACATAGACTAACACGAAACATAAAAAACACGCTGCCTGTGAGTTAAGTTTCAATCCCCAGAACTCTGCCAATATGCCAGCATCTCTAAGGATCTCTAAATCCCATCAGGGCTATTCACTACAATGGGAATTAACCAAAGTTTATGGTAAAAAAAAAAAAAAAAAGCTGGGAAAATGCAGCTCCCTGGTTAATATGTGTTCTGCCGAGGGAGGAAATGTTTATTTTTGCCAAACTTGACATGTTAAGTTTGTAAATTAGGTGGGGTGCGACTATTTGTAAAATAGTGAGGTGGGAAATTAATCAGAACTGAATTATACATAGTGTTACATCACACCACAGTGTATGCTGTGTGATTGTGCGTAAAATGATAGTGTAATATGTGTTTGTTAACCAGATGCACTAGTAGTCTGATCTAGATTCAATGATAGTCTGGACAGTATATGATTAGCTGCGTACAATAATAATAAACCCATACTAAGAAATAATAGAAGTAGAGTTAAAGGGATGCTCTAAGCACAAAACCAAGAATTTATTGCCGATCAGCGAAAGCTTTCACAATGCTTTCACCCGATTATGCTGCTACACCAGGGGTGAGGGACGTCCGGCCTGTGGGCCGCATAAGGCCCCAAAAAATCATTTGGTCCGGCCTGGGGAGAGCCGGCCCTGCTGTCTGCCTTTCTTGGGCCAGTTAGGAGAACAAAGTGAGGGAGGTAGGACTGCAGGGTAGGAGAAGGACCCAGAAGGTTGTGATTCTCCCGCTTACAGGCAGGTCGGAGTATTGCCGCACGTTACCATGGCAACGCTCCGACACAGCGATGTGCTCGCAGGAAGAAAATAGTGAGGTCAGCCTGCAGCCGGAGCAGCTTGTGCCACCGTGGGTCCACCAGGAATTGCTGTGGTATGTCCCCTCCTTCCAGGCCAGAGGTAAGAAGGGGGCATAAAGCTCCCCTCCCCTTAAGTAAATAATATACATTTTCTCCCTGATCACCCCCCTACCACAATATAGACCCCTCACACACTACACCACTTCACACATAACCTGCACCCCCTCACACATACCCTGCACCCCTCACACACCCACACACATCACCTGCACTCCCTCACACACACACACACTGCACTCCTCACACATATCCTGCATCCCTAACAAATACCCTGCACCCCTCACACACACCCTGCACCCCCCCACACACAAACTGCACCCCTTACACACAGCACCCTTCACACATATCTTGCACCCCTCACACACCCTGCACCCCTCACACACACACACTGCACCCCTTACACATACCCCACACCTGTTACACACACACACACCTCAAACACACCCAGCACACCTCACACATACCCTGCACCCCACCCCCACACACACATTCTGCACCCCTTATACACACACAGCACCCCTCACACATACCATTGGTTTGTAATGCTGTCTGACGCCGTTCCGCGAAATATTTCTCACATTTTTTGCCGGTCAGCGGGTTTTAACATTTGCTCTGTTAATTACATTTTACTCACACACAGGAAGCTCCTGCAAGCTATTAACATGACAAGAGATAAAATAAAAATATATAAATTAAACACCCTGTGCAATAAAGCAAGTTTAAACATTAGATTTCTGTTTATAGGAAGTGTGCAGGGAGACTGTGTAGGAGGTGTGGCTAGATCTGCATAAACAAAGTGATTTAAATACTAAATGACAAAAATTTGAGACTTACACTACAGGAGCATGATCTATACATCAAACACACTCCATTAAGCTGACATTGTTTTAGCCTGCTTCCCTGTAATGTAATATTGTAATTAAAATAATTGCAATAGTGTATTATTGTAGTGATATACTGTATCGAGACAATGAACACATGGGTACAGTAGGGCACCCTTAGTAATAACTGATGTCTGTAATCCTATGATACTACTGCAATCTCAGGTAATTTGAGTTTCTTGTACCACCTCACTCCCTTAATCTATTCTCATTTTCTCATATTCTCTTTTTTTTCCCTTCAAATGGATTTTATTCCAAACAGAAAATAAGTTGTGTTTTTCCCTCACTTTCAAATCTTGCTCCTATTTATCTCCCTGCTCACAACACAAATACCTTCTGTATAGCTTATCTTACACCTTTATTTCCACACCACCCGCTTAGTTACCTTTTCAAGTGTGTCATTCAGGTTTTAAATAGACTGCAAGCTTTAGGGGACTAAAAAAAACTAACTTTTAGATCATCTCAAACATTCATTAATAATCTTGTACTTACTTGATACCTTGTACTATTCAAATAGTTTTCCTTTCACTGTCTAACCTTTCACTGAGATACAAGGCAATGATTTTCTTTACTCTAAAACTTAAAGATTTCCTAGCATTTCAATAGGCAAAGCAATTAAGGCAAGCCCCCTCAAGAAAAAATAATAATGCATTAAATCCCTATCCTTGGCTTCCATTCTCCAGAGTAGGCTGGCTTTCTTATTAGCACTGAGCATATCTCAATAAAGAAAGAATAGGTTGAAAACCCGTACAATTGCTTGTTGCCGTGACAATCTCTAAGACTGAAGAAAAAAGAGTAAGAAAGACAGTCTGGTTCACATTGATGAAGTAGTGCAAGTAAAGCTAAATCCAAACCAAATAGTACTTTATTTTAACAAAGTGAACATGAAAGAAATGGTTCTGCTAAGATCACTGTTTCTATACTGAAACATTCACACAGGACAGTTCATTTGTAGCTTTAGCATTTTTTTTTTTTAGAGATTAACCAGTGTTAAATATAATGGACCCTAAGGGCCCTGGACATAACATTCTCATTGGCCTATAAAGATCCTCCCTCAAATATATGTAATATCTGTGCATATCATTAGCCATTAATATTGGTTAATCACTAGCACGATTAACCCATTTGTGGCCCTGAAGACTAGGCTTCTCCTTGACCTATATGTAAGAACATTCTTAGAATCTGTGCACCTCCTGGGCCTTTATGAGGCAACTGCGACCAAGTTTTGGAGTTCTGCCTTTAGGGGGCCCCATCAGGGATGGACAGCAGCAGGCAGCTTACTTTATTTACAATTCGCTTGCCGAAAAGGCAATATATTAATTAAAAATGATTTCCTGGTGATCCAGTGGTATATTGCTAACTCTGCACATCCTGCCACACTCTAATAACCTCTACCTTATGGCTCCAGCACTGTTAGTGAGTGACAGCTGAACAGCTGAGGGCATTTCCAGCGTGCACTCTGAAACAACTTTGAGCACCGGAAACGCAAGGGAGATTTTATTATGGAGTGCAGTAGCACGAGGTACAGGCATTGCTATACACCACTGGACCACTGGGCTTCTCTTGGGTCACCATGGCAGGTCTGCCGGGCAAGTTTTGGAGGCAGGCTACTTTGGAATGAAACTCACCAGGGGAGGTTGGCGTAGTGTGCACTACAAAACCACAGCAACTGGACTGAAAGAGAGGGTAAGTGTTTTCTGATTGACCTTCTTTTGGATACGAAATCCATCCCCTTAGGTGTCCGTTCAAGCAGGGATTTGATCTTGTTTGCACCAAAACCATAGGATTGGCCTCGGAGTTTAGGCCTGTTTTTACAGTGCCTCAGTCATTTTGAAGGTTTTGTTTTAAAACTCATTTTTTGTCTTTCTGTTTCCCCTTGTTTTCATATGTTTAATATTCACCTTAATTGTTAATTATACATAAGAAAAAGTAGTGACTACTTTCTCCTATGGGAAGCACACTTTTTTTTGGCAATGGGCAGAGCTTAAGCAAAGTTCCATTTAATTTGCTACATTAATTTACCAACAATCCACCACTCAGAAGAATCCTATAGAAGAGCAAGCTGAAGACATTATGTACAGAGGTAAATAAAACTATGGCGCTTAAGTATTGAGATACAGCACAAGGAAGGAGACATCATAAGTATATACAGACACAAGACAATCTGAGCATTATTATATAAAGGCAAAATCAGAGTAACAAAAAACACAACATTGCCACTTTAAGCTCTAACCTTTGTAGCAGGAAATATATCACAGATAATTTGCAATTTACAAAAATGCAATTTACCGGTTGCTGACCCTCTCTTATGGTCACATATTCCCGTAACTAAACCATCTGTGTTTTTTTTTTTTTCATCTTGGTAGATCTCATAAGATATTTCAGACATGTGTGGTAATGCAAAACTGGGGTTTGAGTTCAATCAGACAGTGATTCATAATTGGCTTTCGATATCCCACAGCTGGTCAATCCCTAGCCTCTCGCTCTGTATATTACTAATGCTTTTAGCTAGAGAATTGGAAAGTGGTGCGTAACTTTAAATATGTCAACTTTGTGTGGTTGTTTGCCAGACTGCAAACAGATATCTAACGACTGTACACTACCATTAGCAGCTATTAAGGTTTAACAGAAGGGAGAATTCCAGGATTAGCATTGTACAGAATTACACATAATTACTTTATCGCCTCACTGGGTCAGAAATAGTATGACATTGTTCGTAGCACTTGACATTTTCATTTTGAAGAAGCCCATGCTGGGTTTTTAACCACACAAATGATTGTGTTTGATAGTGTGACAGCAAGACATTTTGCAATAATCCCTTGGCAAATTTGTAAAGGAGAGGAAATGTTTAGTGAGAGCTGTGATGAATTGCTTTTTGCATGATAGGAGGACACAGAAAAAAAAGTTACATTTATATTGGACTGCAAACCTACACTACGAGTTGCATGTAAGAATACATTTTGTGAATAACTCATCTTGTTAAGAGTACCATTCCCGCCTCCTGTAGAAGTAACAGTATTTTTTATTTTTGTTTACCCAAGGACATCTGCAAGAGAAAAATGGGGACAAGACAGTAGGAATGAACAAATCTGTAATTATGTTTGTTTGTAAGAAATGTAAACATCACATGTTGGGAATTATGGGAAAAGTTCAGCTTTCTGTTTGAGAGTGTATAGGAGCACAAGTAAGCCTAAAAGATTACTGCATTTAGCAGTGGTCATAGTGGTAGCAATCTGTGGCATTTCTGCTGGAAACGCTGCACATACATAGATATTTGCACTCCTGTGCTAGGGGCGAGTTGCACTCCCAGCACATGGAACTCTGAGGTTCATTTTGTGCAACAATTGCACCTGTTGAACAAGCGTAGTGCAAACTAACAAAAAATTCAATCATCTTCTTTCCTTGCAGATAATGTTTTTCACCCTCCCTTGTCCAAACCTGATTCTATTCCTTCCTGGCTCAGAGCGTGCGCATGCACTCTAAGTCAGGAAGAATGTTACAACCAAATTAATAATTTAATTGGACCTCTCGAAGGAAGCAGTGTAGTTGGATGGGGCATGGAGACCAGCAAAGGGAGGTTTAAAAGTTGTGTTGGGGGTGGAAGGGGCAGGGACATAATTGTGTATAAACTCTTTTCAGAATCCATCTAAGTACTTCACTGAGTGTCTCTCGTTCATTTATTTGAAACTGTCTGTATCCAAAAACGCTGGTGTATTGACTGTACTGGAATTAACTTGTGTTACTTATTTATTTATGTTAATTTTCATTTTCATTGGTTAGTTTAGTTCCTTGTTTACAATCAAAATCACTAGTTGTGCTGTTTCCACCCATTCGCATGTACTCTTCCAAGTACTCTTTCCATATCTCAGTCATATATATATATTTCTAATTAACTGTTCTGATTCCCCGGTCATAGATTATGTTACAACTCTCCAGATAAATGGATACCACTTTCTAATTTAGGAGCATCAAAGCATTAAAGGAATATAAATATGTATTGCTAACGCTATAGTGCCCTTTTAAAGTTTTAGGTCACCGGCCTTCCCTTGTAAGCAGTAAAAATGTCTTCACCTTTTCTACCTCACTGCGTCAGTCTCCGCACTTGACGTACCACTTCCTTGGCTGAAATCAATCTCAGATCCCAGCATATCCACTGCTTTCCCATAATAAAAAACCCTGCAATGCAAACATTCCCGCAGAATGGCAACGTTGTGAACAGACAGGGGACGTGACACCCAGACCACAGACAGCAGTTGTTACTAGAATTATACCTCTTGGGTCCTAATACCTGTCTCCGAGCAATTCTTTCACAGATTTCACTGAGCCTGTCGGTTTGATTTGTATATTTAGCGGCTGCTCACATTTTCAGTATGACCGTGAACCCACCAAAGGCCCTACATTCAACTTTCCTTAATCTTTTATACCATCTTATAGGGAAAACTCCTTTCAAGACTTAAGGCTGTCACTTTGATGCTTTGATGCCAGATTTGTACTGAACATTTCTTTCTTTTGTTCTTTACCGCTGCCAAATGCTGAGAGAAACGTGCACTTTCAGAGCCTTTTCTTTATAACTACAGTAATGGATAGCCCTCTGGCCCATCAAGAGTTAACCCATTACGTTCTCTCCTGATGCAGTAGGCTGTAGCTGGGGTGTGTTCCTGAAAAGTAATTACATTACTCCCTCTCCTTGGCCTTCAGGTACATAGTGTCTGATGCAGTACTGCAGACAGATACATAAAGGAAAGCTCTCCAGGCACTCAGAGAATTCTGTGCAAAGTGTTTTATGTCTGGCAGCGCAACACTAGACATATTGTGGATCATCAGACAATGCTTCACTACGTTCAGGTTTTATATGCCTTTTCATAGCTTGTGCAGTCCAGACAGTCATGGAAAGTCAAAATCGTGACGGTTACCCGCTTTGTTCCCATTGAAATTACTTTCTTGGTGGTACCTGCATAATCAATGAATACATTCATTATGCAGGTATAATTTAAAAGAAGTTTATATTTTAAAAAAATGAGTGGACGTTTAATGTATAACTGAATACCCTTGCAGCAAACATGAATGATTGAATGATCTACATACATACTACAGACTTTACAGAAAAAAAAACAAAGAAAAAAGGCTAGTGTCATATATTCACTTTACATCCATTTCCAGTGAATTGAATTAAAAACTTTAGACCAAAATAGCTCATTTGAAAACATTTCCCAACTCGGTTATAGTCAAGGATTGCAAATTCTGAATTTTCCAGTTCTGTCTTGAATTTTGTCACTTCAATTTGGAGCTCTGTCAGTAAAACCTTATCAAACCTTATTGTGCAATACCGGCATTAGGAAATAATGCGTTGTGATATAATACCATAGAAATAAACGGGTAAATGCAAGTGCTAAAATTATGGATTTACTTGTGCAGCTCCACTATTTGGCTTTCAGACATCTTTTGAAACTTTCATCTTGTTCTTACTTATTCTGTCATAAATCCAGTTCATGCAGTTGGGGTATTTTCTTTCCCTCTGAAGACGCTGACATTGTTCAACCTAAATGCTTACTAAATCCAATGTCTGGAATCCAAGCTTTACCTGTAGAATTGTAGCAGTATGAATCCATGTTTATCTCCTCATGTACAAAGTTACGTCCTCTAATACAGTGTTTCCCAACCCAGTCCTCAAGGCACACCTACCAGTCCAGGATTTAAGGATTACCCAGTTTTGTCTAAGGTGTTTTTTCTTTTTTTTCTAAAAACACCTTAGACAAAACTGGGTAATCCTTAAATCCTGGACTGGTAGGTGTGCCTTGAGGACTGGGTTGGGAAACACTGCTCTAATAAGAGAGGAGGAGAAGGAGAGGTGTGCGGTGGAATCAATGCTCTTTAGGACAAAATAAAGCTAACAATTGTTTAGGATTGAATAAAGCTACCGTATTTATCGGCGTATAACACGCACTTTTTTCCCCTGAAAATAGGGGAAAAATCGTGGGTGCGTGTTATACGCCGATATCCCATAATTACTTACCTGTCCTGAAGCGTGGGCCGGCTTCACAGCGCGCACCGCGGTACAGGAACTTTAATTTAAGGTTCCGGTTTCCGGCGGGACTGAAAGGAAGTGTGCACAATAGTGTGCACACTTCCTTTCAGTCCCGCCGGAAACCGGAACCTTAAATTAAAGTTCCTGTTCCGCGGTGCACGGTGTGAAGCCGGCCCACGCTTCAGGACAGGTAAGTAATTATGGGAGGGGAGGAAAGTACACTATGGGAGGGGAGGGGAGGGGAGGGGGAGGAAAGTACACTATGGGAGGGGAGGGGAGGGGAGGGGGAGGAAAGTACACTATGGGAGGGGAGGGGGAGGAAAGTACACTATGGGAGGGGAGGGGGAGGAAAGTACACTATGGGAGGGGAGGAGGGGAAGTACACTATGGGAGGGGAGGAGGAGGAAAGTACACTATGGGAGGGGAGGGGGAGGAAAGTACACTATGGGAGGGGAGGGGGGAGAATACTATGGGAGGGGAGAGGGGAGAATACTATGGGAGGGGAGGGGGGGAGAATACTATGGGAGGGGAGGGGGGGAGAATACTATGGGAGGGGAGGGGGGGGAGAATACTATGGGAGGGGAGGGGGGGGAGAATACTATGGGAGGGGAGGGGGGGAGAATACGAGGGGAGGGGAGGGGGGGGAATACTATGGGAGGGGAGGGGGGAGAATACTATATACTATGGGAGGGGAGGGGGGGAGAATACTATGGGAGGGGAGGGGGGGAGAATACTATGGGAGGGGAGGGGGGGAGAATACTATGGGAGGGGAGGGGGGAGAATACTATGGGAGGAGGGGGGAATACTATGGGAGGGGGGAGAATACTATGGAAAGGGGGGAGAATACTATGGAAAGGGGGGACACTATGGGATGAGGGGGGAATACTATGGGATGAGGGGGGGGAATACTATGGGATGAGGGGGGAAATTTCCTGGAATTTCTTTCTAAAAATGAGGTGCGTGTTATACGCCTGTGCGTGTTATACGCCGATAAATACGGTAATTATTGTCCAATATTTTATCTGGTATTCCTGCCACTGGATGTGCGTTCAACGTATAAAACATTAGGCTGCTCAGTATTAAGGCATCTTACTTTTTCACTAATCAATTTCTCAGCATGGCGCAATGGATGAAAAAATGTTTTGTGTAATATGTATAGACTAAATGCTGTCCAACACTTACAATTAATTACATCTGATTTGTGTACGGGGATTAGCACAGTTTCTAATTTTAGTCTCCTTTTACTTCTTTCAGAGAAAGGTCAAGAAAGCTCTGCCTTGTGGATCAAATAAAAAAAGATAACAGAGTGGCAAATTGAACTCTACTAGGAATGAAAAAACATGGTAAGGCGATTCGACCATTTAGTAATGTTACATCAAATAATTTCTATCTATATTTACACAGACAGCTGAATAAAAGCGCATAAAAAAAGAATTTCATTTATGGTAAGTTTGTGGTTACACAGACAGGAAGTTCTTCTTCCATGAAAATACCACCAAGGAGTTTTTGATTGGCTTGTGGTTTTAGTCTAGCAATGTCCTAGCCTTGGAAAGTTTTGAAAAGACCTTTGTTCTTGGTTCAATATCTTTTTTTGACGGTGTCTGTATTTTACCATGAATAAAGGTAGGCAGAAGATTCTGGTGTGTGATTTGCGTGGTGGAGCTTGAATAATAGATGATGGATGCTGCTTTTTTGATGTTGAATATTGTGTACATTCACCAAAAAATGTGTTTATTTAAATAGGTTGTAAATAGTGCCAAATAGACCTTTAGAATAGCGTTTCCTGATTGTTCACCCTATTCCGCTGTATTACTCACATATTTTTCATACTGGGTGTTTATGTACAGAGGGAATTTAGAGGAGCAGCATTGGCACTATAATTACTATATGTAGAGGCTGTAATAGATGATATTCTGCTATTAAGTTGCAGGTTCTGTTCCCTGGTTCTGGGTCAAACCATTTCATGAGCAGGTGGACTAAAACAAAAGGTCAACTAGGCTGAGCGGTTTAGCTGACTCACTCAACCAATGAATGGAGTTAAAATATGAATGAAATCTGTCATAGGTTACTAACCCCTGTCTTTGATGATTACCATAAATAGATGTGCAGCCTACCAGTTCATATAGTGTGCTTCAATGCATGGCAGGCACATTTTATGTGGGCAGCAGCTGTTTTTGTGGCTGTATCTGTACACTTTCTGGTGCAGAGGAGTTTGGAAAGCTTGCAAAAAACATCTAGTATATGTGATGTGCTAGCTTGAAGGCATGACATGATAGACCTGCTCTTTGGATTTACATGATGGGCACTATATTTATTATATATATATATATATATATATATATATATATATATATATATATATATATATACATATATATATATACATATATATATACATATATACATATATATCGAATAAACTCCAGAGACACAGCAGTTTCTGTAGGAGGTGGCTTTGCAGTGATATTACAAGTTTCAATATACTTAAATTCAAATTCTCACAATACCTTAAATTGTATTTATCCTTAAATTAAGGGAGAGAAAACAAAATGTATTAGTTTTTAGAATCTGGGTTGGCAGAAATATTCTCTTCTATTTTCTAAAGATTTTTTTTTTTTTTTTATTTACTCAAGAATTAAGTGAGTACAAAACCAAAAGACAAGGACAAGGGCGAAAAAGCAAAAGTTGCAATGAAATAATGAATCCATAAAATGTGTTGTTTAACTCTTTAACCCCTTAAGGACACATGACATTTGTGACATGTCATGATTCCCTTTTATTCCAGAAGTTTGGTCCTTAAGGGGTTAAAGACATGGGATTTGGCAAATACCTATGGGTGTAGAGCATAAGAACAAATTGCATAACAGAGATGGTAATGGGAGGAAAAACGTGTGTGTGCTCTGTTTATTAAAGGAAATTAAATGGGCAACTGCATTTAATGTAAAACAGAGCATGATGCAGTGTAATGTGCAGGTTTCCACATTAAAATTTTATGTTGTGCATGCAGACAAAACGAAAACATGCAGTGGAGCTAAGTGCAGGAGTGAATGTGTAATTGGTACAATAAGGGATGAACATACAATATCCACAAAAAAAAAGAGTATTCAGTGTCACAAAACAGGAATATTTTTTAACTTTAATAATGTTTAATATTTATTCTTTTTTTTTTTTTTTTTTTTTCTTCTTGTCATCTGGCTGACCTCTTAATCCGTTAAAGGAACACTATAGTATTAGAAATACAAAGTCTAGCAAAGATGCATTCCTAACACTATAGTGTCCCTTGCACCCCCTGCAGGGCTGCCATCAGAAATTTTGGGGCCCCTGACACAGCTCAAGGTCTGGGCCCCCCGGCGCCTGCACCCGACCTCCCCCCCCCGAGTCCGCCAACAGGGATGCAGTGTCTGCAGGGCCGGTGCAAGGATTTTTGCCGCCCTAGGCAAAAGTAAAGTTTGCCGCCCCCCCATGTGACATCACAGTGCCCCACCCATATGATCTGCCATGTTAACTAACACAGTGCTGCAGTGTTTACAATAAAAGGCCTGCAGGGACAGGCTATAGACACCAGAACCACTACAATAAGCTGCAGTGGTTCTGGGGACTATAGTGTCCCTTTAAAGGACCACTCTAGTGCCAGGAAAACATACTCGTTTTCCTGGCACTAGAGTGCCCTGAGGGTGCCCCCACCCTCAGGGACCCCCTCCCGCCTGGCTCTGGAAAGGGGTTAAATCTTACCTTTTTCCAGCGCCGGGCCGAGAGCTCTCCTCCTGCTCTCCTCCACCGATCCGCCTCTTCTCCTCCCCGTCGGCTGAATGCGCACGCGCGGCAAGAGCTGCGCGCGCATTCAGCCGGTCACATAGGAAAGCATTCATAATGCTTTCCTATGGACGCTTGCGTGCTCTCACTGTGAAAATCACAGTGAGAAGCACGCAAGCGCCTCTAGCGGCTGTCAATGAGACAGCCACTAGAGGAAATAGGGGGAAGGCTTAACCCATTCATAAACATAGCAGTTTCTCTGAAACTGCTATGTTTATGAAAAAATGGGTTAACCCTAGAAGGACCTGGCACCCAGACCACTTCATTAAGCTGAAGTGGTCTGGGTGCCTAGAGTGGTCCTTTAATGTGAGGTAATTTAAAGATTAGTGCCACGAATAATATACTAGATTGCCTACTTACAACCAGATGAGGATGATGATGGGCTTCAGCTGCCGTCTGGCTCCACTGGTCTGGTGTAGAACAGGCTCTCTGGAGGCGGTTTGTAACTGTGGTCACAAAAATCAATGTTCTGGGAGAACGAGAAGCAGCTCCATTTTTTGAGGGCCCTTTACACAGCTCAAGGTCTGGGTCCCAGGGTCCACCTTCATGTTCCACCAATGAGTTTGTTCACAGGGGTGTGTGTGGGGGGGGGGGGGGGGGGGGGGTGTCCTGATGTGTGTAAGGAATGCATTGTGTGAATCTGTTTGTATGTGTAAGGGCTGCAAGGTGAGATTGTGTATGTATGGGATGCAGTTTGTGTGTGTCTGTAAGGGATGCACTGAGTGTGTGGAAGGGGTGCATTGTGTGTTGCTGTGTGTAAGGGATGCATTGCTTGTGTATGTGTGTCTGTGTGTAATGCATTGTGTGTTTTTCTGTGTGCAAGGGGTGCATTGTGTGTGTGTGTGATGGATGTCAATCTCTCCCCCTACCCCCGTCAATTTCCTTCTTCTCCCCCTCCCTCTCATTGCCTTCTCCCCCCTCCAATTTCCTTCCTTCTCCCCCCTCCAATTTCCTTCCTTCTCCCCCCTCCAATTTCCTTCCTCTCCCCCCTCCAATTTCCTTCCTCTCCCCCCTCCAATTTCCTTCCTCCCTCCCCCCTCCAATTTCCTTCCTCCCTCCCCCCTCAAATTTCCTTCCTCCCTCCCCCCTCAAATTTCCTTCCTCCCTCCCCCCTCAAAATTCCTTCCTCTCCCTCTCCCTCAAATTTCCTTCCTCTCCCCCTCCCTCAAATTTCCTTCCTCTCCCCCTCCCTCAAATTTCCTTCCTCTCCCCCCTCCCTCAAATTTCCTTCCTCTCCCCCCTCCCTCAAATTTCCTTCCTCTCCCCCCTCCCTCAAATTTCCTTCCTCTCCCCCCTCCCTCAAATTTTCTTCCTCCCCCCCCTCAAATGTCCTCCCTTCCTCTCCCCCCCTCAAATGTCCTCCCTTCCTCTCTCCCCCCTCAAATGTCCTCCCTTCCTCTCCCCCTCCCTCAAATTTCCTCCCTTCCTCTCCCCCTCCCTCAAATTTCCTCCCTTCCTCTCCCCCCTCCCTCAAATTTCCTCCCTCCTCTCCCCCCTCAAATTCCTACCTCTCCCTCCCCTCCCTCAAATTTTTCCTTCCTCTCCCCCCCAAATCTCCTACCTTCCTCTCCCCCCCCCAATTTCCTTCCTCTCCCCCCATCAAATTTCCTTCCTCTCCCCCCCAAATTTCCTCCCTCTCCCCCCTCCTCAAATTTCCTCCCTTCCCTCACTCTCCCCCCACTCATTCATATTTCCTCCCTCCCCCCCCCTCCCTCAAATTTCCTGCCTTCCCTCTCCCCCCCCACCCCCACCCACTCAAATTTCCTGACACCCGGCGGGCGCGCGAGGGAGCACTCTCCTCTGAGTGCTTCCTCTTCAGCTCCCTCGCGCGCCGCGTACTGATGCCGGAGCCGGAAGATGACGTCATCTTCCGGCTCCGGCATCAGTACGGTGCGCGAGGGAGCTGAAGAGGAAGCACTCAGAGGAGAGTGCTCCCTCGCGCACCCGCCGGGTGTCAGCAGGGCCAGCCTCTGGGGGGCCCTGAGGTGACCGGCTGCTGGGCCCCCCAGGAGAAGAGGCTGGCCCAGTGGGAACATACCGGGGTCGCAGGGCCCCCTGCGACCCGGTATGTTCCCACTGAATGTGGGGCCCGGACGACCTGAGCAGTCCGGGCCCCCCAGGACCGCCGGGCCCATGACAACCGTTGCGGTTGTCATGCCCTGATGGCGGCCCTGACCCCCTGCCCCTTGTGACAAATAAAAGTTTAAACCTCTTTAAAACACCCACCTTACTCACCTTATTCTAGTGCTGAAGTCCCACGGGGCACTGGTTCTGCCTCCTCCAACATCAGTTTAGAGGGGGAACCTAATGCGCATGCCTTTTTCATACAAAAGTATTGACTCACTGCTTTCCTATGGGGGATTTGAAGACGCTGAATGTCCTCATGCGCACCATTAAACTCTGTGAAACAGCAGGAAGCGTCTGGGAGACAGTCACTAGAGGAAGTCTTAACCCTGCAATATAAACATTGCTATTTCTTGGAAACTACAATGTTCTAGATTGCTGGGTTAAGGGGATAGGGATAGTGCACCCAAACTATGTCAATGAGATGAAGTGGTCTGGGTGCCTATAGTGTCCCTTTAATGACCAGTGGTTTTTTGAGATGCAACATATTTCTGACCAAGGCCTTTTCGGCACTTTTGTCATGTATTCCACCACATTGTCACCCTTTCTGTTTAAGTGAACCTATTCATATTATATATCATGTTTTTTTTTTTGTTGTTTTGTTTTTGTTTTTAAAACAAACCAAAACCCATTTTTTTCCTCAATTTTAAATTTAATAATTTATATACAACAAGTGCAACCAAAGAACTCAACAATAGATTCGCTAATTAGTACTGATTGTTAAAATGCCCAAAATGTCTAGGATTTCAATTATTTTTGGAAGTTATAAAACATTACGGGGTTTAAGCTAAAACTTTGCAAAATTTGCATGCAAAAATTACAACTTTTGTAGTAGTCACAGAACTGAAAATCTCTACACAAAATATATATATTGGTAGAAAGTACATCTCCTAGGCTATTTAACTAAGAGCATTTTGACACTTTTCATTTATTTAACCATTTTATCACAAATCTCGGCCAAAATATTTATGTAATTTTTCACACATGTGCTTTTTTTGTGTGTAAATTCACAGACCACATGTTTTCCATTTGTGTAAACACTCCATATTTATATTCACCTACTGTTCTAGAGTACAATGATATCTCACATGTATAACTTTTCCAACACAAAGAGGGGAACTTTTTCTGTGTAATATGCCCTATTGGGCACTATGAAGAAGGTTGTCCCACCTCCCTCGATTTGCAGTAAAAGCTCTAAAAAAAAAGAAAATAATTTTACTTTAGGCGAAGCTACCAGTGCTGACTTCTGCACTCCCTCTGACATCAGAGGGGCACACACTGTCCAATCATAGTCCTCTCAGTTCGCTGGCTCAGAGCGCATGCTTGTGCTGCGGGCCGGCAAGGGCAGGGTGAGGGAAGTGGGGAGATGGAGGGAATATTTTTTCCATTTCTTAAACAGAGGAAGATGGAAGG
This sequence comes from Pelobates fuscus, assembly GCF_036172605.1. Classification (NCBI taxonomy): domain Eukaryota; kingdom Metazoa; phylum Chordata; class Amphibia; order Anura; family Pelobatidae; genus Pelobates; species Pelobates fuscus. The sequence continues at coordinate 157,259,204 of NC_086320.1, forward strand.
AAGTGCCCAGAGTGAGGGAAGATAAGAGGGGAGTGCACACTGCTGACAAAGTTTTATGCACATTATTGACATTTGTAGCCTTGAAAAGCATTGTAGGTTGCCAATGTCACTTGTGCCGGTGGTACACTATTTTTAGGAATAGAGAAGTAATTTTAATTCTGGTGAGTTGGCCATTTCCTTAGTTTATGGCTTACATAATCTTCAATTAGATGCTTAGAATTGAATTACTGTGTAAGTTTGTTCTATGGAAATAATTGCAGGACCATTCAGACATTGCCTGCTGTTGAATGAGTGGAAGGGTGTTAAAAATTCTGAAAGCTTCTGATATTTCTTCAAATATTCCTTCAAGCAGTAGCTTATAGATGAAGTTCTTCAAGTCAAGTAAAAATTGTTGTCAAATTGCCCTTGTACACTTTGTAATGGTGCTGAAACTCACCTACTGTCACAATAGTTATAAGGCAACCCCCACATACATACCCTTAAATAGAACAAAGGTATAGAAGCCGTATTACTATTAACATAGAAAATTTGCAGTATAAATGGTAAATAAATTCCATGCAATAGTGCAGTGCTAGAATTTCCTCTAACTTTCTCCCACCAGAGCACAGACCTGTTCACTGATAATTTATGATTCCTGTGTTCATAAGGTGTTCAACAGTGGGCATGTGTAGAATTCAGGTTATTTGTGTCATTTGTACCTCGGACATGCTTAGCCTGCTCCTAGAGGTGATTTACCAAATGCCCCATTTAATCTCCACTAGGGTGCTTGAGCCTGGACATTCTATTGATAATAATTAAAAAATCAGGACACATCAAATTGTGTCACGTACACATTGACTTCAAGGCTGCACTAGGTTGAATACCAGTCTTAAATTTTTTTAAAAAATGTTTATCGTTAATCATATCAGTTTGGCTATAAGTATGCCTATCTAGAGCACAAAAGGTGGCATTTATAAGCTGCTGAAGACGGTATAAATAAATAATAAGTAGGTGTGCCTTGGAGATTTATCTTTCAACTTCATATGTTTAACTGAGCATAAACAACGTTAACAACAAAGATGTTTATATCAAGATTTGTCAGTTAAAGTACTTGGCCTAAATCACTGTGTTATCAGTTGCCTTGGTAATGTGTTATGAAAAACAAGGGCTGCTTATTAACCACTTAACGATCACATGACGGTCTATGACTTCATGCAGTGCAAGATGTTAATGCCCAGTGATGGCATGAACCTTCATGCAGTAAAGGAACCAGGCAATCTCCTTGCTAAGCCGCAATATTTCTTTCACTGCCCCAAGCCTCCAGCATAAAAAAAGTGATCCCAAGGTATCTTTCGATACCTGTGGGTCCCCTCTGTCGGTTCGGGTCAAAATGAGTGGCTCCAAATTGACAAGAGAGCTATGAGCAGTGCTGAAAGTTAGTGTAGAAGGCTTTTGGATTCTGTGACAACAACTAAAGTTGTATCTTAGCATGCCAGATTTTTTTAGCTTTAAAACTGTAATTCACTCAATGCAGTATTTGTTTTCTAACTTCTTAACATTAATTACAATCCTTGACATGTTGGGCATTTTAACAGTCGGGACCAATTAGTGACTCTATTTTAGTTAGTTTTCTTTAAATATTTTATTCCTACTTGATATTGCATTATGTATACATATAGCCATCCATACATATCATGATACATAATATGTATGGGTGCAATTAAACAGAAATGGGGAAATTGTGGTAGAATAAACGCATGGCAAAAGTGACAAAAAGGCAGTGGCCCAAATGCTGTGCATTACAAAGAAGTCTTGTTCCTTAACGGGTTAAAGCAGTTTTCTACAGTGGGGGAGGCTTTGCTATATGTATCTACATGCTAATTATAACAACAAGTAAATGCCTTCCAAACGTCCCACTTTTGGCAAGACAGTCTTGATTTTGGGGTGATGTACCACTGTTCCACTTTAGTTCCCTGGTGTTCCACATCTGGGGACACCCGAGAACGGTAAGTAAACCGCAAGTAAAGCAGACATGCTTGTGCTGTGCAGCAGGAATTAGGACTATGCATGATCCTGATAGCTGAGAGCAGGCCAGGCTGCCTGTCAGGTGGCGGGCACACCCCTCTTTTGGGCTGACACAACCCCTTTTGTATGAGACCGCCCGTTTTTCTGCAGATCCACCCATTTTCCAGGTTCCCCTGCCAACAGTGATGCAATTCATATTACTGGCAACACCCCCAAACTCCACCCACCACTCTCGATTTCGAGGGGAGCAAGGTTGGGAGGTATGCAAGTTACTGAATGACTTTTCAATTACATATTTCTTTCCTACCTAACTTCTAATACATATTCGTTTTTAATATGATTTCAACAGATATTGGAACTTTCATGTATTAACCTTGCTCCATTCTCCTGGCTGGCAATCAGTCCTGTTACTTTCTGTTTTGGTTTGCACAGTGGAGCTAAACTCAAAAGGTAGCTATTGGCCAGAGCACCTGCCTTGCAGAAACTCATTAAGTAGCACTGGAAAGTCTGTAATTGGACAGCTACAGATAGTATGTGCAGGGTTAGAAGTGGAGGTCTTGCAAAGGCTGAAGACAGATATCTGCAGCTACTGCAATCTGTTTTTAGATATACCTATAATGAAAAAATGCATGCTTTAAGTGGAGTGTCGCTTTAGAGTGGCATTGTTGAGTTGAGTGTTCTGCAACCATTCATAAAAGTTAATTATTAAAAAATCACTATCACTGGGAAACAATGCAAAGATACTCTAACCTTCATATCCTTAGCGGGCTGTAGTGGTTATAATGGTTGCAGTAACCTTTAAAGTTATATAACACCAGTGATGGCCTATGCCATCATAACTATGTGTTCTTGAAGAATTCTCTTATCTAATTACTGCAGGGTTGAATAGACTTGCTGAAGCTTACTATGTGGGACATTCCACTTCTTAACACGGACTTAGAGGTTCCAGGTTGTTGTTATGACATAGATTATAATGTGTTCCCTAATTTGCAAAGACCCTCAACGGTGACATCGGAGCTTGTGATCCGATGGCCAGGGGGGAAGGCAAGCAAAGTTGATATTTACCTTTCTCAGCCTCTTTCTCCCGGCCGCTACCATCCTCTTCCTGCTGCTTCTCTTCATCTCCTGATGCTTCAGCTGCTAGGTGCCATCAGCATTGTATTCTCAGGCATGTGCAAGTGTACAGTGTTAATTTCTATGAAGGATCTGCAAGACTGCAGGATCCTCCATAGAGAGAGCTAATTTCCCTATAGTTATCACTGGTGACGGCTGGGAGAAATAACAAGACTTGACGGCTCCGCCTAGAGGTGAAGAAATGAAGCTTGCACTTATTGATACAACTGTGTCATATCTTTCACATGCACATGATCCAGTTATAGTTAATAGTCCTATGTTGCTAACTATCCATGACCATGCCGAGAGTCCATTGATTTCATGTAGGTTTTTACCATTCTCTGCAGTGTTAATAGTTGACATGTTTGTTCTGCATTTTTCTCCAAACCCATCTAGATGTAGAACATAGTGGTATAGATGATTTTTTGGAATACGTTACTTTTTCCAGTGCTCAGTGTTCTATATTTTGTGCTCTTTAGATTGGGTTATGCTTCTTTGAGCTTTTGCCTTGAATACATGAGGTTTCCAAATGAAAGCCATACATTTAAGCTTTGTAAATCCTACCTAATATTTTTTTAGAGACCGGGTCATAGAGTTGCTGATTCAAATCAGTGTTATTTTATAAATACAGGAGAATGCCTTACTTTTCTTTTAAAGCAAATAACATATACATAACATACAACAAATTCAATCAGTTTATCCAAGTTGGTCTCCTTTTTCTCTGCACTACATGAATGCTTAAATACAGATTTAATAGGAACATAAAGAGTGCTATTCAATGTATGCGTATATTCTGTAAAATGCCTAGCAACCAGTGCAGTCTTATGGCTGCATTCATTTAATTCCCCATCTAGAGCATGTCTCAGTGCACAATGTTCATTCATTTTCTTTCAAGAGTTCAACCATTTCCCCCACTTAGGAATTTTATTAGGAATAGGTCACTGCATGTGTGAAATCATAAGAGTCACGAGTCAGTAGATATTTAACAAATTGATCTAACATGTTAGGAGGTATTTGAAGGCAGCCTATTTCTTTCCATGATATTATATTGCTATATGTTTTGTCATGGGACGAAGATATTGAGAAGAAATGATCATGTCCCTTGACTCTGGTACTAATATAATTAGAATATGCCACTATAGCACTTACAATGTTAAATTGTAAATATATTTGGCACTAACAGCTTTGTTCACTAATTTTCATGCTGGCGTCAAATGTTTATTACATTTCATGTGAAACAAAGATTCTGGTGATCAATAGCAAGAACCTTGAAAGTTATCATGAGAAAAGAGTTCACTTCACACACATACTGTTGTAGAGTCCACCGGTCATTAAAGGGACACTTGAGGGTAGAGGCGATACTTGTGTTTTTTAATTGTGCCTTTGCAGTGAGTATCCCTTTAACTGAAGGGATTTGGGACCTCCATGCACCATAACTAATGCAAGAAGCATTCATTGTCTTGGAGCTTTGAACAATGCTTTATGATTAATCCATTATCATCATAATTCCACTCAATAAAAGGGAATATTTTGATCATAGATAATGACAGATATATTAAAAAAACCTAAGAGGGTATTCAGTGATAATCTCTAAATCTGAATTGAATTGACATTTCTCCTATCAGTTTCACCAGTGGTATATATTTTTTCCTGCCAACCTGCAATCCATAGAAATATGGAAACCTTCCGCTGATAGCCAACGTTAGCACAACAGGTCTGTGTGAATTACATTTCATCTAGTGTCTGAGTGCTGTATCAAATGTAATTCAGAAAGTTTTACATTCTTTATTTTGAGTGCGTGACAAACAAGACAGACATGCTTGACATGCTTGACATGTCCACTAGAGATGTAGCGAACATAAAATTTTCCGTTCGCAAATGGCGAACGCGAATTTCTACAAATGTTCGCGAACGGGCGAACCGGGCGAACCGCCATAGACTTCAATAGGCAGGCGAATTTTAAAACCCACAGGGACTCTTTCTGGCCACAATAGTGATGGAAAAGTTGTTTCAAGGGGACTAACACCTGGACTGTGGCATGCCGGAGGGGGATCCATGGCAAAACTCCCATGGAAAATTACATAGTTGATGCAGAGTCTGGTTTTAATCCATAAAGGGCATAAATCACCTAACATTCCTAAATTGTTTGGAATAACGTGCTTTAAAACATCAGGTATGATGTTGTATCGATTAGGTAGTGTAAGGGTTACGCCCGCTTCACAGTGACAGACCAAACTCCCCGTTTAACACACCGCAAACAACCGCAAACAGTCCATTTGCACAACCGCAAACTCCCCATTTGCACAAGGTTGGATACCAAGCTAGCCATGTCCCGTTCCTTGTCCTCACTGATGTCATTGAAGGTCTCTTCCTCCACCCAGCCACGTACAACACCAAGGGTCCCCAAAAGGTGACAACAAGCCCCCTGTATTTTTTTTTTAAATGTACACTACTGTTACACCAGATATGAGTTGCACTGGTGTGACACTGTGCCTTGGCAGGCCCTGAAACGCACACGTGTGAAGGAAACTGACTGCTATTATTTCACAGTCAAATTTCTAGTTTTTTTTTAACGTATGCTACTGTTACACCAGATATGAGTTGCACTGGTGTGACACTGTGCCCTGGCAGGCCCTGAAACGCACACGTGTGAAGGAAACTGACTGCTATTATATTACAGTCAAAAAAGTTTTTTTTTTTTTAAATGCAAGCTATTGTGACACCAGATATGAGTGGTGGCACTGGGCAAGTGGGCACAGTATATGCTGTGAGCCTGACACACACGCTGGCAGACAGGCAACTGCAATTAGATTACACAGGAAAAAAAAAAGCAGACTGATGTTCTAGCCCTAAAAAGGGCTTTTTGGGATGCTGTCCTTACAGCAGAGATCATATGAGTCCTTCAGGACTGTAGTGGACACTGAATACACTAGCCTAGCTATCGATTTCCCTATTAAATCATCAGCAGCTACACTGTCCCTCCTCTCACTAAGAATGCAGCTTCCGAATGAATCTAAAATGGATGCTGTCCAGGAGGTGGGAGGGTCTGCGAGGGAGGGTCTGCTGCTGATTGGCTGGAATGTGTCTGCTGACTGTGAGGTACAGGGTCAAAGTTTACTCAATGATGACGAATAGGGGGCGGACCGAACATCGCATATGTTCACCCACCGTGGCGAATGCGAACAAGCTATGTTCGCCAGGAACTATTCGCCGGCGAACTATTCGGGACATCTCTAATGTCCACAATAACTTTCAGTCAAAAATCCGTGGGACGTATATAAAACATGTCAAAAGGCCTAGCCCATTTTATATTTTTGTAGTTAGATAACATATAACAGGCTGTAGTAAAATCAGCTTCGGCATCATGTGTACTCCCTGTTTATTTACACCTAACGTATTATGGGTTGGGATACAGGTGATACAAGTTAGTATGAAACATAAGCTGTAGAATAATCAGCTATAAATGCGGTAAGTATGGTAGCCTAAACTTAGATGCCGGCCATACCTATCATGGTAAAATGCTGTCTGCAGTCAGAGGTGCAGTAGGCCTAGGCAGGGGGAATCACGCGTTGTGTATCTAGTGTCAGCTTACGGAGCCAGATATGGGAAACCTTTAACTTGTGTTACATAAAAAAAAGGCTAAACTGAAACTGTGAACAAAATAAAAGCAAAAAAATATATATGCTGCAAGCCTGCATTGGGCAGGATACATTTTGAGAACCTTCTTCAAGTTAGTAAGTCCCTGGGTCATGGTGCAGCTACTCTTGACTCAAATGGGGTTATTCGGTTGCAAGCCAACAACAGAGGTGCTTTGAATGATCTGGCTGTTAGACCCAGCTCCTGAAGTAGGTGTGTAAGAGAGTAGGTTCTGCCATCTTTTTCCGCTACAAGCTGATCCATGTCCTATCTATATGGCACATAATTGTCCCATAGATGTTAGGTAAGATGTAGAAGGGATTGCCTCCAGAAAACAGTGTGTCTCGGTAGATGGTTAGTGTATTCCCTTAATAAAATGTAGAATGGGGTATTTCTCGTCCCCCCCCATGGCCGGCCCTCTGTCAGAGTCACGTATGAACTTAATGAGAACATCCCTAGAAGTATCCAGGGGAGTCCTGGTGGGTTTCGTCATACGAAAGCAGTAGTCCACAACTACTTGCTTAGCTTGTTTCAGAAGGAGCAGTGTGGCAACAAGCCGCCGTACAAAGTGGGTTAACTTGCTTGCTGGAACGGTCTAAGGCCCCCTCCCTGAATTGGAGATTCCTTGCCTTGCCTTGATCTTGTCTCCTAAGGAAGCCATGCGTCACATCATACTGGCATTTTCTTTTTGCAGAGAGCCAAGGGCTGCATCTGTGGCTGTTTGTGCCACCTTTGCGGCTCCCACTTCTCCCTCCGTTGTAGAAATTCTGATGGCTAGCGAGGCTACTTCCTCTTTCACCACTGCTACAGAGCCTGGAGCATGCCTCTGAGCTCTTGGAGCAGGGCCTTAACGTATGCCTTAGTGGAAGGGTCCGTGTCCCCATCAGCTAGGGGTCCATGTGGCACTGCAGATACCTTTGAGAAGGTGGACAGCCGTTCAGGCAGGCTCTCCAAATCCGAGGAGACTAAGGGTGAGGTTTCCGCCGGCCCCATATTGAGTGGCTCAGGCCTAGCAGTCTTGATATCTCGGAAACTGTGGCTCGTTTCGGCCCACAATTTTTTTTTTCTTCACCATCTGCTTTGGGGTCGATGCGCCATCTTCATGGCTCCGGGAGAAAGGTAGAATTGCTGGTTACCACTGTGTTTGTGAAACCAAGTGGAGGTCCCACAATATGTGTCCGACAATTTTCATTTTAGCCATAACAGAAGGAGGCCATTATCAAGAGGAAATAATGGTCTCATCCATAATGCTATTTTGCACCTCAATAATATAAAAAATATACACTCTTTCTATATAAATGATGCAAACAATAGCTGGAAATAAACCATCCCTTATTGATAGCCTTGGCTACTTTACCATGTGTTATCATCCAATAAAAATCAGGTTTAATCAGGCAGTGGCAAACATGTCCTGATACACCCTTGAAGGAAAAGTAATTTTGCTATATTATATGTCATATAACCTCATGCTTATGGGGAACACCTTGCATGACTAACTATCATAATGTGTGGGTGTCTAGAGTGTTCCTTTCATGCTTCATTATAAGCCGAGTTCTGTTATGTCTTGAGATTGTGAACATATTTGGGCAATTGTCTTGTATATCTATTAAAACGCAAATGCTTATTAGCATTCCATTCAGATCAAAAAGGGAAATGGGGTAGAATTTTGTTTTAAATTACCAATTAAACAGGGGAACTGCCTTTTAATCAACATACATATTGATTTATATGTAGATAAATGTTCTTGATCAGTTTACCACAGCATGCTATTCTCACAATATTAAAAGAACACTATAGGGTCAGGAACTCAAACATGTATTCCTGACCCTATAGTGTTTGGCCCACCATTTAGGTGGCTTGCCCTTGTCTTAGCCCCACTATAAAAGTTTAAAACTCACCTTATTTCTGGCAGTGCGCGGGTCTGTGATATCATCAAAATGGCCAATTTTTAGCCAATCCAATGCTTTCCCACACGTTTCTAAACATCCCTGAGGAAGTCCACAGGACGAAAAGCGTAGGATGTAGACGCTGGGGACTCACATTGCTGCATTATACCTGCTTCACTTTGCACTGGATACATGCTTTTTTATCCTGATATTTTGTAATTGCATTTGTAATAAATGTTTCAATTTTAAGTTTTATCTGCACTAGCTTTCAGTTTCTTTTTATTCCCAAGTGTAAGAAGATTTTTTTCAATACTATACTAAAGTCTTCACCTGATTAAGGTTGATGTGCCTGATATTCATTAACCTCTTGTGAGTTCTCCTCATTGTCTCTTTACATATATACATTGATCACACTATGTGCAGTTTGTATTTCTTGCAGACACTGCATACTACGTTTTCCATAATATAAGGTTGTATTTTTTGCTATTTTACACCTTTGGAAATCCCAATACATTTCTGTGCATTCCTACCCATTTGTATGTTTCACTTTTCTCTGGTGTTCTAGAGGGCACACTATTTAGTAGGTTTGCTATACATTAGCTTTTAGTGGTTCTTCCTTCTATTTCAGTATTTATTAATTTGCCTTTTTCATTTTTAAATTATATTGTTTCTCCTTCCCAAGGTTATAGTGAGCCAAATCAATATACAGGGATTTGTGTTCTGATTTTCTATACGAACAAGGTTGATTTTACTGCTTATGGTTTGTAAACAAAATAGAAGTAACCTTTTGTTGGATTTAATATTGAACAAAAACTGATGCAAGGTACCAATAAGGATAAGAAAAGACGTGGTCGGGAATAGCCAAAGGTCAGGACAGGCAGCAAGTTCGCAGGCAATAAAGAGGCAAAATTGGCCATATTCCTGAGAGACAGTAGAAAGTAAGGGATATGTGTATACAGGAGACATACACAGGGAAGAGGGACACACCTCTCCCACTTTATTAGTACCCAAAACCACAACATCTTAAATAACCCTGCCTCTTTAAGAGGCTGTCCATCAGGCGTGAGTGCACCAAGGGGATCCATAGTCTGTGGAGAGTCCACTTTCACCGTGGGCAATACTGCCCGATACCTTGAGTGGATAATGGGCTGCGGCGAGGTGGAGAGCGCCTCCCACTGAGAGCGAAGATGCTGGCCATCATTAAATAGTGGTGAGCGGGCTGGCCATGCTGGAGAACCAGGCATGTGCCATTGTGACGTGACAAACAAGGAGGGAGCCCTAGGTTAGTGAGCCCGGGGATCTGACATCTTTTGAGTTGGGGTGTGGTATGTGTAGTCTCAAATTAAAATGAAATGTTCTTTTAAAAAAAAAAAAAAAAGTTGGAAAAACTATTTATCTTATTTTCCCCAAGTGCATTTTCTTTCTAAAGAAAAAAACTGAAACAGAAAAGGTTGAACAATGAGAATTTTAAAAATGTTATGCACCTATTGTAAGTAAAACAAATGATATTATTTTTATATGTTTACATGAAACTGTTATTTTCTTTGTTTCCTGTGTTTTCTTGACATAGAGGAGTAGAGCCTAGTTTAAGAATTTTTCTTTTTTTTTTACACCGTGCATAGGGAAGGTTTGTGCTTCTATTCAGCTTTCAGCCACCTGGTACAAAGCATGATTTTTAAAAATCTATTACAACAAAAGAAGATAAAGTTAACTCTATTAATCATATGCATGCTTGGGATAGGCATAAGGCTATCCTAGCTATAAGATAAGGCCAGGGATTAATGAAAGTATTTACAAAATGGGGCAGACTAGATGGACCGAATGGTTCTCATCTGCCGTCACATTCTATGTTTCTATGTTCTATGTTTCTAAAAGATTTTATTAAATGTATTACATATAGTTAAGGCACTCAGATCACTTCATCTCATTGAAGTGATCTAGGAGCAGTGTCCCTGTAGTAATGTTTACATTGCTGTGATAAGACTGCTTCTAGTGGCTGTCTTCCAGAGGGACACTTTAGTGATAGGGAAACAAAGATGTATTCCTAACACTAAAGCGTTCCTTAAAAATTATTAAAGAGACACTCAAACCTCCAAAACCACCATATCTTAATATAGTGGTTTTAGTGCATAGCTGCGACTCATTTTCTCTTACAATGGTCAAACATTTCTGTGATGGTACAATCCGTTAATCCGTCAAGCATTCCCTTCTTCCCATAAAATAAAATCACCAAGTAATCCACAGAGTAATAACTTGCTGGTCTCGCCAAATAATCCACACATGAGCCAAAGCTTAATGCTGGAACAAGACTGATTTACTGGCACACAGAACTCACAATTTATGCAACACAAAACTCCTCCTCTGGGCCAGGCTAGATAATTGAGTTTTAGCAATATACATAGCTCACTTATCTGCTGGCCGGAACATTTACAGTTTAACATACTTTTTACCTAACATTCATAACTCTAAAACCATACATCACATTCACATACAAATTACATATTCACAATCAATCCATTCAGGGGAACAACATATTAGAAAATGGCATGAATCAGACCAGGGGTTCAAAAGTTAGTAAAAGTATCTTTTGTCCCTTACTGGCAGCATGGCAATCTGGTTTAAACAGGTTTTACAGAGGCCTCTATCCTGGAGACAAAGGGGAAAGTAATCCAATTATCCAGGGCTAGAGGCAGACTCCATTAACCACATGGTTACAGAAAGACATAAAATTCTTTAAAAAATACATAAAGTCACCTTTTACACATAACACACAGACATTTCACATATCCCCAGATAGCTGGAATCTGAGCGCACAAAACTACCGAATAGCGCTCAGATCCTATTCACACAGTTCAATTGCCATGGAGCTAAAGTCTTTCCCATAGTCTTTCATTATATGAATAGGCTCCATGGCATAGCTATCTGGGGGTATCACCGCTCACACAGGGCAAGTACCGAATGGCCCCACTGTGTTTAAAGGGCCAGAATGAGTGACATACACTCTGGTATGGCCGAATATTGTTTTTAAAGGGCCCAATCTCCCAGGGCCATAGTCCAAAGGCAGGAGGCGGGCAGCCAGGCTTCTCCAATGCAATGTGGCGAGATTGCTCTCGTCACAATTTCTGTTTCTGAAAAACTACTATATTTATAATTGGCTGAAAAATTCCTCTAGTGCCTGTCGGACACACAGCCGGTATAGGCACTTTCTTACATCCTTTTTTTTTTTTTTTTAAAAGATCTTCACATTCGTATTCATCACAAACAATATGATAACACTGAGCATGGCTTCTCATGGAAAAACATTGGATTTAGTGTTTCTCTTTGAGAAGCTTTGGCTTTTAGTGGAGTGCGCAATTTCTGTACATGTTCTATGTGTCCTCAATTCTATTTTATGAGAAGCTTTTGACCGGACCGGAGGTTATAATGGTTGTTAATCTCTCAGTAGGCCGCAGATAGGAGACAATTCTGGTGCTGGGTTATATGGCAGGTAGGCACATAATCTAAACTAAAAAGGAACAAATCATATTTAAAAATAAATATATTTATTTTAGCAGTACAATCACCTATGTGTAGGTACTAGAGGTGCAAGGGCTATTACGCCAGTGAGCACATTTTGGAAATGTCTTCATTTTTGCCTTGGAAAAATGAACAGTTGAGCTGAAAAAATTTAAGAGAAAGTATATTTTCATAAATGTGTGTTTATCGGCTTGGAGAAGTGTAAAGCAGATTAGCACAAGCTCAGGTGCTGCACATTAAACACTTGTTTTATTTTCCTACATAATAGGTTTGCATGGGTAATTAAAAAAATCTAGTCATCGGGGCTGTAACATCTGTATGCAGTTAACATTAAATAATACTGTTTTTTTTTTTTTTTTTTGTTTGCTAATAGCACCTGCTAAGTCCAACTCCACTAGTGATGAATATACTTACAGCAGGTATCCTGCTTCTTACATGACCAATAAACACAGAAAAAAAACATCAGGGCATGGAGCATTTGCGCAAGGATAAATTAAAACAAAATGCTGCTTTGTGTATTCTCTAAATGAAAGGTTTTCATTCTTTTGTGGTAAAAAAAGAAAGGTGTTAGACTCTTTAAGACATAAAAGAAACATCCGAGAACAGGAGTGTAAGAATAATAGGTTTTATTTTTATTATGTTTTTCCTTTTATGCATCTTTTCTGTAATGTAGCACCAGAGCTTTGAGAAAACCCAGCAGGGAGATAATTCTGGAGGTGGAAAGTGGAATTATTGATAAAAGCAAACCTATAACTTGAGTTGCTTTAAGTGGAAAGTGGTAATGTAAGGCATCAAGCTTCTTAAATACAGTATTTGTGCAGTTCTGAAGAAGGAACATACATGTTACCATGCCTTCTACTTTCAGGATCCTTGCTGTAAGCAAGGGATTTTTATGATGTTCCCCAGTTGCTTCCTAAAGTCTAGGTTATCTTGCCTTTGCAACAGGAGCGTAAGGTATACATCTAAGTGGTATGCGTGTGGTTGCCAAGTGTGATTTTGGTGATTGGTTGTGTCATATGTATGTGTGGGGCTGTCACGGTGTGCTGGGAGTGACAGGAGTGCCGGTTGCAGCAAAGGCTCCACATTGATCTCGGCGTACTGGGAGTGAGGGACCCTCGGCATGGCCGGTGCAAGGATTTTTGACTACACAGGCGAAGATGCATTTTGCCGCCCCCACCCCCCCAAAAAATGCATCTTCACCTGTGTGTATCGTAGCCCCCCTTTTGAATGTCTTACCCCCGTTAGTGTTTCAAATCCCCTCTCTTGAATATTTTGCCCCTTTGTGCCTTACACCCCCCTTTAGTGTGTCTCTTACAACCCGACTTATGTATTTCTTACTTCCCCGCCAGCCCCTTTGTGTCTCTTTCTTCCCCCCAGTCCCTATCTCTCTTTCTCCTCCCCGGCCCCTAACTATCTCTCTTTCTCCCATATAGACCGATACAGGCAAAAATACACATAAGTACAAATACACAAACATACAGACACACAACCATACAAGCACACAGACATAGTTATTCAGGCACACAGTCACAGAGATATACAGACACACAGTCAGAAAAGGCACACAATCAAACAAACACAGGCATACAATCTACACATACAGGTACACTGTCATACAAACAGATATACATTCATACAGACACAGGCACACAGAGAAATACAGACACAGATATAAAGAGAAATAGAGATAGGCATATAGAGACATACATACACAGTGATAAAGAGACATACATACGCAGACAGTTATACAGAGACATACATACAAGGCATACAGAGACATACATACACAGACAATCTGTGTATGTATAAGGGTGCGCCTAAAACAAGTGGAAATAACAAATAATAATATAAAAGTAGGTTTAGCAGCAATAACAGAAACGTCCGAAAAATGTCCAAATATAATATAAAAAATTGGAATAACAACAGGTACCTATTAGTTCGAATATAAAATATCCAAATGTGCAAATGGTGGTCCTAGTAGTCCATCAGAAGGGTATGTAGCGTCCGAATGTATATTTGTAGTTTGGAGATAAATATGCGGGAAGAACAGAAGAGAGAAAAACTCCAATGGTGTAGTATAAAAACAAAATATGGATATTCTGTAAATAACCGTGGAACTACTCACAATATTCAGAGCTTAAATCCAGCTCTGGTATGGATAGCGTGAAGTGGAATAATCCCCACTCAAGGATATGTGGTGCTCCTCTTTGTTCCTTTGGTGAAAAGATGGAGTAGTCCAACTCGGGATAAGAAAAAATAAAAATACAGTGCTCACTGTATAAATGATGAAACAATTAAAAAGAGATAAAATATACTCACGGTATATAGAGCAGACGTACTGCTCGGTGGATGGCGTATGGGTGGTATAATCCCCACCTGAAGGATTCTTTGGTAGTCCAATATGGTCGGAATAAATGGTGGTTAGGTCTGGATAAAATAAACTTGCATAGAATAAAATAGCAAATAATAGAATATAAAAGTGAAAGAAGGAATGTGGCAAACCAGTGTATAATAGCCAAATATTCCTTTAATAACACTTTGATTTATAAAAGAAAAAAGTTTCTATACGCGTTTCGCCACAATAGGCTTCATCAAGTAGAAACATATATAAAAAAAATTCTATACGCGTTTCGCCACAATAGGCTTCATCAAGTAGAAACATATATAAAATTTTTTTATATGTGTTTCTACTTGATGAAGCCTATTGTGGCGAAACGCGTATAGAAACTTTTTTCTTTTATAAATCAAAGTGTTATTAATGGAATATTCTCTCTTCTGTTCTTCCCGCATATTTATCTCCAAACTACAAATATACATTCGGACGCTACATACCCTTCTGATGGACTACTAGGACCACCATTTGCACATTTGGATATTTTATATTCGGACTAATAGGTACCTGTTGTTATTCCAATTTTTTATATTATATTTGGACATTTTTCGGACGTTTTTGTTATTGCTGCTAAACCTACTTTTATATTATTATTTGTTATTTCCACTTGTTTTAGGCGCACCCTTATTCCTTCCTTTTTCCTCCATTGTATTCTAAGGGGTCCAGAGGGGATTCTCCTTTTTAAGGTGTGCTGCCTTGCTGTAATATTCCCTGTTTCTTATCAGCGCTGAACCTTATCCTGATCTTTACTCCAATCTGTGTATGTATGTCTGTGTATGTACACAGGATGGTTAAAAGATAGATCACCATCTGTCGTGCAACTTCAACAATGCTTTGAAAGCTGGGGCTCTACCGATTCTCTATGCTTGCAGGATTGTATTTAGCACTGAGCAGTATCTGTGTGCTTGAATGTTGTCATGCTTACCTTGGTTGGGGACAGCTGGCAGACAAAGAGGGAACCTCTGAACACTCGTAGGTTTCCCTCCAGCAGTTCAAACTCCCCCTTTTATGAAGCAGCGCGCGCCGACGTCATGACACTGATGACGTCACATTCAAACTCTGCCGGTTTTGGGGCGTGGCTTCAAATTTAAAGATCTAAGCCTATAAAAGGCAGATTCACCCATAGTTCTTTGCCCTGTTGTGGTTCTACTTCATGTAGTGCTTTGCTTTTTCAGTGTATCTTGTGTTTTGACCTTGGCTTCCTGACCATTCTCATTTCTGTATTCATGATCCTGCTTTTGTATTTCGCTACTGTGATCTATGGTTTCCTTGACTCTGCTTGTATCCGTCGATTCTGTGACTTCTGGCTCCCTCGACCTTGGCTTGTCCCTGACCATTCCTTATAGGGATCGACCAATATCGATTTTTTTAGAGCCGATACCGATAATCTGTGAACTTTCAGGCCGATAATTTACCGATACTGACTGTAGCGGAGAGCCGATCTTGCACAGCTATTCTCCACTAGAGATCCCAGTGAGGCTCAGGAACAAGGTGATGTTAAGTCCATAGGCAAGGTTTCCAGCAGGTAAAGTAATACAGCAGTATCCCCATCGCAATCCCAATAACTGGACGACACACAGTTTCAGGAGTAGAACTGACAAGCTTTATTCCACAGTTCCTTATAAAGGCCTCTCCCATGCAAGGGAGGAGGTTCTATCACTTAAGACATTATCCAATCTCTAAGTAGTAACCTCCCACAGATCTCCTCCCCTCCTCTAGCATCATAATCCCCTTATCGTGTACACAGTTTTCCCCGAGTTTTGGATGTACCCTAAATACTTGGGGTACATCCACAAATCCAACATCCCCAGATAGCTCTATTCTGGGGGACCAACATACTTAAAAATTAGCCCATTCGGATGAAGCGTTCGGGAGTTATGGGACTTTGAAGTTTGGACCGACCGCAGAGGTAAAGTATCCGAAAACAGTTCCATGTATTCTGGCCCTGCGGTCGGTCACAAACAGGCGAATGCAAAGGGGTGAAATATTACTGCTAAGTGGCCTGACTGGGATTCGGATGAATCCCCTAGTTTGTGGGGTTCTTTCTACCGAACGGCGGGCCGTTCGGTAGTTTCCCCACGAAGTATTAGGAGTCTGGAGGTCTCAGCGGTGTTTGCCTAGTCAAGTGTCCGATTTTGGTTCCAGACACTCGACGGCAAAACACCGCTGTTCGGCAGTTTAAGATGGCCGCCGCCACGTGTTCGCATCCCGAATGGCGGCCACCCAGAGAACAAAGACCACACTGCAGGAATAGGTAATTGCAGGAATAGGTAATTGAAGGCACACTTTACACGGGGGTGGTCTGGTTGTTCGGTAGTTTCATTCCCTTGTTTTATTTGAATGATTCTACCGAACAACTAGAGGAATACAATTCTTTACATACATTTAACTGTCATTATAACCGGATACCATGATTTCTATACATGTACATACACATTAAACCAGCCATATGACCAAATACACTTATTCTCATACATGTCGTGGGACAGCCCGGTACCAATCCGCTGCACTGCTCCCCCTTGCCCACAAGCCGGCATACACAGTCTGATCCAACACGGATCGGCTTGGGGATGTCCGGGGGCTCACGGATCATTTCTCTAAGTCAGTTTGTCTTGACAACCCGTCAGCATTTCCATTCTGCTTACCCGGCCGGTACTGGATATTAAAGTCAAAAGGCTGTAGCGCCAAACTCCAGCGCAGCAGCCTGGCGTTGTCTCCAGCCACCCGGTTCAGCCAGACTAACGGGTTGTGATCCGTGAGCAAGGAAAAGGGCTGTCCATATAAATAGGGTTGTAGCTTCTTTAGGGCCCACACCACAGCCAGGCATTCCTTTTCGATGGCGGCGTAGCTTACTTCTCGAGGTAACAGTTTGCGACTGATGTAAGCCACTGGATGTTCTCCGCCATCGGCCCCGACTTGACTCAGTACTGCCCCCAATCCAAACATAGAAGCGTCTGTGTGAACAAGAAAACGTTTAGTTGGATTGGGAGCTGCCAAGACAGGGGCATTTATCAGTGCATTTTTCAATTGTTGGAATGCCTGCTCACACTCCGGGGTCCAGTTTACTTGGCGGGGAAGGTTCTTACGGGTCAGGTCAGTGAGGGGTTTGGCCAGGGCGCTATAATTGGGAACAAACTTCCTGTAATACCCTGCTGTCCCTAGAAACGCTAAAACCTGGGTCTTAGTCCTAGGGGTGGGCCACTGGGCTACAGCCTCTACTTTGGCGGGTTCGGGTTTCTGTTTACCGCACCCTACTCTATGTCCCAGGTATTGTACCTCAGCCATGCCGATACTACACTTGGCCGGCTTCAAGGTCAGACCTGCTTCCCTTATCCTATCTAGTACAGCTCCGATGTGAGCTAAGTGTTCCTGCCACGTATTGCTAAAAATAGCAATATCGTCCAGGTAGGCACATGTATAGTCCTGGAATCCATCTAGGAGTCGATCCACCATCCTTTGGAAGGTGGCTGGGGCGTTTTTCATCCCAAATGGCATGACCTTAAACTGGTACAAGCCAAATGGGGTGACAAAGGCCGACTTCGGGATGGCGTCTGGGGCCAGGGGGATTTGCCAATACCCTTTACACAAGTCAATAGTGGTGAGGTATTGGCCCCTGGCCATTCTGTCCAGTAACTCGTCTATCCGGGGCATTGGATAGGCGTCAGATACAGTCTTCTCGTTCAATCTCCTATAGTCCACGCAGAAGCGGGTCGTACCGTCTCGCTTTGGTACGAGGACTACAGGAGATGCCCAAGGACTGTCTGAGGGTTCAATCACCCCCAGTTGGAGCATTTCGTCGATCTCCTTACGCATGTTTGCCCGTACCGCTTCTGGAATGCGGTATGGCGTCTGGCGCATGGGTAGTTGCCCTGGGGTCTCGACCCGGTGAGTTGCCAGAGGCGTGTATCCAGGTACATTAGAGAACGTGTCGCGTTTCTCTTCCAATAGTTGCTGTACCTCGATCCGCTCCTGTGGGCTCAGCCGATCTCCCAGCGCAACCTCCCCTAAATCCCCGGACAGCCGCCCATCCCCCAGCAAATCGGGGAGGGGTAAGCTGTCAAACTCTTCCGTGTTAGGGGCACAGATGGCGGTTACCTCCTCAGTACGCTCGTGGTAGGGCTTCAGCATGTTCACATGGAGCATGCGTCGCCCCCCAGTCCCTGTGCAGGGGCCGATAATATAGGTGGTATCGCATCTTTGCTCCACCACCTTATATGGGCCCTGCCAGGCGGCCTGTAACTTATCATGTCGGACAGGTTTTAAAATTAGTACCTTCTGCCCGACCTGAAAGCTACGGTCCCTGGCTCCCCGATCATACCATGTACGCTGGCGGGTCTGGGCCTCCTGAAGGTTTTCCCTTACCGTCTTGGTCAACGCTTCTAGGCGGTCCCGAAAGGCCAACACATATGGTAGGATGGGAGTGCCATCTGTGCTCCGGTCTCCCTCCCAATGCTCTCTAATAAGATCCAATGGGCCTCGGACCCTCCTTCCAAACAATAATTCAAACGGGGAGAACCCTGTGGATTCCTGCGGCACCTCCCGGTATGCGAATAGGAGGTGCGGCAGGAATCGTTCCCAGTCCTTGTGGGTCTCTGCGAAGGTTCGGAGCATCTGCTTCAAGGTACCATTGAATCGTTCGCAGAGCCCGTTCGTCTGGGGGTGGTAAGGGGCACTGATAATAGGCTTAATGCCACAGATCCTCCAGAGGTGTTGGGTGAATTCTGCGGTAAACTGGGTACCCTGATCCGAGATAATCTCCCTGGGTAATCCCATCCGGGAGAATATCCGCATGAGGGCATCCGCGACCGTCTCAGCGTGGATGTTGGTCAGAGCCACTGCTTCTGGATACCTGGTGGCATAATCTACGACCGTTAAAATATACCGTTTTCCTGACGGGCTATATTTATCTCCAAACTACAAATATACATTCGGACGCTACATACCCTTCTGATGGACTACTAGGACCACCATTTGCACATTTGGATATTTTATATTCGGACTAATAGGTACCTGTTGTTATTCCAATTTTTTATATTATATTTGGACATTTTTCGGACGTTTTTGTTATTGCTGCTAAACCTACTTTTATATTATTATTTGTTATTTCCACTTGTTTTAGGCGCACCCTTATTCCTTCCTTTTTCCTCCATTGTATTCTAAGGGGTCCAGAGGGGATTCTCCTTTTTAAGGTGTGCTGCCTTGCTGTAATATTCCCTGTTTCTTATCAGCGCTGAACCTTATCCTGATCTTTACTCCAATCTGTGTATGTATGTCTGTGTATGTACACAGGATGGTTAAAAGATAGATCACCATCTGTCGTGCAACTTCAACAATGCTTTGAAAGCTGGGGCTCTACCGATTCTCTATGCTTGCAGGATTGTATTTAGCACTGAGCAGTATCTGTGTGCTTGAATGTTGTCATGCTTACCTTGGTTGGGGACAGCTGGCAGACAAAGAGGGAACCTCTGAACACTCGTAGGTTTCCCTCCAGCAGTTCAAACTCCCCCTTTTATGAAGCAGCGCGCGCCGACGTCATGACACTGATGACGTCACATTCAAACTCTGCCGGTTTTGGGGCGTGGCTTCAAATTTAAAGATCTAAGCCTATAAAAGGCAGATTCACCCATAGTTCTTTGCCCTGTTGTGGTTCTACTTCATGTAGTGCTTTGCTTTTTCAGTGTATCTTGTGTTTTGACCTTGGCTTCCTGACCATTCTCATTTCTGTATTCATGATCCTGCTTTTGTATTTCGCTACTGTGATCTATGGTTTCCTTGACTCTGCTTGTATCCGTCGATTCTGTGACTTCTGGCTCCCTCGACCTTGGCTTGTCCCTGACCATTCCTTATAGGGATCGACCAATATCGATTTTTTTAGAGCCGATACCGATAATCTGTGAACTTTCAGGCCGATAATTTACCGATACTGACTGTAGCGGAGAGCCGATCTTGCACAGCTATTCTCCACTAGAGATCCCAGTGAGGCTCAGGAACAAGGTGATGTTAAGTCCATAGGCAAGGTTTCCAGCAGGTAAAGTAATACAGCAGTATCCCCATCGCAATCCCAATAACTGGACGACACACAGTTTTCAGGAGTAGAACTGACAAGCTTTATTCCACAGTTCCTTATAAAGGCCTCTCCCATGCAAGGGAGGAGGTTCTATCACTTAAGACATTATCCAATCTCTAAGTAGTAACCTCCCACAGATCTCCTCCCCTCCTCTAGCATCATAATCCCCTTATCGTGTACACAGTTTTCCCCGAGTTTTGGATGTACCCTAAATACTTGGGGTACATCCACAAATCCAACATCCCCAGATAGCTCTATTCTGGGGGACCAACATACTTAAAAATTAGCCCATTCGGATGAAGCGTTCGGGAGTTATGGGACTTTGAAGTTTGGACCGACCGCAGAGGTAAAGTATCCGAAAACAGTTCCATGTATTCTGGCCCTGCGGTCGGTCACAAACAGGCGAATGCAAAGGGGTGAAATATTACTGCTAAGTGGCCTGACTGGGATTCGGATGAATCCCCTAGTTTGTGGGGTTCTTTCTACCGAACGGCGGGCCGTTCGGTAGTTTCCCCACGAAGTATTAGGAGTCTGGAGGTCTCAGCGGTGTTTGCCTAGTCAAGTGTCCGATTTTGGTTCCAGACACTCGACGGCAAAACACCGCTGTTCGGCAGTTTAAGATGGCCGCCGCCACGTGTTCGCATCCCGAATGGCGGCCACCCAGAGAACAAAGACCACACTGCAGGAATAGGTAATTGCAGGAATAGGTAATTGAAGGCACACTTTACACGGGGGTGGTCTGGTTGTTCGGTAGTTTCATTCCCTTGTTTTATTTGAATGATTCTACCGAACAACTAGAGGAATACAATTCTTTACATACATTTAACTGTCATTATAACCGGATACCATGATTTCTATACATGTACATACACATTAAACCAGCCATATGACCAAATACACTTATTCTCATACATGTCGTGGGACAGCCCGGTACCAATCCGCTGCACTGCTCCCCCTTGCCCACAAGCCGGCATACACAGTCTGATCCAACACGGATCGGCTTGGGGATGTCCGGGGGCTCACGGATCATTTCTCTAAGTCAGTTTGTCTTGACAACCCGTCAGCATTTCCATTCTGCTTACCCGGCCGGTACTGGATATTAAAGTCAAAAGGCTGTAGCGCCAAACTCCAGCGCAGCAGCCTGGCGTTGTCTCCAGCCACCCGGTTCAGCCAGACTAACGGGTTGTGATCCGTGAGCAAGGAAAAGGGCTGTCCATATAAATAGGGTTGTAGCTTCTTTAGGGCCCACACCACAGCCAGGCATTCCTTTTCGATGGCGGCGTAGCTTACTTCTCGAGGTAACAGTTTGCGACTGATGTAAGCCACTGGATGTTCTCCGCCATCGGCCCCGACTTGACTCAGTACTGCCCCCAATCCAAACATAGAAGCGTCTGTGTGAACAAGAAAACGTTTAGTTGGATTGGGAGCTGCCAAGACAGGGGCATTTATCAGTGCATTTTTCAATTGTTGGAATGCCTGCTCACACTCCGGGGTCCAGTTTACTTGGCGGGGAAGGTTCTTACGGGTCAGGTCAGTGAGGGGTTTGGCCAGGGCGCTATAATTGGGAACAAACTTCCTGTAATACCCTGCTGTCCCTAGAAACGCTAAAACCTGGGTCTTAGTCCTAGGGGTGGGCCACTGGGCTACAGCCTCTACTTTGGCGGGTTCGGGTTTCTGTTTACCGCACCCTACTCTATGTCCCAGGTATTGTACCTCAGCCATGCCGATACTACACTTGGCCGGCTTCAAGGTCAGACCTGCTTCCCTTATCCTATCTAGTACAGCTCCGATGTGAGCTAAGTGTTCCTGCCACGTATTGCTAAAAATAGCAATATCGTCCAGGTAGGCACATGTATAGTCCTGGAATCCATCTAGGAGTCGATCCACCATCCTTTGGAAGGTGGCTGGGGCGTTTTTCATCCCAAATGGCATGACCTTAAACTGGTACAAGCCAAATGGGGTGACAAAGGCCGACTTCGGGATGGCGTCTGGGGCCAGGGGGATTTGCCAATACCCTTTACACAAGTCAATAGTGGTGAGGTATTGGCCCCTGGCCATTCTGTCCAGTAACTCGTCTATCCGGGGCATTGGATAGGCGTCAGATACAGTCTTCTCGTTCAATCTCCTATAGTCCACGCAGAAGCGGGTCGTACCGTCTCGCTTTGGTACGAGGACTACAGGAGATGCCCAAGGACTGTCTGAGGGTTCAATCACCCCCAGTTGGAGCATTTCGTCGATCTCCTTACGCATGTTTGCCCGTACCGCTTCTGGAATGCGGTATGGCGTCTGGCGCATGGGTAGTTGCCCTGGGGTCTCGACCCGGTGAGTTGCCAGAGGCGTGTATCCAGGTACATTAGAGAACGTGTCGCGTTTCTCTTCCAATAGTTGCTGTACCTCGATCCGCTCCTGTGGGCTCAGCCGATCTCCCAGCGCAACCTCCCCTAAATCCCCGGACAGCCGCCCATCCCCCAGCAAATCGGGGAGGGGTAAGCTGTCAAACTCTTCCGTGTTAGGGGCACAGATGGCGGTTACCTCCTCAGTACGCTCGTGGTAGGGCTTCAGCATGTTCACATGGAGCATGCGTCGCCCCCCAGTCCCTGTGCAGGGGCCGATAATATAGGTGGTATCGCATCTTTGCTCCACCACCTTATATGGGCCCTGCCAGGCGGCCTGTAACTTATCATGTCGGACAGGTTTTAAAATTAGTACCTTCTGCCCGACCTGAAAGCTACGGTCCCTGGCTCCCCGATCATACCATGTACGCTGGCGGGTCTGGGCCTCCTGAAGGTTTTCCCTTACCGTCTTGGTCAACGCTTCTAGGCGGTCCCGAAAGGCCAACACATATGGTAGGATGGGAGTGCCATCTGTGCTCCGGTCTCCCTCCCAATGCTCTCTAATAAGATCCAATGGGCCTCGGACCCTCCTTCCAAACAATAATTCAAACGGGGAGAACCCTGTGGATTCCTGCGGCACCTCCCGGTATGCGAATAGGAGGTGCGGCAGGAATCGTTCCCAGTCCTTGTGGGTCTCTGCGAAGGTTCGGAGCATCTGCTTCAAGGTACCATTGAATCGTTCGCAGAGCCCGTTCGTCTGGGGGTGGTAAGGGGCACTGATAATAGGCTTAATGCCACAGATCCTCCAGAGGTGTTGGGTGAATTCTGCGGTAAACTGGGTACCCTGATCCGAGATAATCTCCCTGGGTAATCCCATCCGGGAGAATATCCGCATGAGGGCATCCGCGACCGTCTCAGCGTGGATGTTGGTCAGAGCCACTGCTTCTGGATACCTGGTGGCATAATCTACGACCGTTAAAATATACCGTTTTCCTGACGGGCTAACTTTATTGAGGGGGCCTATCAGATCCACCGCTATTCGGCTAAAAGGTTCCTCTATTATGGGTAAGGGGTGAAGTTTAGCCTTCCTGCGATCCCCCCTTTTTCCCACTCTCTGGCAGGTATCGCAAGTCGTGCAATATCTGCGTACTTCCTGGCTAATCCCTGGCCAGAAGAAACTCTGGGTTAGTCTGTACCTGGTGCGACTAACCCCTAGATGTCCGGATAGCGGAATATCATGCGCTATCCGGAGTAATTCAGCCCGGTACCGCTGTGGTACCACTAATTGTCTCCTCGCTATCGGGTCTAACCCCGTAATCTGTTTGGTTGTTTCCCTGTACAAAAGTTGTTTATCCCAGATAAACTTCTCTCCCTCCGCCCCGGGGGAACCCGTGCCAACCTTGTCCCTATACACCTGAAGCGTGGGGTCTGTTGCGACTTCAGCTACAAATTCATTAGGTGGAGCCCAGGGGACACATTCTAGAGGGGGGGTAGGGTTGCTTACCTGGACCTCCGGCAGTGTGTTGTGGTCCTGGGTGCGGGCCTGTTGTCGGGTGACTACAGGGTTGACCTCTCCTGTGGTGGGCGACTGGGGCTCAAAAGCAGAAGTGAGCCTCCCAAGATCGTTCCCCAATAAAACCTCCGCCGGTAAATGTGGCATCAACCCCACCTCCACTTCCCCTGCCCCCGCTCCCCAATGTAAATGTACCCTTGCTGTAGGTAGCCGGTACACTGCTCCCCCAGCTACCCGGACGGCAACAGTTTTGTTCAGTTTTGCCTGATCTGAAATCAGGTGGCTCTGTACCAAAGTGATGGTGGCTCCCGAATCTCGTAATCCCCGGACTGCTGTACCATTCAGATATACCGTCTGTCGATGGTGCCGTAGATTATCCACATTGGCCTGGACCGGATCTGCCTCGTGCAGTACCTCCCATTGTTCCACAGTAGTAATGGGGACTGCGGAACCATACGGGGTGGTGACTAGGTCCTGGTAGTGGTGGGCTGCGGCCGCCCTGGGTGGAGGTGGGCCTGGACGAATCCAGGTGGAACGGTCCCGTAGCTGTGGGCATTCCCTTTTATAATGTCCCCACTTCTGGCAGTGATGACAGGGGCCAGCGGTGGGTTGTCGGAACCGGGGCTGTGCAGCGGGTGGTGGTGGTGGTGGTAGTGGTCTCGGTGGAGCTGGGGTGTAGGTGTTTCCCCCGAATGTTTTAAAGGTTGCTTTTGGAGCTGCAGGTTTTTGTGACCTGCGTGCATCCAGGTAGTCATCCGCTTTCCTAGCAGCCTCGGTAAGGGAAGTAGGGTTTCTGTCCCTTACCCATTCCTGGACCTCATTGGTTACTCCCTCATAGAACTGCTCCATCAGCAACATCTGTATTACATCCTCCATAGAACGTGCCTTGCTAGCTTGCACCCACCCGAGCGCTGCCCCCTGTAATCGGCATGCCCACTCTGCGTGCGAGTCCTTCTCTGTTTTCTTTAGATCTCGGAACCTCCGCCGGTATGCCTCGGGTGTTATAGCATACCTGGCGAGTATAATTTCTTTCACTTTACTGTAATTCCTTATTTCGTCATTAGGTACAGTCCGATATGCCTCTGCTGCCCTCCCGGTTAACCTTCCGGCCAAAATAGGTACCCAGTCCTCTGCGTTAATTTTATGCAGTGCACACAGTCTTTCAAAGTCTTGCAGGAAAGCGTCTATATCTTCCTCTGCCTCCACATATGTTTTAAAAGCCTGGTATGGTATTTTAGGCTTACCTTCCTGTGGCACATTAATTGCAGAGCTTTGTTCTGGTGCCTGTGTCCTTAGGATGAATTCTTGTACCTCGGCCATTGTCCTGGTAACAATTTCTGTTGGGGGGTTTTCCCCATAAAAGGATAGCCTGAACTGAACCTGCCTCTGGAATTCCGATCCTTGTGGTGTTCCTCCCGGCTCCCTCTGTGCCGGAACTGAATCGCCCTCCATTCTGTACTCTGCCATGAGTTCTGTAACAAGTACTGCTTTCTTCTTATTGCTGGCTTGTATACCCCTTGCCTCTAGGAGGTCCTTTAGCGTGGAGCGTTTTAGCGCAGAAAAATCAATCTCCATCCGTACTCCATTTACGCTTGTTCCTCTGTGAGTTTGGATCCCAGCGCTGCCAACCAATGTAGCGGAGAGCCGATCTTGCACAGCTATTCTCCACTAGAGATCCCAGTGAGGCTCAGGAACAAGGTGATGTTAAGTCCATAGGCAAGGTTTCCAGCAGGTAAAGTAATACAGCAGTATCCCCATCGCAATCCCAATAACTGGACGACACACAGTTTCAGGAGTAGAACTGACAAGCTTTATTCCACAGTTCCTTATAAAGCCCTCTCCCATGCAAGGGAGGAGGTTCTATCACTTAAGACATTATCCAATCTCTAAGTAGTAACCTCCCACAGATCTCCTCCCCTCCTCTAGCATCATAATCCCCTTATCGTGTACACAGTTTTCCCCGAGTTTTGGATGTACCCTAAATACTTGGGGTACATCCACAAATCCAACATCCCCAGATAGCTCTATTCTGGGGGACCAACATACTTAAAAATTAGCCCATTCGGATGAAGCGTTCGGGAGTTATGGGACTTTGAAGTTTGGACCGACCGCAGAGGTAAAGTATCCGAAAACAGTTCCATGTATTCTGGCCCTGCGGTCGGTCACAAACAGGCGAATGCAAAGGGGTGAAATATTACTGCTAAGTGGCCTGACTGGGATTCGGATGAATCCCCTAGTTTGTGGGGTTCTTTCTACCGAACGGCGGGCCGTTCGGTAGTTTCCCCACGAAGTATTAGGAGTCTGGAGGTCTCAGCGGTGTTTGCCTAGTCAAGTGTCCGATTTTGGTTCCAGACACTCGACGGCAAAACACCGCTGTTCGGCAGTTTAAGATGGCCGCCGCCACGTGTTCGCATCCCGAATGGCGGCCACCCAGAGAACAAAGACCACACTGCAGGAATAGGTAATTACCCGTTTGCAACATTGTTGCAAACGGTAATTGAAGGCACACTTTACACGGGGTGGTCTGGTTGTTCGGTAGTTTCATTCCCTTGTTTTATTTGAATGATTCTACCGAACAACTAGAGGAATACAATTCTTTACATACATTTAACTGTCATTATAACCGGATACCATGATTTCTATACATGTACATACACATTAAACCAGCCATATGACCAAATACACTTATTCTCATACATGTCGTGGGACAGCCCGGTACCAATCCGCTACACTGACATTCTGTACACTTATCATTTAAAAAGAATTAATGATTTCTTCACAACTCTACTGTTAACTGAACATGTTTATTATTTATTTCTTTTTTTGTAAATCTTTTTTTTATTACGGTAAATGCACAAAATATACATGCCAGTGTGTAGTGGATGCAGTGAGAGTATTTGATTAGTGAATGCAGTGTGTGTGTTTGTGTAGTGTATGTTTGTGTAGTGGATGCAGAGTGTGTGTTTGTGTAGTGTGTGTATATTGAATGCAGTGTGTGTTTGAGTAGTGTGTATATAATGAATGCAGAGTGTGTGTTTGCGTAGTGTGTGTATAGTGAATGCAGAGTGTGTGTTTGCGTAGTGTGTGTATAGTGAATGCAGTGTGTAGTGTGTGTATAGTGAATGCAGTGTCTTTGTGTAGTGCGTGTATATAATGAATGCAGAGTGTGTTTGTGTAGTGTGTATATAATGAATGCAGAGTGTGTGTGTTTGTGTAGTGTGTTTATAGTGAATGCAGTGTGTTTGTGTAGTGTGTATATATAATGAATGCAGAGTGTGTGTTTGTGTAGTGTGTGTATAGTGAATGCAGTGTGTGTAGTATGTGTATAGTGAATGCAGAGTGTGTGTGTGTGTGTTTTTGTAGTGTGTGTTTGTGCCGTGAGTGTTTGTGTAGTGTGTGTATATAATGAATGTAGTGTGTTTGTGTAGTGTGTGTATATAATGAATGCAGAGTGTGTGTGTTTATGCAGTGAGTGTTTGTGTAGGTATGTTAAGTGTGTAAAATGGGGGGGCATTTTTATTATTTTTAACTTTCAAAACAAAAATTACGGGGGCGGAGCCAAGCAGCCAAGCGGGGTATCACACCCAGCCATAGACACCCACAAGCCGCAGACCACAATACCGGTAACCGGGAGAGGCTGCTGCGTCGACCGGTGCCTCTCTCGAGCCTCTGCGCAACTTTTTAGACACACCAAGGTTTGCGGCCTACCTGAGCTACAGCCACGGAGAGACGGCCGCTCTCCAGGCACATCTGCAATAGACTGGGATCCCGGCGAAACACCTCCCCCCCCCCCCCCAGGACCGGCGGGGCTCATCCCGGTCCACCTATAGCTGCCTGATTCACCCTGCCGACAACGGGCTGCTGATACTGCACAAGACTGAGAAGTGACTCCATCCCTCAAAATGCCAGACGCACTCTCCCCACGCGGCGAGCGAGACGGGTGCGCAACGATAGACCTTATGCTACAGCACCTGGACGAGTTCTTTGCCAAGCTATGGCAGAAGCTGGAGGTACGTGCAGCGGAGGGGAGTCAGAGAGGCAATCGGAGACACACACGAATTGGGGTGCAAGAGGCCCCGCCGGGCGCGACCACTCACCGAGCACTTGAGCCGTGCAAACACAGCCCACCCAGGCAGCGAGCCGGCGGGGTCTTTCAACCAAGGACTCTCTTGCTGGAACTGCAGCACACTCACTAATGACCAATATGTCGAACGCGCTCTGGGTGCTTGCATAGGGCGCACTATAGCCGCTACCGTGGCAGACTCTGTTTGAACGATACAGCCGTGCTCGAGGTCCGCCATGCCCTTGATTGGCATATTTTAAGTCAAGCTTGCAGCAACACAATTAGCCTGCAGTCTAACTTTGCCACACACACTTCACATAGCCTGCACAACGCCAGTTAGACAAGCCAGAAGTTTTGCATGTTATTTTCTTTAAGTGTGCCGCAGCTATTGCACCTGTAATTAAATGTTTATACATGTTGCCCACCCAACCAAGCGTGAAACCTAAACCTGAATCACTCACCTTACTTTAACGCATGTGGTGACCTACTCACAGCTTCACTAGCCCTTACCACTGCAAAAATCACATGCCTAGAAAGTTAAACGATGTCACTATGTTGTGTTACCAAATACCTAAACCAGTACAGCTATACCATTTTTATCATTATATATATATATAAAAAATGTGCTCGATCTACCATGTACCCATGTTCAAATGTTCGTATTGTGCTAGAGGAATGCCTTTGGGGTACCTCACAAGCCTACGCACTACAAAAATAAAGAATTAAAAAAAAAATTTTTTACAAAATTATTTTTTAGTCTTCTCTCCCTGCTTCTTACCTGGCCAGGGAGGGGGGATATGGCATTCCCTGGGGTCCGGTGGCATGGACTGTGCAGAGGGGGCCCAGCACACTCTTACTTACCTTCCCAGTAGCTCCCCTGTCTAACTCTTGCAGCCTGTGTGCCACTCGGAGCGCTGCCCTAGTAACTCGTGGTAACGCTCTGACGGCTGCAGGACTCGCAAGACTTAGACAAAGGAGCTGAAGGGAGCTGCTGGGAAGGTAAGTAAAAGTGTGCTGGGCCTCCCACAAATGCCACGGGCCATCCAGGACCATGATGGCGGCCCTGGTCTGTATATCGGTATCTTTATTGGCCGATACCGATATTGCTGAAAATACAGAATATCGGCCGATAATATCAGCCAGACCGATAATCGGTCGATCCCTAATTCCTTATCTGTCTAAGTCCAGCCATTCTAAGGCCCGGTTTTGACGTTCTTCTATTACATCCTGCGTGATCGATTGAAGAACACTACAATATTTACTAAGTTGGATCTAAGGGGAGCACACAACTTAGTTGGAATACGCAAAGGAGTTGAATGGAAGACAGCCTTCATTACAAGATATGGTCATTACGAATATACAGATGCCTTTTGGGCAATGTAATGCACCTGCTGTCTTCCAGGATCTCATAAACGATGTCTTGAGGGATTTTTTGCATGAATGTGTGATTGTATACTTAGATGACATTCTGATCTATTCAAGGGACATTGAGTCACATCACAACCATGTGAAAAAAGTATTGGTACGGTTGTTACGTAATGGTTTATACTGTAAATTAGAGAAATGCCTTTTCTATCAAAAGCAAATCCATATTGCATTGGCCACTACCTAATGGTCTTAAAGCCATACAAAGGTTAATTGGTTTCTCTAACTATTATAGGAGGTTTATTAAAGGAACACTATAGTCACCTAAATGACTTTAGCTAAATAAAGCAATTTTAGTGTATAGATCATTCCCCTGCAATTTCACTGCTCAATTCACTGTCATTTAGGAGTTAAATCACTTTGTTTCTGTTTATGTAAAATAAAATTTGAGTGCGCGGACAGGATCTCTGCACCATATCCACTAGTTAGCTGAAGGGATTATGGGGCTTGTAGTGTTCCAATAAAGGGACATTCCAAGCACCATAACCAATAAGGCCCCTGGCTCCACCTCATAGTGCACGTAGTAAAACCATTTCAGAATGATTTGTCAGCTTACTTCGGGTCCGCCAAACACCAATCACCTCGTCTTCTGGGGCATGGAAGCTAATGCAAGGTTTTTCCATTTGCAATCCTGAACTAAACCTTGCAGTGCCAGCTCTAAGAGCACTTTTAGCCAATGAGCCTGTCTTGCTCTGTGCAGAGAGCCTACGAGTTGCATAGGAGGAGTTTTCTGGAACCCAGGGTACCCCAAATTGTCAATTATTCTTAAATGCTGCCATGTTCATAGTGCTTGGAGCATTCCTTTAAATGAGGTTGAAACGATGATGCTGTGTAGTAAGGGTTGGTAAATAATTTCACAATGATATGGCTCTTGTCTCCTATTCTGAGATAGATGACTGGGAATACAGCATATGGGAACTTAAATGTTACAAGTATGCAGGGCCGCCATCAGGGCATCACAACCATGACGGGTGTCATTGACACGGCAGGCCTGGGGTGCCCGAACTGCTCAGGGAGTCCCGGGCCCCACATTCCCTACATGCACATATATATAGCGATGATCGCTATATATATATGTGCATCTTTGGGCCCATGGCTACCTGTCCACCGCAGGGGGCCAACACTCTCCATCCTCACTTCCCAGCTTCCCCGGGTTACCATGGCAACACTACGCGTGGCTCGCGAGAATTACAGATATAGGAGCAGCTGGGAAGTGAGGATGGAGTGTGCTGGCACCCTGCGGTGAACAGAAAGCCTGGGACCTGCACTATGCCACTGTACCACCAGGGAATGTGATCTCCACCCTCCCTGGACACAGGTCAGATGCAGGGAGGGGGGAATCAAATACAATTCACTACACACAGTATGCAGCCCCATACATTTACATACACTATACACTAACATTTACATACATTACATATTTAAACATACCCTGCATTCACTACATTCTTACACAAACACACACTGCAGTGACTGTACACACACTACATCCTTACACAAACACACACTCTGCATTAACTACGCACACTGCATTCTTACACAAACACACACTCTGCATTCACTATACACACTACCTCCACTACACAACACACACTGCAGTCACCATACACACACTACATCCTAACACAAACACACAGTCTGCATTCACTACACACAGTACATCCTTACACAAACACACAATCTGCATTCACTACACAGTGCATCCTAACACAAACACACACTCTACAGTCACTATACATTCAATAGACAAATACACACTCAGCATTTAATACACACTACCACTACATACATTACATACCGTATTTATCGGTGTATAACACGCACCGGCGTATAACACGCACCTCATTTTCAGAAGGAAATTCCAGGAAATTTCCCCCCCTCCCCTAGTATTCTCCCCCCTCATCCCATAGTGTCCCCCCCCTTTCCATTGTATTCTCCACCCCCTCCCATAGTGTTCCCCCCCTTTCCATAGTATTCTCCCCCCCTCCCATAGTGTTCCCCCCATCCCATAGTGTTCCCCCCCTATCCCATAGTGTTCCCCCCTCATCCCATAGTGTTCCCCCCCTTTCCATAGTATTCTTCCCCCCCATAGTATTCTCCACCCCCTCCCATAGTGTTCCCCCCTTTCCATAGTATTCTTCCCCCCTCCCATAGTGTTCCCCCCCTTTTCCATAGTATTCTTCTCCCCCTCCCATAGTGTTCCCCCCCTTTCCAGAGTATTCTCCCCCCCTCCCATGGTATTCTCCACCCCCTCCCATAGTGTTCCCCCCTACCCTCCCATAGTGTCCCCTAGTGCACTTTCCCTCTTGTCCCATTATTACTTACCTGTCTTGAAGCGTGGGCCGGCTTCACAGCGCGCACCGCGGTACTGGAACTTCAATTTCAGGTTCCGGTTTCCGACGGGACTGAAAGGAAGTGTGCACTGCACACTTCCTTTCAGTCCCGCCGGAAACCAGAACCTGAAATTGAAGTTCCAGTACCGTGGTGCGCGCTGAATACCGGCCCACGCTTCAAGACAGGTAAGTAAATATGGGATATCGGCGTATAACACGCACCCATCATTTTCCCCCTATTTTCAGGGAGAAAAAGTGCGTGTTATACGCCGATAAATATGGTAAATGTACAATCTGCACTATTCTATACACACTGCATCCATGACACACACACCTAATCCACTTTACACATTCTACATCGACTATACACACACACCCTTTATCCTTGCGGGTAGACCCGTGGGCGGACTAGGGTGTGGCCCTGTGGGCAGACTCGGATGTGGCCATGTGGACTGACTTGGGGGCGGGCCCCAGGAGCCAAGAACTTAAGATGGGTGTTTTAGAAGGGGTAAAATGTAGCTGATTTCCAGCGCTGTGCGGGTGGCTCTGCCCCTGACCCACCTTTTTGGTGACATCACCAGAATTTACAATTTTTAGCCAGTCCAATGCTTTTCCATAGGGGATGGGGCGGGGCTAAATGCTGACTTGGCCAATCAGCACCCCTTCATAGAGATGCATTGAATCAATGCATCTCTGTGAGGAAACTTTAGCGCCTCCATGTGGAGCGGCCACCAGAGGTGTCCCTAGGGTCAGGGGCGTACCTAGAGCATTTGGCACCCGGGGCGGGTCCTATTTTTGGCACCCCCCCAACTTTAAATGTAAAAAACAACCCACATTTTTTTTTATGTATTTAGCACTGAGCAGTGTTTGTGTGTGAATGTATGCATGTTTTTGTATGAAGTATGTGTGAGTGAATGTAGGGGTGTGTTTGTATGTAGTGCAGTGCTGGTGTTTGAATGCAAGCATGCATTTGTGTGTTGTGTGGTATTTGAATGCAGTGATGTGGTTATATATAATGGTGGGGTTTGCATGTAGTGTTGACGTTGAAATGCGTGAGTATATTTGTGTGTAGTGTTGGTGAGATTTTGAGATGTCTGTACTTATACACATACACGGACATACACACATGCAGATACATATACACACACGCAGAAACACTGTGCTCTGCATGCTGGCATCTGACAACACATTTGCATATAATTCACATTAACCACCCAGATTTCTTGTTGTGGGCTGGCTGACACCTCTTAAAGGACCACTCTAGGCACCCAGACCACTTCAGCTTAATGAAGTGGTCTGGGTGCCAGGTCTAGCTAGGGTTAACCCATTTTTTTTTATAAACATAGCAGTTTCAGAGAGACTGCTATGTTTATTAATGGGTTAAGCCTTCCCCCAAATCCTCTAGTGGCTGTCTCATTGACAGCCGCTAGAGGCGCTTGCGTGATTCTCACTGTGAAAATCGCAGTGAGAGCACGCAAGCGTCCATAGGAAAGCATTGTAAATGCTTTCCTATGCGACCGGCTGAATGCGCCCGCAGCTCTTGCCACGCGTGCGCATTCAGTCGACGGGGTGGAACGGAGGAGGATCGGAGGCAGAGATCTCCCCGCCCAGCGCTGGAAAAAGGTAAGTTTTACCCCTTTTTCCCTTTCCAGAGCCGGGCAGGAGGGGGACCCTGAGGGTGGGGGCACCCTCAGGGCACTATAGTGCCAGGAAAACGAGTATGTTTTCCTGGCACTAGAATGGTCCTTTAACTTCGATCTTTGTTTAGCAGATAACTTCCCTATTTGCTATCCTTATGTGGGCTTGCAATATTTAAGGACACACCAAATAAGGGAACTATCTGCTAAACAGCACCCTCATTTGGTATCTTTAAATATGGAAATCTCGCATACGGCACCAATTCAGGGAATTATCAACTAAACAGCTAAAGGATCAAAATTAAAAAAGCCCTTTTTTAAAAAAATATTTTCAGTTGTTTAGTGGATAAATCCCTTATTTGTTATCCTTATATTAGATTGCAATATTTAAGGACACCAAATAAGGGAGCTATCTACTAAACACATACACAGAGATACACACAATCACACACGTAATCACAGATATACACAAACACAATCACAGAACCACACACATGCAATCACAGACACACAATCACACAAACATTACATACATACACACATTTAATAAATAAGAGGTCCACCCAGCCTCCCTACCTTGCTCTAGAAGGGCTGGAGTGGATCCTCAGTCCCTGGTGGTCAGTGGTTGCTGCTGGGATCTCTGTGGTCTTCCTGCACAGGTCCCTTGCATGCCCTGTAATGCTGCTGTCTCACTGCAGGGCAAAGACCGTCAGACACAGTCCCACACACAGTCACAGGCAGACAGTCACACATACACATACACACACACACACACACACAGACAGTCACACACACACAGTCACAGACAGACAGTCTCACACACACAGTCACAGACAGTCACCCACACACACAGTCACCCACACACACACAGTCACAGACAGTCACACACACACAGTCAAAGACAGTCACACACACAGTCACAGACAGTCACACGCACACACACACACACAGTCACAGCCAGACAGACAGTCACACACACACACAGTCACACAGACAATCACAGGCAGACAGTCACTCACTCAGTCACAGATAGTCACACACACACAGTCACACACACACACACACACACACAGAGTCACACAGACAATCACAGGCAGGCAGTCACACAGTCACAGCTTGTCACACACACACACAGTCACAGACAGTCACACACAGAGTCACAGGCATATAGTTACACACACACACAGTCAAAGACAGTCACAATCACAGTTACACACAGCACACACTCTCTCACTTACTGTAAGCTTGGGCTGGAGGAGGAGTGGATTCAGTACCTCTGGCTCCTGTGCTGTAGTTGGGGAAGCAGGGACTCCTTCCTGCTTCCCCTCTGTGTGCAGCAGTATGAGGCTGCATGTAGCTCCGCCCCCGCATCCGGCTTGACTCCGCCCCCACGGCCGTTTTAGCTCCGCCCCCAACTCTGTGCAGCCAGATCTCTAGCTCCTGCTCCCAGCCCCTTGCGTGTGAGCTGTGTCGGCTGCCCGGCGCCCTGCTGCTATTGCACCCGGTGCAGCCACACAGCTCACAGAATCGCAAGCCTGGCCAGCCCTGGTGGCACCCCCTGCCTGATGGCACCCGGGGCGGACCGCCCCCCCCGCCCCCCCCTTAGTACGCCACTGCCTAGGGTCAATGTAAAATGCCTGCAGAAAATTATTATACTCAACAGAACAACTACATTAAGCTGTATTTGATCTGGTGACTATAATGTCCCTTTAAGCTTTATATAGGCAAAAATCACCTGTGACTGAATTATGATGAATAAAAATGCATTGTCTAATACCACCCAGGCAAGTAAATAGCAGTTGCTGCAAACTTACTTCCATTAATGTATTCAATTGTTATTATTAAATTGTTTTAATGAATATTAATGGTGGGTTGTAGGTGGCCTAGGCTTAGGACTTAATATCTGTATTTATTGACCCTGCATGCATGTTATAATAAGAGAACACATTTGGGGAGTGGCTGATTGATATCAACCACTTCCTAGTTTTCTAAAAAGACATCCATGAGGTAACCTGCGAAAGAGGGACATTCAAAAGTATATTTTTTTCTTTTCTTTTTCTTTGTTACAAATTGCTGCACCTATTTGGTCACCATCTGGACTATGTTTAATTTGCTCTGTCAAGAACAAATTGAATTCCTAAATGATACCTATTGTTGATTGTTACATTCCTTGTCTATTGTATGAAGTCTTCATTGGAACTGCAACCTTCTTACAACATAAATTCCAACAATTCAATTATGTTTGTTCTTAAAAAAGACTTCAAAGAAAGGACTTTTTAAAATCTTGAGGTTTTTAATGATAGGATCATATTCTTCATGGCAAAAAGAGAATTAGAGTTAGTAATAATTCTCTTGATACTTCAGAATGCACTGTCAAAATCTCATACTTTGCACTGGTATTTAAATTACAGATGATGAAGAAGAGAGACATAATATGTAAAACTCTGAAATACCTTTAAAATAACACTCAATGCACAATCATCACTGCAGCACACGTACAACTTTCCTAGTAGCTGGGGGGATGCAAGTAGCTGCGCCTGGGAGACCACGGGTAAGCAGTCTAATCATTCTTATAAAATCTGACTACGTACAATATAGAGGAGCTGTAGTGGTTACGATGCTTTGACTGTCCCTCAATGTCACAATTTGAAACTGCTTTAAGAAAAGAATAGAGGGCGCGCAAAACCGATTTGTCTCAAACATATCCGTCAGGACAAATACTGTGGTAAATATTTTACAGACAAAAAAAGACTTTCATAATGCATATAATGTTATATAATTATATTAGAAAACTGTGAAAATGTGTCACTTTGTGCACCATGCAATTTATTTTTGCAAGAGTGAATCCCTGCACATGATTGGGTAAAAAAAAATCATACCCTTGAAGGTTTCTGAACTTTTGTTCTAAAAAGCAAAAATAGGTAGGACAAATGTGAATGTGAAGACCACGAAGCGCAAACAGGTGTAGTTACGTATTTCATGAATATGACGTTTAGGGCTGTGTGAAAACTGCCATAAAGTCATAAAAACACTTAGAGAGGTTAGGCAAAATGACAGTTCTAAAAGTGGAGGAATCAGCAGGAACATGCCATTGGCTTTTATGTTCATCACTTGATTTTTAGAACTTTGCTATCGATTCACTGTTTATTTTGTCGTCTACTGTAAGTTGTACTCTTATATCAAAGATGGATGTCTTGTGGCTGGGATCATGCTCATTTCATTCAACAGAAAAGGCATGCCAAAATGATATTCTTCAAAACAAATTATCCTTCTCTTTCAGTCAACTGGAATGTTTCTTTGAACCATGGCTGAACTTACTGTTATATGTATCACCTATTAGTTTGTATTTCAACTAATGATAGCCTCGTCCTACAATTATACTTTTACGGCCGTGTTTACTCTAGATCGTTAAATCGTTAATATACACAACTCGTAGATCTGTCTTGTCCAGACACTATTTATGTGTGAATATAATTGTCCTGATTGAAAGCTGTGTTAAAGTATATTGATTTATTTTGCATTTCGTCTTCATAGTGCTGACTCGCCTATTGAGTTTGGACTTATTTTCCTGTTTTAGAGATAATGAGACAAAGCATGGGAGGATAAGCTATATATAAGTGAGTTCTAGCTAGGATCACAGAGTACTCAGCCTGGCAGACATAATTCATTATGATAATGAAACTGCAGTAAAAATTCACAATTCTTTGCAACTGTAATATATTTCAATTCCTTGAAATCAATCCCCTAAGAGATGTTAGAATTTACCTGGATGAATAATGTTAGGATATAAATACAAATTAAGGACCTCAGTTTATTGAAATATACTAGCACTTGTATTTGCTACATTTCTATCATTTAAAAAAATTTTTTTTTATTAAACTGAAATTTGACAAGGACAGAGATAGCTTCCTATAATGCCATGAGCACATTTGCCCATAGTAGGTGTGGGGAACCAAGGTGCAAGCTGCTATAACAGTATTTAAGGCAGACTTAAGCCATATAGTTGTTTTTTTTCATAAATATACAGAATTATCAACTAAAGTGAGAATACAAGGTGGATTCAAAGTGAATTTCTAATTCAAGGTCAATACAACCAAACTGGAACAATTCAACTGTGCTTTTCATTCAGCTACTCTGGCCTTAAATCTGAAATGTACTTTGACTTCACCTTGAAATTTCGCTTTATAGCATTCATTCATACACTCATGCACACTTGTCCACTTTTCCTTTTTGATGGAGAGTGGGTTTCCATTAAGGAAGCAGTTTTTAAATATCGAGTTACAGGTGCCTAGTGTGGGTTGGAAGTTACAGAGTTAAAGGAGCCTTTCAAGGATTTAGGGTTTGGGAGTGCCAGCATTCAAGATGTCATGAACTGTAACCTCTATCTGTTCAGCTGTGTAATAACATTTCCTACACTTTGCAATATGACCAAGAGTGGAACACCAGTGAAGGAACCTAGAAGAAGGCAACTACAGCCAAAACGCGTTGTGCTTTTAATGACTTTGTATTGGACTATCCTTACTTAGGATATTTCTGTTCTGACCTCTTGTTTTTTATTTTTACTTTTTATGTCAATCTTTCTTTTATTAAAGGCATATAATATGGGATACAGAAGAGAAATTGGAGGAAACGTTTAAACGATTTACAGTATAGGGTTTGCACATCCATACGCAAAGTTAGATTACATTTCCAGATTTTCTATGCCTCATTTTTATATATATAGTAGTTAAACTTCAGTTTGAAATTACAAGCTAAGGATCAAAAGATCCGGATTGATAACTCGCTAAGTCAAGTTAGTCAGGCGTCAGGTGACACATGGTCGAGTAAGACACAGGATTCACAATAGACGTTAACACAACAGTACATCATCTAAGAATGGTAGCCTAATTTTATGTTAGACAAGCTGTCTTCAAGAAGGTACTAACACGTATAAAATAGCAATTGTAAAATTGAGTAGACGGGAGCAGAACAGAATTAAAACATACGATAAACAACCTCCAGCTATGCTTGCCATTGCTTGACTGGTCATGGTAAATAATTAAATCTTGTTTAAACATATGCTAGCTTGTGCGCGACTGTAATCGCTTCATTTGTTGTCACGTGTGTATTCAGTAAGCCTGTCATTATAACAAGGCATGGCACGGTTACTTATTGCTTTTGCCGATATCCACAGTAGTGGAATTTGTGTGAATATATAGGTGTATGTGGTAACTTACTTCCGTTTGAAAAGTCGATGTATGTATTATAACTAATAGTGTGTGCCTGTGAGAAATGAGAGTAGCTAGATACAACAGTAAAATAGGCATAAAGGCATGGTCGGAAAAGTAAAAGTCCCGAAGTGTCCCTCAGAACTGAGACTGGCAGGTCACACTGATGGATGCGTACTGTCCCCATAGAGGTGTGCCCGCTCATGAGGAGCCAAGATAGTCCTATTTTAGCCGATGCCCTTTGCTGCTGCTTGTGTCTTGTCCGTGGTGTTCATCACAGGTGCGCTTCTAGCCCGGGAGTCGGCTCCCTCTGCGTGCCGTGAAGTGAGCAGTTTAGTGGCTTCTCGCTTTGCAGCAGTGGCGTGGAGGGAATGGCGTGAAACACCTTTGCTGCCGTTGAGAGTCCAGAAGGTGAGCTGGTAGCGGGTTCCATATGAGCTGCTGTCCCGCACTATCCCTTGAGCGGTACAGGTTGCTCGTGTAGCAGGTGTGGGTACATAGGTGGCAGGTTGTTGGGGGCGAGGTGCGTCCTCTCTCCAGCCCCGGGTCGGGATGAAGGCCAACATCCTTACTCCACGGACCCCTGCACTTCGGGCTGGGTCCTTCCCTTGTAGGGAGTAACGGGGGGAGCTGATGGTTTGCCGCCTTCTGTGGCGGCCGTCCCTCCGTCCGTGTGGGTGATGCTTCCGGGTTTTACCCTTGGTGGCCCTCGGCCCAGGTGGGCCAGTAGTGTGTGGTGCAGGCTTGTCTGAGTGCTTTAGGTCCGAGAGAGTCCTCCTCACCCTCCGGTTCCTGCCACCCCGTCCGCCATCTCGAGGGGCCGGCGCCATATAGGGTACGTAAGTTTCCAGTGCGACCCATAGCTGGTGGAAGTGATCGTTTAGAGTCTGCAACAAGCGGTCTACAGAGCGCAGGACAGGTTCTTGCTGTTCGTTCGCCGTCGTTGCTGGCTGTGTAATAGTCGCCATTTTGGGTCGGGTCTCACACGTGGCGGCCACCTCGGGTGTCGCTAGGTGATTCTCTGGTGCTGGGTCGTCGTTTGCGCTTGCCGGGATATCCCCCACCGGCATGGGGGGGGGGGGAGAGGCTGATTCCTCCGGGGAGACCTTCGTCCAAGGAGGCTGCTGCTGCAGAGGGATCGGCCGCTTCCCTCGCGTCGCCTGCTTTTGCCTCCCGTAGGCCTCAGGTCGATCTCCGGGAAGAGACCGCCGCTGGCAGTGAAAATTTGTGGCTGGTATCGTCGCTTTGGTGTGCCCTTTAGGCTGGGGCTGTCGTGAGAGCATAATTGAGGGCTTTGTCTCGCATATTTTGTCCGCTTTTTGATTTTTGCCTCGGAGCCCATGTTGCATGCGTCTGCTCGGCATGGCTGCCAGGCTCCGCCCCCCCTT
This sequence comes from Pelobates fuscus, assembly GCF_036172605.1. NCBI lineage: Eukaryota > Metazoa > Chordata > Amphibia > Anura > Pelobatidae > Pelobates > Pelobates fuscus. The sequence continues at coordinate 157,299,717 of NC_086320.1, forward strand.
ATTTTTACTTTTTATCTCTGTGGCTTAAATAAACTCTTTTCAACTATATTCCTTTGGCTTATCCCCATCATTCCAGATCTGGATGAATGAAACCAAGTATTAAGCCGAGGCAATTTCTATCTACGTGCTTTTACAGCCAGAGCCAGCTTTGTGATGCTCTGTAAATTGTGAGTTTGCACTTGTATCCTAGATACAAAGGACAACTTCCTTGGAAAGTCAGAAATGAGGTGGATATTCAATATGGAAACCCTACAACCCTACGGTCTAAATGTCGATTTTGAAATTAATAATTTTATTTAATTTTAATTGTTGTTTTCTTATTTATCCTAATATAGGTCTATTTGATTTTTAAAAAAATATATATTTATGTGTTTAGAAACTTTTTTATGGTATTTTTAATTATAATTGATTATATACCGTATATACTCGAGTATAAGCTGACCCGAATATAAGCCGAGGCCCCTAATTTTACCCCAAAAACCTGGAAAAACGTATTGACTCGAGTATAAGACTAGGGTAGGAAATGCAGCAGCTACTGGTAAATTTCTAAATAAAATTAGATCCTAAAAAAAATATATTAATTGAATATTTATTTACAATGTGTGTATATAATGAATGTAGTGTGTGTGTGTGTGTGAATGCAGTGTGTGTGTATGAGTGCAGTGTGTGTATATGAGTGCAGTGTGTGTATATGAGTGCAGTGGGTGTGTATGAGTGCAGTGTGTGTGTATGAGTGCAGTGTGTGTGTATGAGTGCAGTGTGTGTATGAATGCAGTGTGTGTATGAGTGCAGTGTGTGTGTGTGTATGAGTGCAATGTGTGTGTATGAATGCAGTGTGTGTGTGTGTGTGTGTGTGTGTGTATGTGATGCAGTGTGTGTTTGTGTATGTGTTGCAGAGCCTTGGTGAGGGGTGGGCATTTTTATTATTTTTTTAAAATTAATTATTATTTTAAAAAAAATTGTTATATTATTATTATTTTTTTTGTTTATTATTTTTAATATTATTTTATTTAATTTTATTATTATTATTTTTTTTCGCGCCCCCCCCCCTCCATGCTCCACACACTACATTCATTACACTGACACACTCTGCATTCACTACACCCTAACACACACTCTGCATTTATTACACACTAACACACACTCCCCCCTCCCTGCTTGATACATGGCAGGGAGGGGGGCTCTCACTCCCTGGTGGTCCAGTGGCATTGGCAGTTCAGTGTAGGGGGGCTGGCAGAGAGCGCTTACCTCTCCTGCAGCTCCTGTCAGCTCCCATCTCCTCCGCACTATGACCCTGCGGCTCTCGCGAGACTTACACTGGGAGCTGACAGAGGTGCTGACCGGACTAGTGCGGAGGAGAAGGGAGCTGACAGGAGCTGCAGGAGAGGTAAGTTACAGCTTCCTGCCAGCCCCACTCCTACACAGCCCCTTGTCTATATTATGGCAATGTAAATTGCCATAATACAGACATTGACTCGAGTATAAGTTGAGTTGGGGTTTTTCAGCACAAAAAATGTGCTGAAAAACTCGACTTATACTCGAGTATATACGGTATATTCTCCCAATATAGGTTCTCTTTTTCTCTGTTTCACGATATATATGTTTATCTATATATCCAGAATATTTCCTTATGTATATGCATGAAAATGAATTTTATTAGACAAATTATGTTTTTAATGGATTGACTCTCTCTTTAAATGTGTTTTGTATTTAAATATCTTTATTCAAGTTGATTATATGCATATAAAAAGACTCCGGAATTATGGTGGATGAAGCCCGAAGTCATTAAGAATTTTGCGTATAATACATGAAACCTTTTTTCCCTGCGCTGATCCCGAAATTGCTATTATTCTGGACTACTAACGTCCCGATGTATAGTGGCTGTGCACGAAGTACGTGCAAGTAAAAATTCAGTCACTTACATTGAGACGTGCAGAAAACTGAATGGGGAAGAACTTAATAGACATCTATGGAAAGTAGACGTCTTAACCTCATCAATGTGCGCCTGAAAAGAGCGCACGCCCGACGTCATAATTGCGCAACCCGAAAGACCCCTATAAATGCTTCACGGACAAGGTGTGGGTGGGAAAATCGGTCTGAGAAAGGCGCCAAATCTGATTTAAAAGCCAACGGAAGGAAGATGAAAGCACACAGACACTTTTGCAAAAAGCTTATTGCCGAAACGCATCAAGTGAGGTGGACTTTTATATTGTATATTTATTTGATTGAGATTGTGTTTTTTAAGTGAATAAATTGTTACCCCTGCATCCATCTGGTTTCCTGGAATTTTGTAAGCCGTCAAGGAACACCAAGACAAGGTGGGCACTGGATACTGCACTTTAACCATCTCTGAAGGAATATCTACCTCATCTTTCCATTTTCTACAAGGCTTTACAGTCTGAGCCAGCCTTTTAAGTGGTTCAGAACCATGTAAGTGAGACTGTATAGAGTTTAATAAGAATAAGTTGTTGTAACTGTACTAGTCTATGGTTTCTCTTTTAATATATTTTACAGGGATATTCAATCAATAACCTGTGGTAAAATTGTTTATATATTGAGTGCTCTCACTGTTTTTATATTGTTTTTGTATCACTTTTTTGTGTGTAATAGATGTGTACACATTAGGTATTGAAGCACCATAATATTTTATCCTGCACTAATCCCTATATCGATTATTCATTGCTATATACTATATACACACACAATAACATGCACAGACATTGTAGACACACACTCAAAGTATACAGACAATGACACACGCTCAGACAGCAGTATGATCACACTGTTATACACATTTAGACAATGACACACTACTACACACAAACTCATACTGACAGTACATACACACACTGCCTCACATTTACAATGCTCTACACACAGTCAGACAAAGTACAAACATTGTAAGTAGTTTATTAGTAAATTTGGGAATTTTCTACTTACACATGTTCTCATTCTTTTATGTACGTTGTGCCCTGTGATGTCTCGCATGTATAATTAACTCTGCAAATTAGAATGGCCGGTATTTTCTTCCAAAAAGGTGGCAACCCTAATTGGGAGCTATACAGCTGCACTATGAATATTTTTTCCATTTACCGTATATACTCGAGTATAAGCCGACCCGAATATAAGCCGAGGCCCCTAATTTTACCCAAAACAACTGGGAAAACTTATTGACTCGAGTATAAGACTAGGGTGGGAAATGCAGCAGCTACTGGTAAATTTCTAAATAAAATTAGATCCTAAAAAAAATATATTAATTGAATATTTATTTACAGTGTGTGTGTGTATGAATGCAGTGTGAGTGTATGAATGCAGTGTGAGTGTATGAATGCAGTGTGAGTGTATGAATGCAGTGTGAGTGTATGAATGCAGTGTGAGTATGAGTGCAGTGTGTGTATGAGTGCAGCGTGTGTATAAGTGCAGCGTGTGTATGAGTGCAGCGTGTGTATGATTGCAGCGTGTGTGTATGAGTGCAGCGTGTGTATGAGTGCAGCGTGTGTGTATGAGTGCAGCGTGTGTGTACGAGTGCAGCGTGTGTGTACGAGTGCAGCGTGTGTGTACGAGTGCAGCGTGTGTGTACGAGTGCAGCGTGTGTGTACGAGTGCAGCGTGTGTGTACGAGTGCAGCGTGTGTGTACGAGTGCAGCGTGTGTGTACGAGTGCAGCGTGTGTGTACGAGTGCAGCGTGTGTGTACGAGTGCAGCGTGTGTGTATGAGTGCAGCGTGTGTGTATGAATGCAGCGTGTGTGTATGAGTGCAGTGTGTGTGTGTGTATGAGTGGTGTGTGTGTGTGTTGTAGAGCCCTGGTGGGGGGTGGGCAATTTTTAAAAAAAAATGTATTATTATTTATTATTATTATTTAATTTAATTATTATTATTTTTTATTATTATTTATTATTTACTTTAATTATTATATTTTTTTTATTATTACTATATATTTTTTTCGGCCCCCCTCCCTGCTTGATACATGGCAGGGAGGGGGGCTCTCCTTCCCTGGTGGTCCAGCATTGGCAGTTCAGTGGGGGGGAGAGGGGGGCTGGCAGAGCTGTAACTTACCTGTCCTGCAGCTCCTGTCAGCTCTCTCCTCCTCCGCGCCGTCCGGTCAGCTCTTCTGTCAGCTCACACTTTAAGTCTTGCGAGAGCCGCGGCTCTCGCGAGATTTACACTGGGAGCTGACCGAGGTGCTGAACGGACGGCGCGGAGGAGGAGAGAGCTGACAGGAGCTGCAGGACAGGTAAGTAACAGCTCTGACAGCCCCCACAGCCCCTGTCTGTATTATGGCAATGCAAATTGCCATAATACAGACTATTGACTCGAGTATAAGCCGAGTTGGGGTTTTTCAGCACAAAAAATGTGCTGAAAAACTCGGCTTATACTCGAGTATATACGGTATATCTCTATATATCACATATGATCACCCACATTATCTTATATACGGGAAAGTGCTACATAGTTTGTTTCTGTTATTATCTATTGCGCTTCCCACATTATCCCTCTATTGGTATTCTGTTTTTCACTGTGCTGGTTTTTGAGTGATTTGTGGCACTGGGTTAATCTGCATGCATTTTTAAGATAGCGCCATATGAATTCCATAGGAAAGCATTGGGGGGCAATTGCACATGCACACAAAGTGCAACACTGCGCCTATCAGTATTTATTTGTAGAGGTGCATTGAATCCATCTAATGGCCATCTGAGTGACTTCCACTAGAGGTGTCACTTGGCAGCAATGTAAACACTGCCTTTTCACTGAATAGATAATGTTTACATTGAAAAGCCTGCAGGGACAAACTATAGACACAAGAACTACATTAAGCTGTAGTGGTTCTGGTGACAATTGTGTCCCTTTAAGTGAGCATTACTAGTGTTAAAGGGACTCTCCAGTGCCACGGAAACATATCAATTTTCCTGGTACTGCAGGTTCCTACAGTGCCCCCGTTCAGTAAAACCCCTTCATTGACTTACCTTACTTGAGGGACAACGGCGCTGGGTCAGGCTCCGTCCATGCTCCTCCCCCCGCCCACGTCAGCCGGCGGGGCAGACCTTCTGTGCATGCTCGGCAATTGCTTTCTTATGGGGATTCCGGCAATGCTGGAAGGCCTCCTACATAGCGTGAGAGCGTCCAGCTTTGTTTAAAATACTTTTCGAGTTTTAAGAACCCAGAAGTCCCTCTAGTGGCTGTCTGATAGACAGCCACTTGAGGAGGACTTAACCCTGCAAGGTAAATATTGCAGTTTATAAAAACTAAGGGTGATGGGCAGAAGTGGTCTGGGTGCCTGGAGTGTCCCTTTAATTTGGTGCATTTTCCTTTTAATGCACTATTTGTTCATTGTTTGTTTTTTATCCTGTATGATGTGGTGCAATGTTCAGTGAAGTGTCCTCATTTCCTCTTTCTTCATGCCTTGACACTCACAACTCACAACTTGTTTTTGTTGTCACATCATGTAGAAGAATTGGAACATTTCATATTTATGAGTTTCTCCTTGAGGGTAATACTAACACTTGCACCTTCACACAATTAGCATGCTTGAGGAAGGGGCTCCTCTTTAACTCCCTCAGTGATGGCAGAGTGTATTGCAAATCATCATTTGGTGTGTTAAAATATGAATACCTATAGCTTTTATTTTATTTTTTTAAGGAACGCTCCAAATACTATAACCACTACAGCAGGCCTTTTAGTAACAGTTTGATTTTTTACGTGGGGTATGCTGGGTGCTGCTCCACACCTACCCTCAGCCTTCCAAGAGAGCCATAAAATCCGGCAAGAACCTTCCTAATGTCTCCTGATCTAATCCCGCTAATTGACTGATAGTGTCAGCCGATCGCTCTTAGTTTAGGCAGAGATCTTCCTTCTGAAAGTAGGATGCAGTGGAAGCTGGAAGCGAACCGCGGCTGGCCCCAGGAAAGAAGTCGATCTGTTACAATTTTTTTTGACTATTTACTCTGGGGCACGCCAAGCACCATAACCACTACAGCATGCTGTAGTGGTTATAGTGTTTGGAGTGTTTATTTAAGGCAGGGGTAGACTGTGGACTACATTTACCATAGTGCTCTTACATCCATAATGCTGGCAAACACCAGGGGAGATGTAGCACATCAGCTTTAAAGAACCAACACTTTACATCACAAACTAGACACAAAAGCTTGTTCTGCCATTTTTTGGACTAATTTGCAAACTGAAAAAAGATTGTAGTTCCATGATCTACTAGACCAGTCAGAGGCAGTGTGATTCTCCCTCTCTCACATACCAACCCATGTCTATCAGCTGGTTATGGAGGAATTTGCAGGCACTGATTCCTACCTTGTGCCAATCATTATACAGACAGGTCAGAATTTTGACCCTCAAGCAGTGCCTCAAACCTCAAAGCAGTGCAGTCCCTCTACTTCAGCAACCTATATCTGCCAGAGGGAGAAAGTGAAATTCTTGTATGTTTGACAGCCATGGGCTCTGCTTTAAACCCCCATACTGCAAGTCTGACAAATAAATTAAAACAAAGGGTGCATGGACAGTGCCATGGCACCATAACATTGCCAATAAGCTGAAGAGGTTATGGCGCCTATATTATTTATTTAAAGGATTTCTCTGATCATCTTAAATACTGCAGACCTCTGTCTAATGAAGCCCCATCGATGTTGCTAGAGGCACATTTCCAGTGCATCACCATCAGCAAAGGGGTTAAACCAAGTATGTGTAACATTTCATAGCGAAACACTGCACATACAGACTCCAGACACCATGACCACAAATCACGAAATGGTCATAGTACGTGAATTAACCAATATATAAGAAAAAAGAAAAGGGGATCCCAAACTCAGCAAGAGTGATGGATTCCAAACTGGTAGATAAATAGCCAATACTTAACAAACAGAGCTAACCAATATATCTACAATAACTTTGTAGGATAAACCACCATAAATCTTCCAGGGAATTTATTAAGCACAGTGTATCCAAATGGGAAAATAAATGTATTGCTGTGCATAAAAATGAAAAATGATACAATTGTTCTTAGACTCCCAGCTGGGGAGTGGTGAGCAATTACCTCTAAAATATGTGGATAATAACACTTTGACTGTTATCATGAACAGTGTATATCTTCTGGATACTCTTAAATGCATCTAGATATTTCTGCCTAAACAGGTACAACATTGTCACAGGGGGACTATTCGCTAAACAGTGCGCTGGATAGTAACCAATGAGAGAGAAAAAAATGCACAAAGTGGAGGTGGAGGACAGTTAGATTAAGAGGTGGAATAAGTCTGGAGATTATGTAAAGTGAAATCTCCAAAGGGAGCAGATTGTTGGTGTCCTCAACTACTGTGCAATATAAATATAAATCTCTTAGTTGCTTGTAGGTAAGTCAGAGCAGCTCGTAGGATTATTATTATTATTATGATATTTTTAGAGCGCTGTCAAATTCCGCAGCGCTTTACAATGGGTGGACGAACAGACATGTAGTTGTAACCAGACAAGTTGAACACACAGGAACAGAGGGGTTGAGGGCCCTGCTCAATGAGCTTACATGATAGAGGGAGTGGGGTAAAATGACACAAAAAGGTAAGTCTAGTATTAGACTAGTGACAGTTGCAGAAGAGGAATCAGTTGGGATCTATTAACAGTTTAATTGATACGCTTTTATGAAGAAGTGGGTTTGTAACAATTTTTTGAAGGAGTGGAGACAGAGTGGGTGAGACAGAGTGGGTGAGCATCTAACGGAGGAGGGAAGCGAGTTCCACAGGAACGGTGCAGCCCTCGAGAAATCTTGAACGCGAGCATCAGAGGTGGGAGTACGGACAGAAGATAGACGTAAGTCTTCAGCAGATCGTAAGGGCCTAGACGGGACATACTTGTGTATAAGGGAGGATAGAGGTGGGAGCAGCATTATGTAGAGATTTAAAAGCAAGAACCAGAATTTTAAATTGAGCTCTATATTTAATAGGAAGCCAATGTTGGGACTGACAGAAGGGTGAGGCATGGGAGGTGCGGGCGGTCAGGAAGATAAGCCTCATCGCCGCATTCATTATGGACTGTAACGGCGCAAGTTGGGAGCACGTAAGACCACTGAGAAGTGGATTACAGTAGTCAAGGCGAGAAAGGACAGCGGAATGGACCAACACGTTAGTCACATCTGTCGTTAAGTAGGGGTGGATGCGCGAAATGTTTTTGAGATGGAAATGACAGGATTTGGCGATAGAATGAACAGGATATAGCTCCCTGGGTGTGGAAGCTAAAATGGTATAAGCCACAACAGTTTCACTATCAGATAGTACAATGGTCTGCAGTTCCTAGTAAAACCCCTATGGGTATTCAATGCCAAAGTTTGTGTAGACGTCCTGCTACCTAACCACCGTGCAATTCCAAATAGGGCTACAGCTCCTAAACAACATCTTCAGGGGTATTCTAAGCTAGAAAGCTGACCCACAGGGGCTGAATGAACCCTTTAAGTTACTTATTTTAATACAGGTCTCCACGAGTATACAATGTTATTTAGCCGTTGTTACCTTGTACATTTGACCGCATTTAATAAAGTACATTGTAGCTATTTCTGGGAATTTCCTTTATCCACTTATCTAATCACACTACTCTTAGACACTTTTGAAGAGTAGTATTGCCTATAATTTCTTAACTACTAGCTAGGGGGCACTGTCTTTGGATAGAGCTTCATCCAGTATATGTTTCAATGCTTCGAGTATCCAACAGATTGTTCACAGCCATCTGTATAACTATCACTGACTTCGGGCTGCATTCTCAAGTGTCCCTGAGTTTGTGCATGAATTGGGGATGTGGTGAAAAAGTGTGGGTGATCTGTCTGGGTTATAATATAGTTCTTTACTATTTTGAAGGTTAGGCCACATGAGTCATTAACGGCTTTTTATTAAACACTCAAGCATTACACCAAAACTACACAATGCTAAGTAAATACTACCTGAAACCTTATTTCACTACCATTTCCTCCTACACAGACCAACTTTCAGCAGCCTACTCTTATTTTATTGATACATGTGTATTTCTGGTTGTCTTCACACCTATTGTGCAAAATTGTCCTGTAGAGAATAACATGATTGAGTTATTTATTTCGATTTAGATAATGACAACCTTTTATCTGTTGACTGCCAAAAATAAAAGAAAATATCTGCCTCTTGGTGTCCTCGGATTACTAATGCATTTAGGACAATTACTGTGGTGCTCTTGAAAATGAATTGTGACAGACAAACTAGCACAGTGTATAAAGCTAATTACGACTGATGTATCTTTGGCATATAATTTCCATTGAACTGTTACAAATTGTACTTTGCCTATGATCCTTTTGGGCTTTCATTTTGCTTTAATTTCCATGGAATTGTTACTTACAATATTTGAACAACTATTACCATTATGTTTTAGATGCTTAAAAAAAGCTATAAAAATCATTGCTTTCAAATCTGTAGTTGAATAAAATGTGTGACCTGCCACAAAATCCTTAGACAATAAATGAGCCATGCACTAACAATCTGAAGCAGAGTTTGAAAAGTGGACCAGAGAGCTGCAGTATAGTGCCTTGCCAGCACCATATAGCCAATTATTAGAGAAAGTTGTAGTGAGAGCAAAACATGATAACATTCCTATTGACTGATGCAAATTCATAATTTACTGTTGTGTATCACCTACATCTCACACAGCAAACCTTGGCAAATATATGTCTTGGGAACAGTAATCATGCTTCCACAGAATACCTGGCCGGATACAAAGCTGAGCACTGACATGTTACAGACACTAAGTCCAAGATTCTGTGGCACTTCTATTTTAAACAAAATATTTATACAGAAACGTGGCCTGGCTGAGATTAGTGGGGGTTATGCTCCTATAATGGTTGGAGAAATCCCTTCCTCATTTGCATAGATATATTATATATTTACATTATTATTATTTGTTTTTAAGTAACACATTCTATGTTTCTATTTATAATGATATATATTTATAAAGATCCTCTAGACAGTAAGCTCATTGAGCAGGGCCCTCCACCTCTCTGTTCCTGTACGTCCAATTGTCTGGTTAAAATGACACGTCTGTTTGTCCACCCATTGTACAGCGCTACGGAATGTGATGGCGCTATATAAATAATAAAATAATAATAATAATTACCCAGAATTGTTCACATCACTGTTAGTTTTGCAGTTTATGATGTGGGGATCACAGAGATTGGCATAATATTCTATTTTCTTATAATATACTACTTTCTTATAATCATTCAACATTCTGGAAATGTCAGTCCCTTGATCTTCAGCTTGTAAGATACGGCAGAGAATGTTTCTCCATTTCTGTTGCTAACCACTGAACAGTCTTGTGATGCCTCAGTAATAAATCTGATTCGCCTCAAGCTCATACAGTTGCATACACCTATTCATATACATAACTAGCCACGCACACTCAAATAAGATAATCATATATGTAATTAACCACAATGTGACTTACATACACAAAACTAACCATATACTCAGATGTAACTCTTATCAGATTAGCCACACAACTACATAACTATCCATTCACACATACATAACTTGCCACACACTTACTTAATTAGCGGCAAGGTCCCTCACACACAAACGCTCACACACCTACTTAATTAGCAACTTCACACATATTTTGCAACTTGATAAGGACCCTCTCCTTTTTCCTGCTGATCACCTATGTTAGCCTCTAGAAGGCAAAGGAGATATAATGAGAGCAACTGTGAGTGCAATTCAGTGTATTTCATTCCCAAAATCTCATGGTGCTATTGTCATTTAGCAATGAGCAATATTGCTATATCCCACTTCTACTTTACTATTGTGAATTGAAGCAGTTACTACTCAGGATGTGTGGCCTCACGGTGCAGTAGAAGCTAGCTTGCAGTATTATTGCAGTATATTACAATTTGGAGTGTGGAAAGATGGTCTTTATTGCAGTCTCACATGTGTGCATGCAAAACTAATTATGATGGAATTAAGACATTTTTTGATGGACATCTATAAATGCAAGACTCTAATTTAACTAAAAATAGACCCAGGCATATAAAAAGCACAGCACCATTCATGTCCGAAGTGGACATGGTTTAAGGGCGTTCACGGTCTCTAGTTACACTTGGTTTCATTTAATTTACACTATGAGCTGTGTGTTGTTGTTGTTAGGTTTTTTCCATTCTGACTTTACTTTTATGTCAATGTTATTATCTTTATTGATAAACACCAATGTTGTGTAGTTCCTTTCCTGAAGAAAAAAATATGTAATAAAGCAAAGCACTCACCTGAGATTTTTAAGGGTCCAATGCAGTATACTGGTTATTTTAGGGCTTTAGTCAGTGAATAGTGAATTGGAGTTTAATGAAAACCAAACTCAGTTATGCAATTTGTTTTTTCTAATACACCGTGTTTCACTGTTTAGTTTTTATTGTCATTTAATGTTTTGTCACTTTAAATCACTGTGCAGTGTGGAATTGGCTAGAAAATCTGTTTATGACCATTATAACTAACTCACATGCCCTTCTCACACTCAACCCATCCCATACGCTTGTGATCACGCTTGTGATTTATGTCTCCAGCTGCTCCCCATCTTGTGTCAATTCCTTGCAGGTACCCTCTGCTTCCCTGGATATGAAATCCCTGGAGCCTTTAACAGTATGTTGGGAATTGCGAGAAACAATTGTCAATCTCTGCTCCTTCAAAATCTCACTGGCTGTGGTCAGCTGCAAGACAGAACAGGCCAATGGGAAATCTCACAGTTTACTGGTGGGCCAGTCCGACCCTGCTAGTCTCGCATCATTCCCACTCTATTTAAAGTGACACTGTCACCGTCGGGGGGCTTTGCAGAATTCGCAAAGACCCCCGGCGGTGAAATCTCCGGTGGTGGCCCAGGTGGCAGGCAATGGTGAGATTTAGTTACATGAACCTGTCCCTCGATGGCTCAGCCTTCCTTCTCCTGCCGGTACAGCATTACACTCTCCATAGACAGTGCTAATTGACCAGTGACGGCTTTCGGGATTGATCGAGATTGTAGCTTCGCCCAGTGTCTAAGAAAGTCAGGCAAAGGGAAATATACACAGGCAATGTAGTCCCTACTTTGTCTTAGTATATATATTGACTAGGTTGAAATTTCTGTGAAATTCCAACACAGTCAAAATGAGTATTTCATAAAGATTCTATCTTTATAAAATACTCATATTTCGAAGGGGATGCTACTTTAAATAGATCACTCCTATCCTAAGAAGTTCTAAATCTCATGCAGATTCCCCATCCAGCTGTGGTCTTTTCTTTTTACTACCTTTCACATCAGATCTCCTTGAATGGCTTGTGTGTAGCTAATTTCTCTCCAACCTAGTTTCACGACGTAGTACACTACCAAAACATCTCTATATGATTCAAATTCTTTTATTTCATTTTTTGTTGTTGCTCTGAACACTGCATCAACATCAACAACACAGCATTAGTCTTTTCTTCTCACCATCTATATGCTCAGTCTACATGGCTCTGCTCTTTTATGGTTCTCACCTTACATTTCTCAATTACATTTTCTCTCTGGGTGATCAGACCAATTGTAGGACCATGTGGATGTTGGAGAACACTATAGCTGATGACCTTCTAGGCTTGTATATAAATGCTCCTGATATATTTATTTTATTTAGAAGGGCAGTAGTCAACATGAAAACCACTATCCTTTCCATTCTGATTTATTTGGTTTCCATGTTGATCTTCCTACCATATCAAAGAAAATATGACATCTGCTTTTTGTGCTTTAAAAAAAAAATAACATAAGTATTTTGTTTGAGTACCAAATAACTGTGTATTCGTATTTGTTATGCATCTGGTACTTAGAGAGTTAAGGCTCCTGACTACTTTATTTTTTCTTTTTTCTGGAGAAGATACAATTTGATTTCCCCGCAGGACAGATACAAGTTCCAGGGACTGACAGCTTTCAGTCTCTACACAGCTGTTTGTGTTCTAGGCTTCTGTGATATCTCACTGCTTCTAACTAACACCTTAAAAATATATTTTCAGAAAGGTCTTATGAGGTCTACCAGCAACGCAGGATTAGTTAAGAAACTCATTAGTAACAAGACAAAAATGCAATTAACTGTGAAACAGCTTTGAGGGTGGTTTACTAAGCTTATAGCTACTATATGAGCATTTATGGCCACAATCTGGCGAGAATGGAACAAATACAACTTTAGCTCTGAGAGAAGGATTCTATCGCTGGAGGGAAAAACTCCCCGCCTTTTCAAACTTTCACTTCCTAAATATATTTTTACTATACCAAAGTTGTGAATCATCCACCTAAATATGTTTCTGTCTCTTTAAAATGTTCACTATCATACTTGTTTCTTTAAAAAGGAATGTCTATTTTCTTAAGCTCTAATGGATAAAGGGTGTAATTTCAGTTTGATGTTGGAAGTTGGTTATTTCATTCTAACATATTGTTATTTCTTTATATTTCTTTAGCGCTGGATGGACATCAGTTAAAAATGTTTTTAAAGCCAGTGTGTCATTGTGTGAACAAATCTTTATATCCTCCCCTATACTTGGAAGAGAAATGGGTGCATTGAAGGCAACCTTTAATAAAAAAATAAACTTACCCTAAATGCTCCCATATACATTGAATGCACCATACATCACGAAGATAAATTATGTAGTTAATGTAAAATAAAGAGATTTAATCACGTTTCCTCTGTTCTAGCACCGCTTCATGGGTGTTACTTTTTGCGTAACACCCATCTCCAGGCCGTCCTCCGCTTTGCCTGTGTTCGTCTTTAATTTGCCTTGCCATTGTCTGACAGGTGGAAGAAAAAAACTTTCCCAATCTATTCATTTGCCAGCAAAACTGCTAGCACATAGTATGGATGAATATGTATGTGCTTTCAAAAGAACACAGGAAAATTCCAGATATCCTTTAACACTATACTTAAAGGACCACAATAGTGCCAGGAAAACATACTCGTTTTCCTGGCACTATAGTGCCCTGAGGGTGCCCCCACCCCCAGGGTCCCACTCCCGTGGCGCTGTGGGGGGGGTGGGGGGGTGGAAGGGGTTAATCGCTTACCTGCTATGTTTACTGCAAAAATGGTTAAACCTAGATGGACCTGGCACCCAGCATTAAGCTGAAGTGGTCTGGATGCCTATCGTGGTCCTTTAACTGTGGCTCCATCCTGATATAGGGGTATCAATATTAGTTTTGTATATTTTAAGTTGGTTCCCCATTAGGCCTTTTTATTTTGCTCTTGGTGGTGATTGGCTGCATCTCATAACACATTTTTTTTCAGGTCCGCAGTCAAGGAGCTATCCATGACAGTAAATCAGCATCAATACAGGCTGTTTTTTTCCCCATAGTTGACATTTCATGGATAGTGTGATCTGAGGCTGGTTTCAAACAGTCTTGTCGATCAGACTGTATCCATGTTTTCTTCTTTTTTTTATGTTGTGGATCGAACCCTACGGGAATTATGTACTAATTACTGTAGTGAGTTATGGAAAACTGGAACTCATCCTAGAAAAATTTAGATGAAAACAGCAGAGTTAGAAGAAGTTGTTTTTCAACTTCTGATAGTTCATTATTTAGCATCTGCAACATCATAACAGCTCAGCATCTGTTTCTGTGTTGTATTGTGTTTTATACCATCTAGTTTATTCTTGTGCTGTACTGAAGGATATGCTGGTGCTTTATAAATAATAATAACATATAGGTTCATTTATACTAGAAACGATTCTCAAAAACATCTTCAGATTCATTTACTTATTTGGTGTGACATACATTCTACATACAGTTAATAAACATTCTACATCATCCAATTAATATATCTGACATTTTCAATCCTGATGGTCAGCAAAGTTACCTTCTTCGTGGCACTTACAGGCGGTGCTACAGATCTAGGAAGTGAAATGGGCACATTGACTAACCAGTTACACTTTTACAATAATTGTATATATTGATGTTTATGTAAACTGTTACTGCTAAATATTCCTTTTTACATAATAAATATGTTGCTTTTTTTTTTTTTAACAGTCACATGACTATTCTGGTAGATAAACTTCCTGAATTACACTCAAGTAGAAATGATGCCAAGAAGAAACGCTAAGACTGGTAAGATCAGTTTTTTTACTTTTTTTCTTAAATTCCAGATTTGATATTATCAACATCAGTTTTAAAGGGACACTATAGTCACCAGAAGTACTATAGCTTATTGAACCCTTGAATTTGTTCTGGTGAGTAGAATCATTACCTTCAGGCCTTTTGCTGTAAACACAGTCTTTTCAGAGAAAATGCAGTGTTTACATTACAGCCTAGTGATAACTTCACTGGCCACTCCTCAGATGGCTGTTAGAGATCCTTCCTGGGTCATGGCTGCCTAAAATGCATCCAAACATTCAGTATCTCCTCCCTCAGCATGCAGACACTGAACTTTCCTCATAGAAATGCATTGATTCAATTCATCTCTATAAGGAGATGCTGATTGGCCAGGGCTGTGTTTGAATCATGCTGGCTCTGCCCCTGATCTGCCTCTTTATCAGTCTCACTCAATCCTATGGGGAAGCATTGTGATTGGATCAGGCTACCACTTCTGATGATGTCAGCAGACTACTTGTTTTTCCTGAGGCAAACAGCATACAGAGTTACAGATTCAGGCTTGAATACAGTAAAATTGTGCTATATTTATGGAGGCATGAGGGGCCCAGGGGGGCCAGATGGTGATTTTAACCCTATAGGGTCAGGAATACATTTTTGTGTTCCTGAGCCTATAGTGCTCCTTTAAAATGTTACCTAATCTTTGGTATGTAGCAAGGCAGCAGAGGAGGATTTCTGCACTCCACAAATAGGCACAGTACTAGGGGGAATTCTTTTTTTTTACCTACACTGAATTAAACAGTACATCTACAAATCAGCTTGACAATAATCTTAGCTTGCCTATTCAGGCCTAAAATCTGCTAATCTCCTTTTTATTTCTTCACAATTCAGTATCTTGCAAACCCAGGTAAACCAAAATGGTATTTAATCAACCAGTGTACTACAACATTGTTGAACGTTCATTTTTTTCATACCTTTTTAAAATAAATTAATGCCATGATTACAACAGGGAACAATGGTATTTATCAAGGTATTCATGCATGTAAATGCTAACACTGTTCCTTTAATTAATGTTTATAAATTTGTGACTTCAGTATAGTTAAACTATGAAGATGACTTCCTAATGTCCAGAATGTCAAAGTTATTCAGTAAGGTATGAATCTGACAAGGGGAATTTCTACCAAAAATATGACTAGAAATCAGGGCAATTTGTAAATTTATAGTCGGTTGATTATATTTTGTATCGGATTAGGATCATTTACCTGCTGTTTTGCGATACACTAGGTTATTGTGAATCAGAAGTGCCTGTTTGGTTTGATACACCGAATTTGCCTTTAGTAAACATCCAGTTTGCAGGTTTGGTTAAAATTCCCGGGGTATTTAGACTGCACTGGGGAAAAATAAATGTAAACAATTTTTGTTACTTGCCTATTAGCAATAAAAAAAATACATACATTCAATAATAGATTCACAAAATGTCTTATTCTTCTTTCTGCATTTGAAAAAGAAATCACAGAAGTTATTTTTTTCCCGCCAAGAAGTAACTTTTCGTTGGACCATTGTCCTCTGACAAACCATGTTCTGTAATAATAGATATCATCTGAAGAGTGTTCTAAAGCCAATTTTACTGTGTGCAGCTTTTGTTATGGCTTATGTACATATACTTCCTTTTAGTAAAGGCTTTTTCCTTTTAACGTGGCTTCTGCTGAAATATTTCTACCCAGCCATGTCTGGCAACAAAGAAAAGCTATTGTTGCAACAATTCGGAACTGTGCTATGTGGGAGCATGTTTTACAGTCCCTGGCACCCATGTGTGAACACAATCCCTGCTGTTAATGGCAAGTGGCTCTGAATGTTAACGTTTTACAGAGCATCATCGGACATGTGGTTTTACTAATATCTGTAAAGACAGGGGTACCTACCACTACTGTGCAGAAAAGAAGACCTAAGTGTGCTTAATCAGAATGTAAGACAAAGAAAATGCATGGTCCTGCACTTGCATTTGTTTCTTCTGTGCCACGGTGCCCCTTCAGCCAACTAACATAATATCCACAAAGAAACGCACTCACTTGCAAGACCGGCTTTAGGCCTTTAGGCAGTCTATAATAAAAATGATCACAGCGCCCTCTCTGGTCACACTCACTAATTCATGTATAATGTATGTATAAGGGTGTAGTGTTTGAATAAAGGCTTTATTAAATTAATAATTATTAAAGAAAGAAAAACATATTCATTCCCCCTTCCCTGTTATTTTGGTGTTGCAATACCAGCATTTGTAGTACAAAGCTTGAGGGTAAAGTGACATTACACCAACGCATTTTGCCCAGCAGGACATCTTGTGGGTGAAGATCTAATATTGGACCAGCTTTATATACACCCAATAATAAGCTACACTCTGTGACGTTTAACTCAGTTGCTATAGACTGAGTATTAATATTGCTGACAATAAAACATGTATTTTCATGACCTAACATCGCTTCATTTAAACCAGTGTAGTGTTCTGTGTACAGACATTTGTTGTAGAACAGAATATTCCAGTTCCTATGAAAAAAAAAAACATTTAAATCTGCTAACTTCCGATGTCTGTGCATAGTGAGTTGGAATTTAAGTAGAATGGAGTGGAGGGGTATTTCATATATTGGATTATAGAGGCAAAAAAAAATTATTTAAAGGAACACTATAGGGTCATTTACTTTTAATGGCAGATTGCAAGGGTTTATTCCTGACCCTATAGTAATTGGAGAAAGAAAACGAGTAGCAGTTATCCATGAATTTTTCTGTACTCTGGTGTTTACTTTCAGGATGTAATTAATATATTTGACATTTACTTTCAATGGCAGATTGCAAGGGTGTATTCCTGACCCTATAGTACAATGTATTCCTGACCCTATAGTACAAATCCACCATTTAGGTGGCTCCCCCCCCCCCCCATAGCTCCTTAAAAGGAATTAAAACTCACCTTATTTTCAGCACCGCGCCCAGCGCTGCCCCCCCCTGTGGTGACATCATCAGAATTTCCGATTTTTAGCTAAATTTTATTGGATAAAATTGGCAAGGGGGTGGGACCAAACACCATTTTGGCCAATCAGCACCTCCTCATAGAAATGCATTGAATCAATGCATCTCTATGAGGAAAATTCAGCGTCCCCATGCAGAGCGTGGAGACGCTGAACGGCAGGGCTGCCTAGTGTGCAGCACTGAGCCAGGAAGCACCTTCACTGGTCATGTGAGGAGTGGCCACTTGGAGGTGTCCCTAGGGGCAATGTAAACACATTTTTTGCATAAAAATGCCTGCATATAATGATTATACTCACCAGAACAATGACATTAAGATGTAGTTGTTCGGGTGACCATAGTGTCCCTTTAAACGTTAATCACTCATTTATTCCTGCTCATTCTTTTCTTCTACTTAAGTCATATATTGCATACAGGCCATGTTGTTAATACACCTAGCAATCCATTCTTAGTTTGAATATTTTACCAAAACCTTCTGTTTTGTTTAATGTTACCCACTTCCTTTAGGTTGTAAGTTCATTTAAGCAGAGACCTCACCACCTCCTGTTCTTGTAAGTCAAAAACGTGTCTTTAATTTTCTTGTTTGATCTGTCTTCCCACTGTACTGTGCTGCAAAATACTGCAAATATTAATAAGCAAGGATGCAACATGATCAATCTATAGGTTACATGTTTGGGCATAGACATTTTGTTTCTGCGTTTTCAGATTTAAATGACAATAATTGTATTATTAAATAAAAATGAAATTAACTGAAAAGGTAAATGTGAAAAAATAGCATGTGTGTTAAACAAACAATGGATTAGATTTTTAAATATTTTGTTTTGGTGCAATATTGCTGGTTTGGGTTGGAGCAATCACATTAACATTTAACCCTTGAAGAAACAACAACCAGTCAGGGTTTCATGGTAACAGGGGATTTCCCTAACTCTTCTCTTGAAAGGTGTTGAACTGAGCAGATCGATAGCGCGTGGTAAATGTTGGAGAGTCAGCACTGGAAAAAATGCGGAAATATAACCTTTTGTATAGAAACCTTAGTGTTTTTTTAAAATAACAATACCTATGCTATACAGGTTATTTAACTGTCTGAGAACCAGGGGACTCAATTATCTCTTGCTCCGTGTTATAAAATAGTTTTAAAAAATCAGTATAAATAAACATGATTACAAAATATATCAGTTTACATGACAGTCACGTTAACATTAAAGCTTTCCAGCCACAGCTGTAGTTTCTGTTGTTACTAAAGAGTAGCTACAACTTTGACTCAGAAGAGCTCTGAGAGGCACTCCCATTGACTGCTTCATTGGGTATAGTCTATGCATTTCTAAGGGTTTGGGTTTGCGATATCTCTTTTACATAGTAAAATTATCTTTACCACAAACGTTGCTGTACACCTACTATGCTATAGATATTGTGTTCTATGTGCTCATCAGAATCAACATGGACTTATGCTACAGAGTCCTCAAAGTGGTATTTTCTGGCCATCCATGTAAGTTTTTGGGGAGTATGTAAATATTGGTTGGAGAAAGAAAACGAGTAGCAGTTATCCATTAATTTTTCAGTACTTTGGGGTTTACTTTCAGGATGTTTAAAAAAAATCTGAGTAATATATTTGTAATTTACTTTTAATGGCAGATTGCAAGGGTTGAAGTTTATATACATTTGTTTTTTTAGACTTGTTCCAATGTAAAATGCAATAAATATTCCATCCATATGCTTTACGGGAAATGTTATTGTTATGGAATTCTAGAATTCATTCCGATTTTATTTTTGTTATAGTGGTTTCATGTTATACAGATTTGTTTCAACACAAGTCAGTGGGCATTTTTTGGTACGACAAACTTTTTTATTGTTTTATTTGACATTGATATTGGTGTGGATAGTATGCACTTTATTTAAGTGCATGTGATGCATTATTTTTCATAATTTTCTTATTGTCATTGTCATTATTAGTTAAGAAACGGTGTGCAAGGTATTGAGGAATAAAGTGAGAAGACACAGAAAAAAAACATGTTGCATAAAAACAAAAATCCCAATTTACGAGAGTAATTCAAATGAATGAGTTCATTAGATGTTAAAACATTTTTAAAGTATAAATTGATCATACTTAAAGTTGTCACAAATGTATGTGATGTCTTTACCGGGTGTGTCATATTTAATAAGAAGTACATGAAAGAAAGAAAAAGTATTGTATACGCATATATTTATTACTATACAGCAAACTAAAAAACACATTTTTAGCAAATATAGTTCTGGAGTTATCTAAAGTATTTCTGGATTTTTCTGTTGAGCTGTTTGGGTTTTCAGTTTGAAAATTCAGGTTTATTTTACTGCATTTCACCCATCAGTGATTCTAACTCACAGCATTCTTTAGGGTTAAAAATGTCAATTAGAATCGTGTCTTTATATTGTATGTACCTTGTAATATATTTAGAAATAGAAACACTGGTAACTACATCAACATTAGTCTTATAATTAAAATAGCAAGAGATGTTATTTAACAAAATAATAAACCCCGTCCTTGCATTACCCATGTCATTTACTTACTGAAATATGCAATGCATTAAAAAATAAATATGATCTTATTCAGTTTGTACAGTTTGATTGATAGTGCTTCAAAAGTCTTTAATCTCCTCTCCCATAAATGTATATTTTAGACAGTATATCGCATTGTGCTGATTTCCTTTTACAACATATTGGACACATTTTTCTCAAGATCTGACATTTTGATAAATGTAAAGGCTTGGCCTGCAGTTGTGGGAGGGGCATGTTACCCTATTTAACCCCCCCTACTCACCTTCAGACGTCCCATTCGTGTTTTTAGTGTTTCACATGTCCCATGTCCTGGGGCTTGCAGTTTCCACGCTGTTCCGTCTGTCTTCGGTCCTTCTGGGCTCCGCTGGCTTTTTTCTTGTCCCTGGCACTCCGAGTTTCGGTGGTCCGTCCTGTCGTCTTTTTTTTGGCTTTGTGAGCTACTTACCCTGCCGTCGCGCCGCGGTCACTGTCCCACAGCGATTGCACGGATTGGGTATCTCCCATCCGCCCTCTACTCGTCTTCGCATGGTTTTCGTTTTTGTTCTTCTTCGGGTCGTTTGCCCGTTCGGTAGTTTTTATGATTTCCTCTTGCTGGTTCGCCTGTTTCCCGGTGCGAGCTTCCTGCGAATCGCAGCTGGCAATTTGCAGCACACGTGCGACAGGCACTCGGACGCCAGCTATTCAGGGTACAGGGTATATATACATGCTCCTACAATTTGTTGGCAGTTTCTCCGTTAGGTTAAATGGTATTAATCCTACTCAGCACACGCCATGACATAGTGCATTACTTCCATTCTCACATTGTTCATTGTCACGCTCCAAATTGCCGGATACTTTGTCCTGAGTTCGTGTCTCCACGCCAGGGACATTAAAACACGGGATCGTCGACTGTTGTCAACTACAATGCTCATTATCCCCTGACCATTTATTTAACAGTATTTCTCCTGTGATTGCACCCATAATGCGCAAGTGACGGTTGTGCCAGCATTTTGCAATACTGACGAGCAATTAACCAAAACGGTTTTATAACCAAGGGCCAGGCTGTCTGTCTATGACCCTTTTTAATGTGTTAAAGTGAGCCCTGTCCAAACCCCCCTCCCCCCAAAAAAACCTTGTAATGGCTGCTTCCCCTCGGGACGAGTTCTGTTGCTACTGGTGCTAAGTACACAACAGCCTGCCTCTCGGTTTAGTAATTAGAATTCCACTTGTGAAGTAGCAGCAGAGAGGGGGACACTTACCCTGCACGCCCAGGATCTCCCTGCTGACAGTGTAAGTACACACTGTGTGCGCAGAGAATGATGCAAAGCAGGCGACAATCGTGACAGGACTCTGACATCCACAGATGCAGCAACCAAGGATGATGGGAATCGCAGTCCAAAAACAATTATTTTCCATGATTGATAGGGACGTTAAACTATCTGATCTCTCTTTCCTTGGAACAAAATGTATATATTTATAAAATATTTTACCAGGAAAGATACATTGAGATTTCTCTCGTATGCCTATCCATATAGTAACATATATGGCTATGCCTATGGTAGTGAGCAAGTCCCATAATTATTGATCAGTTTTTAACAAGCATCGTGAGTGTCATTTATTCATCCCTCCAGTAGTGCAAGATAATCCATGGTGCTGGGAGTTCGTAGATTTTTAGTCAGGAGGTCCTCGGGTGGGGAGACACAACGGCATGCACTTTGTTCCCTCTGCATAATGCTGTATGATTCCTATAACAGTGTAATTTTGCACTCTAGCACATGATTGGAGTTCCTGTCATACCTTGCTTTCCGTACTATCTGACACATGGGGGTTCGTTTCGCTGAATTGGTGTACTATGGCGGGTTGCAATCCGGATCTCAAAACTTTTAGGCTAGTATATCCGTTTGTGCCATGGAGTGATTTACCGGTTACAACTTTGCTTTAATTTCCACGATCTCGGAATTTCACTACTCGCGATTTCCTGCTTGATAAATTGTTATGGTCTATGGGGGATATTCACTACACAACCACGACCGCATTTGCCACATTCATATTTACTTACAGCAAACCCGTTTTCGTCCCACGGTACATCCTAAGTTAGCTGTGGCTGGCTGTCAGGTTCATAGGTGTCCACTAGTTGTAATTCCCTCTGGCTTCTTCGCCTTAGATTAGTGGTCCCGCAAGGCCTCATACTCGGAGGTACTACGCCCCTCGGGCCAAATCATAGTTAGTCGCCTCGCATTGTGGCATAGAGAGGGCCTCACTTCCATTCTATCTTATGTTTAACTGTCACCGAGAGGCCAACACCCCGCCACAACGTTCAGTGGCCACGTTATCCCCTTGCGCCAACTCATAGATAGAGCCTCTCACGCCGCTTGGCATCTAGCAGGGCCTCACCTGTCACCAAACCTAGTCTTAATTGTTTCGCCTTTTTTGGCTTTAGCTAGTGTGCCAGCACACACACACACACACACACACGCTCAAACTCACACATGCGCGCACTGGGTCCCGTGGGCTTCGCGTCAACTCGTATTTCTATTACCTATTGCCGGGCATGCTCCATACGGCCGAACCACCTGGTCTCTGTCGTGCTTATTCTGCACTTCAGTTACGGTCGGCCTTGCGGTACTTCCTCATTCATCTCACATTTCCATACGCATTCATCAATTCCGTCCTCCCTTACGCTACCTTTTCTCCCCTCTTAGTTAGCTGTGGCTGGCTGTCAGGGTCCTAGGTGTCCACTAGTGGTAATTCCCCCCTGGCTCTTCGCCTTAGGTTAGTGGTCCTGCGAGGCCAACACCCATCCTCATACTCGCAGGTACAACGCCCCTCGGGCCAAATCATAGTTAGTCGCCTCGCATTGTGGCATAGAGAGGGCCTCACCTGTCACTCCCATTCTATCTTATGTTTAACTGTCACCGAGAGGCCAACACCCCGCCACAACGTTCGGTGGTCACGTTATCCCCTCGCGCAAACTCATAGATAGAGCCTCACGCCGCTTGGCACCTAGCAGGGCCTCACCTGTCACCAAATCTAGTTTTTAATTGTTTCGCCTTTTTGGCATTAGCTAGTATGCCAGCACACTCACGCACGCACACACATACACACACATTGGGTCGCTTATGCTCTGTTCTTTTGTCTCTTCACGTTGTGGAGTTTTGGCTACTCCTACCTTCTTTTCGTGTCCTGGTCTCTTCCTCGTTTTGCTGCGGTTCTAGCAAGTCCACCTTTTCCCTCCCCGGCAGCCTTTCGGATAGCCGAACTCGCAACGTCTGTCCGCCTCCACGGGCTACGCTGTTGCTGGAGGGGGCCCCGATCTTCTCCGCTACTGTTGTCTATGGGGCGGCTTTGGACTGCCAGCCTTGTTAGCTCGTGGTTGCACTCGCGGTGCATGTGTTAGAGCCTTCTTCTCCTTTGATGCCTTTTCTGTTACCGTCTCTTTTTTGATTTGTTGTCTGGTTTTTCGCTTCTCTTGCCACCTCTAACTTACGTCAACTCTACCTATCAGGATTACAACTTCTCATGCTGTACAGGTTTATCATTATACGCAGTTTCCATGTCCGCATACCAGATTAGTACCTTATCAGATTTCCCATCTGCATACAACTATTTCTATCACTATCAGACCTATTAGATGCCTGTCCTTATGAATTAGGCACCAACCTTTAAATGTAGGGTAATAGCTGCTTGATCCAAGAATAAGTCTGACTGCCATTCTGGGGTCAAGAAGGAATTTTTCCCTAGCTTGTTGCAAATTGGCAGTGCTTCAAACGGGGTTTTTTGCCTTCTTTTGGATCAACTGCAAGATTTACTCTCCCTAATCTAGCCTCACAATTCACGGATATCCTCACATGGGCCAGTCCTCACACCACGACATACCTACTTCTTTATTCATTGATCCTGAGGCTAGAGTTATCCGTCCTACGTTTCTGGTCACACATCTAGGATAGGGTGGTATCCATGGCTTCAATATAGTTCATTTGTCCATATATTTAATCTCCAGGTAATGGAAGTTCTCAGCATCCCCCCTATATGTACCACGTACCGCCAAGACTTTCGACATGCATTTACCTTATAGCTAGGCAATTAAGGTTTTCTTGACAGTTGTTGATTGTTCTATGATTCCTGGCATGTATACATTTTTGCCCTCTTTTATTACAGGCCTGCCGCGACGTCGGTTCCGGCACACCTCAACCGACTTATTTCCCCTTTTTACTATGCTACTCTTGGTACGCTTCCTATACGGCCTTATTTGCCCCTCACACAAATGTAAAGGCTTGGCCTGCAGTTGTGGGAGGGGCATGTTACCCTATTTAACCCCCCCTACTCACCTTCAGCCGTCCCGTTCGTGTTTTTAGTGTTTCACATGTCCCCCACCCTCCACTCCCTCTATCTAAAGGCTTGGCCTGTAAAGGCTTGGCCTGCAGTTGTGGGAGGGGCATGTTACCCTATTTAACCCCCCCTACTCACCTTCAGCCGTCCCGTTCGTGTTTTTAGTGTTTCACATGTCCCCCACCCTCCACTCCCTCTATCTATATTTTAATAACACCTCATGGGTGGGCCCTCTTTTATTACAGGCCTGCCGCGACGTCGGTTCCGGCACACCTCAACCGACTTATTTCCCCTTTTTACTATGCTACTCTTGGTACGCTTCCTATACGGCCTTATTTGCCCCTCACACAATAAATATTTTTCTTCATTTTTAAGAAAACTTCTTATGTTATGTTATACAGGTGCTCTGAGCAGTTGCTGCCTCTTAAGTTTAGCTCAACTGAGCTAACCAAAGCAGGAAGTAACAGGATTTGCTGTCTCTTTGACAGTCAAAGAGTGTATTGAAATCTGCCATTTTTTAAAATGAAAAAAAAAAGACACACATTTTACACACTTTTTAAAAGGAGAGTCTCTTTAATTGAACTTTTACATCAGGGACAGTTAATTGGTTGTTTTGTAGACTTATGACTCAAATTAACTTGTTCCCTGGTTCTGAGGTGGCTTGGTGGACATTGTTTGAGTGCAAATTTATGGACCTTCCCACAGCTTTTGCAGACATTTGGTAGCATGCAGATTTACTTACAGTACGTGTAGCAAGCATATTTATACTTAGATCTTTTACACTTAGTTTTTTACACTGAATTCCCCATTCTTCAGTGAGCGTTTCATTGGCATTTTAAAATATATTTTTACTATTAATATTATGTATATCTTGTAAATGTAGTGTGAACAATACATGACGGTCTGTCAGGTTGTTTTTTTTTTGTTTTTTTTTTAATATGGAGGATGACATCTTAAAATTGCACGACAAGTTTCAAAACTCAGATAACAGTTCCAGCTTAAATTAAGTCAATAAATAAAAGCTACTGAACACATGTCAAAAGTAAAAAAACGAAACACAACCTGAGGTTTCCGTAGAACTGCTTATCTCCCTGATTCCACTGCTCATATAAAATGCTTGCTTCTTCTAAGGTAACTTTATCTGTGCATATTATTAAAGTTTATCAGCCGACTAACTTTCAGTAACATATGAGACCTCTCGAACTGATAGCTACCCATTTAGCATAATTTCCATAACTCTTACAAAATAATCCTATATATATATATATATACATCAGCTGATTCTGAGTCCTGAGAAGCCATTGTTTTCTTCTTCTGTTTAAAAAAAAGAATTCCAAACACAGCTTTTCTTTGTTTTTTCTTTACTGGCTTGTTCTATTTATTTAGCTTTTCCACCAAACAAAATGTAGTATTTAAAAAAAACTTATTATAATAAAAAAAAAAAAAAATATGTGTCAATCAATTTTTGTACTGAGTGGATATAGCCTAGCACAAGCAAAACATACTACAATACGTATATATATGTAGCAAATTTATCAGCACGAGTAAAAAAAAAAAACTATCTGTATAGATATGATAGCCACTTGGTTTTTAAAAATAATATAGAATATGCAATGAAAAACTTGTCATCCATATATCTGACAAGAAGATGCAAGTACAGTGGTATTTACAAACATTTGAGGTGGTGAGAGGTCACCTAACTACATAGCAGACAGAAGGCTATATGGACAGAGATATGATTATTAAGTAATTATTAAAATGCTAGTAGCTGGGTGAAACCCGAAGTTGTTCTATCTGTTCTGTAGTACTCGCATGCCCTTGGGCCATGGTAGAAATATCTTCTTACATCGCTTTCACCCTGGCAGTGATAGTGGATACCCTCTTTACTGGGGATGTTATCAGACGCATCTAATATGTCTTCCTTGGGAGTAACTATAAGAGTTCGGTAGAGCCTACAATTTGGGTCAAGTCTCCGGCTGCAGTAGATCTCCTTTATTAAGGTATCCCTCACTTGAGAGGCTCTTAAGTTTCTTGGCTTTCTTCCCCATCATGCCCCAATGTTCTGGGACAGAAGCACAGTCGATTAGTCGGAGATTAAGGTGAAAATCTCAAATCTGGCCGTGTTAAGCCACGTCCCCAAAATTATACTTTCTTTCACTGTGCTGAAGCAGTATTACAGTTTAGGCCACCAATTTTCTGGTATTGTCATACTATAGTGGCTATGGTGACAGGTGTCCCCTGCCACCATCCCACATTAAATTGTCAAATTATTTTTGAACGGTATGACACTGACCTGGGATGCTTGGCCTCCTAATGACTGCTATAGGAAAAAGGCATTGTTTTGCTCATTGCAAGACAGTGTCAATGTTGCACACCACTCAGCAATATCTCAGTTGGGGATCAGAGCAACTTTAATGTGTGATACACAAAGTCATACCCAGGATTCCTGGGCCATGGAAGAATGGTAATATTCTGATGGTAATATTTATAATGTATTCACAGCTGTGACCATGCTTGTGAGTTTGCCATTGAGGTATTAATTTACTCTAACATACTGGAATACTATGAGACATAGGTGAATCACTGAGCTTGGGAGGTGTGGAACAATAGGATAGATGGACAGACCATATTATCCAACCTTTCTAGTCCATTTCCGGCAAAGCTATAGCACTTCAGAATCACGCATAGTCTGAAACAACTGGTACCCCAAAACAAAAAACATCATTACTATGGGATTAGTTTAAAATCCATTTGAGCAACATTTTTAGAAAACCAGAGAATCATTAAAGGAACATTATAGCATTAGGAATACAAATATTCTCGCGGGCGGCTCCCTTCCTATGGAATAGCCTGCCTATTACCATCAGACTCTCCCCTAGTCTTCAATCGTTTAAGAAGTGCCTTGAAACCCATCTCTTTAGGAAAGCGTATGGCCTCCCAGACTAACCTCTACCTCACATACCTGTCTCTTACTCTCTCCTAAAGGGCAGCACTCTACTCTCTCCTCCAGCTCTGCTTCACTCCCACCTAATTTGATTGCTATTTCCTGTCCTAATGTGTTTTATACCCCACCTCCTTTAGACTGTAAGCTTGTTTGAGCATGGTCCTCTTCAACCTATCGTTCCTGTAAGTTTTCTTGTAATTGTCCTATTTATAGTTAAATCCCCCCTCTCATAATATAGTAAAGCGCTACGGAATATGTTGGCGCTATATAACTGGCAATAGTAATAATAATAATAATAATAAAGAGGGGCAAACCTGATAGTAGTGAGTTGCAGTCATATGTACAGGACATTTCTATAGAATTAACCCCTTAAGGACACAACTTCTGGAATAAAAGGGAATCATGACGGAATATTTCCGTCATGTGTCTTTAAGGGGTTCATATGCTGTTTTTTTTTTTTTCTGCATTAAAAAATAAATGGATATTGGCAATGTTCTTTAAGTGAAAGCAACAAGATACAGTTTTTTTATTTTTTCACAGCTTTTCTTTGGTTAGATAGCATTCTAGTATGTGCAAACATACCAATATAGCTGTTGGATATTGTAAGCTCTTTGAACAGAGTCCTCATAACCTATTGTTCCTGTAACAAGTTGTATTTGTCTAATTTATTGTTAAATTTCCACCTTTATAATATGGTACAGCTATATAACTACAGTTTGGTTGTAAAATCAGAGTGATAAATGTGTTTATGCCTTAAAGATGAACTAGCAAGCATTTTTAACATGGTGACAAAATGTAGCAGTAACTCCTCCAAAGTTTTGAAAGGCCTATATTAAATCAAAAGCATGATGTAATACCGTCCGCCTTTATTTTCAGAAATAGGCAATTTAGGACACAGAGCAGATTCTGGGTATGTATATTATTAGATTACTCAGAAACAGGATTTTTACAGAATAGCACACATAAACCATTAGATCAAATGCTGCCACATGTGTCACATCTGCATAGAATGATGGCCAAGTAGGCAGAACATGTCTCCTGCATTTATTTAATAGTTTCGCTGATATAAACTGGGTTCATACACCCATTGTTTTAGATCCCTATCTGGGTATAACCATGTTACGGTTTTCCATCTGATAATGAGCAACTCTACATGTTGTATATTTGTGGTTTTTACAATTCACCCTCTCCAAACTGCATGGTAATTGATTTAGTCGTGTTTGTGACATTAGTCATAATTTCACAGTCAGAAGCTCTAACTGCCTTGAGATCCTGGCAGTCCCTATGTCTGCAAAGTCATTATAATGTGCCCGTATACCACTGGAGGAGAGAACTTAATCTACGGCATGAGATTTCAGAACCCCTTTCTCCTGCGTCATATAATTGAGACTTCTATCCTGCATGAACAAGAGCAGGGTACTAGTTTATTTTGTGAAAACAAAAGATGAGATTTATAAAGACAACACGGGGACTATTCTAGGGCAAAGCTTTAAATTATCATAGATACCCTGTTTCATAGTGATTGCTTCCCTGCATGTGTCTGTGAATGTATACAAAGGAGTAATTAACTCATTTGTAATTACTCTACTAATGGATGGATAGGAACAAGCGAGAAGCAACATCCAACCTCTTTTGCAAGAAAAGAGTCACGGTCACTTCCGAGGTTTTTATATTGTGTTTGCTTGTCCTTGTGTCTAACAAATATATATTTGTAAGGTTTGAAAAATAAAAGTATAGAAGTCCACACTGCTTTCTCCTGCAACTGGGTGCCTCCATCTTAGCTCGCTGTCAATCATTGTTATATGCACCAGGCAGTCAGCATAGAACATCATAGAGAGAAGATGATACATTTCCCATGTGTGAACTGTATCATGATGCGATTTACTAAATCTTTCATATAAATGTAAAGGAAAATGGAGAATCTCATGAAAACAAAGTTAACAGGTACTATCCAATTTATTATTTATTGTGTGAATTACAGAGAAGTTACAGTTCACCTTTAAAGCCTACATAAAAAAATATAAAAACACATGGTATATTGCTATAAGACTTAAAGCTGCTCTGTCACCTTTTGGGGAAATGCAGAGATCCACAATGGTGACAGAGCCCCTTGGCATGTGGTAGTCCAGGGGTGCAGGGGAAGGCTTTCTTTACTGACCTGAAGCTGTCCGTCATGGCCACCACCATCTCCATGTAGCTGACCCTATTCAGCTCTTGGTGCTCCATCTACCAAGAGTCCATGCATGTGCTAGAGCAGCGTTTCCCAAACCAGTCCTCAAGACCCACCAACAGTCCAGGTTTTGTTAGCATCTCCATTGGAATAAAACAGGGAAATACATAAATCCTGGACTGTTGGTGGGCCACGAGGACTGGTTTGGGAACCTCTGTGCTAGAGTATAAAAATGATCTATATGGAGCATACTGTGAGACTTCCATAGACAAAATCTTTTTCTTTACAGCCGTCACTAACACTAATAGATATTTAATATACCGTACTCTTGCCATTTAACAATACAAAAGTTGACTGTGGTTTTCAGTTAATCCCTACTTGGCACTGAGTGTAGGTGTATTGTTTCTAAAACTTAAAAATATTAATTTCTGTTGTTTCTATAATGGGTGGTGTCTTCCACTAATTTGGATTTACAAAGAAATATGCATTCAATTCTATAATAAAAAATATTCCATGAGTGCCTGTTAATTCACATTTTATTCACGTTTGGAGTAATCTACCGTGAATGAAACATTACAGAACTGCTGCTCTATTGGGAAGGTGCAAATGAATCACTAGTTTCTCTTTTTCTGCTGGCAAAGTTGCACTTACAACCAGCTCCTGTGTGCATTGTACATTCTGAATTGTGTGCGTCTCAGTAGCTACTGCTCACATGTTGTGTTTGCTGTTTGTAATGAGCGTGAGCCAACCTTCCACTACTGTAGTTCATTTTAGGATTTAGACTAGCGGAAACAAAATTTCCCTCTCTCAAGTCTGGCAAAACTCTGATGTTCACAGTAGATAAAAATATATTTTGTGATAATTAGATGTACTGCTCATGTCATATTCTTGCTCATTATATTTTTAATGTAACGTTTCCAGAGCAAGTAACCGGGGTCACTTTAAACGACTTCAAGATTAATACAAATTTTCTTTCTAAGGCATTAAATGTAAATATCAGTTATTATAAACATTATCAGGGCTCATTATCAGGACTATTTCTTTTAGAAAAAAAAATACCAAAACAAATGTACTGCAGCATCATCTTTGACAAATTCTAAAAGGTGGTATTTGGTTTTATATGTGAAACCTATATAACATACATTGAATGTTATGGATTTTGGATCAGATGCAGGATAAATATAATAATGAAATTCTACGCTTCAACGCCTGCAGTAGGCTAATTAGTAATCTAAACTTAAATGCAGAGCAAGAAGAGTTGTGGGGATCCCCATGATGAGCATTAATGCTTAGACAGTCTCAGTTTAGCATTGAGTTTTCATGCGCTGCGATGTTTGAAGTCGTGTAGGTTTTTCATATCCTGATCTGTTTTATGTTGCATGTGTGCAGTTGGTTCAGGTATGTACCTGAGTGGAGAAATCAGTCTGTCCTGGAGTAGGAGTTGTGGACAGTGGAAAAATGGGTGTATGCTTTGTCCCCTGGGTGCGTGATTCGCCACGTGTCATAAATGTGGTGCTCGTGTAGGAGTTTTTGGATAGCTCTTCATTGCCTTTTCAGTGAGCCGTGTCTACAACTGTGTTAAGATAGTGTGGTGTCTACCTTGGGTTCAAATATATGTTTAAAGTCCCCACATATCACTGTGATTCCCCATTGAATTTTACTCACTTTTCAGAATATGCTGTCTAGAAAATTACGCTGATTGGTATTTGGTGCCTATCGCTGATTATACCAGAGACAAGGATGCATCTGCCATTTGTATCAGCTTTGTGGAAGTGGGGTATGAAGTTGATGTGTTTGAACAGCAGAATAGATATCCCCTTTGATTTGGTAGGTGACGTTGAATGATATTGGTATGGGAAGTTTGTAGATTGGATTTTATGGTGATCATTGTGTCTGAAGTGGGTCTCCTGCAAACACAATATGTCGGCATTTAGGGATTTGAGGTCTCTATTAAGCAGGTGCCTTTTTGTAGAGATGTTAAGTCCCTGTTCATTAAAGGTGGTTGCTTAGTGTGTAGCTTCGTGTGATGCTTCGTAAGGTATATTTTTGCGAGGGCCACCACTCCTCCCAGCGCTGTCAAGCCGAGAGGTAGGTCCCTTTTTTTACCAAATGGTGATCACAGGGGTAGGGTGAAGGGTTGGATTACCACCTCCTGTAGCCAGGGGTCTAGGTGGTAGAAGAGTGCGATTGTGGAGATGCCCACTTGCTCCTCTGCATTTGGTTGAACAAGATCATTATGAACATAACAGATATGAATTGAACAAAAATTAACTAGAACAAAAGTATATACAAAAACTATAATTGCCCTTTATGCAGCCATGCACGGCATCTTCGCGCCCCGGTGGATCCTCCACCCTCGGTGCTTCCAGTAACTTAATTTAAATCTTATTTTGCCATTTGTGTGTCGTGCCAAGTCAGTGTGATAATTAATTGTCTAAAGTGTCCGGGTGCCCTGAGATTATATTTTGTCAGGAGGGCCTGGGTTCGTTGTCTGCGCAAGGGGTGCAACTTTGCTGTTGGAGCATTCCCACTTATACGTCAGCACAATGGGCAATGTGAGTGCTTGCCTAGGGCCCTTCCGTGGGTCTCTCTCTCTGTGTCTTAATTACTACGTGCCCCCGTATCAGCAATAATGCACGTTCTGTACTTCCTCTCATAAACATACCCCATAAATGACAACAATAGCATTTACATTACCCAACCCTGGTTACAGCCTGCTAAGCGGTGAGCTGCTGAAGATAGGGTTCACGCTTTTAGAGTACAAATCTTAAAGGTAGTCAGTTAATTTTTTCTTTGTTTTCTTTCAATCCGGGGAGAGTCTATTAGCATTAGATTGGTCTGGTACTCTAATGTCCCAGGATGCAAGGATCCGGTTTCCTTCCTCTGGTGTCTGTATGACGGTGGTTTTCCCTCTCCTGTTGACGAGGAGCTTTGTTGGATATCCCCAGCGATATGATAGATGGTGTTCTCTAGGTTTCTGAGTTATATCCCTGAAGTCCCGCTGGCGTTTTTTAGAATGTAAGCTGAGATATCTGCGTATATTGGGACGCCTCTGTTGGCCTCTGGCATGAAAGTAGTGCATACAAAGTAGCATGTCTCTTGGCATTTCAGGGGGAAGAAAGCTAGGTTTCGCTGTGCGATGTATCCTATCAGGAGCATATCTTGGGGCCATTCTGGCAGCAAGTGTTTCAAGAGGTCTGCAACATGGGCCATGAGGTCAGGGACATTCATGCTTTCCGTTATGCCCCTTATGCGCAGGTTATTTCTACGGGCTCGGTCCTCCATATCCGCCAGCTTCACATCTTGATTGTCAATTCTAACAATGAGGCCTTCTACAGTATCCGCCAGTGCATTATGGGCTACATTATATTCCGACAGTTTGTTCTCTGCCTGTGATGTGCTTGTACCCAGCTCCTGCAGATCTTTCCGGATATCCTTCATAGCTGTGTCAAGCTTGTGCAATATTTTATTAGACATTTCATCCAGTAGGGTTTTCAACATGCTGTGCGTCAGCGTGGGGTCTGGCTCCGTGAGTTGCACCATGTGGTCCGCATCTTCGCCTGCGCCATCTTGGGCATGGCCATGCGGCTGCTGGGCTTTGCTTCGTCCAGCTCTGGAGGCGAAAAAGTAATTTTTTTCTAAACGCTCCGTGGTCCTCTTTCCTTTAGGCTGCGACATGTCTGGGTTTGCGGTGTTGTTTTGGGCTTAATTGCTCATCTGAAGTTCTTGAGGAGCTGTTAGCATATGCGTCCGCTCTGATCCCCGGTCAGGATACGCCCCAATATTTAACGTTTTATGATTTGTAACTCTAGTGCCTGGAGATAATTATTTTAAGCAAAGTACACTAAATTATCTCCCAGACACAGAGACCCCAGGGCGTGTTGAGGGAGTGTCATGGGCGTGTTGTGGGAGTGTTATACTATGTCCTTCCTTGAGACCCCCTGCTGGGCCACCTGGCCATAATAAAACATTCCTATTGTACCCTTCATCAAGTCTCGACTGAACCACTGGATTTATTCTCACGACTAACTTGGATTTCAGGAAAGTATGAATTATGCGAACAGGCTATAATCACTAAGTCCCTAGCATTTCGGCAGTATACGAACAAACAGAGTATCCGAAATACAAGGTGTTCTTTACACACTCCCGCCACCATGCCATGATCTTACAGAAGTATGCCACAGTCTGTATGGGCTTAAAGGGACACTCCAAACTCCCTCCCCAAAAAAAGAAAGAAAAAAAAGTTAGTAACTGTTTAGTAAATATATCCCAAATGAAAATATGCATGGATTTAATACATTTTCATTGGAGTTAGATCTAAAAACAGCTTGCAAAATCTGCAGTTCTCTTGTCCACATCTTTTGCAAGCCCTCCCCTTCTAACCCCGCCCAGACTTTCTGTGGCTGCCCAATCACAGACTTCCCAATGCAGCTCAATGAGAAGTCTTTGCAGTTAACCATTTGAGTTAACTGCAACTAAGCTAACCAAACTAGAAAGTAACAGGACCTGTTGTCTGATTGATAGCCAGGGGTGTGTAACAAAGTTAATTTATAAAAGTGCCAATTTCTGTTAAAAGCTTAATTTTTATTTTTTTTTTAAATACAAACAAGAGCACACTCTTTACACATAAAGAATTTTCAGCAAGCTAAAGTGCACTAGGGATCTGGAGTGTCCTTTTAAGCATGCTTTACCATAGCCAGTTTCATTAGAAACCAATCAAGTCTGCTACGAAGGCAAGGCAGTACCTACTCTGTCTCTCATGCCAAGAATACTATAAGCATGCTGCTTTATTATTCACAACATACTTCACTGGGCACTAATAAGAGTACCCATTTGTCTTTCACAAAGACAATATTATGCCAAGAACACCATCAAATTGGCAGGATTCTTCACAAGAGTGAGATTTCACTACCTTGGTTTTGCTTCAAATTCTGCTACCTTGGCCTTAAAGTTGATATTCTCCCTTTAGTGAATAACCCTGTAAATGTGTACCCTCATAAAATAATGTCACTAACGTGATTTAAATGGAACCTATAGTCCCAAAAATAAGAATTGTTATTTAGGGACTACTGGTTCCCTTCTGTGCACCCCACTTTGCTGATAAATTTATTAAAGTTTAATAAAGATTTCTTACCTCATTTCTAGCATTGGGACTCTGCTGCAGCCGCCCACTGCGACTTCAAAGACACAGCATACCTGTTGACATATTTGCAATCTCATACAGAAGCAATTGATTGGAGGTGGGAATGTGACGCGAAATTCTCAGATCGAGTTTTAGTTGGACTGAAGAAGGATGCGCCTCTAGTGGCTGTCAGGAAGACAGTCTCTTGTATTTTAACTCTGTAATGCACATTGCATGTTAAAGATAGGACCACTGCACCCAGAGCACTACATCAATATGAAATGGTCTGGATGACTATAGTGAACCTTCAAACATCCAACTATAATTTAGCTTCTAGCTTAAACTATGGAGATTCTGTCTGTGACACTCTGTTCAAAGTGCAATATGCCGCTTAGGTAATTGGAAATGATTTATAAAAAAATCTTTACTAAAATGATAGTAAAACTGCTAAATACTAGAATATTTACTACCTTTAACTATAGCAACTGACTCTATTGACAAAGTGAACTGGGTTAATGGATGTGAACGATGAGTAAGACGAGTCTTTTGCACCCTTTCTTCTTTAAGATGAAGATGGAAGAGAACTGGTATATAACAAAATAATTGAAGTCCATCATGTACGGTTGAACAAAATCTATACACGACTGTGGGATTGTACAGCAGAGCAGCATAGCAGTGGTAGCTAAGTATGAGAACCCAAATGTTGTCTGAAATTCATTTCCCATGATGCTATTCCAGATAGCTAAGTGTGTCCGGTATTGCAGCTCACACATTAATGGGGGAACAGAGGAAGCCGTCACTTCTGCGTTGTTTTCTTGACTTTGTTTGTGAACGACATTTCTGGTGCTTCTGATGCTTAACCAGCAGGTCATATTAAATGTAGTTCACAGACGATGGGAAGGCCAAAGAGATCCATTTATTCTTATTTAATAAGAACTACTTAATGTGCACCGACCTTCCTGAAATGCTGTTCTGTGTTACTGAAACACTATAGGTGTATAAAATGGATTTCCTTTGGGTTTACAGAGATATTTGAGCCACACATACCTGCTTGGTAATCAAGCAGTGTGTGTAGAAGCACATGACAGGACATACAGTCATACTGAGAAAAATGAAATGATCTCCTCCGTTCAGGGCTGTTCTAGTTTTACTTGAGTGCTAAACTCACTGTACCAACACACCATAACATCGACATCTCCTTGCATATGAACATGTGTTTCGGCAACTGAAGTTTATAACTGAGTTTATTACTGATATTTATGTTGGTACATAAATATGTGCCTTGTACAATAACCCAGGACTTGGAAAATTTGCATTGAATCCAGGAGCCCAGGAGCCAGCTAAAAGGGTTAGGAGCCAGTTTTTTTAAAACTCAGCAAAGCTTTATTTTCATTAACAAAAATGCAATTATTAAGGGACACTATAGACTATAGTAATGTAGTGATTTTGGTGTCTATTGCCTGTCCCTGCTGGCTTTTCAATGTAAACACTGCCTTTTCATATCTATGAAGAAATGCTGATTGGCCCAGCGTTTTGCCTTGCATGCGCCATAGGCGCCCTATGCTTACCTATGATTGGCTGAGATCATCAAGCTTGGTCATTTTAGCAATGGAGGTTTGGTCAGCTGTGACGAGATCTGCACGTCATGGAAAATAAAGGTGAGTAAAAACACATTTTCCATGCGGTCAGAGGGGGTCTGGTTACCTTAACAGACACACACACTCACTGACAGACACACGTATACTTACTACCAGACACACATACAAACACTCACTGCCAGGCAGACACATTCACTGACAGACATACACTCACTGACAGAAACACAAACACTTACTCCCAGACACACATACACACACTCACTAACAGACAGAGACACATTCACTAACAAACGCACACAGACTCACTGACACAAACTATTCACTCACAAATTATTATTTTTTTAAAATTCAATTGATGTCCACCCAACCTCCCTACCTTTGGGAGAGCTTGAGGGAATTGGCTTTCCCTGGGGTCCAGTGTGGGGCTGTGCTGTAATCGTTGTGCTTTTGCTCTGTTCTTTTCAGTGGACATGGCCGGATGAGGGTGATTGGACCCGGGCAATGATGGAACACTGATCTCTGTAATGTTCTAACTCTGCTCCTTCGCGGGCAGTTTAGTAATGCCGGGGCCATCATATCCCAGCTCCCGACATCACTGCAAGGTGCACTAGGGAGCAGAGCTGGAAGATTACAGAGCTCTCTCACCGCCCAGGTCCATTCACCCTCAGCCAGCCATGTCCACTGAATGTCCACTGCTTGTTATTTTTATTTTTATTTTATTGTATGCTGATTTATTGTTCCTGCTCTCTACTACTTCGAATTGGATTTGTGCTGTCTACTCCTACACTGCCATCCAGTTCCACTGAGAGTGGAGATATGCCTACTACCATTTTATGTCTGTAAGTGCTCCCAATAAATATTTTTTGTACTATTTTATACATACTTCACCATGTATGGCTCTTTTTATCCATTTCTTTAAGACATACTTCATTTTTGATCTACTATCAAGACATATATTCATATACCCCAGGGGGGTGAGAGGCCTGATTTGCATTTTCGTTTGTGAGTTTAATATCTAGCTTTACACTCCCACTATTTAACTTAAACTGTATAACGCTATGATATATATTTTTATTATTTCAGATTGCACTATATTCTTATATTGAATATTCATATTCTGGATATATTCTCCAGGTTGTATTGATTACATGCTTATTTGAAGGTGTTTTCCCCTTTTTTTCTCTGATGTCCACTGAATAGGCTGACAAACATCCAGGTGCCAGTACAAAATTCCTAGTCACCATGGTGACCTAGCTCCTGAGATTTGTGGAGCCCTGCAATAACCAACTAATTATATTGAATTGACCACTGACTTCAGTGATAAATTAAGCTGGGTTTTATTATTTGCTTTGATCTGCAGGTCACTAAGTTCAATGTATAAGCGATTCTTTTATAAATGTGAACATGTACATTGGTGATGTGTTTAATTCATAAAAGAG
Organism: Pelobates fuscus; assembly: GCF_036172605.1. NCBI lineage: Eukaryota > Metazoa > Chordata > Amphibia > Anura > Pelobatidae > Pelobates > Pelobates fuscus. The sequence continues at coordinate 157,337,910 of NC_086320.1, forward strand.
GTATGCATTGGATGCATTTCATCATTAAGTGAGAATACAGTAAATGTAAACAATATTTTATTTAGAGGATTATTCATGAACAGGATACTATATAGGCAACAAAACCTCTTTAGCTTAATGAAGCAGTTTTTTGTGTACATGCCCCTGCAGTCCCATTGCAATTTAGGAGTTAAATCACATGTTTCAGCCCATGCAACCATAACCAAACCTCCACTGGCTGTAACTCACACAGCATACTTGAATAAAATTGTTTAACTTTCAAATCAGATGTTAACTTACTTTAGAAATTCTTCTCTCCTTTGTAATTGAGCTTTAATCACACACTGGGGGCTCCTGTGGGCTCTTACAATTTATTAAAAGAGAGGTAGATAAAAAATTCTACATTGAAAATAATGTGTATCAAAGTTTAAACATTAGATCTGTCTTTACAAGAAGCGCATGTAAAAATGGCTAGGGATATATAAACAAAGGCAGAGAATTTAGACTACAGGGGCATGATCTATACACCGAAACCACTCCATTAAGCTAAAGTTGTATTGATGCCTATAGTGTCCCTTTAATTCTCAAAGCTACATTTTTATGCTAGCAAGAGTCTAGATAAATACATTGTCATGTTTTAATATCAGATCACGCTCTTATTTTGCTTAGAAAACAATTTATAAGACTGAAATTATGAAAACAATTAAGATATGAATGTCATATATTTTTTTTCTTCTAAGAATCCAATTTTATTTCTGTAAAATAGTGCAACAGATGAATAATACCTTATTAACTTGGTTTAACGTATTCTTTTTATGTTTTTTTTTTGGTGTAATTCTACATATTTTTGCATTAAGAAACATGCATTTTATCTTACAATTAACATATTATTCCTACTAATCATCTGTTGCATTCCAATAAATCATCAAAAAAGTCAAGAGAGTTTTGTTTACTTCCCAGCGTGTCTTTAATCTTCTGAGCATTGTCTAGTCACTCGTCAGAGAAAACGAGAGCTGCTTGGGGATATGACAGCAGGAATCAGAAGGATCAGTGGAATAATGCCTTTTTTTCTGAGGCTTTTTAATGCACCATTTTTTTAAATGACAAATGTATTCTTTTCTACTTGTCTTAAAAGGGAAAAAAGTGATTGATTTCACATCTTCAGCTACTCAAATTTGTATATATTAAGTAATGGTTGAGGATGAACTTGCAGGGTGGCATATTAGAATGAAAAAAAAACAAAAAACCCTTTACTAATGGAAAGTGTAAATTGGGTTACCGTATGCTATGTCAGAAACTCAATAAGGATAATGGATTGAGTTTAATGGGATTTTTTCATTAGGATTTGATAGTGTTATTTGGGGTACAGTTTCATAAAAAAAAAACCATTAATGTCAGGGCTCACACTGTCATTACCGATGCCAAATAAAGCATCAATCTATTGAATTAGACGATTGGGAGACATTAGAACACTGATGGTTAATCTCAACTGCTGATGTTTATGGAATATTTATCTTGATGCTGCAGCCTTGCTAAGCGTTCTGAAACAGATAGATAGTTTGATCATCATTGTTTCATTTATTTAGTCCTGAGAGTGCTAATCGGAAGTATTATATTTATTATATGCAAATTTATTAAGCCTGTTTCTACTTCTATTTCTATTTAGTGTTTTTTAAAAAGCTCCATTCTTCTAAATGTCATGATATTTCTTAGAGACACTAGTGATCATTGTATTTGACCATTTTTATTTATCTTTATTTATATTTATATCTTACATTTTAAAACAATACATGCAATTCTGTCCTAGGGTTTTTAAGGAGTAGATAGTAAAGGAGGCATAAAATGTTATTCATCCTAAAGTGGTTAATTTTCAAAGCCCACTTTGCCTTAAAAATATATTGCTTCTATAAGGATATCAAATTTGTGAGTTAGGACTCTTGTGAAAAGTCAAGCCAACAATTGTACTGTACATAATTCTAAGAACATTCTAACATTATAGAAGTAGAACTTATCTTTTATCAGGTACTGTCCAGTTTTTAGATCAGCAAATGCTCCTCCTCTCCTGAGATTAACTTGACAGATGATCTCAGGTTAGCTCGGTGCTTCTAATAGTGAAGCACAGAGACCTATGGATCTTTTGCAAACACTACGCTGAGCCAATTGCATGATTTGTGTGCAGTGTGTGTGAGGGGTGCAGTGTGTGCTCCTCCAGCTGCAGGCAGAGTTCAATTCTCTCTCAAAATCCCTGGAGCATTGCCCTGGTAACCCACAGAAGCGCTCCAAGTTGTCCAGCGTTCACCCTCGTGGCTTCTCCTCTCCCATACGCCACAGAGAAGTGCCTTTGGACCGTTGATGGAAATCTTCAATCTCCCCATCGACCCATGAAGACACACAGCAAGGCATAGGCCGGCATGGGAGATTAAAGACCTGCAGGTGGGATTTTATGCGGTACGTCTGTGGTTTGTGACAGTAAAATCCCACCGTGGGCCGTATGCAGTGCATTGGACAGCCCTGTTCTATGCTATGATTTATACATCCTGGATTCATTATCAACTTCTAGTTTGCACATCTTTGATATATACATTTTTAGTAAAGGCGCTTTGGATTTTCTTAATAAAAGGAGACCCCCTCTTCCTCCCATTTTTATTTCATATGTATGTAGCCCTGACTGTTCCAGAGATACAAGTTCAATTTCCAGCAAGGTCAGCTTGGCCTTTTATCCTTCTGAGATCAATAAATGGATTACAATTGATTTAGTTAATGGTAACATATATACCATAGTTGCAGCTTCAGTCCAGAAGACTGGATAAGCACTTTTACTTTGGGGAAATAAAAACTCTATACTATAAGTAGATATTATTAACCGACTCTCGGTAATTTGATTACAAACTAATGGATTGTGAAATGGTTCAGTGGAGGAATATCCTGTTTCCTTATGGTATCTCTTTGATCTGCCTGAATTAAGGTACTGGTTGATTCCAAGATGGCTTAACAAAGGCTGGAGGATAATCAAAAAGTATTGCTGATTTTCTTGTTTGTACTTTTCCCTTTTGTCTTATCAGACTATGCACAAGGATGGACCAAAGGAAAGTGAAACCATATTTTACTTGTATTAAGATTTTAAATGATGTAGCTTTACCTTTTTACTTCTTGGCCTGTATTCCTCAGGCTTGAATGCCGAACAGTTAGGTGATTGGTTGTTTTTCCATCCAATCACATTGCTCTATTCAAGTCCCCTTTAAGCCTTTAATTTCTCGGTTATCTTATTAGAGTAGGTAGAGTAGTCTTCTTCTTGTAGCATACCATATTGTGGAATTTAGCCTCCTGAATCTTGCATTTTAGTTGTTTTACGAACTGCATAGACCATCCTAAGCTGTTTTGTTACTGCTGTTTAGGTGACTAAAGTGTTCCTTTAAATAAAATTATTTATACATTTTGACACATTCCTTTATTTGTGGGTGCAATGTTTGATTAATGTTCATCTAGCTTATTAAATGGAAAAAAAATGCATATTGCTGTTCAATATGCATACAGTACAATAAAATGTATATATTTTTCCACCACCCTCCCCAGGGGGATTTTTTTATGCAATATCTCAGATTTTTACCAAACCGACAGCTGATTAATAGATGTTTCTAAATTTGTACAGATATTCAGAAGATTTTGTCCTTTATAAAACATGTGAAATGGCATAGGTAATTCCAGGTAACGTTACACATATATATAGCTTTTACTTATAAAGGTACCAGCAAAATATGATGCTTATCTTTTTTTTTTTTTTTTTTTTAAATCTTTATTTGTGATGTGGCAGCATATCAATGAAGTCAACAATTTCAAGATGGCCACATTTTTAGGCAATATACCGTGTCTGAATTAATATTATTATCATTTTTCAATTTTATTATTTACATAGCGCCAGCAAATTCTGTAGCGCTGTACAATGGGATGATGCTTATCTTAATACTGTATAGTGTGTGCCTAATCCAAGATGACCACTATAACCACATGCTATCTGTAAATGGAAGTCACAACCCAACTAAACTGTGAATTGACTAGTACAATTTTACATTTTATGCCAGAATAAATTAAATGTACAATTTTACAATGTAACTATTTTTCAGGCTTGGCTATTTTGGCCATAGAATGTATAAATCCATGTGAATACTCATTTTTGTAAAATACCTTTCATTATACATGTGCTAGCTGATATCTTGACAGCGTTTCTTTCATTTAGCCCAGTCTACTTTTTCATTCTGATTTTTTTTTTTCATAATTTACTTTTGTGTGAAGGAGATGGTTTCCTTCCTGCCACTAAACAATGTATATTGCTTGTAAACTGGAGAGTTAGTTCGAATAACCACTTCTACCCTGTCTAGCTTTTCAAAGGCGCTGGGTCCTTATTGATGAAAAGAAAAATGTCCCTGTAACCTTAATTGCAAAAATGTAGAAAACAAAATAATGCTTTATTACCAGAGACAACAAGCATTTCTTATAGTGGTTCTTTCATCAAGCAGTGTGGTGTTGAACTTTGACATGTGCCTTTTGTGAACTTTAGGCAAAAATAACAGAAAAGAAAATAATAATTTCGATTTAAATGGTTTCTCCAACCATTTTTCCCTGATGATAAAATAATACCCTATTGCATTATTCTCTCAGCCCTCCCCTCCTACAAAAAAAAAAATTCAAAAAGAGGTTTTAAAATAAATATTTACTTACCTTAATTCTGTGCCCGGCAAAGCTTCCCGCCATTTCTCGGTCACAGGAGCTGCACAAAGTCCAACCAATTTGCCCCATCACACAATTAAAATTATCTCTGGATGACCACCAGACCACCAGACTCCCACCATCATGACCACTTCAAAAAGCAGACGTGGTCATGGTGGTTGGAGTAACTCTTTAATATTTTATTCCATCTTTAGTATATAGATATGCGAACCCTTTTGTGCATAATAACTTGGTGTTGGATAAATGTCTTGTGTGCTGTGCTTAGTGAAGAATATTGGAGAATTATCATTAGAATTTATTTTGGTCCTACCAAAGGAGGCATCATAGCGTCTTGATGGAAAGAGCCTTTGAGATTGGAGATCTCTACAATGCACCCATTGTTTAATGTATAAACTCTAGTTTCTATTTTTCCCAGTGATATCACTGATAAAGTAACATATTTTACCATATCGCATTTAAAAATAAATATAAATATTTCCTCTGGTAGTTCCACTTATATCAATACCGCCAGAAAAATGGTTGTATGTATGAAAGTTTGTATAACTCATATGCAACCATCCGTATTCTCTTTGAAAGACAAAAGGATAACTGTGAGCGCTGCTATGAGCTGTCACATAAAATCAGATTGCAAAACAGACAGTGTGGAAGGTGGAAGGCAAACAGATTCACGGTGGCTGAGACACACTTAGATAACACGACCCAGTAGGCATTCTCTCTGTCTGCTGTCTTCATGCTCGTAAGACTGCTGTGATCACTCTTAAGATAACTGTACCAAAACAAAATGTACATGAAGTTCAAGCAAAAGATGGCATGAATTATGTACCTGTCACCTTCCAATTGACATTTTCTGCTCTTAGCTCTGGTTGGCACAGCGTCATAGTGCTAGTGTTAAATTGTGCAGAGTAGTTAGCAGCCCAATATTGAAACTATTCTGTTTGAGGATCCTATCTGTAATTGTGTGTAAATGTGTCTGATGCTACATTTATCGTGCATGGGAGGTTGTATTTGGTGTTTTAATATTTTCTAAGTGCTAGCAATAGTTAAAAATGAACTGGTGGCTGAGCTCTCTAAACTTGCTCACTCTACAGATTATAAAAACACGGACATAGCTGTAAGATTAAGAAGATCATGCTTAGCATAGGCGTGCGCAGCCTATTGCATTAGGGTGTGCACCCTAAAGCACAAACACACGCCGCCTGTATACGTATGTGTGTGTATATATATATATATATATATATATATATATACACACATGTATATACACACACATACATATACTGCTGTGTGTGTGTGCTGTTAGTGTGCTGTGTGAGGAAGGGTGCTGTGTGTGTGTGAGGGTGCTGTTAGTGTGATGTGTGTGTGAGGGTGCTGGTAGTGTGCTATATGGGTGAGGTTGTTTGTGTGTGTGTGTTTGTGAGGGTGCTGTTTGTGTGTGAGGCTGCTGGTAGTGTGCTGTGTGTGAGGGTGTTTGTGTGTGTAATGGTGCTGTGTGTGTGATGTGTGTGGGTGTCATGTATTTGTGAAGGTGCTGTTTGTGAGGGTGCTGCTAGTGTGTTGTGCGTTTGTAAAGGTGCTGTGTGTGTTTGTGAGGGTGCGGTTAGTGTACTGTGTGTGTGAGCGTGCTGTGTGTGTGAGGGTGCTGTATGTGTGCTGTGTGTGTGAGGGTGCTGTGTGTGTGCTGTATGTGTGTAGGTGTTGTGTGTGTGTGTGTGTGGGTGGGTGCTGTATGTGTGTGTGTGCTGTATGTTTGGAGGGATTGTGGAGGTGGGGGCAGATTAGTAAATATTCCCCCTCCCTTCTTACCTTATGTAGGGAGGGGGGAATCCTTGCTGCCATGTGCCATCCCTGGTGGTAACGGGGAGAGTGAACTCTAGCCTGCGGGGCTAGAGTTAACTCTCGTGAGATCTGAGCGTTGCCACGGCAACGTTCAGATCTCGCAAGAGGAACCGGGCGGAGCTGCCCCTGCCGGCAGGTTACAAGTCCTGGAGAATAAAGTGTGGGAACTCACCCAAGATTCCCACATCCCCCGAAAAAAAATATATATACACTTGTGTGTGTGTATATGTATATATATATATATATATATATATATATATATATACGCGTGCACACACACACACTGACACATACTCAGACACACACACATACACTCACAGACACACACTCACAGACACACACTCATACATTCACAGACACACACACTCACAGACACACTCATACATTCTCAGACACACATACACACACATTCACAGACACACACACACTCACACACACATACACACGCATACACTCACACACACATACACACACACTTACAGACACACACACACACATTCACAGACACACACACATACACTCACAAATTATTCTAATGGATTTTTCAAAGTTATGTGAACAGGACTTCATGTAAAGGAACGTTCAAATGTAAAAAAAAAGAGATATATTTATTAATTTCTGGCGCTTGTGCTATTTAGATTACTTGCCCTGCCCCCACCCCTTTTTTATCTTAAAGGGACACTATAGTCACCAAAACAACTTTAGCTTAATGAAGCAGTTTTTGTTTATAGATAATGCCTCTAAAGTATCACTGCTTAATTCACTTCCATAAGGCACATAAGGCGAACCTATACCCTTCCACCAAGAGAGGGCTCACTCAACCCTTAGTGAGTCTGTAGCTGACATAGAACATGACAATTTAACAAAGGACACAAATAATTGCCGAAAAAACAAACTTATATAAGACATTATGCACTTCTCCCCCACGATACAAGGGTCCACCTTAGCACCCTTGACCAGGGGAATAGAAAGCCCCTGTGCACACTTACCTGTACTCATAATTGTTTGGACCTAGAAATACGCTGTGCGATGTATCGACATATAGCTCCTGGAAAGACCACAAAAATATATATATATATATATATAAAATAGAAATAAGTAAATTAAAAATAAAACAACAAGGAGCTATACGTTAACCTATTGTTGCCCCACTCTGTTTTGTGACCTTGGAAACATTTTCAGTTAAAAATGCAAAGTTTAGAATTACCTAAATACATGTACAAGGTGCATCTGTATATCTCAATTACGAGTGTAACATTCTAGAGGCCTGCATGCCCTCAACTGTATTTCATTTTGTCTTTCAAATGCCTTAATACAATAAAAACAAGATTTACAACAACAACAACAAAAAATTTAAAAAGGGACATAAGTGGTGAAATGGACACTCAAAACACCAATAACTTCTGTTCTTTCAATAAATTACAAAGGACAGAGCTTATGACAAAGATTGACAGGGATCGAAGATGGAGGCTCCCATTTACAGAATAAAGAGATATGAATTTCAACATTTAATTTTATTTTCCACATGTTACTACGTCTGAAAAATACATATTTGTTAAATATAAGTTAAAATAAACATAAAGTAACACCATAGGGTCAGGAACGTATATTCTTGACCATACAGTGTTAAAAATACTATTTAGATGGCCACCCTTGCCTCCCTTAAATAGGGCTAAATCTTACCTTTATTCCAGCGCCGCATGGGCCCATTTTCCTATGGGATGCACTGGATTGGCTGAGATCGGCAATCCTGATGATCTCAGTAAAGGAGGCAAGCCAGGGGGCGGAGTCAAATGCCACGCTGGCCAATCACCATCTCCTCATAGAGATGCACCAAATCAATTAATCTCTATGATGATTGTTCAGTGTCATGGAGATGTGCAGCACTGTGCAGCACTGACCCAGGAAGCACCCCGAGCGGCAATGTAAACACTGCCTTTTCTCTGAAAAAACAGTGTTTACATTAAAATGCCTGCATGTACTGACTATACATAACAGAACCACTATGTTAAGCTGTAGTTTCTCTGGTGACTATAGTGTCCCTTTAATATAAAAAAAAAAAAATTGGGACAAGTTAGTTCCTGTACATATACAGAGATAACAAAAAGAACATAAGCAAAGCACAGCATATAGACCCTCCAAGTATACACAGAGAGTGTAAATATGTTATGTAAATATGGGGGGTGTATATTTGTTTGTAAGTTTGGTGTTTAGTGAATAACCCTGTATGAAAACCACCATGGTTCTCCAGTTCATAAAGTTGTTTGCCTGTGGTTACTTCCTGAAATGGCTTGTTTTCCTAAGCACAAAACACAGCTGAACTAATGCCTAGAGGTGCAATTTACACAAGGTTAGACAGAAAATGTAGATCAGCCCTAATTTTTTCAAATGTATTTTTACACCAACCCCATAATTACCGCCAATGCAAGGAGTTTTTACTATATTAAAGGTTGAATTAAATAAAAAAAATGCTCTTTGCTTATATAACTATATAAGTAAAGTTCATGGTCTTTTCTTTAGTAGTATTATTTTTAGAAATGGTTTAATATGCTTTGATATGTGCTGTAGGATTTCAGTGTATTGCCATATAGCTAGCATATTTTTTCTTCTATGAGAAATATTAGGAGTTAGGTGTTGCTAACTTCTTTGCACCAGGTTAGAGGCTGGTATTACGTTTGGATTGCTAGCGATTGGTTTGGTTTCTAACCCTGTCACTGCAATTTAATGGCTGCCATTAAGCAGTGGTTAGCAATTTTCTTAGAGAATATTGATAGCCATTAGCCACTACTTAGTGGCTGGCTTTAAGTAGCAGCTGGAAGTAATTCTCTGTCGCTACTGGTGAAATTTTGCAGTCAGTAAGCAGCCATTACTTGTTAAGAGTAAAGAGAACGGCATTTTAGCAAGTAGTGACAACATTCGAAGCAAGCCCTCGTGTGGTCAGACATTGCAGAATGGAAACCACCACTAACATTAGGGACACCATGAAAAAAATACCGTAAAAAATAAAAACCTGCATACTCCCCAGTGGGCCAGTACATCCCTCAAGACAGAGTGCTATATTTTGCACTCCCAGTACATGGACACCTTAAGGCAAGCACCTGTGCCACCTTACGGTAGTGCTGGCCCTGACTATAAGGCAGTAAAAAATTATATAGGACCACATAGTCCTACAAAATAAACAAAAGAACGGCATTACATTAAGCAGACATGTGCAGCAGCATGTAGTAAATGTTGCAGCTTTGCTACCTTGATGTCTTAAGAAAACTGCAATATTGGTTTTGCACTTCTGCCTCAAGCACTATAAGTACACTACTTCATATGTCTAAAATAGGCAGATTTAGAAGCAAAACAAGAAACAAATGTAGTAATGTATATATTATTAGGACCTATTTACTGGATGCTCACTGTGAAGGGATGCAGGGAAATTTGTAAATATAAATTGCCCCATGGATAATTTAATGTAATTAATTGAAGTGTGAATTCAAATTGAATTTCAAATTATGATAAAATAGCCCAAAATTTGAAATTTATCTTTCCCCTAAAATTTTACATTCACTCAAAATTGACATTTTAAATGTACTCCTGCTTTTGGTGTAGCAAGTAAACAAACTCTACTTAATCAGAATCAGACTCTTGATTCTGGTTTCCATATATTTTTTTAAATTGTATTTTTTAAAAACTGTGTATATTGAGAAAAAGCAAAAATGTCCAATTTGCTGAGCTGGATTGCTGAACCAATGTTTGACAGGCAGTAAAACAAAGTGTGAGGTGAAGTCAGAAGGGCTTATCTTTCAACATGAGCAGTGACCCACATAAGAGGGAAACTGTGAGTACCAGAAAATAAGCAGAATGTGAAACACATAATCCCCCGAGCTGCTTCTGAAACTCACCCACACTGCGTTGTGAAGTCACAAGTACTCTGTTTAGAAAAAAAAATCAAGTAAATGCATGTATTTTACCAGACCACATTATGATCTCACTGTAATGTAACATTAAAGCTGTTATTAATAACATTTTATTACACATATAGCACCAAACATATATAGCACTTGAAACATATTGTAACTTTATAAACTTCTTTAGTCAGACACAAACGCACATTGGATGCCTTTGACATCTCTCATTGCATATGGATAAGACCATCAGATGTGGGTTGCCACAGGCACTAAGCACTGTGGCAGCAAATGACTGGTGACTAGGAAGGGGTTAACTTGGGGGTTACGTTATCCCTATGGGACTGTGACTCTTTCTGTGGGAAGCTCAGGTAGAGTAGGCCTGTAGCTTAACAAAATGAACGTGATTGGCTGTTGCTGGTGATATAGATTAGCTAGAGGATTGGATGACAGCGGTACAAGCCATGAAACTTGCAGATAAACAATGGGCAAGTGCGAAACAGATTGTGGGACACTGCTGAAGGAATTCAGGAACAGGAGTTGCACTTGTGAACCTCTACCTTCTGTCCCTGAGTGTTGTATAATTGCTGTGGTGTTTGTTTTGGCAAGCAGGGGCAAAGTCATCATTGTGGTTAAAGTAGGATGGAATACATTTTTTTTAGTGTGTTAAAAGGTGGTCAGATTAGTTAGGACTGACTGACAATTTTAAAGTAGTTATTGTAGTTAAGGTTTGTGCATATGTGCAGTTGGTAATGCCCTTAAATCCTTTACGTAAACACCACGGCTTTAGGCCATCAAAGCAAAATTAATTCCGGTGCCTTTAAAAAATAAAAAATAAAAATTACATCTAGTGTGTCTTTACTGTGTCGACTCTTCGTTTATCATGTTTAACTATTTGGAATATACGATTGCCTATCAGACATATTGGTGATCCTGTGGTCTTAGTTGATCTTCCATAGACTCCATTTTGTATTCTCACACGTGAAGAAGTATTGCATAGACCTGGTTACTGTTAGCTTCATCAACTAAGAGCTAAAGATGGCGTTTTTCTTCAAGACGAGAGAGCTTTGGAGAAGTATTTATTACTTCTCTCTTTCCTTTGGGCAACACCATAGAAATGTACTTGTCATTATGGCTGGTCTTTTCAAACAGTGCAAGACCCCACAAGTGACAGTGCCACTTTAACATATTTGTCACATCGTATTTACTTGATTTTTATGTTTTCTCTGTCCATGGTATAGTACTGCAGAATGTTTACGCTCTATAAATAATTATAGTAATTCTTTTATACAAGTAACTCAGTCTGACAGAGGCCTTTCTTCTAAGCAGCCTCATACAAACCGTATAATGATATAATGTCATTTTAGCCACATGGATTGGGGAACTTTATTTCAAGAGTAGCAAGGTCGTATTTAAAGATAAATATAAATATATGAATACTTTGGTGACAAATTCACTTTGAAAGAAACAACTACTTATATTATTGTCAAAGCATGCTCTTTGCAGACATTTTATAGCATTAAACGCTGTAAAGAAATTTATGAAAAGCAAGCATGAAACTAAGAGAAGACATTTTAAAAGTTACACTGACACATTAGCAAAAGTAAAATGACACTGATGGATGCTGCAGACACGATACCATTTATGTGCACCAATTTACCTGTCAAAAATGACAACATAAGATCAAACTTTGTCTGTACAGGAGCGCTTCTTTGAAGTTAGATTGCTCTGTTCTATTTCAGGAGCTTCCTTCACAGGCTCCTATGTAGGATGTGATGGCTTTTATTTAAGTTTTTTAATGTTTCAGTCAAGTACAATGTGCCCTTTAAGTCAGAATCAGTTTTGTTTTTGCTATGGACTGCAAAGCATGCCAAACCCAGGGACTTCCTCTTTGGTTTACTGTGTTTATAATTTAATTTTATCAACATTATGTCTTGCAAAGTGTACTGTTTTAAGTGAGCATTCATGTCTGTGAAAATACAACAAACTATATTTCCACTAACAATTTCCCAGGAAAATGCAATGTGACGTGTGTGTGTGTGTGTGTGTGTGTGTGTGTAGATATATGAGTTTACTATGCACAAATATGTAAAGAGAAGCTCATATGGAAAATTCTGTGAAACTTCCTCCACATATCTAAATACTACCACCATCCTCCCTTTTTCACTTTTCCTGCTGTGCTTGCTTTCTAATTCCTTTTTAAGAGCAAGTGTTCGGATGATTGCTCCTGTAGTGTTAAGCACTTGTCGAAGGTGTGAGAATAAGGTATTGACGCATGCATGAAAAGAAAAATGTTGCATGATTTTTCATCAAACCGTGAAATGTAGGGAATTGACAACAAGGGTTCCGAATTACAGTGAATTTAAATTTCAAATTGAAAACAAATAGCCAAACTCTAGCTGCGGTATAGCACAATTGGAGATTTTTTCCAGATTGGTGAGTGTAACCTCAATTGTAGTTATACAATTCAGATTAAAATTCAGAATGTAGTAAATAAAAAATAGTAAATTTAGCTGAGTTGATATTTTTTGTATGGAAACAAATATTGTCGTAGTAGCTATGTTAACAATTTTTGTATGGAAACAAAACCGTTTATTTTTTATTTTTAATGTTAACGTTTAAGCCTTCAATCTCTACACTGACTAATGGTGGGGAATTTTGCTATGTAAGTGTGTTGAGGTGTTAAGAAAATCAATGTATTTGATAATGCTCTAAAGCATATTGTTCCTCTTTTGTCCCTTGTAATGATGGAAGCTATTCATTTTGGCCTAAAGAGTGTGAATCCATTTTTATGATTTCTGCAATTCACTGTCTGGCAAATAAATGCTTTATTCTCCTTACAATACTCAGCCTGAACAGTCTGGGGTAAAAGACTGGCTTTCAGAAGGAACCTCTGCGTTTTTGCCAGCATTGTAGAAACTCCTTTGGGTTCCAGGGGTAGGCAACCTTCAGCATTCTAGATGTTGTGGACTACGTCTCCCATGATTCTTTTTTAAGAATTATGGCTTTAAGAGCATTATGGGTGATGTAGACCACAACATCTGGAGTACCAAAGGTTGCCAACTTCTAGGTTAACCTAATCATTTTATATCACTTTTTTCTGAGTTACTTCTAATCTGTGTATTTTTTTCTTGCTGTGTATACTATATTAATAACATTTTGATTAAAAAATACTTGCAACAACAGCAACAGTAAATCAGATAAAAGGGGAAGAAAACTGCAGCTTTTGGTTTAAATAGTAAAAAAAAATGGGACAATGCTTTGGAGTACGCTGATGAGAAACTGTGCAAGCTTGAATGCACTCCCCATAAATAGGTCACTATAGAAGACAGAGAAAGATTAACTACAGATTTGTATAATAGTAATTGTGCTTTAACCCAACCCAAGCAATACAAGACACATCGGGGAAGAAGAAGCTTTTGTGTGAAGCTTTAGAAAGGGAAATCATAACAATAAAAAAAACTGTTGTATGTTTCATAACGATTTATCAAGATTTGCGATTTCATATTCTATAACAGTTTAATGATATTGGGCTTGTGTCGTAAGTTCCATTGGCCTACATGTATAAAAGAGAACAATATATTTGTTTCCAGAAGATATTAGTTTTGTAGGAGTACAACAGATGTATAGCCCAGGGTATAAATATGCTTGTAAAAATTATGAGATGTCTATTAGCCAAACTGATTTTCTAAGGAGCCAAACTGAAGTTCTAGATGCATAAATAAACCATAAAAAGAAAATTCTAAAAAGAAAAGAATGTTGGAAAAGAAAATTTAAAAGGAGTGGAGAGGACAAAGAGGACAAAGAATAGAAACTATCTACACTTGGACAACATAAGAAGGAGTTTGGACACTGTGGTTAATTGTGCTTTTATAAAACACAAAGTAAAGAGATGTAATTAAATGGTTGATGGAGACAAGCAGGATGACGAGGGGGTCCAACATTTCTAATGATTTGCTCCTTGTGTATATATTTATAGCCTAGGTCAGTGTATAAGGATCAATGTGTCAAAATAACTGAATCTATGATGCAGTGTGAGTATATTTTGGGGGAAAGAGATGTGGGCCCATGTGACAGATGGTCCCAAAGTTACAACATACGCGGTCAATATGATTATATACGCGCAAATATATATGAGACAATACAATAGCAAGTTAAGAAAATATAAATGGAAAAAATGTGATAGAGTAATGTTTAAATATTGGCGGCAATAGGAAGCTGAATAATTGCTTGTGGAATTATACCTTATGTAAGAGTATTATGGTGTATGTGTGGGAAATATGTAACATATATTAAAGGAACACAATAGTGGTAAGAATGCAAACATGTATTCCTAGCGCTATAGTTTTCTAGTTCCTGTTCAGAGCCAGCCCTTCCCAAACCCAACTGCAAAACAAAATATGGAAAAAGGGTAAAAAGCTTTATACTTACCTTTTTACCAGTAGTGAGACCCACTCTGTGCTGCCGCCTGCTCCACTGCCCGTAATGTCATTCAGCAGGCATTCATTGCCTTCTCATCTAATCCAGTACTTCTCATAGAGAAGCATTGGGGACGAGAAGCGCATGAACGCTGCTTGTCCAATCAAAGGCTTCCTATAGCGAAGCTTTCAATCTAAAATCACTGCTTACTGCTTTAATATTTACCATGCTTACAATTCCATTACCAAATTCCTTTCCAAAATAGCAATGCCCATATGTGTGTTTGTATGGATTTCAGTTCATATCTGTGCATTCATAAACAATGCAACAACTTGACTGCCTAACCAGGAACCCCAAAAGCTCACCCATGCCAAATAATTACACACTTACACCACCTATATTTGCTAAGGACGTAGGCCACATCCTTTTGAGTTTCAACAGTTAACATTAGCTTTCCAAACCCTTAAATCTGTCCTACCACAAAGTAGACAAGTAACTGGAATCTTTGAGCTGTAGCGCTGTTCGCCTTAGATGTCCTTACAGACATATCTCCCTAGAGGCCACCAGAAGCGGCGTGGCCACATGCCACATTTCGTGCTGGCCACAAACTCCCCCAAACGGTGACAAGAAGAGAATACAGAAAACAAACAGGGGAGGAAGGGAAGGCAAGAACATTTAAAACGGGTGCCCTTGTGACAAGTTAGAATTCTCTCTTCTGACAGAGCTCCAGTACTCCAACAGATTTCTTCTTTTTGACTTGTCCCAGGCTAGAGGGATGGTGCAGCCAGACAACAGGTCAGAAGACTCTGTTACTGGGAGCCCTAAAAATCCACACAGGACACACAGTTCCAAAAGGAACTAACATGCACACTTTATTTTGAACTAGGACTAGCTTTGGGGACTAGTCTTTAAATATTTGGTGACAACCATAAAAAAATACACTTATATAGAGTTTTGAAAAACGAGAAATTATAATTAATACATGAACTATGAAATGCAAGTAACAATTTTAAACACACTAAAAATCAAAAATATATGCATTTTACCACGTATTTGGTTGCCCTCATTTCATACCAGCATTATGCAAATGTGCAAACTTCCATTCAGCCACCAGAGGGTAATGCAGCGATATTAAGTAACGATGAATAGTTTGTTTTTCAATTGCTACCATCTCAAGCCCTTTTCAGAGGCTCTTGGGACCCGGTCCATAGTCTGTGGGCAAGAGGCTGACCTGCAAGCCTCTCCAAAAGGCCATGGGAGCTTCTGTCACATCTTCTAAATGTATACATTGTAACATTTTATCTCCATCACCTTGTGTATTTTCCATGACCCTAACCAGCAGGCATGCACCCATTCCTATAGGTCTTGGTGTATTCTTTCTTGGACGAGGCAGAAGTCATTTTCACATTAGTATATTTTTTACTGTATGTATGTGTTGACAATTTCTTTAGCACAATGTAAAGATTAAATTTGCATAAAGTCCTCCATACAGTATATGGCATACACATGTTTTATGGATGATGCAAGTCCCTTCAAATATCAAGGAGGGGCATAGCAAATTTATTTTGCTCACTTTCACCAGAATGACTGATATGAGCTGAAAGATAAAGTGTTATTATACTACATATAGTCACAACTGATCAACTTATGCACCTCCAGGCATAGTGTGGGGGTGCACAAGGCAGTTGGCCTGGGCGCAACATTCTTAGGGGTGCAACATTTCAAAAGAAAATAGAAAAAAAACAAAACAGTACTCCCTCCCACTTACAAAGAAAATCTCCCAGTTTTCTAACATTCTACACAGTTTTTCAATATGACGGGGCGAATAAACATTGCCACTTAACAGTTGACAGTATTTTTTCTTGCAAAATACAGCCATACTGTCTTCATGTAATCCTTAGTGATACTATCTGCAAATGGTATATGACGCTATTAATAGGCATTATGTAAATCCGAATTAAATGGTATCATACTGGTATGTCAGGTGCCCGGAAAGCCTTACTTCTCCTTCCCTACCGGCCTCATCTCCATGGTGTATGTGACACTGATAGATGAGTTGTGCCATATAGATATACCGTATTTACTCTAATCTAATGCGCATCTTTTTTGGAAAATAAAGTTTCCAGATTTTTAATGCGTGTTACATTCAGGGCAAAATTTGAAATTGTCCAGCGAATTTCATTCTGGCGAATTCACATAGGCGAATTAAAGTTGGTGAATTAAAACTAGTGAATTCAAACTGGTGACTTCACACAGGCAAATTTCGTTCCTGAAAGAGGGCTTAAGAAAGAATAGACTTAACAAGTAACACTAAAATTTAAATACCATCAATGTTACTATGGTATATGACAATAAACAATTTCATGGTAGCACAATGTTGTATAGTAGTATCTTGTAGTAGTAGTATCTATAAATGCGCATTACATTCGCCAGCAAAAAACATTTTTCAGCTTCCAGGTTTCAAAAATTGAGGTGCGCATTGGAGGAGGTGGCTTTGCCTGCCAGAAAATACTGGTCCATTGCATCTTGATTGCAAATATAATCTCGATGGGATGGTGCTCCTAAACTAACATAATCTCTGGAGATGGTGTGGGTTGTAAATCCAGTCAGTCTCAGTCTGAGAATGATGGGAGTAGCTGTTTACAGCATCTGGCAGAAAAAGGCCTAAACAAAGTGTTCCCTAACCTTAAATGTGTGCATCACATGTGTGAGTTAGAAAGTACCCTAAACATTACCTGCTATTAAAGGCATTAATCTTACTGATGTTACTGATGATACTGCACTATTTTGTTGTAAATACAGTCCATGCGTGAATGTTCTTCAGGTTTCTGAGTGCGCATGTGCAAGTTTTATAGTATAACAATGTTACACGAATCTGTAGGCCCACTACATAAAAACATCTCTGATTGAAAAAGAAATGAAAGACCTTTGACCTATATGGAAAAAGAAAATTGCTTTATCTATTCATAGAGCACAGCAGCAGGAATTAATTGTCTGATTTCATGATAAGAAAACACTTGGATACATCCCAGCTATTTTATTGGACTGTTCTCCTCTGGCTGACTTGTCATTGCAATTGTTTCCCCATTAACTGATTACCTGAGCACCCGGCCTGAATTGTTATTTGTGCTTAAGTGCCTATGAATAGTAATTTAATTGAATACCTGCCAAAATAAATTGTAGGGATTGTTTTGTCTCTATCTGATTAAGCATATGTTCTAGCACATATGATTGGGCAATACTAGAATTATCAATAAAGGCTCCTGTCAGCTGAATCTGTCAGTCCTTGGCCTTTCTCCCAGAGACCAAAGCTGCTATATACAGTACCTGCGCTTGAAGGTGAACTGTTACGTCCCAGGATTTATATTATTATATTTATTTATCCCCTATATTTAACAAGTGTGAATTTGCGAGGTGTAAAAAAAAAGAATATTAATTCTACACCTCTCTATTTGGATATTGTGTGCTGCCTCCATCTTAGCTCCCTGTCGATCATTGTTCTAAACTCTGTCCTTTGCACCTGGCAGTCAGCATAGAAAATGCATATAGAGAAGAGGAGAAATTAAACAAGGTTTCTATTTGCTCTACTTAAAGCTGCATTGTCATGGCCGAATCCTCCCTCCCGACTCCACTACATCTAATTGTCCCCTTAGTCACCCCCAAATGCCCCTAATCCCCCCATATTACCTATTTTTGCATCTTTATTTTGTGCCCGGACCTAGGTCCTGGGCGGTGCTATCTTTGTGTGGGTAGAGGAAGTCCCTGTGGGACACGTCATCTGCCCACACTAGATAGCACTGTGAAATTCCCGCCCATGCCCAGTTAAACACTTGGGCATGCAAACGAGAATTTCATCTATTCATTAATTTGTCAGAAAGACGAATAAATTAATAGAAATTTCAAATGAATGAACGAAGACATCTTCATTCGTTTGGTTTAATACAAGGAAGGAGCTACCGGCGCACAGCTACCTCCTTGTAATATGTAAAAATAGAAGTTGATGGGGTTTTTTTCCATCTGATTTTTTTGCACTTGGGTTTTTTATTTTATTTTCATAGTTCGACGGGTATTATGGATTTTTATTTGCCCTTTTTGGGGGCTGAAAAAAGAAGATTTTAGAAAAAAAGAAGACATCAAATGGTAAGTTATTTTTTATTTACAGTGATTTAGTTTTATTGTTCCCCCTCACCATTGTTAGGGTGAGGGTGATAGGTAGGTCTTTATTAAATGTATTTTGGGTGGTGGGGGTCACCTGGGGTGGCTTATGGGTGTGGGGAATTCCTATCGAAAATTAAGAACAAATTTAATTTCAGCATTCTTGAGAAGAAGAGTAGACTAGATGTTATAGTCATTTTAGAGAACTGCTTTTCATCATATGTTGCATGACTAAATGTTAGTAATAGCATGTTTTTGTATTATATGTTTTTAAAATTAGTCACTTATGCCTTAGCTTGATTGTTGCATATGTGGGTATATTGTTTAGTGCTTTAACCTTTAATATTTGTTGAGTATAAACTTTTGTATTAATATATTCAGATTTTTCTTTATTTTTTTAAAATTTTTATCATGTCTTACTGACACTGCTTGCTAATTTTAACTGACTGACAGTAGTTGCTAACGGCCACAGGCAAGGAAACTTTGTCTGTGCTGATGTATAGGTTTAAAAGACAGTTGGCATGAACTGGTAATTCATGTTTCAGCTACAGAAATAAAAAATAAAATAAAAAAATAAGTCACATATTCTTAGGCACAGTCTCATTTTCTACAAGGATTATTGCACAAAATCCCAGGTGTAAAATTGTCTGCGTTAATACAATGGTAGAAGAGGCCACTGTTTCTTTTGTGTATACACATAAGTATAATTATGGCTATGGTGATCTCATTGTAAGCATGAACCTATTGTATTTAGCACCTATTTTATCACTTCCAGCTTTGGAAGTGATTATGGGGTCCACATATCAATATTAAACCATGTATTCACTGTTTAACAGAGATGTTTGGTCCAAGATGCTTAGTATATTACTAACTACTACTACTAATAACCATAATGTCACAGTTTTTTTTTTGTGCCCAAACATGCATTATCTCAAAAGTACCTCTAGTGCAAGCATGTCAAACTCGCGACCCATGGGCCGCATATTTTTTGCAGCCCGCGAGCTTGACATGTTTACTAAAGCAGAGTAGGCACCTGCTCTCCCCACATTGCAGGTGCCTACTCTGCTCATTTACCTGGCCGGGGGAGAGGTTTCTGGCGGCAGCGAGGGAGCTCAGTCTTCTTGCTCCTCACTGCTCCCTCGCGTGCGCCGTCTGAAGTGAAGCCAGGCACCGGCATATGACTTCATATTCCGGCACCCGGCATCACTAAACTGCGCGAGGGAGCAGTGAGGAGCAAGAAGACCGAGCTCCCAAAAGAAGTTCAGGGAGAGGTCCCACACCAGCTCCCAAAAGGTAGGGAGCAATGAATAAAATTATGTGAGTGTGTGCAAAAATGTTGAAGTGTGTGTGACTGTCAGTGTGTGTGTGTGTGTGTGTGTCTGTCTGTCTGTCTGTCTGTCTGTGTGTGTGTGTCTGTCAGTGTGTGTTGGTCAGTTTTTCGATGGCCGCGGCTTGACAGTGGAGAACCTGGTGGGGCACGCAATGCCACATTCTGACGTGACGTTAACGTGCTCCACCTTCACAGGTTTTCAAGGAGTAGCAGGAAGATCCATTTGGCACAGGATGCGGATGGCGCCATTGGGGGTATACCAAAGGCTGAACTCCGGAGTTGCATACTGGCAGCGTCAATGTGAGTGGAGTCTGCTTGTTGGCTTATATTGTTTTTTGGGTTTTTTAAACAAGGGTTGGGATTTAGTACAGAGGGGGGGGGGGGACTTTGAATTAGTACAGAGAAAGGGCTGTGAATTAGTACAGAGGGGGGAACTGGGGTTTAGTAGAGGGGGGATGTAGTTTTTTGGTTTTTTTATACTGTACTTTTTAAAACAAACCTACGTTTCTATGAAAATTTAAGTTTTTTTTTTTTTGCAGCCCACATAAACTTAAACCTTGTTTATGTGGCCCGTGCTAGCATTTGAGTTTGACATGCTTGCTCTAGTGCAGTGATGGCGAACCGGTGGCACGCCGGGCGCGCTCTGTTGGCACGCAGCCATAGGTCGCCGGGAGAGGGGGCCGCTGGCTGTCTGCAGACCTCTGCCTCCGGGTCGGGAGGACAGGGGGAGGGCTCTAGGAAGCAGCTCCCCTGTCCTCCCGCGCGATGCTGTGTGGAGTTTTGCCGCGCGTTACTATGGCAACGCTCCACACAGCATCGCGCGGGAGGACAGGGGAGCTGCTTCCTAGCTGCCAGAAACATACTTACCATCGGACCACCAGGGATGGCTGTGTTCCCTCCTCCCCTCCCCCCCCGGTTGTGGTTTGGGCACTCGGGCTCAAAAAGGTTCGCCATCGCTGCTCTAGTGTGTATCTTGTTTAATGCTGACTCTGCATATTTTATCGTAGACTGATTGAGCATAACAGAAGAAGAGAAAATATATTGAGTTAAAGGGTTTCTCAACTCTTTTTCACTATTGCTTTAGTTTAATATATAATACACTATTGGGCACTAGTAACTTGTAACACTAGTCTCCCAAAGCTTTCCAAGCAGGCAAGATGGCAGATTGGACACCAGCACTGCGAGGAACAAAAGGTGAGTAGCCCACTTTTTTTAGTTCTTATAGGTGGGTGCCATGGACGGGGGACCTAAACATCTACCAGGGCACTATAGCATTAGGAATACACATTTGTATAGTGATCCTTTAACTCACACTTTGGATGGATTTAGAATGGCTCACAACATAAATGATAATATTCACTGTTTGTCCCTTGGTCTCGTCCTCAGGGTTATTCACTATAGTGAGGGATTCTGGGAACTCAAACTGGATTTCAAGTTTAACATAGGCAAACACAAACAGAATGACTTGGAGAATTGTTTTTTCTTTGAAATTCCAGTTCAATTTGCTCTCAATTCCCAACATTTCTTAT
Source organism: Pelobates fuscus (assembly GCF_036172605.1). NCBI lineage: Eukaryota > Metazoa > Chordata > Amphibia > Anura > Pelobatidae > Pelobates > Pelobates fuscus. The sequence continues at coordinate 157,359,776 of NC_086320.1, forward strand.
TTTGTTAGTGTACTGTACGCTGTTTGGAGGAAACATAATTATTAAGGGTTTGGGGTTGATTTTCTAAATTATTTTCTTAAGGTTTAAATAACTAATCAGGAAAATTCTTCAACACAGCTCCTCTGTTTTAGCCTAAATGATTCCATTTTGAATTTAATTTCCTACAGATTAGTGAGTTAACTCAGAGTCTTGGTTTCCTTTCAAAGTTTGTTCTATACTGATTTGAAAGTGCACTTTTCTCACTAGTACGTAAAAGGTGAAATGTGTCATTATGTATAAGATTTTGGATTCTGGGATTTGTCACATGAGAAGAGTGTAATTTATATGTTATATTCACCTGCCAGATTGTCTCTGCTGAATTGCAGGTGCTATTGACAGAAGCAGTTAACATTATTAAGTACCTTGTTGCAATGAAAGTTTACACTTCTGACAGGCATGACTAAGATATGATGTTGGGGGGGCGGGGCCTGACCGCTGAGCCGTGCAGACGTGTCGCCCTGGGGCTCCCGCATCAAGCGACTAACTGAGTCGGTAACCTGCTCGGTAAAGCGGTTACGAGACATTCTTAGTCCCTAACGAGACAGACAAAGCTGGGACCTACCGGGGGACACCAAACATGTCTCCCAAATGCAAGGAATCTCCGCATCGGCATCTGCGGCCTACACACGCGGCAGGCGCGGGGGGGACTGCCGCTCCCCTGTTCCTGTCAGCCGTGGAAAGACCAAGCTTGCACCTCCGTTCCCCCCCCCCATGGACCGGTGGGGGTCATTCCAGTCCCCGCCAGCCTTAAGCACAAGGCACTACCACTCTCCCGACCAAGCGGTAACGGAGACGGCCAGCGCAAGATGGCGGACAAGCACATGGGAGCAGAGCTCAAGTCACCACAACATCCTGACGAGCAGCTCACTCTGACGGAGCACTACTCCACACAACTAGACATCATATTACAGCGCTTCTGGGACAACATGGAGCAACGTAGTAAGCAGACACCCCATGCGCCGGAACGGAGGGCAGTGAAGCAGAGAGAGCAGAGCGGGAAGGGGCCACGCTCGGGCACCTCACGCAGAGTCGCACGCACTGTTCACGTTGGCAGCCTACCTGGGCCGAAGGCCACACGCAGATCAATTCCGCAGCACCGACCACACCGCCGAAAGCCCGACCGCCGCAGGCGGTGGCAGAACAACCGGGCTTTCCAGGACGCCCATGAAGGGGTAGACCCGACCTCATCGAGACACCGAGTCTGTGGCTCACGGGTGCTGGCCTTACCAACTCAATTATGACTCAATTATCTCTCAGGCACAGAGGAGGAGTTTGTAACTTGTAACTAGTCCCCTCTCAGGTCCAGGAGAGGGATTATCCAATTTTTGTGGGAGTGTCAGCGGCGTGCTTAACTGTGTCTGAAATTGTATAAAAGCAGGCCATCTGGCCAGATTAAAACATTCCAGTTTGTACTCCCAGAACTATGTGTCGTCTGGTTACTGGGAGGGGAAAGGGCTAATCACTAATCACTGTTCCAGTGTGGAAAATTCAACAGGGAAAGTCCTTGTAAGGACTAGAGCTCCCAGGACTGAGTGTCGTTCAGTGCCTGGGGGTGGATAGAGCAAGTTCCCCATTCGGCTCCAGGAGGGAGCGGTTCCAGGACCCCAGTCAAGCCACGGCAACTGTGGGCAACTGCGGTTTGTCCTCTCTTACAGCTAGGAAGCGGTCCTTGGCGGAGTTACCCAGTCAGGGGTACAGTGAGCTCCGTTACAACCCTTATATGTGATAATTGAAAAGTAGGTAACAACATTAGAAGAACAGACATCCTATAACTGGCATATAACACAGGCAATAGAAGATAGATATGAATATATGCTACTCCTTAACATTACACGGTTTTTTGTTTTTTTTATCCTTTCTTTTTCTCTACTGAAATAACTTCTCAATACTGATTCCAAATTCCCACAGCCGGATAGAAAAATACAGGAATTTCCTTTACAGCATTGTTAACTAGCCCATGTTTGAGTTATCTACAATTGTAAATGTTGTCTTGAGTTTACTGAAATAGAAATATACGATAGCAAGCTTTCTTTAAAGGGTTTTGTCACCTTTATTCTAGAAACAGAGGAGACATTGAACATTTGGCCTGTAATGTGCTGCTGCAATCCACTAATGAAAGCATTCAATGATTTTCCAAGAACAGACACTATAGCAAAGATGATTTTCCTTGATTCTTACAGTTCATTTAATCTCTGATTTTTAACAGTAAAAAAAAAAGTGAAAGACTTTTTAGAATGCCAAAATTTCCAAGGCCGAATTGTAAATACATGCATTATGCAGTATTTAAGAGGTATGGAATAAGACGCTGTATAACTGTGCGGGTTCTATTTCAAACGGCAAAGTACTTTCCTGAAAAGTATATAATTGCATTTCTTTGGCACAGCTTCAGCCAGTAAGATGGCTTATTCATGAAACAGATGCTTGCCAAATTGCTAGGAGATTGACTGTCTATTTCCTCTTCAATAAGAGGATATTTTCTTAAAACAAGCAGGCCTTGGAATTTAATCAGAGGTAATCTTGTACCTGAGGTATTTTTTGTGTATTTTTTTCTAACAAAGCTCAATTTTCATATGAGAGGGTTTGCTATGAAATATATATTAGTGGATCAATTGCCAGAATTTGCCTAGAATATCCTAAATTTGTACAGTAAAATATAATTCCTGACAGCCTTGTAAAAAAAAAAAAAAAAAAAAAACTAGTGACCAAAAGGAATGCCTGCACTTTTTCAGCAAAATCGACAGGGAGGGAAATTAGAAATTACTTGAAATATGTGAACAAGGTTGAGTACCATTGGTAAAGCAGGGTCACAGTGGTCCTAAATTCATGCAAATGAGAACTTAAAGGGACACTTTAGTAACAGCCCACCGTGCTGCAGCTCAGTTTCAGGGTCTTGGCAATCTTCTTATAGCCTAGGCCATCTTTATGTAGAGCAACAATTCTTTTTTTTTTTTTTTTTCAGATCCTCAGAGAGCCATGAGGTGCCATGTTGAACTTCCAGTGACCAGTATGAGAGAGTGTGAGAGCGATAACACCAAATTTAACACACCTGCTCCCCATTCACACCTGATACCTTGTAACACTAACGAGTCACATGACACCAGGAGGGAAAATGGCTAATTGGGCCCAATTTAGACATTTCTATTTAGGGGTGTACTCACTTTTGTTGCCAACGGTTTAGACATTAATGGCTGTGTGTTATTTTGAGAGGACAACAAATTTACACTGTTATACAGGATGTACACTTACTACTTTACATTGAAGCAGAGTGTCATTTCTTCAGTGCTGTCACATAAAAAGATATAATAAAATATTTACAAAAATGTGAGGGTTGTACTCACTTTTGTAAGATACTGTATATATATATATATATATGGATTAGTTTAACTACCCTGACCAATGGCGCTCGCAGATGCCACCATTCACCACCTTCCAGAGCGTCCTTTTCTGCTCCTGACGTATCAGATGCCAGGAGCCAATATTACAGCTATGCTCTTGCACATGCGCGAGAGTGCTGCATTGAGGTAGCATTGGGATCTACAGCCTTGAGGCAGCTGTCACTGGTGACGGCTGGGGATTGCACTTCTTGATGGTTCACTCCGCCCAGTGTCATGTCAAGAGTTGCCAGGCAGAGGAAAAAAATACTGAGACAAAGTAGTCCATACTTTGTCTCAGTATAATTTGTAATTTCCCATTTAATACATTATGCTTTCTCTTGCTTATAGAAAGTATAATTAGTTTATATCCTGTTTTACGTGTTTGCCCTAGCAGGAAAGATGGCTGCATTTATTCCGAGGCTTTATTGGTCTGCTATAGAGCTATTTATTTTAATAGACGATGGGAAAATGGGAGACTAAAAAAAAAAAACTAGAATAACTAGAAAAAATGTAGAAATGAATAAGATTAATTGTACTTTTATAATTCTTTATTTTTCATTGTGCAAAAGTTAACAAGGCCGCTTACCATGCCACAACGGCGTGTGTAAGCACAGTGATAATACAGTTGTACATTTATGTGGCATTAATGTCATGGCACATTTTTTAGGGGAAGTTATAATCAGGCTGTATATACATGACGAATTGTAGGTGCTAACAATATAAACAAGCAAAGTTAGAGGCTTAATCTGCATGAGGTGGTGATAAGTGTGCTATGTGGAGTTTCCGCGTGTTATGGGATTAAGGCCCAGGCTATGAACATTAGTTTGTTTTGCGAGATCAGTTATGCGTTGGTTTGTGTATAGTTAGTCTTAAGGAGGTCGGAGGCAAATGTTTAGATATGGTCAGCATAGTACTGCAGTGTGCAGTCAGACAGGAGTCTGAGTCGAAGCATAGTATGCAGCTCACTATATGTGTGATCCAGGCAGTATGTTACAACGTATAGGCATAGGTGTGGTATGAGTGGTGAAAGTTTATAGTAAGCATTTCTTGTGGTGCAACTCAGTGTGTACATTCAAATGTTATATAGCATGAAGATAGGAGGCATGCATTAAGAAGTACAGTAGGTATTATGAGAGAGGTATACTTGTGTCTACTGGATAAAACAAAAATTTGCATCACATAGAAAAATAAAAGATGATAAGAGACAGGATAGCGTCTGTTTTGTGTGTAGATTGTATGCCATTTCCCCTGTTTTACAGTGGGTAAGGTAAATGGCCTTGCGGGTAAGACATTTTTAACCTATGCCCGCCAGAGGGTATACAGAGTCCCGTACCCAGGATAAGTTGCTGCAGGCTGCCCCAGCCTACTAAGTGTCGGCAGGTTGTGGCTGTCGCTGGTGGGGGTCCCCTTGGTACCTCAGGTGAAGCATGCACTCTGGCGTGGTACTGCCGCTGTCTTGGCTGTCTCGTGTGTGGGGGTTTCTATTCTCAGCTCCACGCGGTCGAGTAGCCCCGTGAGGAGGCAGGTGGTGACGCTTTCTCCGGCGCCGTTTGTCAGGGCTCTTCGGCTTGGGGGTTGCTTGCCTGTGTCGGGGGCTAGGGGATGGCACTTCAGGCAAGTTCACATCTGCCATGGGAGGCTGAACTTGTTTCATCCTGCGTGCTAGTTTCCTCCAGAAGGCCGCAAATGTGAGTTCTATCCGTGCCAGGATATCGGGTTCTCCCTCACCATCGCTTGGTGTACACGTGGCGTCCACCATTGTGTTCCGCTCTGACACTGCAGGTTGTCTGTATGGGTTTGTTGATTGCCTCTTGCATAGCCGGGCTTTCTCCCAGGGGGGGGGAGGGGGGATGATCGTGTCTTCTGAGCCGCCAGCGAAAGTACGGGCAGAGCGGCGTCTCTACCCAGTTCCAGCGCCCGCAGGCCGCAATCAGTCATCTCGGGCTTCCTTGCACCGTTTCTCTTGAGAGAGATATCCAGAGGTTCGTTAGGGCTTGCTGAGCTCAGGTAAGGTAACCTCGGTAAGATAAAAGGCTGTATTTGCGATTATTTAACAATTAGTCGAGTTTGGCTGTGGGAGCCCAACGAACACGCGTCTAGCCAGGAAGCTGGTCAGGCTCCGCCCCCTTAATTGTACTTTTAAACTGTGCAATGGACAAATTCTGTGGTCTTATTGAAATATTTCCTTAGCTTTTTGTATATATATATATATAACATTTTATTTTTTTAGTGTGGTGCTCTTAAGTTTGCACTAACAGCATTTTTATTTTTTTACAAAAGCAGCCAAATATTCTACAGTACAATGAATAAAAGATAAGGAAATAAAATATTTTTTTATTCTGCTTGAATAGATTTATAAAAAAACACTTCTTTTAGAGCTGTCTGCTGATCATAAAATTTGATGTACGTGAAAACCAGCACACTGCTGCAAGACAGTGGGCTAGAGCTCACAAAAAAAGGCTAGGGGCGCATATCATAGCAAGCAGAGTAGGCACCTGCATCAATGTGCACCTTGTAAATGGCACTGTCAATGGCAATCACTGACTGCCTCTGGGAATATGCCAGAGACCTGCCTTATTGTAGGATTGTCATCGTGCTCCCTGCTTGCAAAGTGTGTCATCCTACGGTAGCTAATCCCCTGCTGGATCTGAAGTCGTGGAAGAGATCTGACACCGTGCAACAGCGACTGGAATCTCTGCCATAGAAAATCTCCTCAGGGAGTCTGACCAAGCCCAGTATAGGGAGAGCAAGTCAATCACCTAGCTACAAGAACAAACAAGACAGGACCGCAACAAGTTATCCGGGCTTAGACATCTAACACTCCATTCTTATCCATCTCAAAGAGTGTACAGTAGTGCAGATCTATTAAAAATCACATACCTATTTAGTGCTAGCGCCCTAGCAGGATTCAAACTAAAGCACTAACATCTCCATTCAGCTCCATCATGCATTATTTACTTTATATTTAAATGGTACCCCAAGGGTTCTGTGGACATGTACCCGGGTTTAGACATATTACGTCATTATTAGTGTTAGTGTCCTGCTGGCATACATTTCTTTATATATAGTTCCATGACTGCTGACTCCTTCGATCACCAAATCCCGTTACCCTTCCATTCCCAATAAGTAACGCAACACCATGTTAAGTGGGTAAGGGCAACGGCCACAGCTTTATGTAAACCAGCATAACCAAATACTGTCAGCTGCTGGTTTTACCCAGCAGACAGGCACACTTAAAACTTCTTCCAGAGCCTCTTCAGCCTGTCCTTCGTCATCAACCAAATTCAGGCTGCGACCCCCCAAGCCCGTCCGGGCATTATTCATTTACCAAACTTGCTGGCACAGGAAATCCGCCACCGCAGACCCCACCCCTAGTAGAGGGAGGGGGATGTGTCCCCCAAAGCCAGCGCCTGTGTCATTATTGCTTGTTATAAATTATTATAAATTATTATTATTATATTATTGCTTGTTTTAAATGTATCTAAACCAACATGAGTAAGATGTACCAAAGCAGTATGCATAGCATTAGGTTATCTCCTTCTAGTTCTAGTTTTTTATTTATTTTTTTTGCACCTTCCCTTCGTATTTCTACTCATTTCTGTTGTTAAATGTTGATTTCTTTATATACCCAATAAATGTAAAAATGTTTTTTTAAATAATTTTCAGTGAAAATAGTTTGAAAAGGAAGAGGAGACTATAGGGAAAAGGTAAGTTTCAGGTGACAGACCCACTTTAAAGCATGTCAGCAATGCACTGGCACTAAATATTGGTAAACATACAGCAACAATATAAGTAAACTAACTGAACGCATGCAGGCATACAGCATGTACACATACAGAAAGACGGTATGACATAGCACCTTTTTTTGAAGGGGAAGGGGTGTTTGCTTAGGTGTGCGGTCAATTTATTTATTTAAAGAGAAACTATAGTGCGTCCCCCCCCTCCCCCCCCCTTTCACTTACCAGAGTCCAGCGCCAATGTTCTCTCTGCGCTGGTTCAGGCTTTGCATCCGCTCCACCCCCGCCTGCAGTTGAGACCTAATGTGAATGTGCAGCAATGGCCGCGCTCGCATGACTATTTCCCACATAGGAAAGCATGTGGAATGCTTTCCTATGTGGTTTTACATGACACTGGCTGTCTTAATGCATAGCGGGAGGACATCCAGCGTCAGTCAGGCGACCAAAAGTGGAGTTAACCCTCAAAGGTAATTATTGCAGTTTGGGACTATGTAACCAAAACCATTTCAATGAGCTGAAGAGGTCTGGTGCCTATAATGTCCCTTTAAAGGTGTCTACAGAGGTAAACTAGGACCTGGATTAAGGCATTTATGGTATTTTAAACAAAAGAGCACAATTTCATTAATCTATGACAAATGCAGACACTAGCTAGCTAGTTTGTTACTAGCAAACACTGCAAATCTAGGGTGGCAAACTATGCTGTGAGAATCCATTTTATTTATTGCATACCCTTCCTATGCCCAAGCCTGTCAGGGTTTCCCGATGTTTGGGGTTTGTCATGCCCTGACATAGACTATTTAAACAAAAGCATCATTGTGCACAAAAAATGCACTACAGCAACGGAGCTCTTTAAATGACGAAAACAAACAAACAATGGTTTAATACTTAACTGTACGGTGTCAGTTTTGTCTATATTATAGCTGTAAAATACTATGGTCTTATTATTGCTGTTAGGTTCCTATGTACATTAGTGTTTCGTTTTCGGGAGAGGGAGAAAGCTTTCATACAGCATAAAAGTACATTATTCTCCAGTGAAAAGAATAGAATGTAGCTGAAAAACAAATCATTATTGAGACTTTTGTTCCAGAAGGATGCACCAAGACCTTTTTGTGAAAAATGCCCTCTAATGCATTGTATGCCTGTGGAGATGTAACCCGATTCTGGTGTACAAAGGGATGCTCCTGTACAGCACACAGACCTCCTTATTGATTGGTGATATAACTGGCCTGTTGTACAGGATGATGTAATGCTGATCAAGTTACTAAAGAAAGTGACCTTGAGGGAGATCAGATGACTGAGCTGCAGAGGTGGATGAGAGCTAAGCAAGTTACCTTGTTTCTTGTGTTTCTTGCTAAATTGGCTATATCCTTACAGACACATTGCAGGAATAGATTATAGAAGCAATCCTGTTTAACTCAATAAGAGAGCCTTGCATTAGTGAAATGGATGCTACATACTAAAAGCTGTATTACACAGCAGCACGGATCAAACTAAGCAATTACTACATTTATAAAAACAGATATATTTTCTATTTTTGTAAATCATATATTATGATGGCATTCGAACGGACACCAGTTTCTACTGCCCTGATTGTCCCTCTCAGCCCAGCCTTTGTATTGGGAACTGCTTTAAAGTATTTCATACTCAGGGCCAATACATTCTCAATACAATTAATATTTTTGTTGTAGTTCTTCTGTTATCTGACCACTGACTATAATGGTTAGAAAATGACGACTTATTAAGGCACAATATATGCCATATGAGATACCCTGGAGTGTCTATTTTCACAAATGGTAGGCCTTTGTGCGGTTATTGAAACAGTCATACTGAAACCACGGAGCAACGCAGGGAGAAGTGGGCCTTGACAGAGCCAGGAGTAGGCAGGTGAAGTTTAGGTCAAGGGGTTGTCCTAAGGTTTGTGCTAGGGGGCGTGGTTTAGAAGGGATGTTAAATAGCGGCCATTTTAGGGTAAGTCCATTCTAATTTGAGCCTTTCTTACCTGTAAATTGTTGCAGGTCGGCTGGGCTCTTCTTTTCTTCTTTTTCAGGTGCAGCATGGCTTCTTTGGAAGAAATCTTGTCGGGTGTGCGGTCTGTGGTGAAGGAGAAGGGTATGGCGTGGCTGCAGGAGCAGTTGGGGGTTCCGAGCACGTCTGCTCCCCCCCATGCGGTTCCGGAACGGAGGCCGGAGAGGAGAGCCAGGCCGCCTCAACGGCTGAGTCCTGGAGCGGGTCCGGCTGCACGACGGAGGAGGAGCTCAGCGGGCAGCAGTTTGAGGCAGGCCGTGGCACCAGCCGGAAAACAAGGACGGGGAGTGAACCGCCGGCCGGGACCGCCAGCCGGGCGCAACGCCGGGGCGGTGAGGTTGCAGGCCAGGAAGAGGCCTCCCTCGTCGAGCGCCCCCTGCCGGAGGGAGGCGGGGGGACAGGCCAGTGCTGGAGTGGACATAGAGGACTCGGTGGAAGGGTCCGATGGCAGCCCAAGACGTCCCGGTGAGTCGCCCCCTGGGGGCAGAGCTGAGGGGCAGGGGAGGGTGCATGGTACTGGCAGTGACAGGGCAGCGGTCTCCCAAGATTTGGGGGGGGACCAGGTCAGCATGAGGCAGCAGGCAGCGACTGGAGCTAAGGACAAGAGGGATGGTGCTGTTGATTTACAGGAGCGGAGGAGCGTGACCAGGAGCATAGGACGAAGGGGTGACGGACGCAGCAGTGGTGTAGCTGGGGTCTCTAATGCAGCAAGGAGCAGTAGTGTGGAGCGCAGTGGAGACAGGTGTGCAGGTGTACAGAGGGGGACGACGACAAGCACGGTGGCCACAGGACAGCGGGTGGCTGGCCGGAATGACGGTGGCACCCAGGACAGCAGTGGGCGGGAGGCCATTAGGGGTCGCTCCCAGGATCAGCGGGATAGGAGGAGCGCCAGCAGTGGGAGCAACGGTGGACGTCAGCGTGGAGGAGCAGAGTGTAGGGACAGCAGGCGGAGATCTGAAGACAGACGGAGGCTAGGGGACAGGAGCCCAGTGAGGAATCGGAACAGGGGGAGGAGGTCTGTTTCCAGGGACAGGTGGAGGAGGCGCAGGCACAGTGAGTCAGGATCGTCAGAGAGGAGTTATGCTACTCGGAGGAGGAGGAGAAGCGAGCAGGAGGGACGTTACAAGCGTGGGAGTGGGGATGCCACGTCTGCTCACAGGGAGGAGGGGCGGGTGGGACTGCAGTCGGACAGTTCACCCAGGCTATATTCTCCTTGCAGGTCGCTGTGTAGGACGCCCACGGGAGCGAAGCACGAACAGGCGGGCAGGAGTCGGCGTCCACTGGTTCCTTCTGGGTCGGCTGATGCTGTGGACAAGATGGCGCCCCCGCGGCCAGCAGCGGCCGGGGGCTCGAGCGGTGAGTCTCCAACTGCACCACACTCGGGGAATTTACTGGGGTGTTTGCGATCATTGTTAGAATCATGGTCGGGGGACGGGGGGTCACCGACGCAGTTTGAGAAGGTGTGGGTCGCGGATGGCGGTCGGGAGGCGGGGTCGAAGGCCGCAGCGGCCGCAGCGCTGAAAGGGGGTGAGGCCAACACCAAACCGGGTCAGGGACTGACTGGTGGGGAAGGAGATCTTGTCGATCTCTGCGGGGAGGTGACGGATGCGGCGCGGCAGAATGTTCATGTGTCTTTTGCAGGGCCGCTGGGGTGCCACTTAAAGGTGGAGATTAAGGATAAGATATGGAGAGGGGAGTTTGTGGAAATATTTTCCCTGCTTCCTCTGGAGGAGTTTTTGGATTTGAAAGAGGAGGATAAGAAGGATGCTAAAAAGGAGGAGGAGGAAAAGAGGCGGAGGTATCGGAAGATACCCAAGTCCTTTGGGAACTGGTTGAGAGCCTTTTGTATTTTGGCGAGCGTGATCGGGGAGAAATACCCTGATCGCTGTTCGCAACTGTTTTGTTATTTAGACGGGATTGGGGACGCGTATCGAACCTACGGGGGTTTGGCGTGGTGGAAGTATGACGAACAATTTCGTCAACGCTTAGCGGCTAATCCGTCCATGCGGTGGGACCAGATGGACCTGCCTTTGTGGATGAGGCTGATGATGGCACAGAAGAGTGCCCCCTTTCTCGGAACAGCCGGCGCGGGCTCGGGTACCGCGTCGGCGGGACAGAAGAAGGGGTTTTGCTGGCTCTACAATGAGAGCCAGTGCAAGTGGGGAGCGTCCTGCAGATTCAAACATGAGTGCTCCGGTTGCGGGGGCAATCATGGAGTTTCCAGGTGCTTTAGGAAGGGTAAGCCGAGCGTTGGAGGGGGAGTCGCCGGTGCATCCGCTGCTGCGTCTGCAGCGGGGGGCGTCACCGGTGAAGGTAGGCGCGATGCTGCCTTGGTTAAGAATGTACGATAACCAGGAGGTGGCGAGGTTTTTGCTGCTCGGTTTTACAGAAGGTTTCAGGATTCCGTTTCAGGATAGGGCTTCGGGAACGTTGTGTAAAAACTTGCGGTCTGTGGGGGAACATCCAGGGGTAGCTCGAGATAAATTATGTAAGGAAGTACAATTCGGGAGAATGGCGGGGCCATTCCCTCACCCGCCGTTGGTTGGTTTGCGAGTGTCTCCACTCGGGGTAGTCCCCAAGAAGGAGGTGGGTAAATTCCGTTTGATACATCATTTATCGTACCCACACGGGGCTTCGGTTAATGATGATATCGATGAGGCCCTGTGTTCTGTTTCCTACACGTCATTCGACAGGGCTGTTGAGTTGGTTAGGAAAGCAGGTCAGGGGGCACTGATGGCGAAGTTGGATGTGGAGGCAGCTTTTCGGCTGCTTCCCATACACCCGGATTGTCATCACTTATTGGGGTGCTATTTCGAGGGGGGGTATTTTGTGGATTTGTGTTTGCCTATGGGTTGCGCCATATCGTGCGCTTACTTCGAAAGGTTTAGCACCTTTTTGGAGTGGGTCGTGCGGCGGGAATCGGCTGGGGGTGCAATAGTGCACTACCTCGACGATTTTCTGTGCGTTGGCCCGCCTCACACGGAACGCTGTAGTCAGGTGTTACAGACCTTTCAGTGGGTGGCGCAAACATTTGGGGTGCCGTTGGCTGAGGACAAGACGGTAGGGCCCACCACGTGCCTAAGCTTTCTGGGGTTGGAGATCGACTCGGTGAGGAGAGAGTGTAGGTTGCCAAGGGACAAGCTACACGCCCTTCAGCGGCTGGTGGTCACGGTTGAGAAGGCAAGGAAGGTGACCTTGCGTGAGCTTCAATCGTTGATAGGTAGTTTAAACTTTGCGTGTCGGGTCATTCCGATGGGGAGGGTGTTCTGCAGGCGGTTGGCACGGGCGACGAGTGGTGTTAAAAAGCCGTCGCATTATGTCAGAGTTTCGGTGGACATGAAGGAGGATTTAAGGGTTTGGGCTAGGTTTTTGAGTGAGTTTAATGGGAGAGTGTTCTTTCGGGATCCGGTGGGATCCTCCGCGGATGTGGGTTTATTTACGGACGCATCGGGTAGCGTCGGGTTCGGGGCGTACCTGGCTGGAAAATGGTGCGCGGAGAAGTGGCCGGAGGCGTGGAAGGCGAGCCCTTTAATTAGGAACTTAGCCTTTTTGGAATTTTTCCCAGTTGTGGTGGCGGTGTCGTTATGGGGGGCGGAGTTAGCCAATAAAAGGGTAGTGTTCAATTCGGATAACATGGCGGTGGTTCAGGCTATTAATGGTTTATCTGCTTCCTCCTGGCCAGTGGTACAGCTGTTGCGGCAATTGGTCCTCTTGTGCATGTCGTGTAATATTGTGTTTCGTGCTCGGCATATTCCGGGACTCGACAATGTTGTTGCTGACGCGCTGTCTCGCTTGCAGTGGGAGCGCTTTCGGGAGGCGGCACCGGAGGCGGAGGAGGACGGCCTGGCCTGTCCTGCGGAGATGTGGGAGCTCGGGACGTCCTGCTTGGGGAATACGTAAAGAAGTCTCTGGCGCCTGGGACATGGTTTTCCTATGTTAAGGTTTGGCAGGTTTGGGAGGATACTATGCAGGAGGTTGGGGCAGGGAGCTCTGAGGATGCTCGGCTGGATGTACTGTTATGGATACTGTGCAGGTTGTTCGCTAAGCAGGCGTCGCCGTCAATGGTGGATAGGCACTTGTCGGCTTTGGCGTTTATGTTTAAATTTAATGGATGGGCGGATGTCACGAAACATTTTATAGTGAGGCAGGCAGTTCGGGGTTTTAGGAAAGGTAAAAAGACGAAAGATACGAGACGACCAGTCTCGTTTGCAGTGTTGCAAGGGTTGTTGGGCATACTGCCGGAGATCTGTTTTTCCGGGTTCGAGGTGACGTTGTTTACGGTGGCTTTTTCGTGGGCCTTTTTTGGGGCATTCCGGATTGGGGAGTTGCTTAGTGCCAACAAGAAAGGGGTTGGCGGACTTAGGCTGGAGGATGTGACGGTTGGTGGGGACAGGGTGATGATCCGGCTGGTTCGATCGAAGACGGATGTCTTCGGGAAAGGTTTCACGGTAACGTTATTTGAATTGCCGGGGTCAGGGTTGTGTCCGGTGGCAAGCGGGCGGGGGTTTTTAGTACTCCGCCCAGTAAGGAGAGGATGTTTCTTCATTCATGCCGACGGTACGGCGTTGTCTCGGTTCCAATTTGTGCGGGTTTTCCGTTTGGGATTACAGAGATTGGGTCTGGAGCCCATGCAGTTTGGTACACATTCATTCCGCATTGGTGCAGCGACCGAAGCGGCTCGCTTGGGCTTAGGGGATGAGCGGATAAAAAGGATTGGGAGATGGGAATCGCTTCGTTTTCGCTCTTATGTACGGCCAGATAGGCTGGTTTGAGTTGGGGGTTGAAAGTGGATGTGTTTTGGGGGGTATGTGCTGCTTCATCACTGTTATGTTTCCTTTTAGGTTGGACGGTGTGGATAATCGGCCATTCGTATATTCACTGGGCACGGAGGAGGGCCGCAGTTAGAAGAGACGGAACGCAGCTGGGCTTTCCTGTGGACCGGGTGGCACTATTCTGGTTTGGTTATCGGGGGTTTGATTGGCAGCACATGTGTACGGCACTGTTTCGTAAGGTAGCAGAAGGGGCCTTACCGGATGTGGTGGTAGTTCACGGGGGTGGGAACGATTTAGGCTTGATTCCCCAGCGTGATCTGGTTCAATGGATGAAGCGGGATGTGGATAAATTGAGGGGGCTTATCCCTGGCGTGAAAGTGGTATGGTCGGAGATGGTACCTCGTTTATGCTGGAGATACGCCAGGGATGTGAAGGCTGTTTCTCGATGCCGTGGTAAGGTGAACAAGACCATGTCGACGTTCATTCGTAGGCTAGGAGGAGTGGTGGTACGGCATCGGGAATTGGAAGAGCGGTTACCTGGTTATTTTCGGGCAGACGGAGTGCATTTGTCAGATGTGGGCTATGACCTTTTTAATCTAGGTTTGCAAGATGGGATAGCACAAGCCCTGTTTCTGTGTGGTGGGGGTCGCACATGTCCTTAAGGGGTCAAGGCAAGTGCTGTGGCGGAAAAGGTCTTGGTTAAACTGGAAGTTTGGTGGGTTAAGAAATTGGTAGGCCAAGGTCTAGGCGAAAGTAGGCCGGAAGTTAAAAGTTTGGAGGTAGGTTCGAGCCCATCGGTGGCTACGAACCAAGGGGTGTAGGGGTGTCTGGGTACACCCCTGCAGTTGGACAAATGGAGGTGGGGCCTCTTGGTAGGCCGTTGAGTTACATGTAAATATTATTGGTTATGTTAATGTTTATTTTGGTAGGGTCATTGTCGGGGGTATGATACAGGAAAGAGCGTAACGAAAGGAGTACTGTTGACAATGACCCTAAATTGTTAATTATATTTATATTCATATTAATTAATAAAGCTGTGGACGTTATACTCCAACAGAAAACTTGGTGTCTGTGTGTTATTAAGGTATAGTTGGCACATGCCGAATAACGACTGTGCAATAATGTCATGAAACCACGGAGCAACGCAGGGAGAAGTGGGCCTTGACAGAGCCAGGAGTAGGCAGGTGAAGTTTAGGTCAAGGGGTTGTCCTAAGGTTTGTGCTAGGGGGCGTGGTTTAGAAGGGATGTTAAATAGCGGCCATTTTAGGGTAAGTCCATTCTAATTTGAGCCTTTCTTACCTGTAAATTGTCCCTCCCACCCACCCTATGTTTTGGAAGTTGTTCCCGTTTGGTCACAGCGGCGGGAAAAGGTCTTGGTTAAACTGGAAGTTTGGTGGGTTAAGAAATTGGTAGGCCAAGGTCTAGGCGAAAGTAGGCCGGAAGTTAAAAGTTTGGAGGTAGGTTCGAGCCCATCGGTGGCTACGAACCAAGGGGTGTAGGGGTGTCTGGGTACACCCCTGCAGTTGGACAAATGGAGGTGGGGCCTCTTGGTAGGCCGTTGAGTTACATGTAAATATTATTGGTTATGTTAATGTTTATTTTGGTAGGGTCATTGTCGGGGGTATGATACAGGAAAGAGCGTAACGAAAGGAGTACTGTTGACAATGACCCTAAATTGTTAATTATATTTATATTCATATTAATTAATAAAGCTGTGGACGTTATACTCCAACAGAAAACTTGGTGTCTGTGTGTTATTAAGGTATAGTTGGCACATGCCGAATAACGACTGTGCAATAATGTCATGCTATAATGCCTCAAGTTGAAACATAGGACCTGCAAATCCGTCTCTCAAAATTCTACTCTAAAAACTGAAATGGTCAGGTCTCCTATATGGCACTGTAGCGTCACAAAATAGTGTCAAAGGCATACATTGGTGGTATTGTTTTACTCAGAAGAGTTAGCTGAGCATAATTAGGGGTGTTTGATCATAGTGGATTATATCAAATATACATAATGCCCAGCACAAATGTAAAGCTTAAGTAAAAAATGCGAAAAATATTTTTTTTTACCACAAAGTTTGACATATAACAGTACATATATAGAACATATAACAGTAAAAAAAATGACGACATCGTAAGGCACAATATATGCCATGTGAGATATTCTGGAGATATTCTGAAGACTTTTGTGTGGTCATTTGAACAACCACACTACTATAATGCCCCAAAATAAGACATAGGTCCATCAAATCCATCTTTGAATTTTCTAACTGTAGAAACTGAAATAGTCTTGCCTCACATGTCATGGTAGCTTCCCAAAATAGTAGCAAAGGCATACAATGGGGGTATTGTTGTACTCGGCAGATGTAGCTGAACACAATATGTGATTTTGATCAGGAATAGCACATAGCAGCTTTACAAAATACACATTAAAATACCTTGTTATATGTGTGTATGTCAAAAAACTGAAAAAATACTATTTTACTACAATATTTAGCAGAGATTGGTGGGGAAATGAAAAAAGTGTCAAAATACCCTTTGATAAATAGCCTGTGATGTCTACTTTATATAAAATATACTTTTGTGTAGCAATTTTGTTTTCTGTGATGGCTATTAAACTTGCAAGTCAAACATACCAACTTCTAAAATTGTTTCACATTGACATTTTAAATTACTCCTTGTATTTTGTGACCTGTAACTTTTTAAAATAAGCTAAAATCTTATACATATTATGCACTTTGAAAAAAAAGACACATAAATTAATTGATAGTACTTTTCCTAAGCTGGACATATTATGCACACGCTATTATTGCCAAAACTGTGGAAATTTTATTTTTTTAATGTTTTTTTCTCATTTTTTTTTTTTAAATAATAAATTAGATTTTATATATGTATATGTCACATCAAATTAAAGCCCATTTTGTCCTTTAACCCCTTAAGGACCAAACTTCTGGAATAAAATGGAATCATGACATGTCACACACGTCATGTGTCCTTAAGGGGTTAAAAAACAATATATAATATGTGTTGATGCAATAAATGAGATGCAAATTGCAGTTGAACAAAAAATGAAAAAAAAATAACTTGTGTCCTTAAGGGTATGTCCAGCTTCTGAAGTTGCATCCTTAAGGGGTTAAGGGTGCCTTGAACCTAAAAGGTTTGGGAACCACTGCTCTAAGGCATATACATCACTTCTGAGATTAGCTTCCAGGGTGACCATCCAGCCTAGGGGTCAATCCCTACACAGAGCATTGTTCAGATTTGTTTGGGTTATGCTTAGATATGTTTAGGGTTAGAAAGAGTTAGTTAGGGTAATGCAGGGCAACATGGTGATACATTTTTAACATAAGCAAAGACTTTGCCATATGACCAAAATGGCAAAAGGTGTATACATAGTTACCTAGCTGAAAAGAGACTTGCGTCCATCAAGTTCAGCCTTCCTCACATTTGTTTTTTGCTGTTGATCCAAAAGAAGGCAAAAAAAAAAAAAAAACTGTTTAAGCACTTCCAATTTTGCAACAAACTAGGAAAAAAATTCCTTCTTGACCCCAGAAGGGCAGTCAGATTAATTCTTGGATCAAGCAGCTATTACCCTAAATTGAAAAATTATATCCTTGAATATTCTTTTTTTTTTTTTGCAAGTATGCATCTAGTTGCTCTTTGAACATCTGTATGGACTCTGATAAAACCACTTCTTCAGGCAAGGAATTCCACATCCTTATTGTTCTTACAGTAGAAAAACCTTTCCTTTGCCTTAGACAAAATCTTCTTTCTTCCAGTCTAAACGCATGACCTCATGTCCTATGTAAAGTCCAGTTTGTGAATAGATTTCCACACAATGGTTTCAGGTATTGGCCCCGAAAATATTTGTATAATGTTATGATATGCCCTCTCAGGCCACATTTTTCTAAACTAAAGAGGTTTAAATTTGTTAACCTTTCTTCATAGCGGATATATTCCATTCCTTTTATTAATTTTGTAGCCCATCTCTGCACTTTTTCTAGTGCCATTATATCCTTCTTTAAAACAGGTGCCCAAAATTGCACAGCATATTCAATATGTGGTCCTACCAGTGATTTATAAAGAGGCAAAATTATATTTTCATCCCGAGAATGAATGCCCTCTTTGATGCATGACAATACCTTACTGGCCTTAGCCACTGCTGATTGACATTGCACATTGTTGCATAGTTTGTTGTCTATAACAATTCCCAAGTCGTGTGTTGTTATCCCTAATTCGCTTCCATTAAGGTTATACGTTGCTTGTGCATTCTTTAAGCCGAAGTGCATAACTTTGCATTTTTCAACATTAAATTTCATCTGCCATTTGAGTTCCCAGTCCCCCAGTTACATAGTTACATAGCTGAAAAGAGACTTGCGTCCATCAAGTTTAGCCTTCCTCACATATGTTTTTTGCTGTTGATCCAAAAGAAGGCAAAAAAAAAACAGTTTGAAGCACTTCCCATTTTGCAACAAGCTAGGAAAAAAATTCCTTCTTGACCCCAGAATGGCAGTCAGATTTATCCTTGGATCAAGCAGTTATTACCCTACATTGAAAGATTATATCCTTGAATATTCTGTTTTTGCAAGTATGCATCTAGTAGCTGTTTGAACATCTGTATGGACTCTGATAAAACCACTTCTTCAGGCAGAGAATTCTACATCCTGATTGTTCTTACAGTAAAAAAAACCTTTCCTTTGCCTTAGACGAAATCTTTCTTCTAGTCTAAACACATGACTTCGTGTCCTATGTAAAGTCCGGTTTGTGAATAGATTTCCACACAATGGTTTGTATTGGCCTCGAATATATTTGTATAATGTTATCATATCCCCTCTCAGGTGACGTTTTTCTAAACTAAATAGGTTTAAATTTGTTAACCTTTCTTCATAGCTGATATGTTCCATTCCTTTTATTAATTTTGTAGCCCGCCTCTGCACTTTTTCTAGTGCCATAATATCCTTCTTTAGAACAGGTGCTCAAAATTGCACAGCATATTCAATGTGTGGTCTTACCAGTGATTTATAAAGAGGCAAAATTATATTCTCGTCTTGAGAATGAATGCCCTTTTTCATGCATGACAATACCCTACTGGCCTTGGCCACTGCTGATTGACATTGCACATTGTTGCATAGTTTGTTGTCTATAACAATTCCCAAGTCTTTTTCGTGTGTTGTTATCCCTAATTCGCTTCCATTAAGAGTATACGTTGCTTGTGTATTCTTTACGCCGAAGTGCATAACTTTGCATTTTTCAACATAAAATTTCATCTGCCATTTGAGTGCCCAGTCCTCCAGTCTATCTAAATCCCTCTGCAGCAAAGTAATATCTTGCTCACATTGTATTATTTTACAAAGTTTTGTGTAATCTGCAAACACTGAAACATGACTTTCAATGCTTTTTTCAAGATAATTTATAAACATGTTAAATAGAAGTGGTCCCAGAACAGAACCCTGAGGGATTAATGACAACGCTTTGTACTCTATTTTTAAGCCAATGTTGTACCCAAGAACAAGCATTTTCATCTAGACCGATTTCCTTTATTTTTAACACTAATATGTGGGATATTGCTTTACTTGGCAGATGGAGCACAATACAATGTTCGTTCTTTGTGTGGTAGGGCACTGTTTTTGGAATTTATTTATTTTCAATTTGGCTATTTTGGCCAATGGATTCCAGACAGTTCACGTTTTAGGGAATACCCCTGTATATTATATAAATGTTGACGTAGTAGGGCCTGTTAGGACTTTAAAATTAAGGTTCAATATGTATGCCAAATTACTGCCACGTTTGGCAGAACAAACTCAAAATGCCCCATATTAAATAGCTATTCTGACTTCTTTTACAAATGGTATTCCATGATAAAGTCCAATTTGGGGGTCTGTTTTTTTGTACCAGAAGGGACGGCCGAGTAAAGCAATCTGTGTATAATATGAATGGGAATATGAAAACATAAATTGTGATGTTTGTAATTCGACCCTAGAACTTTTAAAAATCTGTCAAAGGTCTAGGTTGGTGGTATTGCTGTACCAACACCAACACCCTTGGACAATTCCACCACATATAGGTATTTATGGGGCAGCTTTCTCCACACATACAATAAAGTTCAACGGGGGTTGTGTAACAGCAGTACAATGCTTGCAGAACACTGTTCCTGGAGAATTATGCATACAGTCTGCCTCTTATAGCTTGGATTTTGCAATTCAGTTTCAATTCACAACAATGTACTATTTAGTTAACAGCCCCATTGTGTCTAATGAGAGTTTCAGCTGCAGACTTCGGTGTTAAGTATGCATTAATTGTATTGTAATTGGTCTGAGAGTTTGAGATCTTAATCATCTTGAAAGGTGAAGTTTATTTTTTCCAATTACTAATTTTTCTGAAGGAATGGCATTTAAATCAAGTTATTTTTTTATTTTGAATTTTACCTGATTCATTACTGCTTTGCCTGGTATGCCCCCAGACCATGACATCATTATTACTGAAGTCTGAAGCCAGGCATTAATGTACTAAAAACAACAAAATAGTGTGCAGCGCAAATAAGTAATATCACAAATAAGATGAAATGCATATACCCCAATTATTGACAGGATCTGATGGTAGCCAAAAGTCAAATGCTGAAAGTTCAATAATACATCCCATTTCTGAGAGCCTGTCTCGGGTAATAACATTTGTAGAGAATGGTCCAAAGGGTATTCCTCAGTATGAAGCTTGTTCCTCAAAGTAAGTGATGCAGAACAGGCACACAAATTAAAAGACAAGTATTCACATTTATTTATAAAAAAATATATAAAAATATGAAAATCTTAAAAGTAAAAGTTGTAGTAATGCCGTTCATAGGTAGATACCATAAGCAGTTAATTAATTAATGTACTAAAAAAATTTTTTATCGCTGAATGTCAAAACGCTGCTGCACCTTCACATGCAAGGGTCTGTTGCAGACAGTCCACTCACTGGCCAGCTAGAGGCTCCACCAGCCAGCTACTTCTGGTCTATGGGGTTTTCTTGTCCTACAGAGATTTTTCTTGTCCTGCAGAGATTTATGGGATGTGAACTTCAACCCTTAGGTTTTTTTTTTCTGATATGAAAAGTGGAACTACTCAATAATATTTATCATTAATAAGAAAACTGATTTTTTGAGGCTGGAGAAGATGGAAATCTATTTCATGCTATTCACTCCAGAAATGCCTACTAATGTTCAAGGATTTCTTGGAAGTTTGTGATTGAAAAGACCATGGGATGCAATTGACTTCATCCTTACTTTACCAAAACTGTGTATAGGGGCATTCATTTCCTATAATCTATAGGAATGTCTTCATATGAGATTGTTAAACCATTTCATGTTACGTGACCATTATACAGCTGTGCAGACTAACTACTGCCACGAGATCACTGGTCATATCATTACTGATGCCCATTTGAGAAGACGTGCTGTGTCTTTTTTCCATCATTGGGAAGTTGGTGGCAAGCTAATATTGAGTCTGGGTCATGGAGGTGCTGATTTTGTTCTTTGCAACCTATAAGCAGCAACCATATGGCCTCTTTGAAAATCTTGTTACAGGCCTCAGGCCCGGACTGTCTATCAGGAAGACCAGGGATAATGCCTGGACACACATACACCCTACAATACCTAGCCACACACTACACCACTACAGACCACTTCACACACTCTACACCACATGCAGCTGCTTCTACACACATGCAATTTGACAAGCAGCATTCAAATACAAACAACACCACAGGTAGCCTCCCCATACATGCACAACACCATTTGCCAGCCCTATCCCAGTTTTGTCATCTTGTAACCCCATAAAATAACACACTATTTTTCTGACATATGGTGGCAGTACATGTGGGTTGTGCTTCCTATTTGGGACAAGCATCTGCAAAATAGGCGATTAAGAAAAGTCCCTCCCCTTTACCCTACAAAGGGCTTCCCCAGCAAACCCACCCAAGTTCTTCCTTGTCCCAGCATGGGACGAATCAATTGTATGTTGGAGGTGAGGCACACAGGTTGGTAGGCTGAGCGGCATGACTCCGTCCATGGAGGTTCCAGAGCCCTTTCTGTTTAACCTTGCACCGAGTATGTTCCGGCTTGGTGAGTATGGGCGAGCCGGGGGATGCCTTCATTATGTTGCAGGCTGTGCGCCCGGGTGGTGTTGCGCTCCATCGAAGTTCCAGGTGTGCTATGTGCATGCACAAACCAGAACTTCCGGGAAACTAGGCATGTGCATGGGAAAAATTTTCGGTTCGGTTCGGCATTCCGAAATTCGTGACTTTGGCAATTCGGCACTTCGCCACTTCGGAATTTCATAATTTGAAGATTACTTAGTATTAGTAAATTATGCCCCTACTCGCTATACTGCGAGTAGGGGCATGTCTATTAAACAGTGGGCAGCCTATGGCTACTCACTGTTAAAAAAAAAAAAAAAGAGGTCCCCCCTCCTGAGCCCCCATCCCTGAGCAGCAGGTGGGGGCCCTAAATTAGAATGAGGGGAAGACCTTTTGACCCCCCCCGGCCCCCACCCATGAGCGGTGTGTGGGGGACCTAAAGTAAAATAATGAGGCGGGGGACCTATTGTTCTCCCCCTAGGCTCCCACCCCTGAGCGGTGGGTGGGGGCCCTAAATACTAATTAGGGGGGACCTAATGTCCTCCCCCTGGCCCCCACCTCTGAGTGGTGGGTGGGGGCCCTAAATACTAATTGGGGGGACCTAATGTCCTCCCCCCTGGCCCCCACCCCTGAGCAGTGGGTGGGGGCCCTAAATTAGAATGAGGTGGGAGGACCTAATGTGGATTAAGTAACCAATCAGAGAGTTATGAGTTAAATTACACAACGTGGGAAAATTCCAAAGAACTTTCCCACGCTGTGTAATATGACACAGAGCACTCTGATTGGTGGATTTCAAACCAACCAATCAGAGTGCTGTGAGTGACAGGTAAATGTAGAGACTTACCTGTCAGTCTCTTCATTTACCTGTCAGAGCACTCTGATTGGTTGGCTTAAATCAGAGTGCTCTGAGCTTAATTGCAGGGTGGGGCAAGGCTTTATAAGCCTTCCCCTGCCCTGCAGAGCTCAGTCTGCGTGGAGCCCTCGCCGGGTGAAGATGGATTATTATTATTTTGCGCTCGTTTTATTTTAATTTTTTTAAGTGCGTCGGTTATTATGGATTTTTATTTGGCCTTTTTTGGGGCTGAAGAAAGAAAACATCCAATGGTGAGTTTTATTTTTTGTATTCCTGTTTTTCTGTTGGTTAATTTATTGTTTGCTGCTGCTTTTTGAAAATTTCAGTAAATTAAGTTTGCAAAATATGAAGCCTTATGTCCCATCTTAAAATTCGATGAAGGGAAACAAATTAAAAATGTCAAGGTCACTTTTGATGCATTAAAAATCCCAGTACCAGAAGCTGATGAGGCCACATAGGGGCAAACTACCAACCAAAGTTGATGTTACTCACCCCAAAGGCCCTCCTGGGGTGAAGACCAAACAGGGTCTGACCAGCACAACACCGCCCACATAAGCGGAGGATTACCAGACCCAAGCGTCATCGTAAATCTGGAAACCCGTCGTATATTCCTGTATGGGAAGGACTTGAACACTCTGTGCCGCCAAGTCTGTGGTGAAGAGGTGCTGGCTTACTTATACCAGGTAATTCACTCTGGTACAATGGTTCTGCTCTCCCCACCAACTCAAATGTATCCACATGCTTGTCAGCCCTATATGCACAAGGTGTCGGCTGACAGAGGACTTACTTGAAATGGCATATCCTATAGGCGCAAACGGCCTGGTTCATCTTGTTTCCAGTCCCAGCAAAGTAAGAGTGCAACTATGGGTTAAGATCAGCCTTTTCGTTGACCATAGGTGGGATAATGCCTGAATAATCACTAGTGTTTTTCAAATGTAAATCCTTACTTTTATAGTGCTTTTGATATCATACTACTTGCATTTATGTTGTGCCAATGACTAGCTAGCCTACTAGTCTCAAGCTTCCTAATATCTATCTCTGTTCTGACGAAAGTCTTTTAGTATTATTTCAGTATTATGCTTTTTTTTTTGCCTTACTTGTCTGGATGGCACTCCTACCACATCTTACCTGTTACCTGACCCTGGCAATTTTCTGTATCTAGCATACCCAGTCTGCCTACTCTTGCATCTCACCTTAGTCCTGCCTAACAACTAGACGTGCTCACACAAGCCTGTTAATGCTTGATAATAGGGATGTCTCCAGGGCCGGCGTTACCATAATGCGGCACAGACGACCCGGGGGGCGCAAATGTCCAGGTGACCGGCCGAGCGCCAGTAGCTCAGCTTCCCGGCACCGGAGCAGGAGAGCAAGTGAAGTAGCTCCGCTCTACATCTGCTCTCTTCCTGTAAAGTGCCCTCGCGCACCCCACGGTGGTGCCTGGGAGCCGGAATGTGATGTCAGAATTTTGTGCAGAAATGTGCAGAATTTTCGAAGTCATGTACCAGTTTAATATTTGCCTTGTACTTGTTGGTGCTGTCATGGCATTGCAAAGTTGTCTGTATTTACATCCATGCACAAGAAAAATAAAGAATAACATTAAAATCTTAGTACATCTGTATTTGCAGCTTGGATACATTTGCTTGGATTTTAATCTTTGGTAAATGATTACCACTGTAGAGATATTCTTGTACAGATATTTAAATGATGCAGTATTTATTATTTATTGAACTTGCTAGCATTACTGGTTTTAATGCACAGTGCTTCGTGAAATATATCTGGCCTCATTGTTCCCTCTGGTGGGATATTCTGGAATATAAATTTTGCTAGACTGCCATTTTCCCCACTGTTTTCCTGACTAGTAGTTGCACAGGGATATTCACTAAAATGTGAACTATCGTGAATTCAAGGTGGATTGCAAATTCACCTAAAATAGCCACATTTAAAAGATTTTCCAAGTCAGCTGTTTTTTTCAGTTTGGCTATTTTGGGTTCAAGATTAAAATTCAGTTTGAATTCCCAGAAATTCACACTATAGTGAATAGATATCACAATGATCTGGGTTTGTATGTATAATTATATGAAAGTATCATTTTAGATATCCTGTCTGTTTTCCTAGAAGAAAAGGCTGAACACATTTTGTATATCTGCAGTAACTAGCAAAATCATCATCATTAACCTTTCTCTCCATGTTTCCCTTTTTTCAGTTTTATGAAGAAGCTGGAACTTCTCTGAGATATCGAAGTATCTGTCAGACAGGTGAGAGTCAAACTTGTCAATTATTACTGTTTCAGAGGTATTTGATCATTCTTCATATAGCTTAGGGAACCCGTATAACTGATAGCAGCTGTAGTTGGTCTGTTGTTTAAAAGTTCTACTCATTCTATGAGATGAAAACTTTTGAGGTTTGCACTTCAACAATCACATAACCTGGACAACCCCATTGACCAGATTGAGAGATTCCAAAGTTCATGGTCTGGGAGGGAGCTGTTTACTGCAACAGTTGGGATATGCCGGGCTTCTCAAATTTAGTTTAGTGTCGTTATCATTTTTTATTTCGTTTTTTTTCCTTTATCCAGTACAATGAAATATCAAAATGTAACGCTCCATATGCCAAATTCTTTCTGGCTGCTGGAATTACATTCTTTGAGCATCTCTCTTTTGAAGAAGGTAACATCTTCTTTAAAATGTATTGCTTATTTCATGAAGAGGTGAAAATGAGGTTAACAAAACATTGATTGTTAATTTTGTTATTGTCTTCTGCACCTTGACATTGGCTATCCAATGTTATAATTCTTCTATGTTCATATTTGGGAATGCTGACGGTTTGCCCTAACCGTTTTGGTTATAATTTAAATCTTTGTGTGAATTGGGTGCTTTTTATTGAACATAATCATTAATACAGTGATTCATATAAAAATCACAGATCTTAATCCTTCATTCTATGCACAGATCTTGAAAATATTCAAGTCCCTATACTGGTACTATATAGAGAAAAAACCTGTAATGGACTTACATCTCTGGACTTTCTGATTGCTGGTGGCAGAACTAGGACACTTAAAAGTAATAAATAAAAACTACTCTCAATATTTACACAATAATGGGGCACATTAAAAAACAACATTTCGCCAGATTTTTATTTAAAAAAAAAAAAGAATTTATTCTAAAACAAAAATATGGCAGAACTCCTTCAAAGAGTTACTACAAAACTTTTCTCAACATTGTTTTTACTTTATTATTGGGCACTAATGATCTTGTCCACCCCTCCTTATTTCATTTCTAAAAAAATTATTAAATAGATTGAAACTTACCTTACCGCTGCACCTGGCAAGGTCTTCCTTGCTTATTTTCTACACCCCTTCAGTCTCCAAGCCACATCATCCATGGTCCAATCAAATCAGTGATGTATCTTCCGCGAGGCAAACAAGGCATTTGTCTTGGGCGGCACTTTCCAGGGGGTGACAAAAAAATACCACCCCCCCCCCCACCCCAAATGCCCAGGCTAATGCCTTGTTAGCCTCGCTTTAAGGGGGCCCAAGAGCCGTCCAGCTGGCCACATTGCCCCCCCCCCCTCCCTCCGGCAAGGCGGCTAGTTGATCTCCAGGCGGACGGCGATGGAGCGCTGATTTGTGGGAGCCCACCTGGAGATCAACTAGCCACCTGCCTGCCCAAATGGCCCAGCCAGCAGCCCCACTGGATGCGAGGTAAAAAAAATCCACCCAACTTTCCAAAAGGTAGGGAGGCTGGCTGGATTTAAATTTAAAAATAACAGCAATCTGTGAATGTTGTGTGTGTGTGTATATCTGTCAGTGTGTGTGTCTGTCAGTGTGTCTGTGAGTGAGTGTGAATGTCTGTCAGTGTGTGTGTCTGTCAGTGTGTCTGTGAGTGAGTGTGAATGTCTGTCAGTGTGTGTCTTTAAGGGAGCCTGTGTGTCTGAGTGATTGTGTGTGTCTGTCAGTGTGTGTCTGTCAGTGAATGTGTGTGTCTGTCGGTGTGTGTCTGTCAGTGAATGTGTGTGTGTGTGTGTCTGTCAGTGAATGTGTGTGTGTGTGTCTGTGAGTAAGCGTCAATGTGTGTCTGTGAGGGAGCATGCGTGTCTGAGTGATTGTGTGTGTTTGTCTGTGAGTGTGTTTGTCTTTCAGTGAATGTGTGTGTGTCTGAGTGATTGTGTATGTCTGTCAGTGTGTGTGTCTGTCAGTGAGTGAGTGAGTGTGTGTCTGCATCATTGTGTGTATATTAGTGAGTGTGTGCGTGCCTGTCAGTGTGTGTCTGTGAGTGAGTCAGTGATTGTGTGTGTCTGTCAGATTGTATAAAATCAGAGAGTGTTTGTGAGTCTGTCAGTCAAAGTGTGTGTTAGTCTTTAACAGAAAGAGGTGTGGCCTTGACAGGAAGGGGTGGCGCAAATTAGGGGGTGCTTGAGTTCCATCATGCCTAGGGCAGCACAGATCCAAACTACACCACTGAATCAAATACTTAATTTTCTGGTGAGAGGAGGGAGCATAGAGGAAGAGAGGACTTTAATTATAAAAATAGTGTAAGTGTTAAAAATGGAGGGAGGGGACGCATTTCCTGCAATGGAGAATCTCATTAATCTGTCACCACTGCACAATCGTCATTGACGACAGATGCCAGTTTTGCACAGAATTGATATTATGCAGCACGGTACAACTAGCCCCCATCACAATGTCACAAAAGCGCAGATTTGTCAATATGTGCAGTGTTTTAAGCTATTTGAAGCTATTTCCACTGTATACCTGTAACTCTGTACCAGCCCATTGACGTGGACTCATATTTTCCTGTATAACTATCCACCAGCAATCAGAAAGTCCAGAGATGTAAGTCCATTACAGGTTTTTTCTCTATATAGTACCAGAAACATTTTTATTCAAGTTTCCTTTGAAAAAGATAAAATCCAATAATATACAAGTTAGAAAAAACAAACAAACAACAGATAGCCAGAATTATGTTATTATTCACAGACAAAAAATAATTAGCAAGTGTTTTCCTGATGGTTTTGCTTTGCCTTAATCAATACACCTATAAACAGAGAGCTTGTATTTCACCCAGTTAGTATTTGCCAAAGGAGGCATATATCTCCCTAATATTATTAACAGTTGAGTAACATTCTCACAGAGTAAATGCTTATTTGTGGGTTGTTGTTTTTTTAGTAAACAACGGTAATTAAAGAAAGTGTTGACAAGCTGTGATTATGGTTCTTATGATGAAGCAGGTGCTTCGAGCTTCACCTTCCAATAAAGTATTGTTTAATTTAGCCTTAATGAAAAATTATCAGGTATAAAATGCCTTAAAAGTGCAGTTGACTCTATAGAACAAAGTAAGAGATGGAGTGGTCAGAGGTCAATATTGAAGATATAATGTCTAGGAATTTACTCTAAGCCAGGGACCTTAACACAGAGTACATTTTTATTAATGTATTTATTTTTTATAAGTCAATTTCAGATAGAAATCACTTTCTGTAACTTCCTTATCTCTTGGAGAAACACAAATCTGTGTTCTCTTTTTTTGTTTTGTTTAATAATGGTGTTAGATTTCTTTAAAACCTTTATAATACTGAACTTGATGCAATATTGTTCCAAATGAGCATCTTAACAGCTCTTGCATGAAGCAAAATTTACTTCCTCTATTCAGGAAAACAGGGCCATCTATTATTGTTAATAGGGCCCTGGGTAAATGCCTCTTGTAACGTGCCTAATATATTCAGTTTGTAGTCAGGTTTTGTTATGGACTCATCCTTAAAGAAAATGGGGGTTGGGGGGAAGGGGAGGGATAACTGTAGTTACAGTAAAGAATCTAAAGAGACAACTACTTAAGGCCCCAGAAGATTGTGTGGACTTTGAGCAGCTGCTTCTTTTTTCCCCTGCCTTAAAGGACCACTATAGTGCCAGGAAAACATACTCGTTTTCCTGGCACTATAGTGCCCTGAGGCCCGCAGGGGCGGACTGACCGGTCGGGCACTTCGGACATGGTCCGAGGGCCCGGCCGGGAGGGGGGCCCGCCATCAGGGGGCCCGGCCGCCCCTTTAAATGCTGCAGCCGCCTGAGCGCTCTCTTAAGAGCCTCAGGCGGCTGCAGCTTCTCACCTCCCCTCCCCGTAGCGTGGCCGAGCTGCTCTGCGTCCGCGGTGCCGGCCGGATTGATAGGAAGGTGCACACACACTGAGTGTGCACCTTCCTGTCAGTCCGGCCGGGTACAGGAAACAGAAACTCCTGTTCCGCGTGGAACAGGAGTTTCTGTTTCCTGTACCCGGCCGGACTGACAGGAAGGTGCACACTGAGCACCTTCCTATCACTCCGGCCGGGACCGCGGACCACACAGCAGCTCGGCCACGCTACGGGGAGGGGAGAAGAAGGAGGGAGGGGGGGATGAGAAGTAAGAGGGAGGGGGGGGATGAGAAGAAAGAGGGAGGGGGGATGAGAAGAAAGAGGAAGGGGGGATGAGAAGAAAGAGGAAGGGGGGATGAGAAGAAAGAGGAAGGGGGGATTGGAAGAAAGAGGGAGGGGAGGGAAGAGAAGAAAGAGGGGGGGATGAGAAGAAAGAGGGAGGGGGGGATGAGAAGA
This sequence comes from Pelobates fuscus, assembly GCF_036172605.1. Lineage (NCBI taxonomy): Eukaryota > Metazoa > Chordata > Amphibia > Anura > Pelobatidae > Pelobates > Pelobates fuscus. The sequence goes on from NC_086320.1 coordinate 157,389,260, forward strand.
AAGAGGGAGGGGGGATGAGAAGAAAGAGGAAGGGGGGATGAGAAGAAAGAGGAAGGGGAGGGAAGAGAAGAAAGAAGGAGGGAGGGGATGAGAAGGAGGGAGGGGATGAGAAGAAGGAGGGAGGGGATGAGAAGAAGGAGGGGGGGATGAGAAGAAAGAAGGAGGGGGGGTGAGAAGAAAGAAGGAGGGGGGTGAGAAGAAAGAAGGAGGGGGGTGAGAAGAAAGAGGGAGGGGATGAGAAGAGGGGGGGAGGGGATGAGAAGAAAGAGAGAGGGAGGGGATGAGAAGAAAGAGGGAGGGGATGAGAAGAAAGAGGGAGGGAGGGAGGGGATGAGAAGAAGGAGGGGGGATGAGAAGAAAGAGGGAGGGAGGAGGGGGTGAGAAGAAAGAGGGAGGGGGGATGAGAAGAAAGAGGGAGGGGGGATGAGAAGAAAGAGGGAGGGGGGATGAGAAGAAAGAGGGAGGGGGGATGAGAAGAAAGAAGGAGGGAGGGGATGAGAAGAAGGAGGGAGGGGATGAGAAGGAGGGAGGGGATGAGAAGAAGGAGGGGAGGATGAGAAGAAAGAAGGAGGGGGGATGAGAAGAAAGAGGGAGGGGGGATGAGAAGAAAGAGGGAGGGGGGATGAGAAGAAAGAGGGAGGGGGGATGAGAAGAAGGAGGGAGGGGATGAGAAGAAGGAGGGGGGGATGAGAAGAGGGAGGGGGGGATGAGAAGAAAGAGAGAGGGGGGATGAGAAGAAAGAGGGAGGGAGGGGATGAGAAGAAAGAGGGAGGGAGGGGATGAGAAGAAAGAGGGAGGGAGGGGATGAGAAGAAAGAAGGAGGGAGGGGATGAGAAGAAGGAGGGAGGGGATGAGAAGAAGGAGGGGGGATGAGAAGAAGGAGGGGGGATGAGAAGAAAGAAGGAGGGGGGATGAGAAGAAAGAGGGAGGGGGGATGAGAAGAACGAGGGAGGGGGGATGAGAAGAGGGAGGGAGGGGATGAGAAGAAAGAGGGAGGGAGGGGATGAGAAGAAAGAGGGAGGGAGGGGATGAGAAGAAGGAGGGATGGGATGAGAAGAAGGAGGGGGGGATGAGAAGAAAGAAGGAGGGGGGATGAGAAGAAAGAGGGAGGGGGGATGAGAAGAAAGAGGGAGGGGGGATGAGAAGAAAGAGGGAGGGGGGATGAGAAGAAAGAGGGAGGGGGGATGAGAAGAAAGGGAGGGGGGATGAGAAGAAAGAGGGAGGGGGGATGAGAAGAAAGAGGGAGGGGGGATGAGAAGAAGGAGGGAGGGGATGAGAAGAAGGAGGGGGGGATGAGAAGAAGGAGGGGGGATGAGAAGAAAGAAGGAGGGGGGATGAGAAGAAAGAGGGAGGGGAGGATGAGAAGAAAGAGGGAGGGGGGATGAGAAGAAGGAGGGAGGGGATGAGAAGGAGGGAGGGGATGAGAAGAAGGGAGGGGATGAGAAGAAGGAGGGGAGGATGAGAAGAAAGAAGGAGGGGGGGATGAGAAGAAAGAGGGAGGGGGGATGAGAAGAAAGAGGGAGGGGGGATGAGAAGAAAGAGGGAGGGGGATGAGAAGAAAGAGGGAGGGGGGATGAGAAGAAAGATGGAGGGGATGAGAAGAAAGAGAGAGGGAGGGGATGAGAAGAAAGAGAGAGGGAGGGGATGAGAAGAAAGAGAGAGGGAGGGGATGAGAAGAAAGAGGGAGGGAGGGGATGAGAAGAAAGAGGGAGGGAGGGGATGAGAAGAAAGAGGCAAGGGGGGATGAGAAGAAAGAGGGAAGGGGGGATGAGAAGAGGGAGGGAGGGGATGAGAAGAAAGAGGGAGGGGATGAGAAGAAAGAGGGAGGGGGTGAGAAGAAAGAGGGAGGGGGTGAGAAGAAAGAGGGAGGGAGGAGGGGGTGAGAAGAAAGAGGGAGGGGGGATGAGAAGAAAGAGGGAGGGGGGATGAGAAGAAAGAGGGAGGGGATGAGAAGAAAGATGGAGGGGATGAGAAGAAAGAGGGAGGGGGTGAGAAGAAAGAGGGAGGGGGTGAGAAGAAAGAGGGAAGGGGGGATGAGAAGAAAGAGGAAGGGGGATGAGAAGAAAGAGGAAGGGGGGGATGAGAAGAAAGAGGAAGGGGGGATGAGAAGAAAGAGGGGGGGATGAGAAGAAAGAGGGAGGGGGGATGAGAAGAAAGAGGGAGGGGGATGAGAAGAAAGAGGGAGGGGGGATGAGAAGAAAGATGGAGGGGGATGAGAAGAAAGATGGAGGGGGAGGGAGGGAAGAGTAAGAAGAGAGGGGAGGGGGGTAAGAAGAGGGGGGAGTGGGTAAGAAGAGGGGGAGGGGAGTAAGAAGAGGGGGGAGTAATAAGAGGGAGGAGTAAGAAGAGGGAGGAGTAAGAAGAAGGGGAGGGGGGAGTAAGAAGAGGGGGAGAGTAAGAAGGGGGGGTAAGAAGAGAGTGAGGGGGGAGTAAGAGGAGGGCAATTGCCCCCTCCCCTGTCCGCAGGCACCGTGCGGGCAGCCTGCAGGGGAGGGAGGAAGAGAGGACCCGGGAGCTCAGTCTTCAGCTCCTCTGGGTCCTTCTTGCGCGAGCACAGATCGTTGCCGCGGTTACCACGGCAACGTTACGGCTCTTACGAGAGTAAACTCTAGCCCTGGAGCTACGGGCTAGAGTTCACTCTCAACACTGTGACCACCAGGGATTCCTGGTGGTCGCAGTGGTGAGAGTGAACTCTAGCCCCATAAACACACTGCCCCCACACACCATACACATTCACACACTGCCCCCCATACACACACCATACACATTTACACACATTGCCTCACACACACACACACACACATACACTGCCCACCCATACACACATTGCCCCACACACCCTACACATTCACCCACTACACCCCCTCACACACACTGCACCCCTTACACATTGCACCACTGCTCCTATACCCTACTACAGCCTCATATCCCAGCAGACCCCAGGTAAGTTGTCAAACTGTTCTTAAACGGTTTGACTACTTACTCTGAAAGGGGGGCCCGGCCCTCCTGGCACCATAACGACTACACAGAGCAGTAGTGGTTATTGTGCATGCATTATTTCTTTAAATAATCTACAAGTGCCCCAGTAGCCAGCAAGCCCACAGGCCAGCCAGCCAGCCCATAGGTCGGCCAGCCAGCCCACAGGCCACCAGTTAGGCTTACAGCCAGCAAGCCACAGCCTGCCAACCAGCAAGCCACAGCCTGCCAGCCGCAGCCAGCAAGCCAACAGCCTGCCAGCCGCAGCCAGCAAGCCCACAGCCTGCCGGCAGTAGCCAACAGCCTGCCAGCCGCAGCCAGCAAGCCCACAGCCTGCCAGCAAGCCCACAGCCTGCCATACGCAGCCAGGAGCCCACAGCCTTTCAGCAAGCCCACAGACTGCCAGCCAGCAACAGTAATTAAGGTAAGAGGAGCCAACTTGGCCTAGGTATCAGCGAGCTATGTTGTGTTGCTATATTGTGAATAGGAACCAGAGTGTTGGAGAGACCCCCCTCCAGGCCCCATTAGACTCCATTGTAGTCTCTAATGGGACCTGGAGGAAATTATTTCTAACACACCCTCTAAAGGACACTGAGATGGCCTCTGCTAGAATGCTCCCCCCCCTCCATGGCCCATTAGCCCTCAATTGTAATCTCTACTGGAGCCTGGAGGCGACTGTTTCCAGCAGGGACACTGAGATGGCCTCTGTTAGAAAGACCCCCTTCCAAGCCTATTAGACTCCATTGTAGTCTCTAATAGGGCCTGGAGGGGATTCTTTCTAACACACTCTCTAAAGGACACTGAGATAGCCTCTGCTAGAAAGACCCCCTTCCATGGCCCATTAGCCCTCAATTGTAGTCTCTACTGGGGCCTCGAAGGGATTATTGCACTTTTGTTCCTTGTGTCTAAAGATTGTGTAGGGTGTGGCTGGAGGTGGTGCATGGAGGCGGGACATGGGTGGCGTTTGCTGCGGCGTATGGGTGGGGCCTGTAAGGGGGCCCTTGATTTATTTTGCCCGGGGGCCCTGAGGGTTCTCAGTCCGCCCCTGCCTGAGGGTGCCCCCACCCTCAGGGTCCCCCTCCCGCCGGGCTCTAGGGGGTGGAATGGGTTAAATTGACCTCCTTCTCCAGCGCCGGGCGGGGGACTCTCCTCCTCCTCTCTTCCTCCTCAGCTGAATGCGCATGCGCGGCATGAGCCGCGCGCGCATTCAGCCAGTCCATAGGAAAGCATTCACAATGCTTTCCTATGGAAGCTGGCGTCTTCTCACTGTGAAAATCACAGTGAAAAGCGTGGAAGCGCCTCTAGCGGCTGTCAATGAGACAGCCACTAGAGGCTGGATTAACCCATATGTAAACATAGCAGTTTCTCTGAAACTGCTATGTTTATAGAAAAAAGGGTTAAACCTAGCTGGACCTGGCACCCAGACCACTTCATTAAGCTGAAGTGGCCTGGGTGCCTATAGTGGTACTTTAAAGGGTACCTCTAACCACCAAGACGACTACTGCTTTTAGAAGTGTTCATGGTGGTAGATATCTGTATGTGGATTGTTATATAATCACTTTTGTGCCTTGGGCTTGTTACATCGCTGGCACACATTAATTATTCTGCTAATTTAATGCAGATCTGCTTAATCTCAATTCTCTGCTAAAAATACGTATGTTGTCAGTGCGTGCAAGGGGAAGCGTGTTCATCTCCCCATCTTCCCTCCTTCATCTAATAACTAAAAAAAAATTTTAAAAAAAGAAATCCCCTTTCATGTTCAGCCCAACTCCTGCTCCTTACTGGCTCAGGGTATGCGCATGCTCTCTGACCTGGCGAACTGTCCATTCAAATGCTTCTCTATGAGAAGCATTTCCTTGCACCACGTGAAGAAGGCTGTGACGTCAGGAGAGGTGTGGAAACTAGTGTGGGGATCTTTACCAGGCGCCAAACTCTAGGTATGTTTTAAGGTTTTTGTTAGCCAACAGGGTATTACTGAGAAAAATAAAATAAATGCTAAAAAAGGGTTAGAGCAATGGTTCACAAACTTTTTAGGTTCAAGGCGCCCTTAATATTTTAAGGCGCCCCAAGTCAAAAAATGTTTTATGTGCAGCGACATATACTGGGCCCCTGTTCGGCAGAAATGCTTGTCGTTCAAGCGCAGATCCAGAACCTAATCTTGGGAGGGGCACTGGTAGATTATTTAAAGAAACAATACAGGCACAATAACAACTACAGCACTTTGTTGTGGTTATGGTGCCAGTAGTGCCCTTCCACAGTAAGTAGTCTGTTTAAGAACAGTTTGACAACTTACCTGGGATCTGCCGGGATAGGGGCTGTAGAAGGAGATAGGGTCAGTAGCGTGTGAGGGGTGCAATATGTGTGTGTGTGTGAATGGTGGAGTGTGTGTGTGAGGGGTGCAGAGTGTGTGTGTGTGTGGGGGGGGGGGGCAGTGCGTGTGTTTAAGGGGTGCAGTGTGTGTGTATGGTGGGCGTAATTGTGTCTCTGTGGGGGTAGGAGGGCAAAATCATAAATCTAATTTTTTGTTTTCATTAAAAATAATTATTTTAATATCCCCCCATCCAGCTTACCTTTGCCCTGGGAGGGGGGATATTTCCTGCAATCACTGGTGGTCCGGTGGGGAAGCCCTGGCTGGCCTAGTGGTAACAGTGAACTCTAGCAGCCTCAGGAGCTGCTAGAGTTCACTCTCGCAAGATTTGGAGCGTTGACACGGTTACCTCTGAAACGCTACGAGCTCGCCAGAGGAGAGCCCGGTGGAGCTGCAAGTTAGGACTCCCCCGGGTCCTCTCCCCCTCCCCTGCCGGCTGTTGCATTACACTCCTAATGGGCTGGAGAGGGAGATTTCTCATCTCCCCTACGGTCCTGCAGAGCCGGCAGGGGAGAGGAAGGCACAGCTCCCTGTGCTATGATCATAGCACCGGGAAAATATCTTGCGGCTCCCCTGTGTGCCTGGCACACAGTTTGGGAACCGCTGGGTTAGAGTTTAAACTTGGTTATTCTATTCTGCAAATGTTAGAAAGATTTTTCTTACTTTAGTAATTCACCTAGAAGAAAAATTATTTACATTTTGGAACGTGATCGGGGCTATATAGAGTGTTTGGTCTGATTACATCTTACTGTGTGCCCTAACTTGTATAAAAAGAGAGGTGCTGCATTAGTCGTGCTTAAATGTCTAAATCTGTCAAATCTTTTGTTTAAATAAAGCAGTTTAAGAATCTGCTATAAATGTAAACAGCACGCAATCATTCTGCAAGTCATTTCAAGTTTCATATATTCCATGGAAAGCAATTGTATTTAATATATTTTTATTATATTATGGGGAAAATGAGAGGAAGCCAGCCACTAGAGGTATTTTTAAACTTACAACGACAGCTAAAGAAAATTTCTACAAAAGTAGGATTAAAATGACAGGGTCAGTGCACCGAGACCACTTCATTGCGTTGACGAGGTCTGCATGCCTTTAGAACTGTATGCAATCAAAAGAGCCATTGAGGTTGACTATTTAGTGTAGGTTTAAAGTACATACTGTCAAGTGCTGAAGATAACGTACCTTCATTCATCTAGTATGATTTATATTTTCACTTCTTATGGCTGCAGTAAATGTACAAGAAATCCTAAATCTTTAAAGCAGCATCCTAGCTTGAAAACTACAGCATGTCATGTTACCATTTTTTAAGCCAATATTCAATATTATTCTATTGTTCTGGATGAATTTAATCCCACTTTTCATTGCTGGGTTCTAGGTTAAAAGCACATATATATAAGTGGAGCGCAGACAGGATAAATGATAACAATAAGCCCCTGTACACACCAGTAAGTGCAAGTACCACAACTTACACAGTATACTTAAGTGGCTCTTGGTAAATCCAATGTTCTCATGTAAAACAAAAAGCACAAATTTATCTAAAAATAAGTGGCTTTCAAATGCTTAGTAAAAAGCTGTGTATAGTTGATATATAACAATAAATTTATTGCACAAAAAAAAAAAAAACACATAGAAATCACATGTACAGAAATAAATGTACAACTGCTTACAAGATAGCAGAAGGTGAGTCTATTTGGGCGGAATGCTCCACTACTCACAAGCGCCTTTTAGGTATAAAATCCGTGGAGGTGATGCAGGAGATGGATAAGTCAGATAGATGAATCCTTTTCCCCTTGATATGCTCTCCTCGCTGGATACACCACTACCCGCAGCAATATCGTAACACAGTGTCGGATTGAAGTTCGGCGGGATTGACAGTGCCGTCCACTGATGACGTAAGTGCGTATTACGTCAACGCGTTTCGCCTATCTGCAATACAGTCCGCTTTCAACAGTCTCTATTGGTTAAAGGTAGAAGTCCCTATTTGCGTATAGACTGGCCGACATTTGTTTTAATAATCAACTATACATCAAAAACCATTCACATATTACAATATATATTTAATTAAAAAGATATATAAATCATAAAGCAAGCTAAGATCTGCCAACTAAACAGAAAAAACAAGTTAGTAAAAATTCATAAAAACATTTAATAACCGACTTGGTTAAAATATTAATTCAGATAATAAAACATTGAGGCATTGATGATTTAAATACATGAGTTTATACCAATTGGGGAAAATAATTGTTCTAAAAATATAGCATTTATATTATAATTTATATTTGCATATAACCAATTAATCTAAAAAGAATGGCACCATTTTAAATCTTTATTTAAACCAAATTGAATGAGTATTAAATTCATGGATTTTTTCATCTCTGCTTTTCCTATTTTTTGTTTAATTCATCCCCCTCCCCTTCCATCCAATCATGGTGCACTTTATGCCTTTAAATCATAAACATGAAGGGTCACTGTTGCGGTGATCTTTAAAATGTAGTGAAACCTGATGTTGCTCAAATTTTCTTTTAATATTATATACCTGCTCACCTATCCTGGTTCGTAAAGGTTCTGCCTATATAGTTCAAACCACACAGGCAGGTGAGCCTGTATATCACATCTTTAGTGCTACACTTAATACATTCTTTAATCTTAGGGATCTTGCCATTTACAACAAACTCTCGGATATGGCACTTCTTCGCGAGTGTGTTAGTTGACAAGCCCGGCACCCTCCACACCTAAAAAAAAAACTGTGAATTGAGTTAAAAAGTTCAAATCTGTCCCTTTCTTATTTAAAAATTGGGTTATCCGTTAAAATTCTTTTAAAATTAGGTAAGCCGCTAAGTGTAATTTTGGGTTTGTCGCATAGGATGTATTTAAGAATAGGATCAGCTAAAAGTAAATACCAATATTTACTTATGATGTTTCTTACGTGGGTTCTAGGTTGCCAAATGCTCAGAGTTAGCCAGTGAGAATGTTTTTTATTCCATTAATAAATGTGTTTCCCCATGCTAATTAGTTTATTGTAGGCAACTATCATAAGAAGATTACAAGCAATCCCTAACAATCTTACAAATAATATCAATTTCCAACAACTAGCAACCTTTTTTTTGTCAATCTTTGTTTTTATTGAGGCAAAAGATGGATCATTACAGAAAGTAAAATAAGGGGTTAATGCATGAAAAATACACGTTCTGCATAACTGGTTTATACAAGGGTTGCATGTACTCCTGAGAATAACGGCCTCTTTTTTTTTTTTTTCTTCTTGTTAAATCAAAGTTTCAACAGTAGTGTTATACAGGCTAAACAAGCCAAGCAGGCTAAATAATAGAGGTTCACTTAACTAAGTCTGATGCACAGCTGAATGTGACCTCGCTGGTGTATCTAGGCATGGAAGTGAGTATCAGCGGCAAGGTAACAGGTGAGCTTACCAGCACTAAATTTGACCCTCAGTTTATGTGAGGCAATGTACTTGCAACTAGTCTAGCATTAAAAAGGGTTTAACCCCTTGCGGCAATCGACATGAGGAGGCTTGTGGGCTATGAGCCTATCTGATAACACAAATATAGTTAACTGGAAGATAAGCTTAGTTGTTGGGTATAGTTCCCTGATATATTGCGTGTTAGATATTATAGTATTGTCAAACTAGTGTTAGTCAGCACATAACCAATATGCAAGCAGCTCTGCATTGTATAGCAACCGGCAGATGATCTACATAGTAACTTAAAAGAAAAGGCATACAAAATATAGGAATAAAAGCTCATCGGACATTATGCTCAGCAAGAGCCTCGCAGGATAGAGCAGATCAGCCGATGCCCAGGGGTGGGAGGCTGAGAGTAGGTGGATGCTGAAGTCCGTCGCGCAGTATTGTGGAGATGGGAGCCTGGAGGGTCTGTAGAGTGTGGTTGAAGTGCGAGGATGGCAAGGCCCTCCCCTGGACCCAGGCTCTGTGTGGGGTCTGCATCCTGGTGCCACAAACTCGGGTGCTCGTGGAGGCCGAGTTTTTCCCTGCATGGGTGCCTCTGAAAGCCCCGGTGTTTCGTCGCCGCCCGCGGCGGTCGGGCCTCCAGCGTTGTGGGCGATGCGGCGGAGGTAACCTCCTTTTGACCCCTGGCCCGTGTGGGCAGTCATTGCTCATTGCTGGGGCAGAAGGGTGCGTAGTGCCCGGGGTAGGCCCGCTCCCTCTGCGATGTACCTCCGGGTATCAAGAAGGGCCCTGCGAGGATTCGTTCCCATTTGTCCCAGAATTGCTGGAATATGAGGTCCAGGCTTGTGGGCTGCGGTCGTGTGTGTGCAGGTCTCGTGGGATGCATTGCGTCCACCATTTTTCTAGGCCCGCAGCCTCCGGAGCCCAGGTCTGGATGGGTAGCTGCAGTTCGTGTGGTCAAGTGTGTTGGGTAGGCGGGGACTGGGATAACCCCCACCGGTCCATAGGGGGGAAACGGGGGTTCCAACTCAGCCGTGCTGCACGTGTGGGCGGTGGGAGAGCGGCCGTCTCTCCCATTGCCGCCATGCTTGTAGGCCGTAACATTGAGGGGGTCGGGATCGGTGCCAGAGTCCACTTGTGTGGTGTCTTCTCGCAGGTCTCGGTGTCCCCTGTCGTTAAGTTGCCACAGTGAGTCAGGTCACAGCCTCCGTTTGTCAGGAATCGGCTTTAGGTAAGGTTAGGAGCACCAGCGACATGCGTCTGCTCCTCTTAGCAGTTCGGTCCCGACAACAACTACAACCTTAGCTTTCAGCAATCAAATGTCTCTGTCTCAAAACACCTAAACTAAGAAAAAATAGCTGTACAAAAGTCCAAGGATTTGGATAACCCTTGGCAAAGTTATCGTGGAGATAGGGCAGTTTTGTTATTTTTCCCTTCTTCCCCCTGTGTCAGGAGATAGGTGAAATAGACAGGACCATTAAGTGGTACCTGGAAGACGTTAATCCCTTATGACACACTCAGGGTTGTCAAAAAAAGAGGGCAAGGGGATGTGAAGCTTGACCAGATGGAGGTATAAAATATTGATTAGAAATGCATTTTATGTGAATTAGATTGATGATTGGGAAGTGGCAGGAAAAAAACATATAGCCCTAACAAAAACACTTATGCAATGACAGGCAGGATAAGTTAAAGATCAATGTGTAAATGATTATACCGTAACCCCATGATTACAACCTGAAAAAAATGTATTGTGTGAAAGAAATGGTAGAAGGTAATTATAGTGTAAGAAGAAGTGTGAATGAAGATGTCAAAACCCTTAAGTCAAGACGTCCATACTTCCGCTAGCAGGTCAAGCCATTATGCAGGAATACTTTCTGCTTCTACAATGTTGAAATACGATAGATAATCATAGATAGCTGGGTGTGGGAGGGAAAGTTCCCTGTTTACGACATATTACACATGTGTAGCTCTATATATGCAGAAAATCAGTTTAACAGTCTTAGACATATGTTGAGTAATGGTTTTTAGGTTTTTGGAGTTAAAGGCAAAATCAGTTCCCATTAATATTGCCACACAGGTCAGATTAACAGTATTTACATTTCATGATTTGCAAAGTGTTGATCCTGAAGTTGGTCAGTTGTTGTGTGCACAGGTGGCTCTATAGCAGGGTGTAATGAGTAAGTGGGTGCAGAGGGAGTATATAGCACCTTCACACTTGCTAAGTAAGATTTTAAAAATAAGTCTAGCCCTCAAAATCTTTGTTTCAGTTAACAGAATCTGAAACTAATAATCAGAAAACATATATCCATGCCACAGATGTTGCCGATGCTTTTAACAGAATATAATGTTGAAAATGTCACTAATGACAGTAAAATTACTAGCAATCGATGTATTCTTTAAAACATTTTAAATATCCTAACATATGATAAGCACCTGTTGAAACCTATGAATAGAAATAAGTTACCATTCAAAGCCTCTTGATAGGCCAAGCATCTGCCAACACCTATCTTTATAACGGCACATCACCATACCTCCAAAGTGTCCCTATTTTGGATGGACAGTTCCTATTTGGGGCTTAAATTCATATGTCCATCTCTTTTATGCTAATGCCCCTCTTTTCCATATTGTTTCTGTATTTCAGTTTACAACAGAGACACAGTAATGCGTCTTTAAACTACAATAAATGTGTTTAGAAATCAGTGTGTGTAAATTATATACATTGTTCTTGTTCTAGATTAAATTTTGTTACATAAATTAGTAAGTCACCTAATATTTTTATCAGAACAGCCCCTGCCCCTGGCCACACACCCACACACCCCTAAAATTAAAATGACCCACTTTGTACATTTAAAATGTTGACTGGTAAATATCACTATTGCTAAACTCTTCAACTAGTCCAAGAAGAGTAAAGTCCAACTTGCTGGGTTATTCACAAAAGGGAAAATTCAAAGTGAATTCCAGATTGAAGTCCAAAGTAATTGAAATGGAGGCATAGCTGAATGTTTCCAGTTGGCTATTGTTCTTAAATTTGAAATTCACTTTGAATTGTTGCGTTAGTGGATATCCTTGTTGGTTTCAATTTATTAAATAAAATTTCTCCACCTCAGAAATACAGAGTGTCCCAAGTAATGTTTACACTATTTGAAAGTTATATATCAGATAACCTGTTTGGGCTGTTTGTATGCTTGTCCATCTGTCCTATGGCGTTGCAGACATTCCGCATTATCATTATTGTATAAGATGTGGGTGGTTCCAGGGTGCCGGGAATAGTCTCAGGCTATATCAATCATTTATAAAGAGTTTGATATTAATCTATAGTGAATAGCACCAGACACTCTATGCAACATAACGATTAAAGCAAGCTGTTGTGGTTATGTTGCTTACAGTGTCCCATTCAAGTTATTCATTTTATTAACACTAAAAGGATAAAATACTTAGTTTTTCGGTCCAGAATCGAGTCTGTGAGCGATCTTATCAAAGTAAACCTTTTTGGGAACTGAAGCAGCAAAATATAAATTAAAGTGGAAATGGTGTAATGGTCCTTTCAGCCTGACCATTGCATTTAATCATACCTGCTTTCATGTTTAGTGATTGTTTTATTGTGGAGTATTAATAGCTATAACATTTCTAGTGTGTTATTTATACCTGTACATTTTTTATAACTTTGGAATGCTATTGTTCCTTACCTTCTAACTGTATACATTATTTATGTATGCACTCCTACTATGTCTTATTCTTCCAAAAGTGGGAGATGCATGGGTCACATCCCCACCAAGTAAGGCAGGCACATGGCTTGCTTCATTGGCTAAAAGGGTTAAAATCACTATTTGTCTACATTAGATGTATAGTAATGATAAAAAAAATAATCCCACTTAGCACCTTTAAATTCTGTCACGTCAAGGCATTTATAAATGGAGCATCTTTGGTTATCCCAACCAAGTAGGATTTAAAAACACACAAAACACATTTTAGCACAACTGTATGTGTAATCACATTACTACTCTATAAGTCTTTTTGGTAACATGATAATTACCGTATACAAGACAAAGGCAGAACTTAATAAAGGAACATTTATTATGAACAAGATTAGTCACAGTGCATACATATAAAAGATAGGTTACAAACATATTTTACATACACCAACAAAGAGATAAAATGAAAAGGGAGAAAATGAACTGAAACCCTATTGGTCACTTTACTAGCAAGGTAATGGAACCTTTGGTAAGGAAAATTAAAACTCACTACTAATTTAATTTGACTCCCAACATGTACTACAAAATTATTTAGGTTTTAAAAGATATTATATACACTTTTCTTTGTATCCCTGTTTTTAGGCTGTCTCTCTGACAAGGGACATTGTGTGGGGGGAGATTAAGCAGCTGACCCTTTCACATTGAAGGGATTCTCTAGTGCCAGGAAAACAAACCCATATTTCTGGCACTGTAGAATCCTACATTCCCCCTCACCCTCGCACCCGCCCTCCCGTGCATCTAAAAGGGTTAAAACCCCTTCAGTCACTCACCTGAATCCAGCGCCGGGAAATGCCCTCAGCGCTGGGTTAGGCTCTGCCCTCAGCTGACATCAGCGGGGGAGACCTAATGCGCATGCGCGACAATAGCCGCGCTCGCATTAGGATTTCCTTATAGGAAATGATTATTTAATGCTTTCCTATGGGGAAAAAAGGTCAGTTTCCATTCCGGAAGTAGACAGCCACTAGAGGAGGAGTTAACCCAGCAAGGTAATTATTGCAATTTCTCAGAAACTGCAATAATTATCTTTGCAGGGTGGTTAAAGGACATGGGATATTGCACCCAGACCACTTCAATGAGCTGAAGTGTTCTTGGTGCCTACAGTGTCCCTTTAATTGCAGGAATTCCAGTTTCATGAGGGACAATTAATGCATTCCAAAATCTAACTAAAAATACACATTATAATATGTTTATGTACAGGTTTTATGATCAGATTTGTAACCAAATCAGATCATCTCAGTGAATCCAGACAATTAATTTGAGACCGATCATGATTTATATCACATAAATATATGGAATATATATCATGGTCAAAAAACAAAATAGCATCTAACATTATTTCCAAACTTTAAGTGAATGACTCTAGTAATTAATAAATATCAGAATTACTAGGCCTCAGAGACTAGTTTTATAATTCCTCTCCACTGTTTTGTTTACAAGCAAGAAAATAAAACATGCTTTAATTGCTGTACTGTTTTATTTATTTTTCTGGACTCCAACAAGAATTAAAGTGGTTCTGATAACCCCTCCATCCAAAATGAGTAGTTTATATAGATAAAGTCATTATGACATACTCATATTGACTGTGTTGGAATTTCACTGAAATTCCAATCCAGTCAAAACATCCAATGAGACAAAGTAGGCATTATCTTTTCTCCACTTGACAAAAGCCCTGAGCAATCACCAGTGAAAAAGGCTCTGTCTATGGAGGATCTCGCAGTCCCACTGGATCCCCCATATAGCTCAGTGGTGTACTCTCACGCATGCACTTGAGTACAACGCTGATGTCAGCTCCAGGAAGAAGATGGTTGCGGCTGCGAGGGAAAGGTTTGGCAAGTATAATTCACCATTCCCTGATCCCTTGACCATCACACTGCAAGCAGCACAGTCACCATGGGCGGTATATGCTAATTAGGCAAAGATCCCAGGTGATGGCAGAGTACGTTTTTAAAAACTTACTTTGATCCATTGTTCAAGACCCAGCTTACCTCATAGGTTTTTGTTAAAAACAGAAAAACTAACCTGGAATTAATGCTATAATCAATCATACAAGCTCTGTTGGATAACCATTCCATGCATTCATTACACACAAATGCCATGAATAATAATATATTTACAATGAAAAATGGCTCATGCCCAATTGGTATGACAATATGTATGTACCTTGAAAATATAACAAACTTTTTTCCTCAAGGAATTCAATATTAGAGCATGTGACCAACACTGTAACTTGTAAACAGTTATTTAGAAGGTCGATTTATAAAATAAATGCTGCTCTCATGGTCTTATCTCAGATAACATGTCTGGACAGAGTGCGTTTAGTGGAAGGAACAGAACCCAGAGCCTCTAAGTTAGAAGGACCCATGGAGTTTGCTGTACTGAGCCAATCTTCAATGTAAGGGACCATGAAAGCCTGACTCATAAAGCTCCACTAAAGTAACCCAGGCCAGTTCATCTCGATGAAGTGGCCTGTGTTCAGTGGTGATTGTAACTCTTCAATGTAAAACATTTAAATTATGGAGAAACACTTTTACATTTCCTTTGTGACAGCCACTAGAGGTGCTTCTGCAGCATTGACTGAGTAAACCTTGGTCACATGACACAGAAGCTGCCATAGGAAGCAGCTCCCCAATGCTACTCATAGGCCATGCCTCCTCCGTGCGGTGATGTCCAAGGAGGCCAAGAGGTAAGCAGTATCCAGGGAGCCTCGGCACTGGAAAGGTAAGAATAATTTTCGCAATTTTTTATGGCAAATGGTGGTTGAGGGTGGGGGGAGTGCTTTAAATGACCACTATAGGCACCAATACCACTTCAGCTTAATGAAGTGGTCTGGGTGCCAGGTCCCTCTAGGAGTAACCCTTTCTGCTGTAAACATAGCAGTTTCAGAGGCGCTTCCACGCTTCTCACTGTGATTTTCACAGTGAGAAGACGCCAGCGTCCGTAGGAAAGCATTGAGAATGCTTTCCTGTGGACTGGCTGAATGGGGACGCGTCTGGTGCCGCGCATGCGCATTCAGACGATGAAGGGGAGAGGAGGAGGAGAGTCCCCAGCGCCGGAAAAAAGGTAAGGGATTAACCCCTTCCTCACCCTAGAGCCCAGCGGGAGGGGGGCCCAGAGGGTGAGAGGGACCCAAGGACCCTATAGAGCCAGGAAAACGAGTATGTTAAACAACTAGAATCAAGGATACTAACGTGCAAGAAATACAGATCTTCATATCTTACGCTTTAGTGTTTCTTTAATGATTATGATTGTTTATCTCCGTATAAGCACTAGCTGTTTTTTTTATTGTGTAATTGTACTATCTGGGCTTTTACACTATACAATGAATATATTTTGTTTCAAACTTAAATATTTTGTCTGAAAATTGTTTGTTTCAAACAGAATATGGTATATCAATGTGTTACAATGTTTTATATTGTGACATAAACATTTTTATTGTATACTGAATCATTATTGCATTTTCTAGATAAGGAGAACTAACAATGACAATTTATCTAGGCGACCCTGATCTGTGACTGTCCCAGTACTACTATTTAGTGTTTGCAGAGCTGGTTAAAAAGCTGGGAAAAAATCATATTAACTGCTCACAATCATCCTGCAGATACCACCCCATGGCCCGATTGGCAATTTAAATTATTAGGAAGTGTGACTCTCATGCAAACAAGACTAAGGCCACTCTTCCTTTAATTTTGCTTTTCACATACTTAAGATAAGAAATAATACATTAGCAGGTTGAGTTAATTGAGTTGTTGTCCCTCTGTCAATTATATGCATAAGCAAGTCTATTACGCATGTAGCAGTGACTAACTGTCAGTAACAGTAGCAGCCTGCATTCTTAACACTGAAGCATGTAGTCTCTGTTGCACAGATAGAATGGTATATATCAAACATACAATTATTTATTAATCATGTTAAAATAAGTTTTATGACTCATTGGAAGATGATGTCAAGCACCATAACCACTACAGCAAGCTGCAGTACTTTTGGTGCCTGTAGTGTTGATACACCACAGTGCACTCTAAATTAAACGCATTTCAGTTTATAGGTTTAAAATCAAGCTCCCTAAAAGAAAACCCGCCACGAAATACCATTTTAATGCACGCAGGTACCAGATTATTTTGACATAGTTTTAGAAGGTATGAGCCAAAACCCTTAAAAATTATCCTAACCAGTTTGAAATGTAAACCATCTTTATGCCAGCATTATAAGCATGTTATAATTTTGCATTGAAAAGTCAACCTGTGAATTTTAGAAAAGAAGTGAAGAATCGTGGATTTTCACGACTGGATTATAAGGCTTATTTGTTATACTTTGCTGCTCACATACCTTATCTTTAGATAACCTCTATCTGATTACATACTACGTCAGATTATTTAATACCAAAGAAAGATCCGCTCATTGATTTATTAAGAGCTTTTTAGAGGTATTCTGTTCAGTGTCACGGTCAATAACTGAGTTACTGTATTGCTGTATAGAAATTACACTTATCGGATTTGGATAATCATCACCTAGTCATTAATATTGTATTAAAATGTGAACCTGAATTTTGCATTTCTAGGAAACAACACAACAAAAAACTATATTTGTATGTTTTGAATGTGCTTATAGTTTGTGGGTTCTATGTATGGTTTGCTTTATAATATTGTAATTAGAATGAATAATAATAATAATAAAAAAAGTATTTAACCAGGAATGTATCTAACCAGGAATTTTCAAGTACATCCAGGGGATATTACCTTAGCCCAACATCCAGGGGTTTTTACTATTACCATGCATTAGCCCGTTGAGCTATCTCACCGGCATATAAGATACAGACTATTATATTTGCCTTTTGTAATTTTTTTGCCATGTGATAAAATCTAGTTAGAACCTCTAGTGTTAGTAATGGAGGTGGGGAGACAAAATGGGCCTGGTGGACCCCAAGTATGGCGGTTAAATAGTTTACTAACAATGGGGGTACCAGGGCAGGGTGATATGATGTTAGTGTCCCTTTAAAATTCACATGAATGTTTATCAATACACTGTAGCAGTTACACATACTGAATGTCACCCAGTGGCAGAACTACCAGTGTTGCAATGGTGACTATATATACACAACTGAAATTTGGCAATATATATATATATATATATATATATATATATACATATATATATATATATATATATATATATATATATATATTATTCTTTATTTAGTAACTGTTACTTGGAGATGCACAGACAATACACTACAATATTGTACCCATTTTTCAATAAAATATAACAAATCAAACCTTCAATCAAGAAAGAATCTAGGTATTCACAATGTACAGTGATAGTGCGTATACAGGTTGTACAACCTAATCAATTACGCATATATAGATTGACATGGTGTGAATGAAACTCCATCCTCATTCCTGAAGTCTCCAAGATCCACTTAGCACTGTTCATAAAAAGTGTACATCTGGTTACATAGCCTGGAAAGGGCCTCCAAGAGACACAAGGATGAAGTTTATTGAACAAGAAGGTACACTGAGCATACATCAAATAACCTTTAATACAGGTAATAATGAAAATAGCAAAAGAAAGAATAAAAGAAAGAAAGAAAAAACCCAATACCAGAGACTGCCTACTATTAATTTAACTCTTTCCCGCTGATGAGCTTCCAAACCTTGTTGAATTCCTCCATAGTGTTAGGATCATAGCTGTGAGCTTATCTGTGAGATACGTTTCTTAAATTTTTGCTTTGAATTTAACAGGGATAGAAAGAAACCAAAAAATGCAGAACAATACTCTTTATCTAAAAAAAATAAATCACTAAAAGCAGCTTACTTAAAATAATGGTGAACTTCCAGATTGTGTACCCACAATCCTGCTCAAACAGATATACAAACCCATGCCAACTATAAGCAGTTCCTTCCAGCTTCTGGTGCAGTCTGAACACATTGGGTTCTATGTTCCCCCCAGTGAGGATTTCAGTGACGTGTTTACACTTAAAATCACTAGTCCCTTATATTGCAATGAAGGATATAATATAACATCCTAATTCCTTAGCAATTACCCTATTAAGGGAAGTCTAGATCAAATAAAAATAAATAACTAAAAGAGGGAGTTTGTCATCTAAATGCTGTTATAGAAATACATTTGTGATAACCTAAACACAATTCTAAAAAAAAAAAAATATTTTGTAAAAAAAAATAGTAAAGCAAAAAGGGAATACTCAATTTGTTACATTTCACACATATATATAAAAAAAAATCCTTAATGAAAAGGAATTACTTTGAATTATAATTAGGTTATTTTTTATTTAGTATAGTTGCTAAAGCAAAAATGTTAAAAAAGATATTTTTCTTTGCCAATTTTTCCCGGTCTTAATTTTACTCCTTATGAATATATATGAAAACACTTTGAATTATTTTTGTGTGTGTAATATTCATGTTTATTACTTCTTTCAAATACACACCCACCTCTCTCTCCCCCCCCCCCGAGCAAACAATTAGATATTTCTAGAACCTCTTAGTTACTTGTTACAAACCTCTAACAATGAAAAAAAGTTTAGCTTTCTTTTTTCTTATTAGCCTCTCTTTTGGAGTTATAAAAAACGTTGTACGTTAAAACAAATCTAATTTTGAAAGAGCGTGCAAGCTTAATTTATTCAAGGAACATATGCAAAGACTTTTATATAAATGTGTTAATGTTTATAAATGGAGATTGCTAAAGGAGAAACCAAATGTTTTTCTTCTTTGTTATGGACAGAGGAATCAATCCCTCTACCTTTTTCTTTCTATTCATAAACAATCTCATAATAAACAGTTTAAAAATCAAAACCTGGGAATGGCGCACACTGACATTTAGCATCATAATTAATACATTGAGTAGTGCTTATTGTGCTTACAGTTTCTCTTTAACATTTTAACAACGTTAGGACATGTCAGTACATCCTAACTATACTGGGCGTTAACGCTGTTAGTGCGTATTGACATGTCCTAACATTTTAGTGTGAGCAGGGTTAAATTCATGCTCACACCAGGAGGCCCCAGGTATTTCTAGTGGCCCCAGAATGACGGATGAGCTGTATGTAGTGCTCAAAGTGAGCGCTGTATAAAGCTCTTAAAAATAGGGATTTAAGTCCCCATAGATGTCAGTACAGCGTAATCAGGGTTAAAACCAGTAGACCCAGGTATTTATGGATACCTAGGGCTCATCTCTGTCAGTGGGGGCCATTTGTCACCCCAAACTGGCCAATGAGCTGACTACAATGTTTGACTACTACAAACATGTAGTTATAACCAAACAAGTTGAACACACAGGAACAGAGGGGTTTAGGGCCCTGCTCAATGAGTTTGCATGCTAGAGGGAGTGGGGTAAAGTGACACAAAAGGTAAGGATAGTATTAGACTAATGACAATGAATAATTAATAACTAGACTAATTTAAACCTGTTTATAACAAATGGCACATTTGTATGCCAACCAATATCTTGCTGCTAATCCCGATTTTCACAACAGCAGGAAGAATATGAGGCACCCCACTGTAGAGATTTTGGACGCTTATGCTAGTGATGGATTTTTTCATTGAATTATGAAAAAAAAAAAAACAATATTAGGAGTTACGGGCATAAAAGCATCCCATCCTAGCTACTCATCTTTTTCTAGAGATTATGAAGAGGGATAGATACACAAAAATAAGACCCTAACTGATAACGTTTAAAAGAAATTCCAGAAAATTACACCCCTGAGCAGAAATATACCTTATGAAGTTCAAATAAAGACGGATTTTCAAGCAATTAAACTGTGTTCACTATGTGATTGCATTTTATTAGTTGTGTGAATGCAACACTGGGTATGCCTTGGCATTTCACATTTATGCAGGAAAAGACAACCAACTAGATCCACCAGGCTGCCCTGATTCTGTGGACAAAAACAGCAACATTGTATAGGATCTCCTCCGGCCATTACTAAATAAACTGTATCATCTATGGCTAGATATTTTTTAGATTTTATTTTTAAAAATCCCATGTCAAATGTGTACAACCTATGGGAGATAAATAATGGGCTAGTTTTGAATTTTGAAAGTGTGTGTGTTGAAATGACATTCAGATGTGAAAATAGGCAAAATCTGATCTAATAGAATATCATACATATATGTATAAAATTAGGGGAAGACAGAACTCCAAGTGAAATGTTAGCGCACATAGCTTTTTTTTTAAATATAACACAATACAAATGAAAGTACATATGTTGAAGTGTTAGATCACAGGGAAAACTAACACTTAACTATAACTCTAAATAGACGCTGCCTTCTAAATGGCTGCTTGATATTTTCAACCAGTCAGAATACAGTTTGAATTAAAACGCCGGCAGGGGCGGACTGACCACTCGGGTAGATCGGTCATGGACCCGAGGGCCCGAGGCAGTCAGGGGCCTGGCCGGCTGCACAAACATGCTCTGGCTGGGGAGATCAGATCACAGATCTCCCCAGCCAGGAAACCATAATGGTACATATTCCAGTACTCCAATTTCCCCCCTTCTACCTGCCCTCCACACCCACCTTCTCAGTGAGACCTGGCAGTGATCCTGCTGCTCCTGCCAGGTGTCCTCCATTTTGTGGCTGTGCGGAGCACACTGTGATGGGAAGAGGCGGAGCTGGGCTCTCCTGGGCCCTGTCTCTTTTCTCCTCACACAGGAGCTCCACTTCCTGTCCTGGCCTTTCCTCCAGAATCTGCTGAAGCCTGACAGACAGGTATGTAAACATTTTTTAAGCTTCTGTACCCACTATACCCATTCCAGCCCCTGTGCCCACTATACCCATTTTAACCCCTGTGCATCCTTTACCATTCCAGTTCCTGTGCCCCACTTTACCCATTCCAGCTCCTGTGCTCCACTTTACCTATCTCAGCCAGTGTGCCCACTTTACTCATTCCAACCCCATGTGTCCACTTTACCCAACCCAGCCCCTGTGCCCCCTTTACCCCATCCCAGACACTGTCACCCTTCCCTCATCCCAGACTCTGTACCCCCCTTCCCCAACCCAGCCCCTGTGCCACCTTCACCCATCCTAGCCCCTGTTCCCCCTTTATCTATCCCAGCCCCTGTGCCTGACTTTACCTGTCTCAACCCCTGTGCCCCACGTTACCCATTCCAGCCCCTGTGCCCCCTTTACACATCCCAGCACCTGTGCCCCCTTTATCCACCCCTGTGGCACCTTCACCCATCCCAGCCCCTGTGCCCCTTTATCCATCCCAGCCCCAGTGCCCCCTTTACCCATTCCAGCACCTGTGCCCCCTTTATTCACCCCAGCCCCTGTTCTACCTTCACCCACGCCAGCCCCTGAGCACCCCTTCCCCATACCAGACTCTGTGTCCCCCATCCCAGACCCTGTTCCCCCTTCCCCATCCTCGACCCTGTGACCCCCTTCCTTCATCAAAGACCCTGTGCCCCCCTTTACCCAGCCCACCTTTACCGATCCCTGCCCCAATGCCCCCTTTCACTCATCCCAGTCTATATGCCTCCTTTAAACCTCCCAGACACTATGCCCCCTTACCCATCCCAGTCCCTGCCCCCCTTTAACCATCCCAGTCCCTATGCCCTCTTCACCCATCCCCTTCCCTGTGCGTCTTTTACCTATCCCAGCTCCTATGTCCCCCCTTTACGCATGCCAGCCCCTGTGCCCTCCCTTTAACCATCCCAGCCTCTGTGTCCCTTCACCCAGCCCCTGTGCCCCCTCCACCCATCCCAGCCCCTACACCCCCCTTTCACTTATCCCAGCCTATATACCCCCTTCAAAGATCCAAGACACTATGCCCCTCTTTACCCATCCAAGACCATATGCCCCTTTTCACCATCTGAACCCTTATGCCCCCTTCAGCCATCCCAGGCCATATGCCCCCCTTCAGCCATCCCAGGTCCTATGCCCCCTTTTACCCATCCCAGTCACTATGCCCCATTCACCCACCACAGCCCTTATGCCTCTTCACCCATCTGAGCCCCTATGCCACCTTTACCTTCCCAGACCTCATGCCCCTTTCACCCACAAGAACCCTATCGCTCTTATTCATATCCCTCCCTGTACCTACCACAGCTTCTAAGCCTTCTTGCACACTCCTCAGCCTCTATCTCTCCTTATACCCACCTCACCCCATGCCTTCCTGTACCTACTACAGCCCCCATCCCTCTCATCCCTATCCCTGACTGGACCCACTACAGCACCTATACTTACCAGCACCCCATTCCACCCCTACTACTCCTGCACCCACTACAGTCCCTATGCCCCCCTGCACCTACTACAGCCCATATACCCCCTCATGCACTGCAGCCACTATCCATACACATACTGCAGCCTCTGTATCCCCCAGACGCCTACTATGATTCCTATCCCACACATTTACAACAGCCCCAATCCACACACACCCTGCAACACAACCAGCCCTCTCCACTCACATACAACACTGCATACTGCTCCATCCACACACACACTGCATACTGCTAATCCCACAAACTGCATTCCCACGCATTCAATACCACATGCAGCCTCCCTACACACACATCACAAGAGGCATCTCCAGCATGGCAATACTGCATACAGCCTCCTTATACACACACAAACACAATTATTACAATTACTTATATAGCACCAACATATTCTGCAGCGCAGTACAATAGGTAAAACAAGACAAACAATTAATCCTAATTCAACATACTGACATACAAGAACACAACATCACAAGCAGTATCCCAATCACGCAACCACACAAGTAGCCTCCAAACATGTGTTTGGATGATACTTGTATGGTTGAACATGTGGGGGGATGCTGCTTGTGATGTCACTAACAAACACAGATGAACGGTGTAATTAAATTTGCTTTATTTTTTTATTTTGAATGCAAGGGCATAAGGCTTTCTAATAAGGGTTACTCCATTCAAAAACAATGTTTTATTAAAACACTGTTTTTGGTTGTAATAACCCCTTAAAGTATATCTTGCCGTGTTTGGGGGGGCCTGCTGGTGTGGAAGTCTTGACTTACATAGCCATGCTGGGTAGTGCAAACATAATATCTGTGTGAGAGCTGCACAAAGATCTTGCACCAGGAGGGGGGCCCAAACTCCTATTGACCGATGGGGCCCTGTGAGTTGTCAGTCCGCCCCTGAATGCCGGTCACTGACCAGAAGATATATAGGTAAGATATAACTAACAGCATCTGTTTGTCTGCTTATTGACTAACCAAAGCAATACAAGTATAGATTGGTATGATTCATAACTTTGATGTGTGTAAAACACTTCTATTCCGTTTTTCTTTATTAGTTAAAATTAAGTTGAAGCATTTAAAAAAAAATTGTGGTGGTGGGGGGGGGGATGGGTGAACACTGTTCTCCTGCCCAACATCTTTTTACATTAGACACTCTACAGCGGATGGGTGCGCTTTTCTTTATATACTCCTACGTTTTATTGGTATAGAGCTATACATAAGCAATTTTAGTTACCAAGTGAAGCATTGTAATTCTATTTGGGTACAAATATTAAACTCTTTACTTCACATTCACAACATTGAGTTGGTGTATTTGATTTATTTCTTGTTATGTCCACGGAGAATAGGAATCTTAATTCTGTGTAGAATGAATAATGAAGGGTGGTAAAAATAGCACTGCGTTCCTCCTACTCACTCTTTCTGAGTGCAGAAATGGCTTTTGTAAGTGACTACAAGTGAGAAATTGAATACATGATTACCAGCCTAACCTTCCTAGCATACAAATTATAAGCAATGTACAGATCCTGCAACACGCACTGTGCAAGGAGACTGTTGTACTGTCATATTTCCTGATAGACATCAAGCTATTCCTTTATAGATTGCTTCGCATGTAGATTTTATTGTATAACTTGGACATCATGAAATCACAAGGCTACTGATGAAACATGGCAATCCATTGAAATTACTGAATGATGTCAAAAAGATAAGCTTGACCGTTACTTCTGTTGGTAAAGAATTGAAAACAATGTGCATTTATACAGTGTGCCAAGCAATAAACTTTTATTACTTTACAGCCATTAATGTGGCTCAATCTTCCTGTGTATAAATATCTTTTTATTATTTCCTAAATATTCTAGTTTTCATAAAATACATAATGTAATTTAGGGACTTCTTTTTTTATGATGTATAGCAGTCAGGATGACAAAACTTGACAATGGGACTTAAAGCAAGGTTCACTTTCAGTGTCCAATCACTATCACAATTCATCCCACTGAAAGGCAAACAGCAGACATCATGGGCAGAGGAGTACAAAATGACTGCTCCCAGATATTGAGATCTGGCACAAAATATAAATGATAATCAATATATATATAAAGAGAAGTGGCAAGAAAGGGAATATAATCATTCAGATACAGAGGGCAATAGGAAAGGAATACGAAAAGAAAATATAAACCTGAGAGGAACACATTTACTGATACCTGGTCTACTGTCTGTTTACATATTAATGTAACTGTTTACAGTTGATTGTTTTTAATACTCTGCGGGGCTTAGACTCCAGGGGGTCGTCCAACACTTAAGAAGAATATCTCTGTGCCTTGGTGGTGTGTAGGTAATAACCGTAAGGAAATTCAGTAGAAGACTTCTCAAAGACTGACTGTTGCTCTCCCTTTCCATTTTCATGAATTTGGCTTTTTGTAACCAACAATAAATCCCTCAGGTAGCTAGTCTGGTGTTTAATTCTGACATTTTCACATTAATTTATGTGTAACTGTTCCTTTAATTTAGACCTTGAAATAGATTTGTAGAATGTTCACACCTTTAGTCGTGCAGCATGTAATTATTTAGATCAAATACAGGTGCTCCTATGCATCCACTGAAGCTCGCTAGCTGAGTGGGTGAAAATGAGCGAACTCTTTTCTCCTGTTTCCCAGATGTTATAATCCGTGATTGCCTTATGCTTCTATAATTATACAGCAAAGTGTACTGCGATGCTAAGAGTGTAGAGTCAATTTAAGTAGAATGCCTTTGGGAAATGTGCTGAATTTATTACCATTATTTAATGGAAAACAATGGAAAAATTATATCAATGCATTATATTTTCTACACTTTTTTTTATTCCTGCGTTTTAGGCTTTTTTTTTTTTTTTACCTACGAGAGTGGGTGTAGGGTGCTCTCTGTTCAATTAGCTTTGTAATATATCTTATAAGGATACTTGACCACTTGTTGGCTAGTGGTGAATGTAAAATAAAACCTGTGAACTATTAAGTTAATAAAAAAAAAAAAACAATATAATAAGAGTGTATTTAAGAAGATGAAAATGTATTGCTCTCTAGCTTAGGACCGAATTATAGTCAAAAACCACTAAGAGAAACAACCATCTATGCTCTGTTCATAACTGATGATGATTGACTACACCGTTTGCTTTCTTTGATCTGTTTTTATCTGATGATTTGCTAAAGATATTTCTCCCTTTTTGCCTCCACTGAAGGAAACGTTATATTATAACTTAAAAGAGCACTATAATATTAGGAATACAACCATGTATTCCTAACACTATAGTGCTGGAGTGGCTGTTTAGGTTTCTGGACACCTCAAATTGCATGTAAAAGATAGTCAAACTTACCTTTTCTCCCTTGTCGCAGCTGGCACCGGCTCTATGCCTGGGATCATCAATCTAGGAAACACCTCTAGTGGCCATATGAGTGACTGCCACTAGAACTCTTACTGGGCAGCAGTGTAAACGCTGCCTTTTTCTGAAAAGGCAGCCTTTACATTGCAAAAAATGTAGGGACAAGCTATAGACACCAGAACAACTATAATAAGCTGTAGTGGTTCTGGTGACTATGGTGTCCCTTTTAGTTCTTTTTTCCTTAAAGGAACACTATAGGGTCAGGACCACAAACATGTATACCTGACCCTCTAGTGTTAAAACCACCATTTAAGGGACTTGCCCTGCCCCCCTGTTTAGCCCCTCCCCCCACCCAGGGGCGTACCTAGAGCATTTGGCACCCGGGGCGGACCCTGAGTGTGGCACCCCCCCCCCCCCCCCCCCTTAATAAAAATGTAAGAAAACACACACATATTTTTTCAATATTTTCAATACCAGTGCTTTTGTAGAACCTTCTAGAAAACTCCTGCCCTGCCCCTTTCTACAAAGCCCCTTGTCTCGCCCTTCATATAAAAACCCTGCACCCCGATCACACACATTTCATACACTCCCTACACATAAAAACCCTGCACCCCGATCACATACATTTCATTCACTCCCTACACATAAAAATCCTGCACACCCCCTTAATAAAAAACCCTGCACACCCCCTTAATAAAAAACAAAAACGTGCACAACCCCTCTTAATAACAAAAAACCTGCACACCCCCCTTATAAAAACAAAAAACAAAAATCTGCAGTGCACATCCTCCCTTAATAAATAGAATACTGCAACCCCCTTAATCAAAAAAACCTGCACCCCAATTATTTAAACCTCCCCCTTTAATTCTTTAATCCACAGCCCCCTTTAATTAATCCACACCCCCCTTAATAAATACACCCCCCTTAATAAATCCTCACCCCCCCTTAATTAATACTCACTCCCCCTTAATTAATACACCCCCTTAATTAATCAACACATCCCTTAATTAATACACCCCCTTAATTAATACTCACTCCCCCTTAATTAATACACCCCCTTAATTAATCAACACACCCCTTAATTAATACACCCCCCTTAATTAATCCACACACCCCTTAATTAATACACCCCCTTAATTAATCCACACACCCCTTAATTAATACACCCCCTTAATTAATCCTCACTCCCCCTTAATACACCCCCCTTAATTACTCCACCCCCCTTAATTAATCCACACCCCCTTAATTAATACACCCCCTTAATTAATCCACACACCCCTTAATTATTACACCCCCTTAATTAATCCACTCACCCCTTAATTAATCCACTCACCCCTTAACTAATCCTCACTCCCCCTTAATACACCACCCTTAATTAATAAACCCCCCATAATTAATCCACACCCCCCTTAATTAATACACCCCCTTAATTAACCCACACCCCCTTAATACACCCCCCTTAATCCACACCCCCCTTAATTAATACTCACTCCCCCCTTAATTAATACTCCCCCTTAATTAATCAATACACCCCCCTTAATTAATACACCCCCCTTAATTAATACACCCCCTTAATTAACCCACACCCCCTTAATACACCCCCCTTAATTAATACTCACTCCCCCCTTAATTAATACTCCCCCCTTAATTAATCAATACACCCCCCTTAATTAATACACCCCCCTTAATTAATACACCCCCTTAATTAATACACCCCCCTTAATTAATACACCCCCTAAATTAGTACACCCCCTTAATTAATACTCACTCCCCCCTTAATTAATACACCCCCCTTAATTAATACACCCCCTTACTTAATACTCCCCCCTTAATTAATACACCCCCTTAATTAATACACCCCCTTAATTAATACACCCCCTTAATTAATACTCACTCCCCCCTTAATTAATACACCCCCTTAATTAATACACCCCCTTAATTAATACTTACTCCCCCCTTAATTAATACACCCCCCTTAATTAATACACCCCCCTTAATTAATACACCCCCCTTAATTAATACACCCCCTTAATTAATACACCCCCCTTAATTAATACAGCCCCCTTAATTAATACTCACTCCTCCCTTAATTAATACACCCCCTTAATTAATACTCACTCCCCCCTTAATTAATACACCCCCCTTAATTAATACACCCCCTTAATTAATATTCACCCCCCCAATTAATACATCCCCCTTAATTAATCCACTCACCCCTTAATTAATCCTCACTCCCCCTTAATACACCACCCTTAATTAATACTCACTCTCCCCTTAATTAATACACCCCACTTAATTAATCCACACCCCCTTAATTAATACCCCCCCTTAATTAACCCACACCCCCTTAATACACCCCCCTTAATTAATCCACACACCCCTTAATTAATACTCACTCCCCCCTTAATTAATACTCCCCCCTTAATTAATCAATACACCCCCTTAATTAATACACCCCCCTTAATTAATACACCCCCCTTAATTAATACTCACTCCCCCTTAATTAATACACCCCCTTAATTAATACACCCCCTTAATTAATACTCACTCAAACCTTAATTAATACACCCCCCTTAATTAATACACCCCCTTAATTAATACACCCCCTTAATTAATACTCACTCCCCCTTTAATTAATACACCCCCCTTAATTAATACAACCCCTTAATTAATACTCACTCCCCCCTTAATTAAACCTCCCTCCCCTTTAATTCTTTAATCCATTATCCCCCCCCCCCCCCTTTAATTAATTTAGCCCCATCACATAAAATTACTACTTACATTTTATTGATGCCTTGACCGAATGGGTGCCTCACCGCCCGGATCCTTCCGCTGAAGATCCGTGAAGGCGGGCTGACGGCGCTGCGCACGACGTCATCACGTTGCGCGACGCCGCGGCCCGCAACACTCCTCCCCTTCTCATCCATGTAGTAAGTCCTGCCGGGCCACAAAGGTGCTGCGGCTGTGCGCAGCGTAATGATGGGGGCCGGGGGGTGACACATGACACCGGACGTCATGGCACCCCCCTAGTCAGTGGCACCCGGGGCGGGCCGCCCCCCCCCTTAGTACGCCACTGCCCCCACCCCCCCTGCTTAGCCCTGTTAAAAGGTGATAAAACCTACCTCGTTTCCAGTGCTGCTTTAGGGAAAGCATTGAATTGGCTGAAATCAGCAAGGAGGCCGGTCTTAAACGCCAGCTTGGTCAATCAGCATCTCCTCATAGAGAAGCATTGAATCAGTACATCTCTATGAGGAAAAATTCAGTGTCTGCATGCAGAGCGTTTAGACACTGAATAGCAGGAAGCACCTCCAGTGGCCGTCTGAAAAGTGGCACTGGATGTGTCCCTATGGGGAAATGTAAACACTGCCTTTTCCCTCAAAAGGCAATGTTTACATGAAAATGCCTGAAGAGAATTATTATACTCATCAGAACAACTACGTTAGGCTGTAGTTGTTCTGGTGACTATTGTGTCCCTGTTTGTCTAATAATTTACCATCAATTTGTCTTTGACCTGTTTTTTTTTTTTAAATTGTATATTTTACTTCTTTATTGTATTCGTAACTCTTTAACAATAAAGTCTATCTATCTATCTATCTATCTATCTATCTATCTATCTATCATAGTAACACCTATTAGACTATATACACCTAATCATTGGGTGACTATAAGAAATATGTTAAGTGTAAGTAATTTTGTGTTTCTTTCTACAGGTATTTATTTATGTGAATAAAGGGAGCTCGGAAACCGCTGTGTGAGAGTAAACCCATACTGTTGTCGTCACTAGGGCAAAGCCTTGGAAAAGACAGCAGACCTGCCACGTTGAATGTTGTAAGTATTCAAGCATGTGTTTATTAGTTTCATTAAGGCCCCTTTTTATTTTCAGTATCTACATTTCAATACTATGAAAAAGGCAATAATAAAATGTTCATTGTTTTTTGTAGTATGCTGCTCTGTTTTTAGTGCCCCAGCTGCAGCATCTCTTATATAAGTATGTACGGTAGTTAAACTGTGTCAAATCTGCTCCTATGGAATAGACCTGCAATGGACATAGTAAATGCTCACACACTAAAGAAATTATGGACTCAGATTTCATGATAGTTACATTATACCATATGGTGTGTATCTGTTCCAGCAATCTATGTTTTCTTCTTTATAAGCTGACCCGCCATAAGTCTTCAGATGCTATCAGGCTGGATTTAACATGTAAGGGCTATCTTGGCCAATTCCCAAACTAAAGAAATACACGTTATCTTTAAATATATGTTTAATGTACTTTTAGCTGGTCTGATCATCATTAAGCGGGACTTGGAAATTAGCTTCCAAAATGGATGGCAAAATTACAGGATTGTTAAAGATATCCAGCTAATTATTGCTATATTAGTTGTATAATTATCTTTTACTTTACTTTCATATTTGAACGATGGTTTTAAATATTCTTTTTTTTTTAAGTGACCAACATTATTTTAATTTGATTACTTATAATATCCCTTCGTTTTGCCTTTGTCATGTAAAGCTTTTCTATAGTTACTTCATGCTCTAGTCCCCACATTCCAACCTGGTTTTCTTTGGTCAACCCATACTTTCCTACTCTGCTCTAAACATGTTCCTAATTTACTGTCAGACATATTCTGCCAGAAAATGTGAATTATCCGTACAGTACATCTCCATGGCCACTTTTATTTCCAAGACAGGTCATCATATTCCTTCTCTGTGTATGTTTCCACATCCACAGTCCTTACCAATGTGCATCCCCTTGGATATATACCTTTCCAATTTAAGACCCCACAGCCATAAATCCTGATTCAGAGTATCTACAATCATATATAATGACCATGTCTTAGGTCATTTTCCAACTGGATAAATCTTGATATCTGCTCATGGTGTCCAGAAAACTTAACCAGAGGCACTGAGAGAAATCTGTCCACTCTCATACCCCAACAAGATTACCTGGGAAGGTAATAATCCCATTCTAGCACCCTTGATCTCTGGGATTTTAGTTTAGAGCACTTAAAAATATTTTATTCTATAATTTAAACGTCAATTTAGCAGGGGTGTTTTTGAAATCGAACACAAATTGTTTTGTTGCTCTGAATTTCAGGCCACGAAATGTAATAACGCACTTATATGGTCAATTAGACCCAGTTTAGGTTTTAACCATGTGCCATTTCTGACAGTTAAGCAAACAACCAATTCAAACTACCTCTGCAAACTTATAAGTATTTTCCAAGAATGTCAGCCTCTCATATAACAGTTTGGTATGTCAGCCTAATTCCCTCTGCCATACAGAGTTGGTAAATTATATTTCATACAAAATCAAACCACTGCGCTTTCAAATGTTTTTGTTAAAAAACAACAAGCAACAACAAAACTCAAGCATTTATTCAGCAGCACCCCCCATATATTTAGAATAAACAGTAGACACTGAAATGCCCATCAAACATATATGAATATGCCTCAGTGTGTTACATTTGCCATAGGAAACAAGTAAATATTCTTATTGTATTCCTCCATTAAAATGCATTTTCCTACAATTGCTCCTTATGCATGTGGGCCAATATGTACGTGAGTCTTTACTTTTTAGCTGTTTAAAGGGACACTAAAGGCACCCCATCCACATCATCTCAATGAAGTGGTCTAGCTGCTATGTGCACTCCATTTTAACCCGGTAGCTGAAAACATTACCATTCTGCAGTAACGTCAATGTTTTCTTTTCAGAGTTAACCTGCCCCTAAGGCTGGCATACTGGCAGCCACAAGAGGCTCTTTCATGAAATAGCAGAATAAAACTCTATAAAACTTTATCAGATGATCGTTTTGCCACGCATGCTCACTAGCCCCCCAATGTGTTCCTATGGCTCTTCTTAGTGAAAACAGACCAAATGTGGAAGTTCACAGCTTTCTTGTCCTCTGGAATTCTTAGATAGCATCATGGATAAACTCCAGAAGTGATCACATAACTACTAAGACCATGAATTTCTAAGACATTCTGGATTGATGATATGTGCATGTATTTATCTTTTTGTGGCATGGACTGTTCATGTATTTTTGCACGATTTTATTCATCTGTCTATAATTTATCTTCAAGAATAAATCACAACAGATTGTCTTTTATATGTTTATAGTTCTGTTTATTCATACATGCATAGTATTTTTTCTCTTGCTATTGTTTTCCCACACACTCAATTTAATAGAATTTTGCACTTTTGTGTGTGTGTGTATATATATATATATATATATATATATATATATATTTGTGTTAAGGGCTCATGATAGTACAGAAGATACAAACACTGATAAGTGTAGGATGGTATTAAAAGAGCAAGTCGGTTGTGGTGTGCCGGAACCGACGATGAGGTAGGCCTGTAAATAAAGAGGGCCCACCAAGAAGAAATGTAAAGAGAAAAGGAGTTAATAATGAGGAGTGGGTGGGAGGGTGATACAGCGCTGACCTCGAACGATATGGAGCCAGGTAAGGGGTGTCCCTTAAGTAGGGAAGAGGTGTGTCATACGCCCCTCCCACAATTACAGGCCAAAAGGCCTCAATACTTGTGTTAAGGGCTCATGATAGAACAGAAGATACAAATACTGATAAGTGTAGGATGGTATTAAAAGAGCAAGTCGGTTGTGGTGTGCCGGAACCGACGATGAGGTAGGCCTGTAAATAAAGAGGGCAAAAGTAGAAAATCAAATTTATTACATACCAGCAATATACATACTTTAACCAGACATGTCTTGAAAGGCATTTCTTACTTCTTGTACCGGGTTAGATATGTATCTAGAGTAAGCCGATGATTTCCAGCGCCCTAGTGACTTGATAACATGAACTGGAATGTTTGCACTGGATGCTGTGGAGGCCGCTCCTATGCGGAAGGAGTGGCCTGAATAGTTAGCTGATTTGAGGCCCAGCTGTGTAAGTAAAGACCTGACGTGTGTCATAAAGGTGGTGGTAGTGAGTACCGAACCTTGTAGACTGAAAGTGATTGAGATGGTGGTTCGTTGTTATGCTGGGTATATGAGTCCAGTAGTTTGACGGGGCTCCACCTGTTGTGAGTAGGATAGTACTTAACCTCTACTGAAAGTGCATGTTGACTGGTTTTGGAGTGAGGCAGAGTCAAGATATAATAGTCCATGTGTTTTGTTAAGTGTGAACGAAGTAGGATGTGAGTGGACTGTGTTGTGCTGATGGCGGTAAATTCTCTTGGTCTCAAGAAACCATAAACAAGGCTACGTATATGGCGGTTTTAACGATGAGGTTTGTGTTGTTGGCAAAGGGTTTAAATCTAGTGAATTGTATAAGTCTTTAAAAATATGGAAATCTATGGGTAGCCTCTGGGCCGTACGTGGGGGTTCGGATCTCTGAATACCCCTAAGGATGTTCTTAATTGGTAGGAGGACACTTGATTTGTCTGGTTGTAAAGTTAGCATGTGATGTTGGATGCCTGTCAGATATGGTTTGATTGTGTTGTATGATAGTTTGAGTTTGAGGTGGCAAAAAGAAGCAAAGCCCAACCAGGATGTCACGATGAAAGGTTGTAAGATGTTGTGTTCAGAAAGGAATCTTTAAATCAAATGAAAGCTCTATCGTAAGTTTCCAGGGTATTAGTAGACAGTGCTAATTGGGACAATGTTCTTCTATGTTGCATACTCGCATCTAGTCCATTACTAGATGGTGGAATAGTGGGGTGTTCGTGGCTGTGAGTGCGGCTGACGGGAGTATTTGACGAAAAGCCTGGAAATTAAAGCGAGACAAATTGTCAGCAGCAGTGTTACATACACCTGGAACATGAATACAAAACAAGAGAAAATTATGACATGCAGCCAGCCAAGTGAGTTTCCTCAAGAATCTCATAATAGTCAGTGATTTGGATCGGCCTTGTTTATAATGTGACAAGTTACTTGGTTGTCTGAGTAGCAACGTACAGACGAACCTGCCCATAAATGCACCCATGCCACGGCAACCGTCACGATGGGATATATCTCAAACAGAGCTGAGGTAGTGGAAAAACCCTCCAGGTCCTGAAACTTCTGAAGGCCAGCTGCCCCAAAGCCATTCGTTCCTGAAAAATTGCTGCAAAACCTGTGGTAGACGCCGCGTCTGACCAAATGGTAGGTGAGGAGTCAGACAATTTTGGAAGGAACATGCTTTTACCATTCAAGGTGGTTAAAAATGTTCTCCACATAATTACGCCTGCCGTGGCTTGGGTATCCAGGGGTGACCTGTGTCCATCATGTCTAAAAGTGGGAAACATGTAAAGGAGTTGTGAGATGAAAGCCCGGCCTTGAGGTATGATGTGAATGGCAAAATTCAGTGACCCAAGCAGAGACTGTAATTCTTGCGGTTGCAAGTACCGAGTTGTATGTAGAGATTATGTTGATCAGAATGTTTTCTACCTTGGGCGTGGCAGGCTAGCTTGCATGGTGGCTGAGTCTAGTATGATACCCAGGAATGTGATGAAGGTATCTGGTCCTTCAGTCTTGGTGGAGGAGACTGGGACACCCACCTGTTCGAATAGACTGATGGTTTCTTTTAGGCTACTGGGAGGGGAATATTCTCCTCGACCAGTAAGAAATCATCCAGATAATGTATAACTGTAGGGCATCTGGCTATATTTAATAAAACCAGCATAGGGTTTCGGCGAATACGTCGAAAATGGCCGGACTACTTTGGAACCTAAATGTTAAACGTGAGCAAAATAGTAGTTCCCTGCCCACTTGATACCATGCAGGTGACAGTGTAGGGTGGATAGGCAGTAACTTGAAAGCATTGTGATATCAGTTTTACTGAGCCATGCTCCGGCCCCTGCCTGCATGATAGCCGTAATGGCGTGATCTATGGTGGAATATTGCAGTGAAAATTCCTCAGAGGGTATGAGGGAGTTCAGACTAGGAGTGGCAGATGTAAGCCCTATTCTGGTTCTTCCCTTAAATTCAATTATTGTTTTATATCTATTTGTTTATAAAAGCTACATTTTCACTGAATAAAGTGTGGCTATGGCTGCATAAACAGAAACAAAAGTGATTTCACTCCTAAATAACAGTGAACTGAGCAGTGGGACTCCAGGGACTCCCCCACCCTCAGGGCCCCCCTCGCGCTGGGCTGAAGGGGTTAAAACCCTTTCACCCACTTACCTTTCTCCAGCGCCGGGCTCCCCCGGCGCTGGGGAACTCTCCTCCCTGTGCCGACGTCAGCTCCGAATACGCATGCGCGTCAAGAGCCGCGTGCACATTCAAACCTGCAATAGGAAAGCATTACTCAATGCTTTCCTATGGACGTCCAGCGTCTTCTCACTGTGATTTTCACAGTGAGAATCGCGGAAGCACTCTAGCGGCTGTCAGTGAGACAGCCACTAGAGGCTGGATAAACCCTCAGTGAAACATAGCAGTTTCTTTGAAACTGCTATGTTTTCAGCTGCAGGGTTAAAACTAAAGGGACCTGGCACCCTCACCACTTCATTAAGCTGAAGCGGTCTAGGTGCCTATAGTGGTCCTTTAAGCCCAAGTTGTTTTTGTGCCTATAGTGTCCCTTTAAACTACAATAGTTCAGTGTTGGCTGGTGAGGTTCAAGATGCTCCTACCCCAGAGTTGTACTCCTTCCTATACAGTACAGATATACTCCTACACTACAGAGCACTGAGCATAATACAGAGATGCTCTTAAAATAAAACAGGCTGGGTACAATACAGAGTTACCATACCACAAACAGAGCATGATTTATCAAGGAAAACATAGTGTATAGAGCAGAGCACCCCTACCCTTACAGTGTCTCTATATATGTTTGTATTAGTTGTCATGTATTTCTGAGTGAATTTGTTTTGTTATGTTTTCCAGTTACTATATATCAAACTTGCCCTAGAGTCATGAATAAGCTACTTTCTTTAGCTACCTTTGTGTATTATATATACGGTAGTTCTGTTTGCCAACCCATGCTGTAATAGTTTTAAGTTAATGTTCAAAACCCATTAGAGTCTCAATGTGGAACCCTTTTAACACAAAACAGCCATTACATATGCCTTGTCTTAGTGATGTGCTGGAGGCAAAGGATCCTGCATGATATCACTGCATATGTCTTTCATTCTCTTTTTTTTTTTTTTTTTTTAGCAGCTATGGGTCTCATACAACAGCACTATCTTCTATTCTTTGTTGTGTTCAGAATCTGCAGCCACGAGTTGAGCATGTGATTGTTAGCATTCATCCTTGGCGTTCATTAGCATATTCTTATTGTCAGGAAGATATACTGCAGAAATTGAACGCTAGACTATTACACAGAAGCAATCTATTACAATATTTTACAGTCTTTGCCCACGAACCGAGCATACATTTATGGAGGTCTTAACCCCTTAAGGACACACGACGGAAATATTCCGTCATGATTCCCTTTTATTCCAGAAGTTATGTCATTAAGGGTTAAAGAGACTCTCCAATGCATATCCGTTTTCCTGGCACTGCAAGACCCTGTACTGCCCCTCTCTCTCCCATCCCCATCCCATGTTGCTGAAGGGGTTAAAACCCCTTCAGTGACTTACCTGAATCCAACACCGATGTCCCTTGGCGCTGGGTTAGGCTCCGACCACGCTCCTCCCCCACCGACGTCAGCCGGCAGGGGAGACCTAATGCAGATTATTCAATGCTTTCCTATGGGGATTTCGGCGACACTGGAGGTCCTCATGCATAGCGTGAGGACGTCCAGCATCATTTGCAACACTTTTCGTGTTCTAAGAACACGGAAGTCCCTCTAGTGGCTGTCTGATAGACAGCCACTTGAGAAGGACTTAACCCTGCAATAATTACACTTGCAGGGTTAAGGGTGGTGGGAGTTGGCACCCAAACTACTCTAATGGGCAGAAGTGGTCTGGGTGCCTGGAGTGTCCATTTAAGGGGGTAATGTGTGTAGCCCACTATAACCCCCTAACAAAGGTTTGCGCTCCACATGTTGCAGATTTTAGTTGAGTATTCTCAACCAGAATGGTGGCAAATGCAGAATACATCAACTATGATACATTTTAACAACGAGAAACAAGTTTAAATATTTTTGTTGTTGTTGTCTGTTGTAATGCATGTTGTTTAATCACAACAGATTCTCACATAGTTCATAAATATGCTAAACAATGCAAAAAACATCTGAATAATGTTTCTGTCAGGACTTCTTAAACAGCGAGTTTGAAAGCCGCCACATCAAAACGTTTTATTGATTTAGCTCTTCAAGTACCAGTTAATCCCATCATTGCAGTCAGGTACCTGAAGATTCACATCTCGGTTATTTTGCATCATTTGATCCACAGAACTCTGCTGATAATGAATATGTAGCACATTTTCTAATTGGATAATCAAGTAATTGGTGTTCTAATATTAACTGGTAGACGTTATTAAGGGGTTTAACCAGGTGTCCATTGCAGGTTTTCCGAACCTGCTCCATTGTGCCTTGCTCAGTTTAAAAAATGCATGTTAATTTTAATCCTTCTGAATTGTTGCTGAAAATAAACGATTATAGTCATCTTTTAAATAATTTGATAGTGAGATAGAGAGTGAGAAATCTTATACTTATTAAGTATACCGAAAAGTATACTTTTAAAGGACACAGCTTGCTAGAATATATAAATATTAGTATGACATATGATCAGTTTTAGCATACCTACCCAAGTGTCCTGAGTCCCATAGAACTGTGTCTATTTTGGACCTTCTAGAGTGTTTTAACCTAATTATATCTAAGTGATAACCATGGCATGATGTGGGTGCATAACTTACAATATTTCAAATGGATAAAGAAGGACGCTTTAGTTTTAGGGGTGTACATAGGTGGTGTGGCCATGGGATAGATTGTTCTTAGAAATTTGATGTGATTTTTATAGAACTAAAATATAATATATAATTTAGAACATGAGCAGTGTATCTTATTTATACAGACTGGTGTGTAAACACATTTATTATAGTTTAAATGGACACCATTGCAGATATATTAAACAAAAAATAATGGAAATTCTACTTTGACATTCAGTCCCTTGATCGGGACTTAGTTAAAGCACCTTTGGCAATGTGTACAGCCAAAGGTGGTATGATGCTTTGCACACATGGACATGGGCAGGTTCTGCTGGTCATCTCTGCAGATCCTATCATGCTCTGTCATGTTGGATGGGAACCATTGGTTGATAGCCATATTCAGGTCTCTCTAGAGTTGTTCAATTGGATTCAATTCCAGGCATTCCCTAGGACATTCACATAGTTTTCTCTAAGCCACTCTTGTGTTGTCTTGGCACTGTGTCATTGTCCTGTTGGAAGTTGAATTTAATTTGGCCAGGTGGCCAGCTCTTGGAAGAGACCTGGTTGTTCCAAACTTCTGCCATTTAAGAATCACGGCAACTACTGTGCACTTGGCAACCTTTAATGCAGCCTTAAAGTTGTGTAGCCTTCCTCAGATATGTTTCACAGTCGTGTCTCCAAGCTCTGTAGACAGTTCCTTTGAACTCTTGGCTTATTTTTTTCTCTTATATGCATCCACAGCTGTAAGACCTTCTATAAACAGGTGTGTGCCTTTTCAAATTATGTTTAATCAATTGAATTTGCCACAGGTGGGCTACAATCAAAGTATAACATCTCAAAGATGATCCAGAGAAATAGGATGCACCTGAGCCAAATTTCAAGTGTCATAGCACAGAGCATGAATACTTATGCCAATGTGATATGTCAGTTTTTTAAAAAAAATAACTCTGCAACGTTTTAAAAAATGGTTGTTTTTTGTTTGTTTAGTTTTGCTAAATCCTTATGGGGTATTGTTGTGTAGTTGAAAAAAAAAATCTACCAAGTACGTCCGACAAAAAAACAGTAGTTAAGGAAAATGGCAAATATGAGTACTACACTCACCTGGACAGGCGATCCCGGTTGAGGGGAATTGCCTGAGACCCCAGAAGTCCCCCTGCAGCAGCACCGGCCACCCTGGCCCTTCTGGACCATGTGATCACCATGATCACATGGCCGCAATATAGGTCAATGGAGCTGCCTGCAGGGGGACTGTCTGAGCTGTCATGATGATATCATTGTTGTGATACATTTTATTGTTTTGAAACACTAATATTTGTGTTCAGCAAAGTCTCCCGAGTATAACAGTACATGTACAGGTTTTATTGTGTTTTTCAAAGTTACAGGGTCAAATATAAGGCTTGATTTTCCCTTTTTTTTCACATTGAAATTTGCCAGATTGGTTATGTTGCATTTGAGAGCGTATGTATGGTAGCCCAGTAATGAGAATTACCCCCATAATGGCATACCATTTGCAAAATAAGACAACCCAAGGTATTGCAAATTGGGTATGTTCAGTCTTTTTTAGTAGCCACTTAGTCACAAACACTGGCCAAAGTTAGCGTTCATAATAGTTTTTTTTGCATTTTTAATACACAAACAAATATAAATGCTAACTTTGGCCAATGTTTGTAACTAAGTGGCTACTAAAAAAGACTGGACATACCCCCTAGTGAATACCCTGGGCTGTCTACTTTTCAAAAATATATCGCTTGATGGGGGTAAATTACATTGGCTGGCTTCAAAAATGTCCCAAATAGGACATGGGTGCATGATGACCAGCTGTGAAAATTCCAAGTTGGAAAACTGGAATGCGCACCCTCCAATAAGTTCTTTTAGCCCCAAGAGACCCAGACACACGTATACATGGGTGGTATCACTGTACTCAGGAGATGTTGCCAAAAACATATTTGGGTGTTCATTGGCAGTAACCGTTAAAGTTCTCAGTACATGTATTCTTAAATTTCTATGTGTTTCAAAAAAATCACCAATTGTTGTTTTTTTTTTTTTTACATTTTTTGGCATAGATTGGTGGTAAAATGGTTGCATGAAAAGAGTCACAATACCCCAAGTTTAATACCTTAGGTGGTCTTCTTTAAAAAATATATATACATGTGAAGGGTTATTCAGGGATTCCTGACAGACGTTCATGTTGAAAAAAAATGGTTTGGAAATAACAAAGTGCTACTTCTACTTATGGCCCTATAACTTTCCAAAAAAAGCTAAGAACATGTTAACATTGGGTATTTCTAAATTCAGGACAAAATTTAGAAACTATTTAGCACGGGTGTTTTTTGGCGGTTGTAGATGCGTAACAGATTTTGGGGGTCAAAGTTCGAAAAAGTGTGGTTTTTAAAAAATAATGTCATCATATTTTAAAAAAAATTATAATAAGTTATATGATATGATGAAAATAATGGTATCTTTAGAAAGACCATTTAATGTCGGGAAAAATTGTATATACCGTATATACTCGAGTATAAGCCGACCCGAATATAAGCCGAGGCCCCTAATTTTTCCCCAAAAAACTGGGAAAACTTATTGACTCGAGTATAAGACTAGGGTGGGAAATGCAGCAGCTACTGGTAAATTTCTAAATAAAATTAGATCCTAAAAAAAATATATTAATTGAATATTTATTTACAGTGTGTGTATAATGAATGCAGTGTGTGCGTATGAGTGCAGCGTGTGTGTGTATGAGTGCAGCGTGTGTGTATGAGTGCAGTGTCTGTATGAGTGCAGCGTGTGTGTATGAGTGCAGTGTCTGTATGAGTGCAGCGTGTGTGTGTATGAGTGCAGCGTGTGTATGAGTGCAGTGTGTGTGTGTATGAATGCAGTGTGTGTGTGTATGAATGCAGTGTGTGTGTGTATGAATGCAGTGTGTGTATGAATGCAGTGTATGAATGCAGTGTGTGCAGGGCCGGTGCAAGGATATTTGCCCCCCCCATATGTCCTGACCTCCCCTCCTCCTCCCTCAGTGGTCCTTACCTCCCCACCCCCGTGTTCCTTCACCCCCCTCCCCCAGTGGTCCTGACTCACCCCTCCCCTAGTGGTCCTTACTTCCCCCTCCCCTCCCCTAGTGGTCCTTATCCCCCCCTCCCTCCGCTAGTGGTCCTTATCCCCCTCCCTCCCATAGTGGTCCTTATCCCCCCCCTCCCTTCCTCCCATAGTGGTCCTTATCCCCCCCTCCCTCCCATAGTGTTCCTTTTCTCCCCCCCTCCCTCCCATAGTGGTCCTTATCCCACCCCCCTGCCTCCGATAGTGGTCCTTATCCCCCCTCCCTTCCATAGTGGTATAGTGGTCCTTATCCCCCCCCTCCCTCCCATAGTGGTCCTTATCCCCCCCTCCCTCCCATAGTGGTCCTTATCCCCCCCTTCCCTCCCATAGTGGTCCTTATCCCCCCCCCTCCCTCCCATAGTGGTCCTTATCCCCCCCTCCCTCCCATAGTGGTCCTTATCCCCCCCTCCCTCCCATAGCGGTCCTTATACCCCCCTCCCTCCCATAGTGGTCCTTATCCTACCCCCTCCCTCCAATAGTGGTCCTTATCCCCCCCTCCCTCCCATAGCGGTCCTTATACCCCCCCTCCCTCCCATAGTGGTCCTTATCCCACCCCCTCCCTCCCATAGTGGTCCTTATACCCCCCCCCCCTCCCACAGTGGTCCTTATACCCCCTTTTTTTATTTTATTTTTTATTATTATTATTTTTTTTTATTATTATTATTTATTTTATTTTTTTTTCGTCCCCCCTCCCTGCTTGATACATGGCAGGGAGGGGGGCTCTCCTTCCCTGGTGGTCCAGTGGCAGTTCAGTGGGGGGGAGAGGGGGGCTGGCAGAGCTGTACTTACCTGTTCTGCAGCTCCTGTCAGCTCTCTCCTCCTCTGCGCCGTCCGTGCAGCTCCTTCTATCAGCTCACACTGTAAGTCTCGCGAGAGCCGCGGCTCTCGCGAGACTTACACTGGGAGCTGACCGAGGTGCTGAACGGACGGCGCGGAGGAGGAGAGAGCTGACAGGAGCTGCAGAACAGGTAAGTACAGCTCTGCCAGCCCCCCTCTCCCCCCAGTCTGTATTATGGCAATGCAAATTGCCATAATACAGACTATGACTCGAGTATAAGCCGAGTTGGGGTTTTTCAGCCCAAAAAATGGGCTGAAAAACTCGGCTTATACTCGAGTATATACGGTAATATGTAAATGAGTAAGAAAAAAAATTACATCTAAACACAAACACCGCAGAAATGTAAAAAGAGCCCTGGTCCTTAACGGTAAGAAAATTGAAAAACGGTCTGGTCACTAAGGGGTTAAAGGAAGACTGTAGTGTTAGGAATACATACGTGCATGTATTCCTAATGCTAGTGTTATACTAACTAGATATCTAGAGCCCCCCTTATTTAAGTTAAATAAAGCTTTTTACTTGTCTTATATCCCCTGGCACACTGGTCTCGCCATGGCTGCCACTCAAAATTGATAATTTCAGCCAATCCAGTGCTTTCCATAAGGAAGCACTGAGGCTACTTTGTATATGCTGCAATCGGTTCGCTGCACCCCTCTAGTGGCTGTCTGAGTGAGCTGCAGTGCTCACAATGCTGACAATGCTATAGGCAGTCAGGAAAGGCAGTGTTTACACTGCTATGCTTAGAAGGACAATATGCTTGCCTCAGAACCACTACATTAAGCTATAGTGGCTGTAGTGGTTCTCCAGTTTGCTAATGCTCTCAGTCTATCACTGCTGCCCATCACTACTCTGTTAATGGGGAAGCATTCCTAGCAGCATAGAGGAACCATTTAAGCTAAATCAAATCCAAAATAATACGGGGCTCCCTCTGCACGAGAGATAAAGCATGCTACTTAATGCTTCATACAATTTGTGCTACTTAGTTCATGTTTTCTGCTTTCCCTGGTATCCATAATATTCAATTATACAACACTAATTTACACTCGCTTAATTCAGACACTAATTATTTTTTTATTCATAAAATATTTTACCAGGAAGGATACATTGCGATTTCTCTTATTTTAAAGTATGTCTTGGGTACAATAACAGGATTTAGCACTGTATCTGGATCCAATGTGCATTAGTATAATTATTATTATTATTTTTTTCATTTATATATATTTATATATTATTTTCTGTATCTATAAGTCACATATCATATCTAAAGTCAATCAGCCCATATTGTTTTCTGTCTGGGACTGACATGTAGCATATTTTAACTTTTGCAAAATCACAGCAAACAATGGCCTTGATTTTTATATTTTTGGATAAACTTTAAAATGATATCATATTTTGATATTTTTATGTTTTGTGATATTTTAAAACTTAAAAAAAATAGTTTGAAAACTGTATCCAAAAATCTTAAATCAAAGCCAGTATTAGGAAACTCAAACCTAATGATGTTAAATCATGCATGTAACAAGCATGTCAAACTCAAAGGATAGCATGGGTCAATTAAACAAGGTTTAAGTTTATGTGGGCCACAAAAAAAAAAAACTAAACTAAAATTTTCATATAAACATAGGTTTGTTTTAATAAGTACAGTATATAAAAAAAAACAGCACCCCCCTCTACTAAACCCCAGTAAATACTAAAGCTCTCCCTCTGTACTAATTCAAAGTCCCCCCCCTCTGTACTTAATCCCAGCACCCCCCTCTAGTAAATCCCAGCCCTTGTTTAAAAAAAACAATATAAGCCAACAAGCAGACTCCACTCACATTTCCGCTGCCAGTATGCGACTCCGGAGTCCAATGGCGCCGTCCGCATCCTGTGCCAAACGGATCCTCCTGCTACCCTTTAAAAACCTGTGAAGGTGGAGCACGTTAATGTCACGTCAGAATGTGGCGTTGTGTGCCCCGCCAGGTTGTTCTCCACTGTCCAGCCATAGCCATAACAACACTGACCAACACACACTGACAGACACACACACACTCTCTGACATACACACACTTTCTGACAGACACAAACACACACACACTGACAGACAGACACACACACACTGACACACACACACACACTGACAGACAGACACACAGACAGACAGATACACAATAACACAGACAGAGACAAACACACTGACAGACACACACACACTGACAGTCACATACACTGACAGACACATAGACAGAAAGACACACACAGTGGCAGACACACACACTGACAGTCATACACACTGACCGTCACACACAGACACTGACAGTCACACACACACACACAGTGACAGACACACACACTGACAGTCACACACACACACACACACACACACACACTGACAGTCACACAACATTCTTGCACACACTCACATCAATTTTTTCATTGCTCCCTACCTTTGGGAGCTAGTGTGGGACCTCTCTCTAATCTTCTCTTGGGAGCTCAGTCTTCTAGCTCCTCACTGCTCCCGCGCGCGCAGTTTAGTGGTGCCGGGTGCTGGAATATGACGTCATATTCCGGCGCCCGGCTTCACTTCAGCAAGAAGACTGCCATCAGAGACCTCTCCCCCGGCCGGGTAAATGAGCAGACTAGGCACCTGCAATGTGGGGAGAGCAGGTGCCTACTCTGCTTTAGTAAGCATGTCAAGCTCGCAGCCCGCCCAAAATATTCATTATGGGCCGCATGCGGCCCATGGGCCGCGAGTTTGACATGCTTGATGTAACATTAACAATATGATGTTCCTGCTTTCTATTCATCATATGTATATAATCCAGTTTGCAAGTTTAATCAAGCAGTAAATTGGTTTGAAAAACTTTCTCCAGACTTTAAATTGAAGCTTAAGGCTAGGACAGCAGGCATAAATACATGGCCTCTCTTTGCACTTTTAAAGTTGTTTGAGTAATCCAGAGTTCCGTTCCTTAATCCTTTTATTCAAATACTGTTTGTGTAGTCTTAAATATCTTGAAGAAAGAATGTGTGGGCACTGGCCCAAGGATGTAATCTGATGTTTTTTTTTAATCAGACCATCTCAAGGGACCTCTTAATGTCTGTTTGGCTAATGAACTGCAAAACACCAGTATTTTAGACTTTTTTTTCCACGGAACTTGTTTTGTAAACTGAAAAAACTAAATTCATATTCTTAATAAGTGATCACCATTACAAGGACA
The DNA here is from genome assembly GCF_036172605.1 of Pelobates fuscus. Lineage (NCBI taxonomy): Eukaryota > Metazoa > Chordata > Amphibia > Anura > Pelobatidae > Pelobates > Pelobates fuscus. The sequence goes on from NC_086320.1 coordinate 157,434,225, forward strand.
GCTGCTTTGGATATCATCATCAAAACATGCTTTGGACTCTAAGTCACTAATCCACCAAAGAGGTTTTAGCAAAATTGTATCTATATCAGAGTCACCATCATAGGGGACAAAGGCAACAACCTGATAAGGGGCCTGCCCAAACAGAAGGGCCCACTTGGGCATTGTAACACTGTATTGTCAGAGCCAATATTTAAAATTAGTAGCCATTTACCAGATTAGATTGCCAACAGGGATAGAAAACTTACCACTTTCCACTAACACACAGGTGGCTGCGCGGGAGTTTAAGGGACTGCTAAAGTCACCACTTTATAGCATGAAATGATCTGGGTACAGGGTTCCTCTCCTCTTAACCCTGCCATGTAAAACTGCAGTGTTTACATTGCAGGGTTAAGTCCTCCTTGCGTGGTTGTTAGTATGTCCGCTACTAGAGGCACCTCTGCTGCACTGACCAAGTAAAACTTGGACACAGGATGTGGAAATCCCATAGAAAAGCATTAATGTAATGCTTTCCTATGGGAAAATTTGAATGTGCATGCAGTGCTTGCACATTAGGCCCCTAATGCTCCTCTATGAGGAACATAGGATTGTACTATTGCAGAGGATGCCATATTTCCTCTGTGACATCACCAGCAGAGAAGAACTGAGTAAGGCGCATAAACGTTTTTTAAACTCTTTGTATGGCAAACGAGGGGAGAGGGACCTAATATTACTAGAGACCGGAAGACTATAACGTTAGGAATACAGATTTTTAATCCTTTAATGGAGATGACAACTTCTTACAGTCTGCTCCTACAAGGCAAAGCCTGCATCCAAAAGATAGGAAAACAGGAGGGTGGCTAAGGTACTATGTATATGTATAGTATGTATTTTAATGTGTGTGAATAACGGTACATTTATTTTGTAATGGTGTTTATCTGTGCCTGTGCTGCTGGCAGAGTATATCTCTATATACTATATACTATATATCTGTTTATGTGTGAAGAAGGCATGCCTCTCTATGTGCATTTTTCTGTGATTAAGTGTCTAGGTGTGTATGTCAGTATGATTATTTTTTTTGTGGGTGTGTTTTTGTGTGTTGGAATTTGCGTCTCTCAGGGAGTATGGTAGTTTGTATCTGTGTGTACGTATGCATACACACTATTGGAAGTTTAAATATGGGGGAGTGGGCACTTCTTATGAAAGGGGTCCAAAGACTTCTGATAGTAGCCTGCCATTTACAGCTGGTCACTTGGGCATTTATTAAACACATGCTGGTTTAAAGAATTGCAAACCAGAATACTGATAGTAGTCCTTGTATCGCTGTGATGAAATTTATGAGGATTTTTTTCCTCATAGTAATTTTCCTCATGCTATCTATCATATTTGTAGTACTATGGCACAATTTACACTTGTTTTTTTTATTACTTAGATTATTCATAGATTTATTATAATTGCCATACTAGGTGCTATTTGTTTTAACAATAATCTTAAAACTAATTTCAAACCTTTGTGGCATACCTTAGAGAGGTTTTGACAACTTCTCATTGCCATCCAAATGTGCACATACAATATGGAAGTTAAATTACTCAGTATGTTAGCAGCAGCAGTAAAGTTTTTGTCTTTGGGTACCAGAAGAGTCCTACAGAATCACAGAATGACTCAAGGCACCATAACCCCTGTTAAAGTTGAGTTTAGAGTAAGTACGTTCCAGATATAGAGGACAATATGCATTAAATAGGATAACTTCAATACTTCACCTTTGAGCCTTCGACATTCTGAATATAGATTATTATTATTATTATTATTATTATTGCCATTTATATAGCGCCAACAGATTCCATAGCGCTTTACAATATTATGAGAGGGGATTTAACTATAAATAGGACAATTACAAATAAATAAACTTACGGGAGCAATAGGTTGAAAAGGACCCTGCTCAATCGAGCTTACATTCTATAGGAGGTGGGGTGTAAAACACATTAGGACAGGAATTTGTTTTAAATATTTTTTATTGTAATCATGTCATAAGCTTGGTTAACAAAAACATTTTTGTAGCGTGCAAGTGCCTGCGCAGAGGTATGAATCTCGGTACAGCGTTATAAGGCATTGGTTGCCTGCGCAGAGGCGGGTTTGGCATTCTTTATGCATTTTAGTTATCTGTCATACATTGTGGTTTGTGCATGTCTGGATAGGACAGGAATTTGCAATCAAATAAGGTGGGCTGCCTTTTAGGAGAGGGCAAGAGACAGGTATGTGAGGTAGGGACTAGTCTTGGAGGCCATAAGCTTTCCTAAAGAGATGGGTTTTAAGGCACTTCTTAAAAGATGCAAGACTAGGGGAGAGTCTGATGGCGGTAGGCAGGCTATTCCATACGAAGGGAGCCCCCGCGAGAAGTCCTGCACACGCGAGTTGGCCGTACGGGTGAGGACAACGGACAGGAGGTGGTCACGGGCAGAGCGGAGAGACGGAGAAGGGACATACCTGTGGATCTGTGAGGAGATATAAGAGAGGCTAGAGTTGTTCAGTGCTTTATAGGTGTGAGTTAGTACCTTGAAATGACTCCTATAGCATACAGGAAGCCAATGTAAGGACTGGCAGAGGGGTGAGGTATGAGAGAAACGACTAGAGAGGAAAATCAGTCTAGCTGCATTACGGACTGTAGGGGTGCAGTACGGCTTTTGGGAAGACCAATCAGGAGAGGGTTACAATAATCCATGCGGGAAATTACTAGTGCATGGACAAAGATAAAGTTATGAGTGATATTAATATCTATGTTTTTCCATTTATTTTTTTATGCTATTAGGTCATTCCAACACCTATGATTTTTTTTTTTTCTCCCCAGTGTAGAAATTAACAAGACAATTTATAGCCAACCTCTTGGGGTTGACGTGCAACCGTGTACAGCAAAGATTGATTGTTCCAGTCTTCTCTAATTCAGCTACACATTCCTTCAGCTTAATAGTCAAGTAATCAGACAGAGTAGAAAATGCAGTGGGTAGCTTTACATTATAAATCAAAGCAATGTGTTCATGTGGTTGTCTTTGATCTGTTAGACACAGTATACATGACCTTAACTCAGGCATCTATGGAATACATGCATTAAAGGTTACAGAAAAGGAAGCAAAGAGTTGTACAGAAAACAGTTTATCTGCAAAAATAAATCTAATTTCCTGCAGTGTTGTCACTTAGCGACATGCAGATGTAACTATAAGGTTCCATATTACTATGCTGCCCCTAGACAAACAATATTTATTGAGTAATGTATTGAGCATTACTAAAGGTACGTATTAGGTATTTTGTTTTTTTTTCTTTTCACTAGCAAGCCTAGTTATTTTGCCTGTGCTTTAAAAAGGATTTTTGCTGTACAATTTACAACCTACGATCTCTACTTACCGAATTAGTTACATTTTCCAATTTGATATTTTTCAATTGTTTAAAGATCTGAATATTAAAAAAATAAGAGAATGCTAAATTGTTCTGTATAAAAGAACAACTATAATGGCAAATTCGAGATATGTTATACTGATATTGTAAGGCATGCAGAATACTAACTGTCATAGGAATTCCTTCTAGGTCTGTCATGACAAGGCACAGCTTTGTAGAGTGTACTCTTTGCCTTCACACATTTCCCAAATTTTTACTTTATTTGATTAATGATTTTATTTCAGGTAATTCAATGCTTTTTTTGTAGGCTCTGCGACAGGTCATCAGGTAGTTGATTCCATCCTGGTCACCACCTGTTCACCTCCATCCTGTGTCCTCTACCAAACCGCTTATACACGATCTTACATTTTTCCTCTGTTGTAGATAGAACAGAATGTAATCTTAGATGTCAGATATAGCCAAATAATAAATGAATAGAGTCAAATACTAAATACTATAAGAAGAATTAAAATCAATGTATCTATCATTACACGTGTCCAATATGCATAGAAAGATTAACTTCTAGGTCACAGGAGTTTGTAGCAGGTATGGCACGTGCCCTGTGGCAGGGCTGCCTTTGTGAGGGGGGGATCAGAGCTGACAGCATGAGGTTTGCACCTTTGACAGGTACATATACAGTAATGGGTCCCTTGCAGTCCAGAGCTCTCTATTGAGTCAGAGCCCAACTGCTGGATGTCTCCAGCTTGCACTCGGACTTGCTAAGTGCCAAACTGCGAGGGGGTGATGCAAACCTCACACTCCATAAGGGACTGTGTGAATGATGTCAGCCTTGTGGGAAAGGATTTCACACCGTACTCGGGTTCTAAAATAATAAATGTCCAGTGTCCTACTATATGGTAAGCACGCTTCTTCTCGTCACAGTAAGACACATGGGAACTTAAATAAATTAAGATAACTTATTTTCCATAGGTACCCGCAACAGTAGAACACTGGGTGTAAAATAACATTCTGTAAATATTCATGATCTGTCAATACCTATCTCTAAATTCATCTTCAGTTTAGTGACAGTCCAAAAAGTCTCACCTTGTTCTGGTGCTGGTGCCTGATTATTAGTTATGCTTCATCTGACCAGTTTCTTTAACTCTTTTCCACTATTATCATATTCGTAAAACTTAGGATTCCTGAAGTAGAAAAAATAAAGGAAAAAAGTAATACTGCTTCCAGAAAAGGTTTCACAGACTTTCGATACTCATTGCAAATTTAAATGATTACTGTAATTTATTTCAAAAGCAGAAATATTTTGTATGTTTTTCACAGACCAATGATAATTTGCGATTTATACTTAGTGGAGCTAGCAAAAATAAACATAAAATAAACTCTTTCTGGGGGAAAAATAATAATTGCTACTGTATAAATAACTGCCATGAGAACTGTGTTAAAGTACCATTTATAAGGTTCGCTGATGACTGGGATTATTTTGTTGTTTTTTTATGTGTATATATATATTTTTTTAATATATTGCTTTTTTCCATTTGTACATCTTTCCAGCAAACTGAGGTTATTCTACTGATCTCTGGAAATTAAGTTTTCACGTGTAAGTGAAAGGGAGCGCACTATTAGTTGCCCTTCTCTTGTGCCCACTTCACTCTCGACTCCCCTGACAGCCTGCTTACCCGGAGCCTGATTAGGCTTACCTAGACTACATGGCACCCAGGGCAAAATGTATTTTGGCACTACACCCCATAAATGTAGATTTGATTTTTGTTCAATTTTGTTTGGTTTTGTTTGGGGGTGTAGTGCTTATCTCACCCTGCATCCTATGTCCACCTTTTTTGGAGAAATTAAATGTAACACGCATTGATATACAGAGACATTCGTGTTAACACACACTTACATTCACATACACCCATAGATACATATACACTGACATGCACGTTGATATACACTTGTGCACAAACGTTTGCATACCCTTGGAGAATTGGTAATATATGTTCTATTTTTAAAGAAAATATGAGTGGGCAGGCAAAACATATTTCTTTTATTTCTTATGGGATTCATATTCAGCTGTAGGTTATAGCAGAATGGCACAATCATAAAACAAAACATGGCAACAAAGAAAAAGATGAAATAGCCCCGTTCAAAAGTATGCATAATTTTAATAGATTCCTTGTACATTTAGAGCTCTATCGGCCCCTGCTTGCAGTAAAACAATATATGACCATATAACTGGACATGGAAAATGAGGCATTTGTGCTTAGAGAAACAGGGGTTTCACATTGTGCTACAAAGCTAATGTGTGGAACTGGAAATTGAGAGGCTGCAGGAAAGTTGCTGGCTTCATTGGCTGGCAGTGTGTTTCCACTCTGGGCTACTGCTTGCAAACTGGCACTGAATGACTGACTACCATTGTTGTCTGAAATCGGAACCCTAAAAGAAATACGTTATTGGTCGGACTCCAGTTCCCAGCAGACAGGTGTCCACATCACAATACCATTATTGGCAGCTATGTCGAATATACTTTGAGCAGCCATGGAAACGGTGCTCTCTCTACAATGAGGAAGGTTGTATCTCCAGTGAAATTTGTATTCTGATTCTATTGTTGCTCAGACACCTTTCTCTCACTGATTGTTTTACAATGAACAATTGTTAAATCAATTGAAATACAATTGTTTAGAGTATCACCATTTTAATTACTATTTGAAAACACACTGACACTCGAATAAGGATTCATACAGTTAAAGTAGCTTCAAAGGATGCAAGTCCAAAAAAGGACCCCAAATTTATGATTGACAGGGTTATTTACTAAAGTAAGAAATCAAAGTGAATTTCAAATGTAAGACCAGAATGCCCAAACTGAAAGCTTAGAAAATGTTTCCTAATGGCTATTTTAAACTTTCATTTGATATTTACTTTGAATTCTCGCTTTAGTGAATAACCTTGTTGGTAACTGCTGGCATATTTTCCAAAGGAACATTATAGTGTCAGGAAAACAAACACAAACAAACATGTATTCCTGACACTATAGTGCTGGAGTGGCTGTTTAGGTAACCAGCCACCCTCCGATCTGAGTAAAAATTTGATTTTATTCACTCTTCCTAAAAAAGAAAAAGAGAATGCACACCAGAAATCACAAATGAATAATCAACCAGGTTTAATAAAACCAATAGCAGGTTGAAACATAATATAGCAAACACAATTTAGACAATAATCATTAAAGTGATACAAAAATAGGCATTAGACAGAAAAAATAAACAATAATAATATATACCAAAATTCTCACAAGCCTAGCTGGGCAGAAACAGGAATCAAAAATAACCCCCCAACGGATCGCCAGTCCAGGTAAGTCCACGGCTCCTATTTGCTGCGGACGTACTAAAGGGGATATACATATATATATTAATATCAAAATAGTTAGAATAAAATTACATAAATTACATTTTTTAATTATTTTTACAGTTTTTTTATTTATTATTTATTTTTTATAAATATATATATTTTTATATATATATAAATATATATATATACAATATATATTGTTATTATTTATATTATATATATATGTGTGTAATTCTACTGTAAGTGTATTTTTATATAATATATGTATGTATTAATAAACAAAATACACTTAGTATGACATTATATATAATATATATATATATATATGTTATATATAGATACATATACATATATATTTTTTTACATTTAATAACTTTATTTAAAACATTTAAAAAAAACTTTTTTGAAACTTTTTTCACCAGCAGGGGGACTGCCTGTCATTTCAGGCAGCCCCCTGCTGGCAGCACTGTGGACACCTATTGTGGCCATGGCCCCTGGGGGTCCTAAATTGCAGATGGGGGACTGTCTGGGCTCAGCCCAGACAGTCCCCCTCAGAAATAGACCGATCGCTGGCGGGGGAACTGCAGCGATCGGTAAGTACATAGGGAGGGAGAGAGCACTCCCTATAGTAATTTTCATTTTTTTAAATTTATTTATTTATTTTAACTGAGTGCCTCAACCCCTCGAGGCACTCGGTACAGGCAGAGCATTAGAAGCCTGCCTGATGGCTTCCAATGCTCTGCTCTACACTGCTGGGTGCCACGTGCGACAACCCGGAAGTGATCGCCCCGGGGGGGAAGCGATCACTCTGGTGCCCGGCAGTGAGAGGGGGTATTCCACGATGCCTCGACATCGAGGCATTGTGCAATACCCATAGAGCAGCTGGAAGCGATCACGATCTCTTCCAGTTCTCAAATTTGCCTTAAGGATTGTTTTTTGTCGGACATTCCTCATCTGTCCTTGGTCCTTAAGGGGTTAAGCTAAAGTTGTTTTGGTGACTATAGTGTACCTTTAAATATAAAACATTTTCAAGTTGTCAGGAAGATTTACTAATAAAGAAAACTGCAATCAGTCGCAAACCCCCTCCCCCCCCACAAAATATAGCATTCTGATCAAAAACTTAATTATTAATATAAATGTTCGCTTGCAACTATTTTTCCTGGAAAATTACAGAATGCATTATTTGTGGGTGGAATGATTGTTCCTTTGGAAAGCCATGCGTTTACCCAAGTATACAGTGGATGCTGCTTGTAAACAGTCATCGGACAGTACCAAGCTGATTGTTTTGTGGGTAGGTTTTTTTTTATATTCAACTAAAACTCTATGTTCAAAATATGACGAATTCAAGTTTTGACTTGTTTTACAGTCAATTCAAACATATGATTTATTGTCTGTTTCTGAAATGTACTAAGATTTTCACCTTCTGTTTTAAGTATTCAGCATTGGTTTACAAAACACAGAACCCTTGATATTCTACTAATTCATCCGACAGGAGAATAAGCGACCCTGCACTGGTGAATTTGCTGGGTTGGTGCCAGTCTCTTGCCAAACCCATTGATTAAGAGGTTTAGGGATGCGGGGTCCAAGCTTGTTCCTTACAAAGTGATTGTGAATGTTTACTGAGAGCACAGAATTCAAGGAAGTTGGGCGTGTTTGAATGTCAGCCCAGACATTCATCTGGCAGCCTTCCATTGAGATATTTGCATGAGTAAGATGTGTGCAACAGTGCCTGTATTTAGTTGTCTCTGGGTAACTTTGTTAGAAAATACTTCTGCATTTTTGTCTCCATGATTTACATTTTGTGAACTTTTTAATATATAGTGACACCACTTATTTTCATTGCGGCGATATTTGTCATGCATGGAATCTTAAAGGAACACTATATAAACACAGGGACCTAATAACACTATTTAGGTCCCCAGACCTCCTCTCAGCATAATAAAGGGTGATTTTATTCACATTCATTCCAATGCCACGCAGGTTGTCGCAGCTGGATCCGCCACCGTTTTGCCTCCTTGGTTGAGATCATCAAACTTGACGTTCTCAGCCAATCCTTTTCCATAGGAAAATATTGGGAGGTGATTGCACTCTTTGTCAAAATGGTGCACTGCGCCAATCAGCATCTGCAAATAAATTCAATGCATCTCTATGAGGAACGTTCAGCGCCTCCATGCAGTGAGTTCTTTCCCCCAATCATAAAAGTACTGACTTTTATCAGTAAGCAGAAGTTCTTCATGTGTGGGAAGTATTCCTGCAAGTGCCATATACATGTTCTTGTCATTTATAATTTGTTTTCTATAATGCAATCTGACAGGTGATTTCGTATTTTTAAATATATCTACACTTTATATGATATTTGTAAATAGCTATATGTAGTATAGATTAGTATGTACATATATATTTTTTTGTATTTTAAATTGGTATATATATTTTTTTAATTTGCACGACATGTCTTTGTAGTACTCCTCTTTTGTCTCTTCTAAATCCTAGAAATGAGACTTACCCCAGTAGAATAAACATCAATTCTACAAAAGTAGTTTCATATTAACAAGCTGCAATTTGTCGTTTGAGCACGGAAATCACATTTATTACTGACAGTAAGCATATTATATATCTATAAAATATAACATTGGACTTTTTGTTTATTTTTTATTTGTTATTATAAGAGAAAAAAGTTTGTATGACTTTACTTTTTAATAAAATCTAGGCAATAAAAAGTAGACTTTCCAATGATGTATGCGATGGAAAACAACTGTTATTATACAATGATTGTTTTTTTTGACATTAAAGCAATATGTGAGATATATTCCTTTAATCTTTGTTACATTGGACTCCTTAGAAGTCGTGCCCTTGCTAAGATTCTGGCTCTGATCTAATAAGTGGAGGGGAAAGTGAATTAAATTTGTAAGAGGTAGTGATTGTATTCATCCGAGAATTTCCGTAGTGAAGAATAGTTTTGATTGAAATTGAAAATTTGTGGGCAGCGAATAAATCAGTTACATATTGGCAATAACTAGAGCTATTATGTACCATCTGAAGTTGATTACTAGTATATTAGTCTATTTTGAGTATGATTATAGCTAAAGGGCATTCCAAGGGCAAACCCCATTTTTATGTTTATATGGACTACATGGATACATAAAAAAACTGTTCTGGGATCTCCAGTCATTCATATGTCTAAGAGGATCAGTGCCCATGCATTGATAGTCCAACAAAAACTGGAGGGACAAGCTGTTGAACACCCCTGTTACATAAGAAGAAATTCAATCTTAGCGTATATGTTTTTTCTTGTTCTGTACATATGCTATATGTTTTTCTGCAGTTAACATTTAAATTAACGACTTTATGTGGCCTTTGTTTTATTTTTCCTGTAGTCTTAATGTTTCCTTCTTCTTTAAACTATAAGCACTTTTTCACGGTGACCCACCCCTCCACCCCATGTTTGTTTAGAACTAAGTGTATCTTCTTTTTCCTTTCTTTTAATTTAATAGCATTGCCAATTCTTGACACTTTATTCTCAAAGACTTGGCTCCGATACAACATTTTGCAAGTTTCTATACTCCTAAAAGCCTGTCTGAATGTTTTCCAGATCTAGTCCAACTATTTCAACTCTTGCCAAGTCCGTAGTCACCCTTCCCAAGCTGCTTAGATTTCTCGTTTTTCATCCCCCTCCTCTGGTAGTTTTCTTTTGTCTACTATTTATTTCACATACCTCTTTTCAGTAGGATTCATAGACTATTTGAAGCCTATTATCGTAGATTATTTTATCACTAAACCCTTTTAATTGTCAAATGCATACCTTCATTTACATTTACCCAATGTGAAGGTCTTTCTGTATCTTATATATGTCTAATATGGTTTGGTTGTAATATTCAGTTTAAAATAACGTTTATTATCTTAACTACCTCCATCCCCTCTTTGTAGTTTAAGGTATTTGTCTACAAATAATTAAGGAAGCAGCTTCCTAAGGTATAAGGCAATGCATGTCATAGCCTGCAAAGAATACATGTAATGGAGCCCAAAAAATGGTTAACTAAAAAAAAAGTGATAATAAAAACAAAACTGGCCACTTCATCTATGTTGGGAAACAAGTAGTACTTTTAGTTTTCCAACCTCCAGGGATTGGTTACCCTTACAACCTCAACTTCATTCAGAGACTAATCTCACAAAACATACGACTATACTTCCAAACTGAGCCTCTTCAGATGTCTTCTAAGAAAGTGGAAAATACTGAAATGTGTCATTTAAATTATAGCCAATTGGAAACTTCAAAATAGCAGATCAGATGAGTATGTTAATAAACCTTACTCTAAGCATGATGAGATGTTGACGAGACACTGAGTAACCACTATAAATGTCTAACAGTCTTTTAATAACAGTATTTTTTAAACTTAGTTGAAGATAATTAGAATAAGATAATAATTTCTACTTTCCGAATGGATTTACCTAGTTCCATTAGGAGGGTGTTTAGCTGTATTGTTAATTACTTTGTAATGGCTGATGACTGTTAATTACAAGTTACATTAAAATGCACTACTCATAGTAAGTAGAAGATCTGTAATTAAAAATGTCAACTCTATCAAAATCTGGATTTTATGAAAATTAGTTAAACGACATCCACTGGAATATTATTTCTAGCATATGAAAAACATGTTTTGTTTTTTGTTTGCAAACCCGTAAAAAAAAATAAAAAAAAATAAGGGCAGTCCAGAACTGCAATGCCAGTGAGTCTTCTCTGCACGAGAGATAAAGCAACCCCAGATTATTGTTATGGCCTTCTTTGGGCCTTGTCAGCGATGTGTAGCGGATACCCTTCTAGGCACAGTGAGCAAGGGGTCCACGTGTTACCCTTTTAGCTTAGGGAGAGGCTAAGCAAATGCATTGCAACAAAAAGAGATAGATATGAGAACTCTGAGAATGGTCAAAAGCTTAGGTCTCCAATGTTTTTGCTCACTTTGCTTTTAGTTGGTAAAATTCTACAATGCTTATGACAGCAAAGAATGATCTGCAAACACATTTGTGTGAACACAGCCATCCCTGGTGGTCCGATGGTAAGTATGTTTCTGGCAGCTAGGAAGCAGCTCCCCTGTCCTCCCGCGCGATGCTGTGTGGAGCGTTGCCATAGTAACGCGCGGCAAAGCTCCACACAGAATCGCGCGGGAGGACAGGGGAGCTGCTTCCTAGAGCCCTCCCCCTGTCCTCCCGACCCGGAAGCAGAGTAGGCGCCTGCCGTTTCGAGCAGGCAGGTGCCTACTCTGCGGACAGCCAGTGGCCCCCTATGGCCGCGTGCCAACAGAGCGGGCCCGGCGGGCCACAGGTTCGCCATCACTGCCCTATAGTGTTCCTTTAAATTAACAAAAAAGATTTTAACTTACCTTTTTTCCAAAGCCAAGACTCACTCAGTGCAGCTACCTACTCCTCAGCCCACATCATAATCTGGCTCTTTATGTGAAACATTTAGAAGAGGTGACAAGTGAGAACAGAGTCAAATGTGCTTCCATTGGTTATCAGGTGTGCCACTAGAGCTGTGTTTAGCCCTGCAGTGGAAACATCTACTACATGGCAATGTCTTACATTGCATGGTTTAAATGGCAGAGACACTGCACCCAGACCATTTCATTGAGATGGGTACTCTGGGTGCCTGTTGTGTGCCTTTAATTGTTTTTGATTCTACTGACTTTCAAGACCATTCATGATTTGCTATTATGCATGTGCCCAAAATTTCAGGTGTGCATACTCAGTGACTATTTTGCTGTGAAATAAGTATTCCCCAACAAAAAGCTGAACACAGCCATTGTGTAACATAGTTGGTGGCGGTGCCAATTGTGAGACCTGTAACACAAAGATTATTAAACCAACATACCACATTATGATCATTTTCAACTATATTGCAGAACATTATTTTCCATTTAAAGCATTTCAGCTGGGCTAATACAGCCAGAGAGCCAGAAGTATGATTATTAAAAAAAAAAATATATATATATATATATATATATATATATATATATATATATATATATATCACCTAATCAAAAATTACCAGCTTAAAGGACCACTATAGTTCCAGGAAAACATACTTGTTTTCCTGGCACTATAGTGCCCTGATGGTGCCCCCACCCTCAGGGTCCCCCTCCCGCCCGGGCTCTGGGGGCCGGAAGGGGTTAAACTTACCTCTTTCTCCAGCGCCGGGTGGGGAGCTCTCCTCCTCCTCTCCGCCTCCTCTCCTCCTCTTCGGCTGAATGCGCATGTGCGGCAGGAGCCGCGCGCGCATTCAGCCAGTCCATAGGAAAGCATTCGCAATGCTTTCCTATGGACGCTGGCGTCTTCTCACTGTGAAAATCACAGTGAGATACGCGGAAGCCCTCTAGCAACTGTCAATGAGACAGCCACTAGAGGCTGGATTAACCCTATTATAAACATAGCAGTTTCTCTGAAACTGCTATGTTTATAGAAAAAAGGGTTAAACCTAGCTGGACCAGGCACCCAGACCACCTCATTAAGCTGAAGTGGTCTGGGTGCCTATAGTGGTCCTTTAAAACAAAAAGGGTAGGCAAAATAAAATTTAAATGGGTCATTCTAAAAGAGTGTTTTGGCCTGGCAACTTTAACTTAACTTCAGAGTTTGGAAACTTTTCAAAAGGTGGGCTTTGCTTCTCAGTCTCTGCACCAGCAACTATTTTTATTAACATTGCTGACTTTACCACCCACTTCTCATTCCTCTTTTGACCCCGCTCAATATGCTCCACATGCCAGCAAAGACTGTAGTGACAGAAAGAAGGCTGTCATTTGGCCCTTCAAATACTGCTGGAATCTCTGTGTAAATAGTAATGTTTTGTACAAGTTGACAGCATGACAATTTCAGAAATATGTAGACATATCTCAGCTTGTCCATACAAGCTTGTAAGAAAAATAAATATACCCAGTAAGTCAAAGAGTGGCAGAAAGAACTGATGTGCAGCAACAGTGAAAAACAGATAGACGGTTACTTAAAATGATGTTGTTGTTTTTTACACTGGTGGATTAATTTATACATCAATAGGTGAAAATCATAATATCCATTATCATTCTAACATGAACAGAAAAAAAGGCCTATGGAAGGAAAATTGATGAGATCACCCAAGAAAATTACACCCAGAATTGAATTTTAGGAATTATATATTGTGCAATATTACCTGCTCCCAAATGATATCACTCTACCTCTTGATAGAGCCCCCCATAGTCACAATCTGGTGCTGAATATGTTTCCGACATTTTGTTTTACCCTATGTCTTATTCAAAGAACCTGTACCAGATTTTAATAAAGTTATTTAATGATATTTGGCAATAGCCAGTTCAGCATACAGCACTCATGTCCATGAAAGATGAACGACAATTTGTGTTCTTTTGAGCAGGGTCTCATCAACCTATTATTGTTCATGTAATAATTTGTAATTGTCTAATTTATTGTTAAATTTATTGTTAAATTCCCCCCTTTATAATATTGTAAAGTGCTGCTGAATAAGTTGGTGCCAATACAATACAATAGAATTTTTATTTTGCACAAATTTGGAAGTTTTAGTTTGCCTTTTTAAAACAATAAATCTAGAAAATACTAACTTCCATCCAGTTCCTATCAACAGCAGGATAACCGCTTTAATAGCAGATATGTTTTTTTTTTTTAACTGTTACTAATATATCTCTAATTTATACATTATAGTATGCATAAACATAAACACATAATAATTTGAATGTCAGGTCAACACAATTATCTGTGTGACAAGTAAGCCAAATAGATTTGGACAAAGTATATTGTTTCTGCTTAGTCTTTGAATTGCAATAAACACACTTTGGTCTTTTGCAGAGAATGTTTCAATAAAATGTAGTTGATTTGTAAATTTGTTTTTAAAATTTGCAATTTCCTGATCAATTCCCAGTGAATAAGCCTGCATGGTAAGGTAAGTTGTCAGAGCACGATACATGACACATTGGTCACACACATATTATTATACCTTAAAGAGAAAATATTGGCTAAGAACACAAAGTTGTATTCCTAGCTGTAACGGAACCGCTGGCACCCCGACCGGGTACCCTCCGCTGACGGATGCTCCTAGTGCTTTCCGAGGTCGCCAAGCACTCCACCAGACACCATAACCACTGTAGACTCCCACGAACCGCCGCAGCTTGGTTGGGGTCTCGCCACGCTACCCACTCTGGACCCAAGACCAGGGTCTAGCTTCTTAGCAGAGCTCAGCGATAATACCCTGGGGAGTATAGTGATTATAGCAATCCCCAGAGTGTAGTTCTCCAATCCCCCAAACATGAGCCGAAACTTCATGAAGGTACAAGATGATCTGACGTGCTAGCACACCCAGTCTGCTTTTATTTCCATCTTACACATAAAAGACCGCCCACAGGGGCGGGGTAAAACAGCCAATAGCATAACGGTTACAACCCACAAGTTCCCTCCCCTCAGATAAACATATAACATAATTATTACAGCCAGGGAAAATACAGTTTTTATACATGTGCTATAACTTTAAAACCCTACATCCAATATTCATAACAATTACATATTTGAACTCAGCACACTTCAAACATAAACCCTTCCAAAAATCAGACAAATCCCTCCAGTGGATCAAGAGTTAGGTGGAATTCCTTTATGACCGACCGCAAGCACAATTTCCTGCCCAAAACAGTTCCATAGATTTGGGCTGTGCGGTCGGTCAATTTCATGCCGAAAAACGACTAAGTCCCATTTCGAACGGGACTTAGTCTCTGGAGCTGCAAGTTCCGTATGGGAGAAGGTAAGGGTCAGCGGTGTTCGGCAGAATGTGTAGCCGATTTTAGTTCCACAGAATCTTTAGCATACACCGCTGACCGCATTCGAATGACCAAAATGGCCGCCGCCACGTGTTCGGCTGCCGAATGGCGGCCACCCAGCGCTCGGCAATTAACCTGCAGTAACCTCACAGCCTGGGAGGTAAATTGCCTGCATACTTTAACTTCTGGGTGGTCCGCCTGTGTGGTACTTGGTTCAGTAAGCCCTATTTACTGAACCAAGTGGGAGAAAGCCAGGAATAAGTTATTTTACAGGTCTGGGGACATAGTCTTAAAGGGACATTGTTCACCAAAGTTACAAGATGTCCCCAGACGGTTCTTAAAGGGCCATACACACACAATAAAAGTTCATACTTTTCAGGGGCCATAGTCTTAAAGGGTATTGTTACCCAAAGTCTCAATATGTCCCCAGACAGTTCTTAAAGGGCCAGCAGCAGTACAATAAAATACCATTCACTGTGCTTAAAGGGCCAGCCGTCGCACAATAAAATACAATTCACTGTGCTTAAAGGGCCAGCAGTCGCACAATAAAATACAATATGCCCAAATATAGCTCTCTAAACGTACCAATTTTCAAGGGGCCATAGTCAGCAGGTAGGAGGCGGGCAAACAGGCTTCTCCAATGCCCAGTGGCGAGGTTGGTTTCGTCACTCTAGCACAATAGTGCCCACTTGCTTGCGTGCAACTGAACATGATTGCACATTGACTCATACAATGCTGGGTGAGCAAGGACCCTTCGTACTTCATGCCTGCCACCACTTTCCAGCCTATAGTATAGAGAGCCCCATGCAAATCCGCGTGCTTGTAATCATCAGAACAATCATCCAGGAAAATTGTATTGCCAAACTGCTAGTAAACAATTAGGGGGAGTGAGGATTGCCTCCCTCGCCAGCCATTCATGGTCTGCCTTCATATTCTAGCTTTTATCTCCTGTCCTCAGGAGCCTCAGTCCTTCCATCTAAACCATCGAGATGTTTATGATGGCACTGGTGCTGTACTACACTGTTCTGCTCTCTGCAGCTGTGCATCTTTGTCTCTACTTCTTAAAATATGATGCATATTCTTCTCCAAGAACCAACAGCTAATCGTCAGACGAGAAGACAGTTGCTATTTTGTCCAGTAGCATAATATTGACAGCATCTACAACAATATTCTACTCTTTACGTTTATAACAATGAGGGTCCCTTTTGTTCCCTGGTTTTAATACAAAGAAGAAAGAGAAGAAAAGCAAAAGAAAACTTGCTAAACTAAATTGTGATTCTTAGCTAATAGCCAGTACTCAGCTTCGTCCTTACCCAAGTTCCCAAGATTAGTAAACATGGTCTCACCCAATTATTTTTTTTTTTTTTTTTTAATTCTTTATTTTTGTTGTGCATGTTTTAACAACGAGCCTGTGCTGCCACAACAGTAGTCACACGCAAAATCATACATTTTCAAACATGGCAAGTAAAATGTCTGCACAAGTTTATATATTATAAAACAGAAATGGTAGGCGTAGCGTGGTTCTGTGAGTAGACGTCATAGAAACATGTTTGGTCTATATATGTCTAGGGTCCTGGCCTACTAACAATAGAAGGGATAAGCGATGGTCGCTGAACGGCTAGCGCGTTGCAAAATAGAAGATATTAAACTGTTAGATATTAGAGTTGTTCTGCTGTGCTATTGTATTTTTACTGTTAACTTTTATATTTTTACCTACCTGTAACTATATTTTATAGATTTTTTTTTTTTTTTTTTAATTCTTTATTTTTGTTGTGCACGTTAGTAACAAATAACCTTGGTGCGCCACAACAGCGGCATCAGGTGAATTGGTGAACATTTGCAATACAAGTTGTGACATTCGTTAAACAGGCACATTTTTATGTTAGAGATATCAGTATTTCAATAGTTAAGGTTCTCATTTAAATGGGTTAGCGAGGCGCACATGACAGGAAAGAGTAAACAGAGGAGTGACATAGAGGCGAAGTATGACATGTGCAAACATTGAATGAACACGGCTTTACAATGTAGTATAAGGTAGAATAGAATCAGCCTGTCTCTTGTCTGGCTAGGCTGGGAATAAGTGGTTGCATATTGTGCTAGACTTAGACCAGAAATAAGCCTACAGGAAGCATGTAACAGGCATGTGTGAAAATACTACTGGTTATAGATTTGAGGTGATCTAAACAAAGGAAATAAAAATAAGGTGAATGCAATCTAAGTTATAACATGTAAGCATGGTAATGCTGGCTCATACCCTGGCTACACTTGGTTTGGTATGATCCCACACCGGACATTTAGCCAATGCCGCTTAGAGTCCAAGTCTGATGAGGTAGCTTGGTACCGGGTTCTGCCTCCCCGCCTTGCTCTTTCTGTGTGCGGCGTCGAACTTGGGAAGATGGTGGCCTCCATGGGCCGACATTCTTGTGAGCCATGCAGCTTACTGGGACTACCTCTGGGTCATACTGCTCCTGCCGAGGGAGTCCGGATCCCCATGGTCGAGGTGGGTAGTAGCGTCCGTGTTGCTGGGTCTGTCGGAGGAGGTGTGGCTTCTTGCGTTTTCTCGCTTTGTTAGCCTTGCGAGGGGGGTGGTTATGCGTGTGCATGCCGCTTCGTGTAGTAGGATGACCCGCGGGACCCGCTTGGCTGTTAGCAGGCGTATAGAGTAACTCTCTGGGTTGTTCACCTTCACGAGATTCATTTGGTGTCGCTTCAATAAGAGCCTCCAATTTAGCCCAGAAAGCAGCAAAGGTCGCATCTATGCGCTCCAGCACATACTCAGCCGCACCTCCTCGTGTCTCCATGGGCTGATTCAGGCCCGGCTGGTGGAGCAGAGGCCTGGCTGCCATCTTAGGTGAGTCAGCCGTGATCAGGCGTTGTGGTGCAATAGCTGTGTAGGGTCGACAGAGGTGCCAGCCAGTGGATACCGGGATAACCCCCGCCGGTCCAGAGGGGGGGGGGGGGGGGGCGAGAAGATAGCTTTGTTCACCGGGATCACACAGCAAATGAAGTAGTTCGGAGAGCGGCCGTCTCTGCAGAGCTCAGGCTTGTGTAGGCCGCCGGCCACTATCAGGACGTACCGTGTCCGGACAGGCTCACAACGAGTATCCTCCGGTGCATCGAAGACCCCTTGTCAGCATGAGTATGTATTGCGGTCTCATTGATGGGTGGCCCGGGTGTAAATCTCGCTTTATTGGGGCCCGACTGCAGGAGCTCTAGCAGAGCACGTCTGGCTTCCTTGGCAGTCAAGCTCCACCCCCACCCAATTATTTTTTAAATAAGATTCTAACATAAATTGTTCCCTCCAGGGTCCAGTCAAGATTTCTTTTTTGGTAAAGCACACTTTCTTCATATCCATTGTTGCCAAAGTAAATGTTTGTCCCTGTACATGTTTCTATTATTTGGCTAAGGGAATCGTATGTCATTTTAAGATGTATTCAGTAAGCGCTGCTGTTTGAGTTCTGCTGTGTTTATTCTGGATGAAACTTATTTGTGACTGATCATTCCCTACATTTTTCCCATAGATTTTTTTTATGAAGTCATTTTGTCAAGCTTGTGTGGTGCCTCCATAACATCATTATGTTTCATTTATAGGTTTGTAAACTTATTTGTTGAGACAGATATCTAGAGCAGTGTACTTATTCTCAAATGACTGCTGCAGTTTTTCTAAACTGAGGAAGATCGTGCGCCTTCTACATGTGAAAATATCCCTGTTTTTTTAAGATTTGAAACATTAACACTCTTTTATGTTTTCTCCCATTTCCAAAGATGGATTTTTTTTTGTCCATGGTCTACTTACACTAATTTAATTTTGAGAATTAGGACCATGTAAAACTAATTCTGCTTGAAAATCATCCAACCATTTTTAAAGAGTTCAAAATCAGTATATCAAAAATAGGATAACAGATCCATTTGGCTGTCACTTTAAGTTACTCTATTCCTGCATAAAATACATTTTCATACTAAACATTCAATTTCAATTTCTGTATTAAGTTATGCCCACTGTTACTAAAATGGCTGCTATATTCAGGATTATGAGCTTTATTTTGGAATGTATTAATATAGTAATATTATAATATAACATTATCGACTCATGTTTTCCAGATTGAACTAACTCAGTTTGTATTGTTTAAAAGTCTTTACAAGTTATATGTCTTCAAGCTCCCCCCACATTTTGTGCATAGCTAAGAATGTTATTCCCTTTTTTCTGGAGATGGAACACCTCCCCACATATTAAAGGATTACTACAGGGTCAGGAACACAAACATGTATTCCTGACCTTATAGTGTTAAAACCACCATGTAGCCTCCTTGAACCCCTCATGCCTCCATAAATATAGTAAAAATCTTACTGTATTCAAGCCTGAAGCTACTGGCTCTGCCCTGTCTGTCTCAGAAAAACAAGCAGTCTGCTGACATCATCAGAAGTGGTAGCCTGATCCAATCACAGTGCTTCTCTATAGGATTGGCTGAGACTGACAAGGAGGCAGGTCAGGGGCAGCACCAGCATGATTCAAACACAGCCCTGGCAAATCAGCATCTCCTCATATTGATGTATTTAATCAATGCATCTCTATGAGGAAAGTTCAGTGTCGGCATGCAGAGGGAGGAGATACTGACTGTTTAGATGCATTGTAGGCAGCCATGACCCAGGAAGGATCTCTAACAGCTATCTGAGGAGTGGTCAGTGAAGTTATCACTAGGCTGTAATGTAAACACTGCATTTTCTCTGAAAAGACAGTGCTTACAGCAAAAAGCATGAAGGTAATGATTTTACTCACCAGAACAAATTAAAAAATTTGTAGTTGTTCTGGTGACTATAGTGTCCCTTTAAGACTTGCTTGTAGAGTCTGGAATAACGCATATCCATGAATTAATTAATTTACAGCTCTTCTGAAAACTGTACATTTCTATCTTGGTATATTGAATAATTGCATATTGATTTACACTCTTTAGAATATTGAATGTTCATTTGATTGCTTTCCTAATTGGAATGGGACATTCTTTCAAAACTCCTTATTGTTATGTGGTAGAACCAACACCCTCTTCAAATTCCTGGTTTGTCAAGTGTTTGTAGGAGTGTGTGTCTGTTTGTGTATCTAGAATTATGTTACTGTGTGTGTGTTTCGAGATGTCCTTATTTGTGTATTCATTTGGAGAGTATGGATCTGTGGGGGGGTTGGCACCCAATGGGTTTGTAACAGGTCCATATCTTTCTGATTTCAGCCTTATGGTTAAGATGCCAATACTCTCACCCCCCTACCACCCCTATTCCTGTCTATTCTCTCTCTATGGAGGGGTCATGGGCATTCCAAGTGGCTATTGCCTGCAAGCACTGCGTCCACCTTCTTTTTTATAATGCTCACTTTCTACCCAGCCAGATTTTCAGTAATGACTAAATAATGGACTGCATAATATCTGCTTTATTTCCTCAGATTCCCAAGTCCTCTTAGTTTAATTACTGATGACTGAAAAATCAACACCTCACAACAAAGTTTTCCACTACTTGCGGATTAAAAACTACATGCAGTTCTTCCTCTGAAATTATTTGACAATTAACTCTTTTTAAGCAGATGTGTTTGGATCCTTTTACAACTTAAAAAGCAATTGCCAGCATATAGTACATGCATGTGTGATGTCATACTGCTACTCAGACTTACTCTCTTACACTACAGAACAGGCAGGAGATATTGGTGTACCAATGTCAGCCATAGGTTGGATATCCTTGTTTCGGAGCTCCCATTAGATTACTACTTGTGTCACATTAAAGTAAAATGCATACAAGCTTCCCTGTTGATTTCATTTAGACCCAGCCCACCTTTGACATATACCCCAATTACCCAGGTCTAAGTCTTATTGAAGGGTCATTCTATCATAAGATGGTTATACTCTGAGGTTGAGATTATGGCTAGCTGTCTTTCTAATTTATTGTCCAATTGCCTCCACTCTACTATCTCATCAGACTCTCTTCCAACTTTCTTGAATGGAGCACCCTCATCTGTTTCTCTGTTGACACTACACAGCCATGAGACGTCTTATTGAACTAGAAGGCAGTTGCTCCCTTAATATATATTGGTGGTTATCTAAAAAATATGATACATCTACATGGCGGCATGCATAACTGCATGTGTAATGGAAACAAATGAAAATTCCTCAAAGTTTTATATATATCAAGATCCTCTCTCCCATCTGGGCATGTGATCTCATCTAGAATCAGTGGTTGAGTGCCTCAACCACAACCCATGGAACAGTGATGGATGGCTTTTCGTATACTTATGCTTCTCCCCTTTCTTCTCATTTACATTCCTTTTCCCTTTCTCTTGATTCTCTACTCTTCGCTTCTTCTTTGGCTTTTTTTCTGAAAAATATTGAAAACCACATCTCTGAGAGTAATGTTCCATGCATTTGGATTTTACACATGATTGATTTTGCTATTCTCGTACTAATTATATTGATGCATTTTCATTATTTTCAGTAAAATTAAGATTAAAAAAATGCCTGCAGTTGTAAACCCACCCTTTAAATCCAGCTCTGGACTGACTCATTGCCATCATGAACATATGGAGGTTTTATAATAACTCTAGAATATATATTTGAATGTGGAAAGGATGCAGATAAATGCCAGTAATTATATTTTTATTATACTTAATAACTTATCAAGCTGAAAATGCAGGAGGAGGAAAAGTTTAACTCGTAACTGATTAAGGGTGTGGACTTTAAACTAGTTAGAGGAAGCCACCATTAATTCAGTTCTACTAATAGAAAAATGGTAATCTGTAAAGGTGGAATGTATTATCTAAACACAAGAGAAATGCAAAGTATGAATGTGGTACATTAGCTTCATGGCTTTCCATGCTGAGCTTCACTTAGCAACAAAGTATTTTCAACTTCTTATCGCTCATCGTCAGTGTTTAATTGAGTCCAGCAAGAGCATTGGATGAGATTGTTGAAGACCCATAGCAGTAAGATAAATGTGTCTCTTCCCATGCTACATGTGCACATATTTTATAGTAATCAGCTCTGCAGCTTCTGACCTGCACGGCAGCTCCAGGTCAATGTTGTATTTCTGATTTATTGGAATTAATGAATTCATCATGTAACTCTTCTCTCTCTGCTTACTTTTTTTTTCTCCTAAGTAACAAAAACACAATTTCAGCAGTTTATTTCCTTTGCAACTGCTTGCAGCCTTTCCTTGTGCATGTAGATAGTTATTTTATCAGGGAACTATTATAATTTAGTGTATTCATTTTTAGATGTCTACATCTCATTTAATTACTATAGAAAAAGGAATACTTTTTTTGAAAATATATTTTAGTCTTTCTGCCCTATTTATACCACCTGAATCTGGAGATGATAAGCTATCCATATGTTATCCATATTTTGTATTTTTACGACAATACTTTTATTGACTCTCTTTTCATTTGCTCTTGAAGAAATGTATAAATTTGTGTTTGTATTTAACGTAAGAAATGGGATATTTGTAGGTCGATATATTTCTCGTCATCACAAATAGAATGTAACCTAAAAGGCCTTTAGCTATGTTTGCCTTTACCAGAACTTTTTCATGCTCCTTGACAGATATATTAACCTATTATAGCATCTGTCACCTAAAAGGCAGACACGTGAATCTAGCTTCTATCTTTATGAAATATAAATTTTTCAGAGGTGGGGTGTGGGGAGAGTGTAACTGTGCCACTTTAAAAGCAATGCTCTGCAAATTCATCCCTCCATGAGTTGACTATACATCATATAACTACTTTTACTATAGCTCTCAAATAAATATATAATATGTAAAAAAAAAAAGTGTTTAATCCAGCTGCAGTTATATGGATGGTCAGTCCTCCACAATGCACATATCAGTAGAAAATGAGCTCCTTGAGTTCAAGTAGTAAAAACCAGCAAACTTTATCCTCCCCTTGTGGGTTTAGCATATAACTTGATAACGTTTTATGCTCCATAACGAAACATGTAGACAGTTCTAATATCGCCCCATTGAAACCTACTGAAATAAGGCACTATATGTGAACTCAAGAAAAAGTTAAAAGAAAAGAGAGGTGAGGGATACACTGTAAATATATACAATGGAATACTAAACTTAAAGGGAAGGTAAATAAAATATAACTTTTAATAATAAATCCTTAAAATGTCTCCCAAATCGAGGACGAGCCTATTACAACACAAAAATCATGTACTATGGACACACAAACAAAAAGTAAAAATAAAAAATAGACAGAGGCTGGTCCACATTCTAGAACAATATATATATATATATATATATGTGTGTGTGTATATATAAATATATATTTCGAAAAGACCCTAGAAAAAACTGTGAAAAAATCACTTGTTAGTCAAACAATGAACTGTAAAGTAACGGGGGCGTGGCCTGGACACCAACCAAGATGGAAGCTTAGGCACCGTGCTCCGCCGCACCCGTACCTGTTTCCAGCGATCCCGCATCAGCCAGCACGACAAATGGGTCGTAACCGCCGCTCCGATCACCCGCAAGCCCAGAGGGACCCTCAGTCAGGCTCGCAGCAAGGTACGATGGACGGCTTTCTGCAGCCGCCACGTGGCAATGGCGGCGGGGATGAAAGCCCGGCCCCGGCCGCACACCAATCAGCCCTAGCCACGGGAGGAGAATCCACGGCCATAGACAGGATTGAGGGGGAACTGAGGCGCATAGCAGCAGCTATGGCTACCAAAGCTGATCTCCTCACCCTAACCACCACCATACAGGATGCACTGAGGGCAGAAATAGCGGGCCTCCGTACAGAGGTAACAGCCCATGCGGGCAGCATCCAGGCCCTAGAACAGGCGGCAGAAAATAACTCCACCAGGATCAACGCGACAGACGTCGCCATAGCCAGGCAAGGGGACGTGATCCTACACATGCGCAGGAATCTGGAGGACCTCGATAACAGAGGCCGCAGATGCAACATAAGAATAAGGGGGATCCCTGAAGCAGGTGAAGGAGAGAAAGCTGAAGAGGTATTAACAAACTTATTCCGCTCTATCTTGCAAACTGATACCCCGCCAGCGTTTGAATTTGAAAGGGCACATAGGGCCCTACGCCCACGCTCCGCTGAGGAGGGCCCAAGAGATATGATCTGTTGCCTACACTCGTTCCCGATTAAAGACGCGATAATGAGAAAAGCCCGGGAACGCCCAACATGGCCCTTCCAGGACACTCACGTATCCCTGTACAATGATCTCTCTCCTTACACGCTGGAAGCCCGGAGAGCACTCAAACCAATAACCAATGCGCTACGTGAACGCAATATTAAATACAAATGGGGATTTCCTTTTGCCCTGATGGCCAGACATCAAGATAAATGGCTGACGGCCAGCTGGCCGGATGACATCCCACGACTCCTTGACGCCCTGAACATACCACATATCCAGTTTACGGACTGGGTTCTGGACGCTTCCAGACCGGCCCCAAGGATACAAAGAGCAGCCCGCAGACGAGGGGGGCAATCACCGCCGGGACCTTTGCAACGGAGACGCCCGGGGAGAGGTGAACAGGCTGAGTGAATACAGTACACCACACACCAAGCGGATGATCGGCCCATGGCAGCACCTGGTAAGGTAACTCACCACCCCTGAACTACATATGGGCCCCCCACCACACAACAGTACTTGGTAAACAAGGGGAGTCACACGACACTACCTAGCAACCCTCATGGGGACAGCGGCCATTTCATCATCTACCACCCCCCACGCACGTACACATAGCAATCATACTGTTGGCTTTGGGAGGGGGGTTAATGGGGGAGGGGAGGGAAATACAAGTGCGCCAAGAGTTGGGACTCTGAGGTGGGGATTGAAGGAGATCTGGCTGCCAACATGAGACCTCAGTGGCGCGACACTCCGATGGGGAGCCCCGCGGGGCGGCATTGTTCACACTCGGGGATATCTGCAGGAGCCCCTTATTAGGGGAGCTGGCCAATGGGACTCTGGAGGGCCTCCAATCTGCCTCTATGTGGCTGCCTACACCCCTCCTGCATTCCTTTGGGTGGTGTGGGTTTGGGGGGGCGGGGGGGGCGCACCGGGTCACTGGGCCAATGCACACTTGGAAGAACTAGGCTATCCAGCCAATGCTAACCCACCGGACCACCAAAAGACGTAACCATGGCGCCACCTTGTGCACTACCACTTATGTTATTAATAGCCCTTACGCCCGAATCCCAAAGGACGTATGCCCCTGAAACATGAGAAAGGGTCACGGACACTTTTCACAATGCATGCTATATAATGTTGAGCATCCATGCAGGGATGGTGGGCAGAATAAAGGCAATCAATAGTAAGGGTACACGCTGTAGCATGAGGAAAAAGTACCACTAGGACTCGCACACGTGAACAGCCATAACCGACAGACAGGGTCAGGTAGAGCAAGAGAAAGTAGCAAGGAATCAGTGACTGACACAAAGCGAAAGAATGGGGGGGAAGGGGGGGGGGAGGAGGGAAGCCTAACAGGGGACATTCACACACTAACTGGCAGAGACACCACCCGGGACGTACACGACTGCATCGGACTACAGGGGAGGACGGAGCCCTTTGGTAGACGAGACTTAGACAACTACAGGACGATAGGGAACAGAACGCAACGCTGACGCTTAAGGTGACCACAGAAGGGGTATGACTGCTACACACTCACTGCAACCCGAGACTCAATAAGGTGACGCATGGGAAAGAGGGGGTCAACGCACGTAGTGAAGGACTGATGACAACCCCTATAGCACACATGTGATTAATGCTGTACTGCCCCGCAACAGCACGAGATCTGAGGGGGGCCCGTGAGGGGGATCAGGGCGCAGGCCAAGGGAAATCCACTGGCACACGCCAGACAACCATGGAGCCGAGATAGACGCAATCACAGGTGTTCTGTATTACAAAAAATGTACCCTATGTTGTTGTTTTATTGTTAATTATGGCTTTGGCCAAATGTTTGAGATGGATCTTTTATTTCATGTTAGAATGTTAGCCACCACGGGTAGCGGCGGATACGAGCTCTCTGAACAAGACACACACTCTTTCCAACTTGGACAGGTGCGGACCACTCACCTCACACCACACTCGTGCTTACACATATACGGCGGCACCCTACGGGCTTTGACCTACTGGTCTGGTTACTGGGGCAAACCCACGGGGCTACTGTCCGTAGCACGAGCCACCTCTTCACCAGAGGCTGACAGACCGAGATATCTCCTATCCCGGTCACAGTACCCGCCTAGTCGGGCAACTGTTCAATCTCCTTCTCTTCTCTCTCTCCCTATCCTTCCTCTCCACCCTATTACCCACTGTACCCTCTCTCATACCCCTCCCATCCCAGCCCTACTACTGCCCTCTTACCTGGGGGGGCGCGACGGGGGTCCGGGCACCTGAAACGGGCTGACCACAACGGGGGTGGGCACCGAACGATGGCCAACGGCAATGTACCCAATGACACGAGGGCGTATCGCCCTGCTCCCCTGACTGTCCTCACCCTTAATTGTCGGGGCCTGAACGCGCCCGAACGGAGAACCCACATATTACGAGACATGAAGAAGAGACGCGTCTCGATCGCGCTATTGCAAGAAACACACTTCAAAAAGAACGCCGCACCTACACTCCGGAGCCGACATTACCCGATTAACCATTTCTGCAACCACCCTATGACCAAAAGGGCGGGCGTGGCCATCCTGATCGCTGGAGATCTGGAATTCACGCTGCTAGACAGCCTACAGGATGACCAGGGACGCTTCCTGTTCCTGAAAGGGACCATTGCGGGGATGCTTTACACGCTCGCTACCGTTTACACACCCAATAAGAGACAAGCCCAATTTCTCAGGACGACACTGGGCAAACTCGGAGAATTCTCCGAGGGCACGCTAATCCTAGGGGGAGACCTTAACACCACCTTAAACCCCACCGTAGACTCATCAACGGGCCATAGCAGCATCACCCAACTTCATATACGCTCCATACACCGGACCCTGGGAGACATGGATCTTGTGGACTGTTGGAGGACTCTTCACCCCACCACAAGGGATTACACCTACTACTCCTCGCTACATAATAGATACTCGCGTATCGACTACATCTTCATAAGACAAGCGGGACTAACGCGCCTCCTCTCCGCCAAAATCGACCCGGCAACGTGGTCAGATCATGGTCCCGTGACCATTGAACTCGAATCGCCACTCTTCCGACCTGGCACTTGGACATGGAGACTCAACGAGGCCCTCCTTCTGGATCATGGGGTGCGCGGGCAAATATCGGAAGAACTGATACGATACTTCCAGGAAAACGACACGCCAGGAACCTCTCCGGTCTCTATATGGGAGGCCCACAAATGTGTTATCAGGGGTGTCCTCATTCGGATGGCATCTAAAAGGAAAAGGGAAACCACTCGAGAAATGGCAGACCTCTACAAATCGATTACGAAGCTAGAGCAGCAACACAAGAGGACGCAGCTTATGGAAACATACGGGGAACTAATGCAGGCAAGACGCCAACTGAGGGACCTCCTTACAAAACGCCACCTACGTTCCCTGCAACAATCGAAGGGCTTCTTCTACACCCATGCCAACAAAGGTGGCAAATACTTGGCACGGCTCCTGAAAGGCAATACGCACCGCACGCAGGTTCGCACCCTACGACTCCCCTCGGGCGCCACGACGGCATTCCCGGACCAGATCGCTGAAGAATTCCGACGCTACTACCAATCGCTGTACAACCTACAGGACCGGGACGGAGAAATGGACGGGATACCCGAACATGGCAGTACCCAGGACTACTTAAGGGAGGCTGTGACGAAAACCTTACATCCAGACGTTGCAGGAGACTTGGACGCTGCAGTCACGCCGGAAGACATCCAGGCAGCCCTGAAATCCACCAAAACGGGAAAAGCACCAGGCCCCGATGGCCTACCCTCCGGGTATTATAAGACCTTCTCGCCGATCCTGCTGCCCTGGCTGACTAAAGCCATCAATGCTGTGGCGGAGGGGGAAAACTTCGGAAAAGAATCTTTAGCAGCAATAATAACGGTACTGCCAAAACCTGGGAAAGACCTGACGGCCTGCGGCAGCTACCGCCCGATTTCATTGCTAAACGTGGACACCAAGTTGTTCACGAAGGTTTTAGCAACCAGACTCCAAAGGGTCCTCCCATCGCTGGTACACGCAGACCAGACGGGGTTTATACCCGGCCGAGAGGCACGTGACAGTACCCTGAGGTTGTTCGCAATCCAGCGCAGGGCGAGAACGATGCGAAAACCACTCCTATTGCTTTCCACGGACGCCGAAAAGGCCTTTGATCGGGTGAAATGGCCCTACATGCTCGCCACCTTAGGCCACTTGGGAATGGGGCCTAAACTCCTCACCTGGATACGCGCTCTATACCATGAACCAAGGGCAGCGGTGAGAGTAAACGGAGCGCTCACAGCACAGTTTAAGATCTCCAACGGCACGAGACAGGGCTGCCCACTCTCACCGTTACTGTTTGCCCTCTCCCTGGAACCGTTACTACAGACGATCAGACAACACCCAGACATTCAGGGACTCTCCTGGCGGGGCACAGAACATAAGGTGGCCGCATACGCGGACGACCTTATGTTTTTTGTAACTAACCCCAGAATCACGATGCCCAACATCATGGCAGTGACGGAATACTTCGGCAAATTGGCAGGTTTCAAGCTTAACCTTTCCAAATGTGAAGTACTTAACGTCAACCTACCGGAGGAGGAATACTCAGCTCTAGCATCTCTGTTTCCCTTCAGGTGGTGCTCCGGTAGGATGAAATACCTCGGGGTGTGGATAACGAGAGACCCGAACGACCTGTACTCACAAAATTTTACGCCGCTACTGGAAACTATAATGGCGGACCTAAATAAATGGGCATACCCACATGTATCTTGGCATGGGCGGATCGCAGTCTTGAAAATGAACATCCTACCAAGACTCCTATATCCGTTCCAGACGATCCCATTAGCAATACCCCCATCATTCTTTGCCAAGCTAAAATCAGCGGTCATCCACTACATATGGAGAGGCGAACGCTCGAGACTTCGTCATGACATTCTATGCTTGCCGCGACACAGAGGAGGCATGGCACTACCCGATTTTAAAAGGTACCACCAGGCCACTGTCCTTCAATGCATCCTAGACCTACACGCAGACCCACAAAGGCGCAAACAATGGGTTAATCTGGCACAAGAGGAACGGGGGGCACATCTACAGGCTGCGGTTTGGGGGACACAGGTGAACGCAAACCTGGACCGGGAAAAGGAAGATATCGTAGCACAAACGCTCACCAACTGGAGACGCATGAGGGAACAAGTACACATTTCACCCACGCCAAGCCCCATGTTGTCCATCACCTACAACGACGCAATAGGGGGGGGGCTCACATTGACGTCCCTCCCTTTCAGAGGAGGCTGCGAATATGTCCCAATCATGAAGATACTACAGGACGGCAACATAAAGGCACTGGACACCCTCCTAGGGGATACTCCCTGGAACCAGCTCATAGCATTCAGGTACATGCAAGTGACACACTTCTACAAACACATGCGTAATAGAGAACGCCTACACCGCACCCTGACGTGGTTTGAAGCATTGTGCGAAAAAGGCAAACCCGTGGGAAAAGCAATCTCCATATTTTATCAACACCTCTTAGTTGGACACCTTACGGAAAACAACACCTTCCGCAGACAATGGGAAACCATGCTCAACACTACCTTCACACCCACACAGTGGGAGAACGCCTTGATCTGGCAACACAAGAGCACCATCAGCTCACTATACCAGGAAACAAACTACAAGATCATCGCGTCCTGGTACCGAACACCGGCGCTCCTCCACAGGATCTTCCCGCCAACCCCTCCAACTTGTTGGAGGTGCCAAGAGGAAAGGGGCACGTTGATCCATATTTGGTGGGAGTGCAGCGCTCTTGCTCCCTACTGGGAGTTAATACGACAAAACATAATTGACGTCCTGGGAGAGATACCCGAATGGAACGCGGCCCTAGCTCTACTGCATATTTCACAAATGCCGATAGCACGGTATAAAAAATCGATCTTACGCCACCTACTCAACGCTGCCAGGGCTCTGATCCCTATATATTGGAAAAAAACAGAGACCCCCGGTGTGGAGGAATGGATACGCAGAGTGGAGGACATTCAGGGGGCAGAGGCGATGCAGGCATCTCTACTAGGCAGAGGGGACAGACACGCAGAGCTGTGGCGCCCTTGGTTCGCATATGTGTCCAGAATTCGATAAGGTGGCACGGGGGGGGGGCCCGGAGCCTCGGGGCGGACCCCACGTCTCAATTCATAGTTCAATACCCGCAACCTTACCCTTTTCCCTCTCCCTTCTTCTAGGTCACGACTCTTGTGACTATAATACACTCACCTTCCATACCATATACAAGCACCTACATTTGATTTTACTGAAAACAAGCCACGATCACACGACCAGAAGAAAAACAAACAAGACACACTACCACTGTAAATGCTACCCATGGACACACATTCAGATACGGCAGAACTGAGAGCAGACATACGGCACAATGACGGAGAGGGCAGCTCGGACAGGGTGCACATGAAACCCCACCAGACCTAATATACCGGGACATGAGAGCAGCGAATACATAGGCAACTGACATGACGCAGGCCCACTACGTACATATCACGTGCGAGGCCACCCGCCATAGGTCCTCATACAGAATGTGGACACCCATAAGCGACAGGGAGAGCTCGTAGACGCTGTCTACTACAAACGAATTACATAATACATATGACGTTGGGACAAAAATAAAAGTTGACCCACAACACTGCTAATATGCTTACAGAGGGCCATAAGGCGTAAACATGTCCTGAAATTATGTTTGTTACTACTGAAGGCCTGCGAGCCTAACCTCCCCGTTCTACTCCCCTTACATGTCTTGAAACAACGTTTGTCATTACCAAAGGCCTGCGAGCCTAACCCTCCTGTTATATTTCCCTTAGTTGTATTATCCCAAAAAAAAAAAAAAAAAAAAGAGGGAAAATGAAACAAATCGCAACAATATAATGGAGCTCTGCTACTTGGAATGATGATTTATGATTCAAATTGTCCGAAACCACATTTGTATGTCAATTGTTTTTTCATGACGGCCTGCGAGCCGACTTGTTATCTTATCCTACAACCAACAAATAAAGAGATTTACAAAAAAAAAAAAAAAACTGTAAAGTAACAATGTGTTCACTGTAAAGTAATAACAATAAATGAATCTAGGTAGTCTGCAGTGATATAAATAACCAGTGGCAACTGGATATCTGGATAGTTATATGGTTAAGAATGTAGCCTTAAAAAGTAGCAACCACACTCTCAACTTCCAATAGCTATTGTATATATATGGAACGCAAGAGAAGAATTCCTGAAGTCTCAGGTGATATATAACTATTAGGGAGGGATACAGGGAAAGGAGAAAAAGGGAGGGGGGGTGAGTGAAATAACTGTCCCTACCGTGCCTTTGAGGGCACCCCTTAACCTTAAATGACCCTGCAGTATAATTCCTACCCAATCTTGCCACAAATCTAAATAGATCGCCAGAAGGATGCCACAAAAAAGGAAAAAGAAAAAGACCAAAAGTTAATGTAAAGATGGTCGATTTCTAGAATAAGAATATCACTGCAATCAATAGTGTGGACTCAGCATGCCCCACGAGCCCCTGACGCGCGTTTCGCTAGTCAGCTCATCAGAGGGTAAACGCGCGTCAGGGGCTCGTGGGGCATGCTGAGTCCACACTATTGATTGCAGTGATATTCTTATTCTAGAAATCGACCATCTTTACATTAACTTTTGGTCTTTTTCTTTTTTCCTATACATATATATATATATATATATATATATATATATGTATAGGAAAAAAGATATATATATATATATATATATATATATATATATATATATATTGTTCTAGATTGTGGACCAGCCTCTGTCTATTTTTTATTTTTGTTTGTGTATCCATAGTACTATGATTTTTGTGTTGTAATAGGCTCTTCCTCGATTTGGGAGACATTTTAAGGATTTATTATTAAAAGTTATATTTTATTTACCTTCCCTTTAACCCCTTAACGACCGCTGACGGTTCAGGACCGTCAGCGGTAAAACGTGCGTTTGGACC
This sequence comes from Pelobates fuscus, assembly GCF_036172605.1. NCBI lineage: Eukaryota > Metazoa > Chordata > Amphibia > Anura > Pelobatidae > Pelobates > Pelobates fuscus. The sequence goes on from NC_086320.1 coordinate 157,466,866, forward strand.
GCTGACGGTCCTGAACCGTCATAACGGTTTTGGGCTACTTACCTGATCGCCGTCGGTCCCACGGCGGCGATCAGTGCTCCACCCGGTCCAGGGGGGTTGCCTGTCTGCCCAGGCAGTCCCCCTTCGGCAGATCAGGACCCCACGGCCATGTGATCACTCGATCACATGACCGCAATAGGTGTCCATGTGTCTGCCTGCAGGGGGACTGTCTGTGCTGACAGGCAGTCTCCCTGCAAGTGAAAAATCCAAAATAAAGTGTAAAAAAAATCTGTGTAAAAAAAAAAAAAATATGTGTATATATATGCTATATATACATGTATTATATCTATATATACCTATATATAATATATGTATATATATCATATATATAATGTCACACTAAGTGTATTTTTATATTTATATATACGTATATAATTATAAAAATACACTTATATTTAAATTACACACGAATATATACAATATATATAATAACTATATATATGGTATATATATATTATTATAAAATACAAATAATATGTTAATAAAAATAAATAACAAAAAATAAAAATAATTTTTAATAATTAAAAAAAAATTATATATATATATTCAGTTTTATTCTAACAGTATTTTGATATTGATATATATATATTTATATCAAAATATACTTAGAATGTAATGATATATATATCTATGTATAAATAAATAAATAAAAATAATACGAAATATACATATGTCCACATACATAATTACATAAATAATTTCATAAATATACACGTAGACGTCAAATATATAAATATGTATATATATTAAAATTCTACGTGCATATTTATGTAATATTTTTACCTAATTAAGTAATTTTAATGATTGCAATTTGAGGGACCTGCCTGCCAACCCAGGCCAAAAGTCCAGATAATTTAATTTGCTAGCACTGTGTTTAACCCTGTAACTTTCTATGACACCCTAAATCCTGTACATGGGGGTACTGTTTTACTCGGGAGACTTCGCTGAACACAAATATTAGTGTTTCAAAACAGTAAAACATATCACAGCGATGATATTGTCAGTGAAAGTGAAGTTTTTTGCATTTTTCACACACAAACAGCTCTTTCACTGAGGATATTATTGCTGTGATATATTTTACTGTTCTGATACACTAATATTTGTGTTCAGCGAAGTCTCCTGAGTATAACAGTACCCCACATGTAGAGGTTTTATAGTGTTTGTGAAAGTTACAGGGTCAAATATAAGGCTTGATTTTACTTTTTTTTTTTTTATTGAAATTTGTCAGATTGGTTAGGTTGCCTTTGAGAGCGTATGGTAGCCAAGGAATGAGAATTAGCCCCATGATGGCATACCATTTGCGAAAGAAGACAACCCAAGGTATTGCAAATGGGGTATGTTCAGCTTTTTTTAGTAGCCACTTAGTCACAAACACCGGCCAAAGTTAGCGTTTTTTGCATTTTTAACACACAAACAAATATAAATGCTAACTTTGGCCAGTGTTTGTGACTAGGTGGCTACTAAAAAAAACTGGACATACCCCATTTTGAATACCCTGGGTTGTCTACTTTAAAAAATATGTACATGTTAGGTGTGTTTCGGGGATTTATGACAGATAACGGTGTAACAATGTCACTATTGATACATTTAAAATATATATATATTGAAACAGCAATTTCCTACTTGTATTTATAGGCCTATAACTTGCAAAAAAAAGCAATAAAGCATGTAAACACTGGGTGTTTTTAAACTCGGGACAAAATTTTGAATCTATTTAGCAGTTTTTTTCATTAGCTTTTGTAGATAAGTAAAATATTTTTCAAGTAAAAGTCCAAAAACATGTTTTTTTTTTTATTTTTCACCATATTTTATTTTTTTTTTTTAAATACAATATATGACATAATATATATACTGGTATGTAAAGAAAGCCCTTCTTGTCGTGAAAAAAACAGTATATAACTTGTATGGGAACCGTAAATGAGAGAGCGGAAAATTACAGCTAAACACAAACACCACAAAAGTGTTAAAACTGCTCTGGTCCTTAACGTACAAACATCGCAAAAACAGGCCGGTCCTGAAGGGGTTAAGTTTAGTATTCCATTGTATATATTTACAGTGTATCCCTCACCTCTCTTTTCTTTTCATTTCGTCCACAGGGGTTATCCCCCATTAGGAGGTATACACAGGCATTATTATATACATCTTCTCTTTCCCCTTTTAAATATTTCTCTTTCAAGTAGTATCAAGAAAAAGTTACCTGCGCTCTCTCCTAAATCTCTATGTATATTTAAATTTAATTTAAATATACATAGAGATTTAGGAAAGAGCGCAGGTAACTTTTTCTTTGGTTATTACTGTATGTGTTGGGGCTGATGTGCACTGTGGTCGTTGCTGCCGCCCAGGAGTGATGGGAGTGAGCGCATGACTTATCTTTTTGTAACTTTATGTGAACTGTTGGATGCATATCGGATTTTAAATCACCAAGGAGAGAATAAAGTTTGATGTCTTTTACTGCTTGAATTCCAGGCACTCACTTTTTGTTGGAATATATCTACAGACTTAAGATATGATCACTAAAAAAGTAGTTTAAAAAATATATATTTTTCTTGATTGGTAGCAAGTTATCTCAGAAGGAAATGGATATATGAACACATAATACAAATGGAAGGAATGATTCTTACAGATTGCTATTATGCCATTATTCTACCACTACTCCTCACCTGTTGGAGAAACATTCACTGATATTTTTTTTTTTCTTACATTTCTCAGGGGTATCTCTCCCTGAAAGTATGCTGACATAAATCTCTTAAACATTATATAGTTAGAGCTTGAACATCCACCTTAGCCAAAGATGATCAAATTGTAATCCAGTTTGTAACTGTTCTTTATACATACCTTAAGACAAGAACAACCTGTTCATAGCAGTGTTAACATCTCCTTAAGCAGTTGATATATAATTTACTATAGTGACAATTTTTACCTTATCTCCAGGACCAACAATTTCTCAATAATGCAGGGATCGTGGGAGTTACTAACCCCATGCATTTATCTTCTGCCCCTTATAAATGATTAGCCCTACATGGAAATGCTTCCCAAAGCAGAGTGTTCCTTACACATAATGACAACACAGCAGAGCCACCTTATTGCAGCTTGCAAGGGTCCCCACGATCACACGGTCCCCACGACCTCAGGAGTGTGCGTGACGTAGTTGTGGTGGTGAAAGGGTGAAAGTTCACTATTTGTCTGCACTAGACCGGAAATGATGACAAAATCCCCCTTAACACCACCCACACTTAAACATAATAATATAACTATTACTATTTTAATGCTGCCACCACCAAGACAATGTATAAATGGGGTACCTTGGTCCCCCATGTAAATCAATAATAAAAACCCACCAAATACAACTTAGCACAATAAGCAATTGCTAAATATTAGTCTCTTCAGGTAATGTGATTCTTAACTAGACAAAGGCAGAACTTAATAAAGGAATATTTATTATGAGCAAAAAAATAGTCACAGTGCATACAAAAAATATATGAAAAAAACAAATTATTTACACCAACAACAGATAAAACCAAAAGGGATAAAATAACAGAAGTCCTAAACACTTATTTACTTAGGTTTTCAAAGTAAAACTTCTGCCCAAGGGGTCTCCAGCAAGGAAGACGGTGATTTACTCAAAATTAGATTTTGACCCCAAGCAAGTACACAGACATTTCAAGATCATTGGATATATACCCTGTGGATTACCACACCTGGTCTAGAGGTGGCGTTTAGGCGTATCTATAGAGATAATGAGCGACCACGCCCTTGTGTTCCAGACCAACATCAACCCAAATGGAAACATTTGTTTCTATGTTCTCCTATATACCTGCCACAGAAGTAATAATTGCATCTACAAATTTGTTATTATTTTCCCATTCTATAGATATGTTGCACACCATACTTGACCCACTATGGCGGACATCACAATTCCTTCCCCTATGGTTAAGTAATGCCAATCATATTTGGTCTTGTTTAGAAGATGGTGCTGGTCATATTCCAAATATAACAAAAATGAGGCTTATTATTATTCTGTGGGTAAATATTAGTGTTTTTACCTTTTGGATATGATACTGGAACAAGGCTAATAGCCATATGCCTGAAGCCAGACCTTCAGGCTTTTCAGGTGTAGAATCTCACACTTTGCAGCTTTCAGATTCCTATGCAATTTACATTACCCCATCTGACCTCTGTGGAGGTCCTAGCTTCAAAAGGAATGAAGGCTATAAACCTTCTATACAATCAAATTAACCCCTTTAGACATTGACAATATTCCATCTCTACCAGGCAAGCAGATTATCTATGCACTACACAAATTACATTAAAGGACAATATTCCATAGTGCAATAATGAGTTATGCACCCTTGCCGTGACACAATAGGCTTGCCAACTTTTCAGATTTATTATTCAGAAACTTCAAACCCTCTTTATTAAAATGTTTCGGTAGACTAATCACCTCAGTATCATATTTGTACAAGCCAATATTTTTTATTTTTTTTGTTAACGTGGTAACAAAACAGTTTATGTTGCCACAACAGCATACGTAAGCACAGTAATATCGCAGTTCACAGATATGGCATTGAAATAGTTGCACATTTTTTAAGTAGTAAATATTCACAGGTTAGCCGCACACGTCTAATTATAAGTCATTAACAGTAAAGGAGTTTGAAACATGCAAGACGTGATGGGTATAATGCTAATTAAAGTAATAATGGTATACGTCTAAGGTAAAACAAGACAAAGTAGAGTAGGCGAAACGAGATGAAGTTGGTTGGGCATAAGCTTTCACTTAGTGATGCAAACTGTTTGGTTATGCAGGTAGTTATGTCGGCAAGAGGATTTGCTGAGTAGACATGCTTCACTGCAAAAATTCTGTCTGGCGTATACATCATTATGGGCTACACTTGAGATTAAAGCAAACTAATACTTAGACTATTAAGGCTGTTTGTTTCAGGTGGTAAAACGTTATACTAGGCTTTGGATCAGAGGGTGGTTTCACTGCGGCATCATTGGGAGTTAATTGCCATCTTTGAGTGGAGGGCAAGAGAGTAAAGCTATAGGAATCAAACTGTGCTAATATGTTCCCATGCAGATTTAAGCTTAAATCAGAGAAAGCCCTCTAGGCATGACAGATTAAGGTGATGTGTGCGATTAAACAAGCACTTTCTAAGAAAGTATAACAAGAGGAATAAACTTAACTAACAGATTGAGGGCATTATGCCCTTGAGTGGTGGCATGCTATTCCAACCGTTGGGTAGGAGACAAAAATATTAAGAGCAGGAATATTGTCCCACAGATTATGAATGCAGACAAGGAACGTAAGTACATTTCTGTGGCAGGTTTGAAATAATCTCTGCACAGTGTTTGCACCTTTTGTTACATATGGGTCTCTGCAAAGCGTCCTTGTCAGCGGTGGTGATTTCTCAGGCCTAGGTATCTTGTTCAGCCGATGCCTGCCAGGGGTATCCCGAATTCCTTCGGTGTAGCAAGGTAGCGTTCAGAACCAGTTGAGTACAGTTCATAAGGGTAGGTGGCCTCGGTGTGAGGCGGCCTTCCTGCCCCTGGCCTGCGATGCAGTCAGTACCTCGCTGTCATGACCGCAGGAGGCCGAGTTCTTTCCAGCCGTGTTTCTTGTGGGGGTTCTGTCGCATTGGGAGAGTGTCATGACGTTGTTTAGGTGAGATTCCCCTTCTGCCCCGGTGCTGTTTGAGAGCCAGTGCCCTCTTGCCACGAGCCTGGGATCCGTCATGGTCCAGGGTCGTCCCTTTCGGGATGGTACGTAGGGATTTGTTATCTTTAACAGGTCATCATCGCTGGAGACTTGCCAGTGTGGCCGGCACCTATGGGGTGTGCCCCTTGCTGCTCTCAGCCCGGGAGGGCCTTTAGTGTGGGAGTCTGTAGCGTGGGTCTTCGTTGTGCCCAGAAGAGGTTTCCCAGACCTCCGCTTGCCATTGACTTTGCCCCTTGTGGACGGTTTGAGGTTTATCGTTGCTGGCTGTAGGCGCGTCATCAGCTTGGTCCAGAAGCGGACAAAGATTTCTGTAAGTTTCTGTCGCCTCTGCTTGTCACCTATAGCAGGGTCAGATGCGTCCGCAATTTTGGAGGTCCCCGTTCCCATGTTGCTCGGAGGGATTGCGGGACCCGTCGAGAGGTGTGGGGTTTGAGGTACTCCATCTGGCGGGGACTGGGATATCCCCCACCGGTCAAGGGGGGGGGGGAGCGTTTTGTGCTCGCATGTGGCTTTTGGCATCGTGTGGGAAGGCGGCTGTCCTTCCCCCTCGCCTCCTCTGGTAGGCCACAACACCGGGTGTCGAGTGTGGTGTTGCTGGATTTGGATGTGCTTCCCCACTCCAGTAAGCTTTTGTTGTGGGGGAATCGCAGCACTGTAGCCCGAGGTAGCCGCATAGTTTGTGCCCTTACAGCAGGAGCTCATGCGAAGTACGTCCTGTCTGCTTGCTAGTCAGGCTCCACCCCCTGTACAAGCCAATTATAATACAATTCTCTACACAGGGCCGGTGCAAGGATTTTTGCCACCCTAGGCATAAGAGAAACTTGCCGACTCCCCCCCCATGTGACATCACAAGCTGCAGTGGTTCTGGGGACTATAGTGTGCCTTTAATGTGAGATAAATTAGAGATTAGTACCATGAATAATATACTAGATTGCCTACTTACAACCAGATGAGGATGATGATAGGCTCTAGCTGCAGTCTGGCTCCACTGGTCTGGTGTAGAACAGGCTCTCTGGCGGCTCTTTGTAACTGTGGTCACAAAACTCAATGTTTTGGGGGAACGTGAAGCAGCTCCAATTTTTTGGGCCCCTTGCACAGCTCAAGGTCTGGAACCCCAGGGCCTGATGGTGAGTATGCCCTATAAGGCCCACCCATAAGGCCAACCCCTAGATGTGCCACACATGAGTTCACTCACAGGGAGTGTAGTGTGTAGGGGATGTGTTACATGTTAGTGTAGAGGATTTAAAGTGTGTGCTTATGGAATGTAGTGTATAGGGATACCAGTGTGTAGCTGATGCAGAGTGTGTGTATGTAGTGGATGCAGTGTGTTTTTGTGTAAGAGATACAAAGCAGTGTGTGTTTGTGTGTAAGTGATGTATTGTGTGTTTCTGGTTGTGTTTAAGAGATGCATTGTGTGAATCTGTGTTTGTATGTGTAAGGGATGCAAGGTGTGTTTCTGTGTACGTAAGGGATGCAGGTTGTGTGTCTGTAAGGGGTGCATTGAGTGTGTGTAAGAGATGCATTGTGTTTCTGTGTGTGTGTAAGAGAAGCAGTGTGTGTGTGTGTGTGTGTGTGTGTGTAAGGGATGCATTGTGTGTTTCTGTGTATGTGTGCAAGGGATGCATTGTCTTTGTGTGTAGTGGATGCATTGTATGTTTCTCTATGTGTAAGGGAAGCATGGTGTGTTTCTGTATATGTAGGGATGCAATGTGTGTTTCTGTGTATGTATAGGGAAGCAATGTGTGTGTAGTGTGAAAGAGAGAGTTTGTGGGGTAGGATAGGGTCTGAGTCCTACCAGCCCCTTTGTGCTTCTCTCTCCCCCCTTCCTCAGCCTATCTCCCCTCTTGTCCCTTACTGCTCTCCCCTTCTGTTCCTTAGAGCTCTCCCCTCCTGTCACTTAGTACTCTCCCCTGTCCCTCAGTGATCTCCCAGCCGCCTTTCCCATAGTGCTTTCCCCTCCCGTCCCTTAGAGCTTTCCCCTCCTGTCTCCTAGAGCTCTCTCCCACCCGTCCCTTGGTGCTACCCCATCCCTTACTGCTCTCTCCTATCCCCACCCTCCCATAGAGCTCTCCCCTGTCCCTTAGTGGTCTCTCCTCTTCTCCCCTGTCCCTTAGAGGTCTCTCCTCTCCCCCCCCCCCCATAAAGCTCTATCTGCCCCCTTAGTGGTCTCTCCTCTCCTCCCCTGTTCCTTAGTGCTCTCTCCTACCCCCACATCCCCCATAGATCTCTCCCTTGCCCCTTAGTGGTCTCTCCTCTACCCCCCTCAGTGGTCTCTCCTCTCCTCCCCCACCTCCATTAGTGTACTCTTCTCTTTTTCCCCCCTTTCCATTAGTGATCTCGCTTCTACCCCCTAATCCAGAACCTAATCTCGGGAGGTGCACTGTCAGATTATCTAAAGAAACAATCGAGGCACAATACCCCCTACAGCTCTCTGTAGTAGTTATGGTGTCAGGATTGTTGTGGCTTCCTCTCAGACTAAGTAGTCAAACCATTAAAAAAAGCAACTTACCTGGGGTCTGCCGGGATAGTGGCAGAATTGTGTGTGAGGGGTGCAAGGTGTGTGTGAGGGGGCAGTGTGTGCATGTGGGGGGGTTTAGCATTTGTATGTGTGGGGCAGTGTGTGTGAGGGGTGTAGTGTGTGTGAGGGGTGCAGTGGGATGAGGGTCATTCTTGCTCTTAGTGTCACTCAATTCTCTGTATATAAGGCTGTGAAGAATTGATTGACAGGTGAACAGATGGGCCATATATCTGGAGGGATTTCCTGCAAAGTTGATGATGAAACTGTATCATCCCTAATGTAAACTTGTGAATACCACCTCAGGTACAATTTAACTGCTGAAAACTCTCTCTGCAGATTGATACATACATTAATTGCAATCTTCTCCAAATTGCATTGAGTGATCTTTTTAAAGTTTCGTATTAAAAAAAGAAAAAGAAAAAGTACACAGAATTGTACATTTTTGTGCTCCCAGGCAGATGTTCCCATTGCAAGGAACACACTTTCACAGGTTCTTCAGTAACCCCTCTGTTCATCAGTCTTTACTTCTCAGTTGTTTTCTCACTGGCATTAACACCCACCTCCACAAGCCTAATAAAAGTCAGCACTTTACACTGAAGGGATACATGTTTTTTTTCTGTCTTCCTTACAAAATAATTCTAATCTTTTGTTTTCTCATGATGGAACAGGTCATTTAAATGAACAGATTTATCACTGTAAATAATATGCATCACGTGGACATATTTAATTAAACATCCATTTTAGAGATGTTGTAGCCATGCTAATATTATCAGCAATGCTTGCTTTGTTTGTTTGTTTTTTTCTCAATGAATATAAACTATTCTAGTATTTAAAGACACCTTTATCAGAGGTTTATTATAAAGGCTGATAGTAATAAGGTTTATATTCATTAAGAAAGTAAGGTGGCAAATAAAATAATGCTAAATGCTTTTCAATGTACTTATCAAAAATTTTGCAATGTAGAAGAGATCACTCTCTTAGAAAAAATGTAATCGAGAAAAAGAAGTGGTTTTCTATATTTGTGTTCCTGGGCACCGCCTAGTGGCCCAAATTTGTACTGTATTTTCATTGACATGACTTGCATCTTGAATCAATACTTTTCTTCTTTGCCCTTTAATAGTTCTTAAACTTAATGTTATAACATTTTATGTTAACAAAGAATGCAAATATAATTTGTTCAGCCCTGTAGAATTGTTAATGTGTGTGAAGTGTGAGTATTAGAACATTTGCTGTGAAATATATATTTAAGTACCATTAGTTTGTATCCCCAGACTCCCGATTGCCCTTGAATACAAGAGAAGTGTTGTCTTTAAAGAGAATGATTGAAACTTCATGTTTTCCAAATCATTTGCTTTAATCACCAGTATTGCCAGGGTCAGATGTACCATATACATTCCTACATATGTACACATGCGTTATATTCTCCCATAATTTAAAAGTATTGATTGTTTTAACTAAAACTTTTACCTTTGTGAAGACAATGCACACTCACACACTGACTCATGCAGATAGATTAGCACACAGTGACCCATGCAGACAAACACTGACCCATGCTGACATACTCTCACTGTCCCGTGCAGAAGCACTGACACTGTCCCCATGCAGACACACACTGACCCATGCTGACATACTCTCACTGTCCTGTGCAGAAACACTGACACTGGCCCATGCAAACACACTCTCACCGTGAAGGAAAACAAGCAGGTCTGTAGTCTCCTTCTCATGCATTCTGGTCACTGCACACAATGCCACAATGGTTAGCACCGGCAACTGCGCCCACTGCCAGCAGAAGTGGTAGCCTGATCCAATCACAATGCTTTCCCATAGGATTGGCTGAGACTGACAAAGAGGCAAATCAGGGGCAGAGCCAGCATGATTAGAACACAGCCCTGGCCAATCAGCATCTCCTCATAGAGATGAATTGAATCAATGCATCTCCAAGTGGAAAGTTCAGTGTCTGCATGCAGATGGAGGAGACACTGAATGTTTGGATGCATTTTAGGCAGTCATGTCCCAGGAAGGATCTCTAACAGCCATTTAAGGAGTGGCCAGTGAAGTTATCACTAGGCTGTAATGTAAACACTGCATTTTCTCTGAAACAAGCAGTGTTTACAGCAAAAGGCCTGAAGGTAATGATTCTACTCACCAGAACAAATTCAATACGCTGTAGTTGTTCTGGTGACTAAAGTAATTCTCACTTTAGTGAATAATTCTGTCAGATTTCTAAAAATAATTGAATAATACTGCAGAGATAACTAGTAAACGGTGAATAAATCCTAAAATATCATTAAATCTTGGCTTTTGAGGGTGCAGGTAAATTAGAAGTCACATATAGATGTAAATGTGCTTTTTTCTCTATATAAGTTACTTTGCTAACATTTTTGTGTATTTATTTTCTATTTTTAGATTCTACATCAACTGTTGGAAAAGTGTGCTCCAAGGGAGATGATTCCACATGAAGTCTTTGGGTTCCCTTCAAGAATTAAATGTGACTTCCCATTCACCAGATTGAAATTGGCATCAGTCAGACAGTGAGCAAATAGTGGTGGTTGGTGGCGGTGGCAGAGAGCAAAACATGAAATCTAATCAAGAGCGAAGTAATGAAAGCCTGCCACCAAAAAAACGTGAACTTCCCGCCACCAGCCGACCTTCTGAAGAGAAGACAGTCGGACTGACAAATGAAAACCACCGCACAGATAGCTTGTCATGGCTTCCCACCACAGCCAGCAGCCACAGCAATCTTGGTGGTCGTCATCATGGGCCTTTAGGAACTTCTGTAGAAGCTGGTTTACAACAGGGAGTAGGCTTACATAAATCACTTTCTACCAGTATGGACTATTGCCCACCTAATACTTCAAGGTCGGTACCAGCGACAACATCTATTCCTGCCATTTACCAGACAGCGCAGTCGCAGTCAGGAGCTTCAATGTCTCCAATACAATATACCAGTGTGCCCCAAACTTTCCAGTTCATTGGGCAGCAGTATAGTGGACCATCATATGCAGGATTCATCAATTCGCAGCTAATTTCACCTACATCAAATTCCTCATCTAGTGCTACATCTTTAACAGCAGGCGTTACCACTCCATCTCAACGCTCTCAGATGGAGGCTTATTCCTCTATGCTGGCCAGCGTGAGCAGTTTAAGCCAGCAAGGGCATAAAATCGAACCACACCTAGAGAGGAGTTCAGGAATGATTACAGCAGGATCACCACCTACTCAGCCAAGTCAATATGTCCATATTTCGAGTTCATCACAGGGAGGAGTCAGAACTGTCTCGCCACCAAGCATCCCAGTCCACTTGCATACACACCCTACAGTGATTCCACATACACTTACCCTAGGTGGACACTCTCAGGTGGTGGTACAGTACTCCGACTCAGCAGCTCATTTTATTACTAGGGACCCTATGAAAAAGGAAGAAAGCTACAGGTCACAAGCCAAGGAGTTATTAAATGGGGAGGTGGAGAAAGCTAGGAGATTTCTTGTTCCTTCTTCTACAGATACACAGCTATTAAAAGCAGGCAATAATAAACCAGCTTCCCAACATTATGAGGCAAGGCCTGTAGTGGTGCACCCTGGTACAACTGACTACAGTACTCGGGATCTCTCAGGTATTCGGACCTCTGTCATGGTAGTACCTAACAGCAGCACATCTGCCACCGACATGGATGTTTCACAAACTATTAAGAGAGAAGCATCACCCTCAACAGCTCATAACAAGGGAAGCTTACATTTAGGAAAACCAGCCCACAGGTCCTATGCTTTATCTCCTCAACAGACTTTATGCCAAGAAGGTGTAAAAACAATTGCCACTTTATCTCCCCATACCGTCATCCAGACAACTCACAGTGCAGCAGAGCACCTTTCTGTTGGGCTGCCTGCTGCAGCCTTCTATGCGGGTACACAACAGCCAGTTATTGGCTATCTCAGCAGTCAGCAGCAAACCATTAGCTACCCTGGAAATTTGCCACAGCACCTAGTGATCCCTGGCACACAGCCCTTGCTCATCCCAGTTGGCAATCCAGACATTGAACCCTCCGGGGTAGGGGTAGCACCTGCTATTGTCACTTCATCTCCCCAGTTTGCAGCAGTGCCTCATACATTTGTCACTACGCCCATTCCTAAGAACGATAACTACAGTGCTGATTCGCTAGCAACACAAACGGCTTACCAGGCTGCTTTGGTACCAGCCCAAATCCACCTCCCAGTTGTTCAGTCTGTTGCTTCATCAATGGCGGCTGCGCCAACACTGCCCCCTTACTTCGCAAAAGGGTCAATCATTCAGCTAGCCAATGGTGAGCTAAAGAAGGTAGAAGATTTGAAAACAGAAGATTTCATACAGAGTGCTGATATTAGCAACGACTTGAAAATAGACTCCAGCACAGTGGAGAGGATTGAAAACAGCCATAGTCCAGGTATTGCCGTGGTACAGTTTTCAGTGGGAGAACATCGGGCACAGGTGAGTGAAAGGTCAAATTCTAACATCATACTCTACAGTTTCTTTTTTAATCTGTAGTCTGATTAAGAAAACCCAAATTATAAACTTATATTACAAATGTATGCTATCTATTTGAACACTATTGATAAGAATAATTGAATTATCCAAACTTTTCAATGTGTGTGTTTTTGATTTGTGGGACATGGGTCTTAAAATGACCAATGTTTGTTTCTTCTTAAAGTGGCAATCCAGGCTCAAATTACATATTAATTTTAAAATGAATTGAGTAAATAATGTATCAAAATACATAGGCAAAAATAACCAATCCATAAAATAAGAAGAACCGTGCACATTTGAAGTCTGCATTTGCATTCATTTTCCAGAGTCTACGTAAACTGTATATTTGTACTACACAAACAAAGATGTGATCAAACACTCAGCATGCTCTAATGCTTTCCAAAGTTTTTGTCCCGTTAATCCTTTCAGATCAGGACTTTATAGGAAAAGCAGTGGTTTCTTTAAGTTAGAGTACAGACATCTTGTTTTCTCTGAGTTATCTGAATTACAACTCATACAAACCAATGCTGGCATTATTGCATAAACACTACAGGCTAAAAGGGACAGAAAAACATTCAGGGCTCGAGTCGAGCTGGAAGGCGTGGGAACGGTGTTCCTGCACTTTTTACACAGCAGGAACACGCCGTACCCGTTAGTAGTCCTGCAGAATCCTGGTGGTCCGGTGGGCTGGTTCTCCAGTC